>NC_091267.1:50810000-51435000 GCF_042477335.2 Ovis canadensis | reverse complement strand
TGAGCACGCTGCCTTCTCCGGACATCTGAGACCTATTAGCTGCTCAGGGAACATGAGATGGGGAGCTCTGACCTTCTGCACCTCAGTGAGCTCATTCCTGCCTTATGTGCTTCTTCCAGGACTCCTGACCCCCCACCGCCACCCCCAGCCCATCCCTGGGTCCTCGTCCCTCGGCTGTCTCTCAGGACCACCTCCCTCTCCTGCCGCCCCTGTGGTACTCTTGTCTCTTGCTATGCTTTCTTTTTTGTCATGACACTTACTGCTAAGTGTTGTGAAATTCAATACTTGGGTATCTGTCATTTAATTCTAGACAGAATTTGTGTCTCCTTCACTACTATGTTCCAGCTCTTTAAAAAGTGATGTCTTCAATGGATGCCTGAAAATATCTGCAGGATGATATCCCTGGCTGCTGGATGGTTAAGGATTGTGCTTCCATTGCAGAGAGCACCAGTTCAAGAGTCTTGGTCAGGGAACTAAGATCCTGCATGCCATGCACCAAAAAAATAAAAAATTGTTTAAAAATATCTGTGGAATGAATATGTGAGAGAGAGCTGAGCTTCTCTCCCCATAGATGTGAAAAAAACCCTCATGGGAGTTTTTCTGGAAACAATGTGAACCCATCAGACCAGAGTCTTCAGCCTTTTGAACCCATGCCCCCTTTTGATAAAGGAAAAAAATCCCAAGACCCCGTGCAGAGCCTGGAGCTAGGGGTGCAGTGGGGTAGCGTTGGGGGAGGTCGTTGAGAGTTTTCAGATTACCGAAAAGAAGCATGAGCCACAAACCTTTCCAATCACCTTCCCTAAATATACCTTCTCTCAACCAGGGATTTGGTAAGGGTAGGAAAGATACAGTTTGAGACGGTCTTGGTTTAGGGTAGGTGGTCTCTCCTAGTGTAAAATGAAGGACCATAGGATATTCTTGGAGAGAACCCAGTGCATGGAGAAGCATAGATCCATCCACACCCAAAGCTGTCTGTCTTAAACTATTTAAAACGCCTGGGCTGGACTCATAACAGTGATTCACCGTCAGTGGACCTAAGCTTTAGCTCCTGCGCTGGTCTACAAAGAAAGCCAGGTTCAGGTCCATCCCGGGAAGGTGCCCTTGGATCTCGAGAGTCAGGACATCATTCTCCTGTTCCTGTACCACCTCCCTCTGATTTCTGTACCAGAGAAACATGGCAGTAAAGGAAATGGGGAGAAAAGAGGACTCTCTGGTGTTGTCTAATCCTTCAGCCCCAAAGACACTTCTCTGCACCAAACCCAAGTTGAGGGCCAGGAACATCAACCTGATAAGAAGGCATCCCTGGGCAGGGTGTTCCCAGTGCAGCACTGAAACCAGCACTTCTCATTTCACTGCCATTTTGAGAAAGTAGCAATGACATACACACACCTTGATGTGTAGAACAGTGAGTTAGGGGGAAGCCGCTGTATACCACAGGGAGCTCAGCTCGGTGCTCTGTGACGACCAGAGGAATGGAATAGGACTGTGGGGAGATTCAAGAGGGAAGGAATATACGCACGCATATAGCTGATTCACGCTGTTGTACAGCAGAAACTAACATAACATTGTGAAGCGATTATACTCCAATTTAGAGACATTTTTGAAAATAAAATAGTATTAGGACGTAAAAAAGTTTTAAAAATAAACCTAAGTGTTTCACTCCTTTGCAGTTATTTTTTTTAAAAGGCAAAATGCCTGATTTTTGTACTGCTTTTACAGTAGCAGAATTTTCTAGGATCTGGTGCAAATAGACATGTTCTCTGCAGGCTGAAAAGAGGCTGAAAACCCTGGTGTAATCTGTCTCCCTGAATTATTATAGGATTTTAGATGGTTGACAAGTGCAATAACTTTGAACTCCTCAGGCATCTCGATGGAAATTCAGTTCCAGCTTGAAAGTGCTAACTGTACAGCTTACATTCAAATGGAGCTTCTCAGATCAGAGGAGCTGGTTCACTACTGCTCTTGATTTATCCATGTACAGGGAAGGATTCCGAAAATGCATCCTTTGGAGTTGAGGATTTCTAAAGGAGTGTCTTCTAGTGACTGGCTGGAGGCTGACTGGACCAGCACAGAGTGAAGGAAGGAATACAGTGGGGCTTGACTGTATTCATATAGGTGAAGTCACGTGGGTATATGAGATCAGCAGACAGATACTAGATCTCAGCTTACTAATTCATCAGGCTTTTAGCAACTGGTTTCTCCATTTCAGTCCTACAGAGCTAACCCACATCATCATCTGCAATGCCTGGTGATATTCATTTCTCCCTTTCTGAACTCGAGTCTTCTCTTAAATTTCATATCAAAATCCATTTCCTACCCCCACCCCCAAGCCCCAAGCTCAAAGTTTCCAATAGCATCTACTAGATCCTTATGAATACTTCTCTATCAGGTTCTCATTGGGAAACTTTTTCTCCCAGGATATATGACTCTGGTGCTTCATTGCTCCTGACTTTCTTACTTCCTTGTCCCTGTAAGTTCACATCCTCCAAGGATGGGAGTACAGGCTCCGTCTCATCTGTATCACATCATTTTGTCAGCTCCCCTTTCTCTCTGCATTCAGATGATAATGTCGCTCAGGTGAACCAGGTGAATGCTTACCCAGTCATGTCCAACTCTTTTGTGACCCCATGGAGTGTAGCCCTCCAGGCTCCTCTGTCCATGGGATTTCCCAGGGAAGAATACTGGAGTGGGTTGCCCTTACCTCCTCCAGGGGATCTTCCCAACCCAGGGATCGAATGTGTGTCTCTTGTGTCTCCCACATTGCAGGCGGATTCTTTACTGCTTGAGCCACTGAGGAAGCCCTCAGCCAGTCACCAATGTCACAGATACATGTCTGCAGTGGGCCCTATCTTCAGTGCTCAGAATCAACATTTGCATCTTCAGAGTACAATTATGTCCTCATGCCTGCCAGTACTTTGAGCAAGAGAATCTGTATCATGTTTCCCATTATCTGTCCTTGCCCTGAAGCTGTTGCTGTGTGAACTCTGCAGGGAGGACCAAGGGAAGGGACCCAGCCAATGTCCACTGAACCACCAGTCTTTACCTGACTGTAGAGATGGAACATCCCGCCTCTGCTCAGCACCCACCTGCTATGGGACAGGTATTAAATGTACGGGCAAAATTGAGTCCCTTTGGAGAGTGAAAAGGATACCATTAATAATTACACTGAGATATACACTTGCTCCTTGAAAGGAAATCTATGACAAACCTAGACAGAGTATTAAAAAGCAGAGACATCACTTTGCTGACAAAGGTCCGTGTAGTCAAAGCTATGGGTTTTTTAGTAGTCATCTGTGGATGTGAGAGTTGGACCATAAAGAAGGCTGAGCACTAAAGAACTGACACTTTTGAATTGTGGTGCTGGAGAAGACTCTTGAGAGTCCCTTGGACTGCAAGGAGTTCAAACCAGTCAATCCGAAAGGAAATCAACCCAAATATTCATTGGAAGGACTCATGCTAAAGCTGAAGCCCCAGTACTTTGGCCACCTGATGCAAAGAACTGACTCATTGGAGAAGACCCTGACGCTTGGAAAGATTGAGAAGAGGGCAGCAGAGGATGAAGTGGTTAGATAACATCACTGACTCGGTGGACATGAATCTGAGCAAACTCCAGGAGATAGTGAACAGGGGAGCCTGGCGTGCTGCAGTCCATGGAGTTACAAAGAACAGACACAACTGAGCAATTCAACAATAAACTGAAATGATATTTTGAGTCTGGAACTGTGTCTAAGCCCAGGGCCCTAGATGAAGCTGTGTCCTAATGCTCTTTTGCTGAGGGTTTGGGTAGAGCAGCTTCATATAAAGAATGTGACTGTGATCACTGAAGAGTGATCCGTCTGAGAGGCAAACACAGGTCTTTCATTCCAGCTGCAATATTTATACAAGTACACACTGATTGACTAGGAGGTGAATAAAGCACAACAAAGCTGCATTTCCACTCCACCTGCTAAGTTTCCTGAGAAGTAGTCTGAGAAGTTTAAAATATTTTTTCCAAAAAACAAACTGAAATAACCCCTTCTTTTATTTTAGATTCCTTTCAGATAGCCTTGCAGATGGTTTGCTGAAATCGTCAGACCAACACAATCTGTTTGGCTCAAAAAATTAAAATAAACCCACCAAATTATGTGTTTCTTTGTAATTAAAAAAAACACTGAATTTCTAAAACAAAAACTAAATTTCTTATTTCTGTCTATTAAACTTACCCTCACTCTGCATTTCGTGAACCAAACTAGAGAAATAATTCCTTAAAGATCCACACATTTTCCCCTGTAGTGCCGAATTCTAGAACCCCAACATAGGGTGGTATAAATGCTGAGTTCCTCTCTGTTTGTTTTTCTATCAATACATATTCACGTCTTTTCTCTTGACACAAGCCTCCTATCAAAACATCCAAAGACAGTAAATACTAATACATCCAGGAGGTGTTCTTTCTTCCTCTAATTGCCTGCATCAAGCCAGTTTCCATGACATCAGCTCAGGAACAAACATAAAATGCAAGTTAAAAATACTTCCTCTGGGATAAATAAGTATGACCCAATTGGGCCAGTTGGTGGGACAGCTAGAGGGAAGAGGGCTTCCCTAGCAGCTCAGAGGTAGAGGACCCACCTGTTAACGTAGGAGACACTAATTCGATCCCTGCGTGGGGAAGATTCCCTGAAGAAGAAAATGACAACCCATTCCAGTATTCTTGCCTGGGAAATCCCATGGACAGAGGAGCCTGGTGGGCTAGAGTCCATGGGGTGGCAATAAAGTTAGACATGACTTAGCAACTCAACAAAAGACAGCAAGAGCCCCATGTTCTCACAGAGGTTTTAGTTCAAAGTTGTTTTCAGATTTGAAGAAATAATCGCCTCCTCCCCACCCATGGTCTCGGTGCAAGGCCAACTGTGGCAGCCCTTGGGGTCCCTGGTGCCCAGCACACAGCCCCTCGGTAGGCTGGGCACAACTTCCCCTCATCAGCAGGATGTGAGGAGATGCTGTGAGGTGACTCAGCTTCCAACCGCTGCCACTGCAGTCTTGTTTTTACCTTTTTTTAAAGAATCTGTTCCTGGGTGCTTTATAGCTTTAATCTTAACGTTCCCAGTAGTGTAACTGCCCCCGTGTAGCCATGCCTGCTGCTCTGGAAACCGTCAGGATTAGCGTCTCAGCATGTGAAGGCGACTTCGGGGAGGAATTTGTCTAATTCAGGGCATATTCGTCGCCACAGATTCTCCACTGAGCGCTGCTGGGTGACGTCTCCCCCTGGCGGCTGCTGACGTGCGTGCAGGGGACAGACTTACCGGCAGGCAGCTGAGGGGCTTTCCAGGAAGTCGCGGGCTAAAAGATGTCAAGAAAACAGAATTTTTCCACATCGAGGGAACTTCTGGGGGGGGATGGGGAGTGGGGCGCGGCTTGTGGGATCCTAGTTCCCCAACCAGGGATTGAACCCATGCTGTTTACAATGAAAGCATGGAGTCCTAATCACGGGGAGGGGGGGGGGGTTGCCTGTGCTCAGTCCTGTTCAACTCTTCGTGACCCGTGGACTCTAACCCAGCAGGCTCCTCTGTCCATGGAATTTCCCAGGCGAGAATACTGGAATGAGTTGCCATTTCCTCCTCCAGGGGATCTTCCCGACCCAGGGATTGAACCCAAGTCTCCTGTGTCTCCTACGTTGCAGGCAGATTCTTTACCACTGAGCCACCAGGGAAGCCCCCAGGAAACCCATAGGTAAAGGAAAACATACATACATACATCTCAATGTCGATCTGGCATCTTGGCACAGGGTGAATATCTGAAACCATCACTTGCAGGAACTCTCTCCCACCCCAGGACTTCTCTGTGATTCTTAAATCATCTCTCTCTCCATCCACCTGTCAGATCCTGGGTGAATTATCTCCATTTATCCTACTGAGAAAGATCTCTTTCTCCTCTGGGCTGGAAATAGACCAACGCAGATTCAGAAGGAATCTTTTTCTGCTCCCAGCCTCACCCCTACACCACCTCTGCATCAGCCTCTTCTCCCCTCCGGCTCCTCTGGCCAACCCCACCCCAGACTCTCCACAGCTCCCAGCCCCTCGGGATCCCCAGCTCAACTCTCTTGCGCGAAATTCATCACATAAATGTGTTTAGAATACTCCTTCTTCCTTGCCCTGCTGTTTTCTTTGACTCTGCAGTGTTTATTCTCCTAATCCCCTATTATGATTTTAATCTTTTTTAGAAACAGAGTCCTCACCCACTCATTTGGAGGGAGGGCTTGTTTCATTCAGAGTCCCCAACGCAGGCCCTGCCCAAACTTCTCACCATCAACCAGAATGTCACATGCTGCTGTGGCAGGATGAAGAATAACTCCAGAATGCCTTCATCCTCGAGACTCCTGAGGACAGTGGTTATTTCTCCTTGCTTCGTATTTCTCCTCCCTCCATGAGATGAGACCATTTGTACATCTAAAAAGTCATGAAAATGAATTGTTGTTTTTCAGTCGCTAAGTTGTGTCCGACTCTCTGCGACCCCATTGAACTGCAGCATGCCAGCCTCCCCTGTCCTTCAGTATCTCCCAGAATTTGCTCCGATTCATGTCCATTGAGTCGGTGATGCCATCCAACCATCTCATCCTCTGTCATCCCCTTCTCCTGCCCTCAATCTTTCCCAGCATCAGGGTCTTTTCCAATGAGTCAGCTCTTCTCATCAGCTGGCCAAAGTATTGGAGCTTCAGCATCAGTCCTTCCGATGAATATTCAGGCTTGATTTCTTTTAGGATTGACTGGTTTGATCTCCTTGCTGTCCAAGGGACTCCCAAGAATCTTCTTCTTTATGGTCCAGCTCAAATAATGAAATAGAATAAAATAATAAGCTCTTACATCAGCAAATGCAGGCAGTACCAACACTAAACACCAATCAGCAAAAATGCAAAGATAAATGTACCCCCAGCATCCTTCTCTACCAATGAATGCTCCCTTTTGTCCTTTCCGAATAAGCATATTTTCAGTAGAGGAAGAAACTTTCATTTTAAATGTATCAGGATCCTCTGACTTCAGCTATAAAGTCACAGAGGATTCATGGCGCTATGGATCATTACAAACCACAAATTGTACTGAGTCAATTAGCCTGAGTTTCTGAGTTTCCCTTTTCTGTCTAATCCTACTCAGTAAGGAGATGATCTGACTGATGGACGTCTGTGCTGTGATGATCTTCATATTAGAGTAGGTTTTTCTGACAAGTTTCTGCCTGGCTGTCATCTAATTAAATAGTTCGCATTTCTTCAACATGCAGATCACCATAGGTGGACAAGAAAAAAATCAAGGGTTAAGAGTAGAATTTGCATTATGTTTGCCTCCTTGAGCTCAACAGTGCAAAGAAATAAATGCTTTTATAGTTAGAAACCCCAAATGCCTAAAGAAAAGCACTGGGCTTTAATGGAGACCTGGGCTCTGCTTTCCTGATAGCCAGGCTACTAACTTTCTTCAGACTGAGCAAGGCCAGGTTGGAAAGATTGAAGGCAAAAGGAGAAGGGGCCAGCAGAAGATGAGATGCTTAGATAGCATCACTGACTCAATGAACATGAAATCTGAGCAAACTTTGGGAGACAGTGGAGGACAGGGGAGCCTAGCGTGCTGCAGAACATGGGGTCGTGAAGAGGCGTACACAACTTAGCGACTGCACAACAACAAGGATTAGTAACCTAGATTCCATCTCCACATTGCCGGCAAGCCCGCCTCTTTTGCTTCTTCTGGAACAGCGAGAAGCAAGTTGAATTTCCAGGGACAGAGCTTGATTTCCTGATGGAAAAATTTATAAAGAAGGTGGTTGATGAGAGTAATTCAGAGTTAATGTCCATTTCCCCATGAGTGTACCAGGAGACTCCATCACGAAAGAGCACTTAGAAGCTCTAAGTGCTGAGTAGTTAGCAGACAGCTGTCGTATGCAGATCTCCGTTGGATTGTCTGGCCCTGGCTTGTAGAAACAAGGTTGGCTTCCCAGGGCCTGAACCAGTGCCAACATAAACACATGGGGGCAGGTACTGAGCAGCCTTGGAGAGCTAATACTCCTATTCCACTGTCAGTTGGGAGTGAGGGTGGGCTGTAGCAGACTCTGATGCCTGTTAAAAGAGTAAATTGCTAATTAAAATGATAAAATTGCTTTTGAACTCTGGAGACCAGGAGAACTTTATAATTGACTATTATTATGTGTTTTTGGATGCCTAAACACACTACTGATGATTTGGAGTTGGGAAGGGTGGGATAGGGGAGGGAGTCCATTGCATGTCATTTTAACAATAAAAATACTCTGAAAATATATATACAATGGAAAGGATTACTTCTTACCTCTGGTAAGAGGCACTTAACCTTTGATCTTGAACTAAATTCCATTACCAAAGGTAGCTTATAAAGCAGCCAGGAATTTTTTCCCTTGATATAGTTTCGATGATATGTTAAAATAATTACTAAGTTGCTCAGAGTTCTCCTGAGGATAACTCCTTCTGCATTGAGATGAAGTAAAGAAAACATCAACTTGAGCAAATACAGAGAAAAATATGGGCCACCATTGTGTCATTTTAGGCCTTTTACCCTTATCTTGTCTTATGTGAAATATTAAGCTAATTCCTCAACTCTTTTTAAAAATAGTATTATATGGTAGAATTATGGAATTATTTAGGCCAGTATTTTAATGTTACAATCATACACGTAAATACAGACCGATAAACTTAAAGATTTTTTAAAAGTTTACTTGCTAAAGCCATATTCACAATACTATAACCTTTCAGAGTAAATTTTGTTCATCTGACTCATGTGTTTTCAAAGGAGCCCATTAACTATGGAAGAAGTTGTGTGCCCAAATACAATAGGGTGCTTCGTTTATCAGGAGTGGTCTTATGTGGGTGGTCTTGAGGATATTAAACCAAACCCTCACATGTGCCTTTGGTCTATACCAAACCCTGCTCTGTGTGGCAAGCCAGTTTTGTCCCAGTTTTCCTGTTCTTTTGCTTCTTCCTGACATTATTAGAAACCAGAGCCACTCTGAGCACCTCTGAACCTTAAGCCTTGGTCTCAGAGAATAGTGACATGAGGTTCAGAGTCTAATTCTGATGTTGGTAGTTAAAGAAACAAACAAACCAACCAAACAAACAAAACTAATAGGAAACTTGAAAGGGGAAAAAATCAAAACTAAAAAACAGACATTATAAGAAAATTTCCTTAAAAAGAAACAATTGAAGAAGAAATGGGAAAACCAAAATATTAATCACTTGCCTTCTTAAAACTCTCTTCTCGGGACTTCCCTGGAGGGCCCGTGGTTAAGGCTCCAAGCTTCCCACTGAAAGGGGTATGGGTTCAATCCCTGATGGGGAAACTAAGATCCTGCAAGCCACTTGGCCAAAAAATAAATTTTAAAAATAATTTTTTTTTAACTACAAATTCCTTTATCTAATGTGCCTCTATCAGCCTTCCCTTCCTCTGGGCACATGGGCTACTTACTTCATCCCAGAACCCACTCTCAAAGATCTTGGGACTAAAGCAACTATATGCCAATAAAAATTAATGTAAAAGAAAAAAAACAAAAAGATCCTGGGACTAGCAGTCCATTCCAAGCCATTCAAAAACCATGGTGCTTCAGAATCAAGAGCTCCAGGTTATCTTGGAATTCCCAGAAGTTTCTCCAAGGCCAAGTAAATCTCTCCTTCCTTAGTATTGCCCACCCAAGTCCTGATGCCTCCCCCAGGATACCACCAATAATCCTAGATGCTTAGGAATTCCACCTAAGGGAGGGGCATCAAGAGAGGCTAGTTGGCATTTCTCAAACTGTATTCCAGGATTTCATGAGGTGTTAGGGAAAAAAAATTAGCTAAAAATTCTACAGCTCACTTATGGAGATATGTTTGAATAGGTAGCAAACCTTTTAGGAAGTCACAGTGCTTATTTCCATATTGAAAACTCTAAGAAACCCTATAGTAAAGCAACCTCTTCAATTCTAATCGATACAAATTGCTTTCATCACAAAATCTTTTTTTTCCCCTCTAAATCTACTTGTTTATGTCTCATAACTGGTCTTCCAAGGCTTACATTTGGGAAATATTTGAACAACAACTATGCCATGTTGACCTTCTGTTTTTAGGTGTATTTGAGTGGGTCCAAGCCCTAGACACAAGAAAATGTACCATTATATCCATCATCCATGTTTTGGTTTGCTGAGGTAGGTAGCAAGTCTCAACATATATCAGCTTCCTCTTGAAATGGTTGATTACCTTTTCTTTTTGATGATGATTCAGAGAGGTGGAAAATGACAGGGCCACTAAAAAGGACACGATGCATGTTGTCTGATACACACAGTACTTCGATGATTTTTCAGACAGTTCAGAACATCACCAAAATGAGGGCAACCTGACCCTGACTGACGGGGAATCTAAAATTACATTTCTGAAATCCATCAAAGGTCGAATGGAAAATAGAGCTTATTTGGTAGCTAGGTTTTCCGCTGTGTTGATCTAGCTGTTGAAAGGTTTTGTTGTTTGAGGAGCTCAATTATAGTTTGAAGTTTGGGAATAGTTTGGAGCATTTAACCTGAACAGGGAAATAAATGAACTGAAATTCTACCAGAAACCACTAATCCTGCTTTGCAAATAATATAATTGAGCAATAATAATACAAAGACTCTCCTTCAAAGATTCTTTAGTAGCCACTTAGCCACATCATGGTTCTGCCGTGACTTTTCAGAACAGTCTGCAAAAACACTGTGCTAAGAGACAGAGTCTGGGGGTAGGACCTTAAAATTTTTCTCAAGAGATGGGTATGTGCACATAAATAATAGGGAATGTGTGAAACCTGGAGCAAAATGGAGAACTGCTAAAGGTATGCTGGGGCCTTCCCAGGTAAAACTAGTGGTAAAGAACTCACCCGCCAGTGCAGGCGACAGAAGAGAAGCAGGTTCAATTCCTGAGTCGGGAAGATCCCCTGGAGGAGGGCGTGGCACCCCACTCCAGTATTCTTGCCTGGAGAATCCCATGGACAGAGGAGCCGGGCTGGCTACAGTCCACAGGGTCGCACAGAGTCGGACACAACTGAAGCGACTTAGCATGCATGCAAAGATGTGCTGGGTGTAAATGAAGTGAACCCAGAACTTAAAACTGCAGCACCTCTGTAATCTGTTTCTCATAATTACTTCCTTGCACTGGAAGTCAATAGTAAAGGGCCTCAGAGAATCTAGAGACCAGAAAGGAAGCTGGATAAGAGAGTCCACAGGCTCACATGTCAGTGAAGTCTGTGCAAACATGTGAAGAATCCACAAGGGGTGGAGGACGGGGGCAGTGAGTACAGTGGGAGTGCAGACACTCCCGAGTGTTTGCAAACCACCCCGGGCTACCCCTTAACCCATTCCTTAACTCAGCCTGTTTGTCATCTTTAGGTGGAACACATTTCTGTTTCTTTTTGTCTTTTTATATATATATACCTAGAATAAAATGCCTTAAATAGGAGAAAGGCAAATATTACCAACAGCAACATTCTACAATTTGTTCTAAGATATTGAAGTAGCTTTACATGAAGAGGTATTTCACATTTTTCTTTTTTGCCATGACTTCAGAATTACTTCCATCTTTCTCTTAGGTCGCCAGGATGCCCCCTAGAGTTGCATCTGTTCCATTTCCGACCATTACCTCCCTCTGCTTCACTTCCCAGTGTTGGATGTCTACTTTGTAGTTTATACCTCTGTCTGATTTTACGTCACACAGATTATTCCCTATGAATCAAGAAATGGAGAGTTGATAACTGTGAACTACATATATTTTGGATGGACAGTAATTGTGTCCTATAATGTGATAAAATTTTAAGTCCATCTTTAAGGTTTGGAATCATTGTACTCCTTAGGAGAGAGCTGCTATTTGTTCAGAATTTCTCTTTTCATCTGATAGGTTGGTCAGTTGCCATCTGGCAATTTTTATCATCACCTTACCTATTTTTGCTTATGGTAATAACATTTGCTCTGCTTATGTGTTTTGGCATTAAGTTTCCAGTTTTTTTTCTAATGAAAATATTTTCTATGTTTTTACAAGTCATTTTTTAATTCCTACCTGCACCTTCAATACTTTCAGTATTTCTAAAAGCACCTTTCCATTATAGTGACTTCACATAATTAGTTAATATTCTCAAAGCGTGATATATTTAGAACTCTCTTTTTTTATGACCATACCACACAGCTTGTGGGATCTTAATTCCCCCACCAGGGATTGAACCTACTCCCCCCACACCCTCCTCCCACCAACCATTGGGCAGCCAGGGAATTCTCTCAGTTCCTCATTTTAAAAAGCAGATGTTCTTCATTATTCTTGATAATTCTAAATTTGGGAGCCAATTTCTTATCAGCTCTGATAAGATCATCACCCTGTTTGCTTAATGTGTAAAGTGTTTAACAATGATTAACAAAGTACTATAGCAAAACAAGTCAACCTTTCTATTATGGTGTTTTCTATGCTCACATGATTAGTATTATCCTTAATTTTTTAAACCATCTTTCCATTTTATGAAATGAAAACAAGGTAATATAATCAGAAAATCCTCCTAGTTGGGCACCCATCAGCTGAAGCACCCAAAGGTACCCTCGATGTGAAGACTTGAGAGAGGGTGCCTGTGTCAGTTTCCTGTAGCTGCCGTGATAAATTATGAGAAACTTGGTGGCTTAGCTCAAATGTATTACCTCTGAGAGGCTAGAAGTATGAATGGGGTTCACTGAGCTAAAATCAAGATGACAGGCAGGGATACTGAGTACCCTCTGGGGTCTCTGTGGAAGCACCCATTTCTTTCCTTTTTCATCCCTTAGAAGCCACCCATATTCCTTGGCTGGTGGCTCCTTCCTCCATCTTCAGAGGCACCAATGCCAGCCAAATCCTCACTCTGCATCACTTGGCCCTTGACCCTCCTGCATTCCTCTTTTACTTACAAGGGCCTTGTAATTACATTCCCCCCACACATACCAATAAGGGCTTTTCAAGTGGGGCCATTAGTGGTAAAGAACCCACTTGCCAATGCACAAGGGATAAGAGACTCGGGTTCAATCCAAGTTGGGTAGAACCTCTGGATGGGGGTATGGCAACCCACCCTGTATTCTTGAATCCCATGGAGAAAGGAGCCTCGTGAGCTACAATCCATGGAGTCAGAGTGTCAGACATGACTGTAGCAACTTAGCACACAAGCATGCACAGCCATGAAGCAGGAAAGCATGAATTACAGTGAACTCTGGGAGTTGGTGATGGTCAGGGAGGCCTGGCGTGCTGCGATTCATGGGGTCGCAAAGAGTCGGACACAACTGAGCGACTGAACTGAACTGAACTGAGGCTTAAGAATTGCTTTCCATGTTTATCAAGCATTTATTGAGCACCTACTGTGTGCCACACACTGGGCTGCTCCTGAGAACACAGCAATATTACAGACTCAGGCTCTGCCCCAATTTCAAGGAGCAGATAATCTGAGATTTGGGTGGGGGGGGGGGTGGTAATGTTTATGTATATAATTGTTTACCTCAGTTACAAGGTGCTATAAAGACATAAATAAAGGTGTTAAGATTCTAGATCAACTGTGAAGTGTGTGGTCAGGGAAAATTCACTGCCCTTTCTTCAAGGAAGTCTTCCTTGAATTCCCAGGTGAGGGAACAGCAAAGGGCAAAGGCCAGGAATGAGAAGAAAAAGTTAACTATTAATGAAAAAGCCAGTGTCACTGGAAGACAGAGATTAGTAGTAGGGAGAGAGGATGAGGATGCTCGTGGTCTAAGATAAAGAAAGAAGTAGTAAGGGCCAAATAATCCAGAATGTCATTCACCATCTGAAAGATTTTGAAAATTCAGTGATGGGAGGCAAGGAAATGGTTTCAAAAAAGAGTCAAGCAGCTTAGCCGTCTCAGACATTGGCTTTTTTTTTTTTTTTTGCAGTATGATTGACAGCTAACATTATGTTAGTTTCAGATATATAGCATAGCAATTCAATGTTTGTTTATATTGTAGAATTATCACCTCAATAAGTCTAGTCAACTTTTGTCACCATACATAGATATTCTTTTTTTTTTTTAACTTTTTATTTTGTATTGGGTATAGCCAATTAACAATGTTGTGATAGTTTCAGGTGAATACTGAAGGGACTCAGCCATACATATATACATACATAGATAGTCTTGATTAAAAATAATAATAATAACATAAAACTAATAGACTGACCTGATCTCAGTGTGCTTAGTTATGGAAACATTAATGTTGGGTTATTTATAGACCAATAAGCTTTATTCTTGCCAGGAAAATTCCATGGACAGAGGAACTTGGTGGGCTACAGTCCATGGGGCCATAAAAGAGTCAGACACAACTGAGAGAACACGCTCATGCGTGCACACACACATGCTTACTCGACAGTTGTCAATTATTAATTTAGGATATGGTTAATATAGGGTGTCCCAGGTGATGCTAGTGGTAAAGAACCCACCTGCCAATGTGGGTTTGATCCCTGGGTCAGGAATATCCCCTGGAGGAGAGCATGGCAACCCATTCCAGTATTCTTGCCTGGAGAATTCCATGGATAGAAGAGCCTGGCGGGCTACAGTCCGTAGGGTCACAAAGAGTCGGACATGATTGAAGCAACTTAAGAGTCGGACACGATTGAAGTGACTTAGCACGCACACGTGGTAAATTTAAGCAGAATTATCCTACACATTTGGAAACATTGAAATAGAAATGACTTAGAAATATCTCCTAAACCTAACACAATGTTATGCTTGATTGCATTTGTAGAAACTCTACCCTTGCATTTTCACTGTAGGCTTTGAGAATGACAGTCAGAATTTTTGCACATCATTTGCCAGATGAAAATAAAAACCTCTAAGACAAATTTGTTTCTGCAGAGTGGCTGTTACAGTCACATAAAGATTTAGCTGACAACTAACAAAAAGAATTGGGGGAATAGATGGAAGAAACAGCTGTCCAGGAAGCTATCAGTTGCTAGGTTTGCTTGGAATGCACTGGAATTCCCCAGAAGCCCCATTTTGCTCACTGATGGTCATCTGCCTTTAGAAATCACATTAGAGACCCAATTTTCTAAGTCTCATCTCCTTCTGAAAAAGAATATACATTTCCAGGCTCCCCCAGGATGCATAATTTTACACCATTGTTAGTGGTTATTACCACCATTTATCTCTCCAGTAATCCCCCTGGTCCCCTTTGTATAAGTCTGAATATGCCTTGCACATGTTTAAAAATGACATTCTCAGTTACACTTGAGAAGACAGAAGGGTTAGCTAAAATGAACTCACAATGATTATCTTATTCCAACAATTAAAAGTTTTAGCTTTCTTAACAGTATTCACTGTTTACACATCATCATATGTGCAAGGTTATAAAGATGCAGTGCAAGACAAAATAGGTATCTAGCAGGCTTGGAACCCTAGAACAAGTCTGCATGACTTTGTCTTAAAGATGAGGATTGTACGATGAAGTGAATATTTTTATCTATTAATAACAAACACTTATCTAGAACTTGCATTACAAATACTAACACATCAAATATTACATGGGGCATTCTATTGCTCATTTATGGTGGACTTAAGTTTGCCACAGCTCCGTAAACTGAGGATATTCTGATGCAAGGTGCCAAGCTAGTTCTGAGGCACCTTGTAGAGATTTAGCATAGCACAGTACAATATTTGGCCAAAGTCATATAGGAATGTGTTGGGGAGGAAATATTTCCCCTCTACCCTCTTATGCTCTGTTCTTGGAGGCCTGCAAATTAAACTGACCAAAGACAGATTAGCTAGGGGAAAAAACACAATTTTAACTCAAGTGCCTCTGGGAATTCACAGGAAAATATCACTCAAGGAGGTATTAGTTAGAATTTGAGGCTTATATACCCTCTTACTGGGCTTCCCTGGTGGCTCAGATGATAAAGAATCTGCCTGCAATGCAGGACACCAGGGTTCAATTCCTGGGTTGGGAAGATCCCCCGGAGAAGGGAATGGCACTCCACTCCAGTATTCTTGCCTGGAGAATTCCATGGACAGAGGAGCCTGGCAGGCTACAGTCCATGAGGTCACAAAAAGTCGACACCACTGAGCGACTAACACTCATTTTCATGGTCAGGTAACAATGTTTCTGTAAACCTCCACCAAACAAATGTTATTCTCTGTTCTGACAAGAAAGGACACAGTCCCCAGACACAACTTTACCCTTCTGAGGCCCAGTCCTGGCTGAGAGGAGGCAGAGCTCAGCTGGTGGTGTCCTCAGGGCTGGGTCCCCAGAGCCCGCCCAGCTGCTATCACTGAGGGAGCCAGAAGCCCAGGACCCAACTGGCCTTCAGGCTCCTCAGGCCGCCTGCACAGCGGGGGCAGGTCCCTCAGACTGTGACCTATACAGGCGGCCACTGCCATTAGGTCACAGAGGCAGGGCTGGGGGAGAGGTTCACCACTGCCTCAAGGCCTGGGCTCAGCAAGTGGATGACCCTGGTGAGGGCTCTGGAGCTCTGCAGGACCCAGCCCCCTGGGGCCTGTTCCCTGGGCCCCCAGCTCACCCATTGGCCCAAGGCCAGGTGAACTGGTGGCCCCCCAGGGAGAAAGAGAGGATCTGCCTCTTACCTGATTCTCCACATGGCAACCACTGCTCCACCAACCTTTGGCTGCGTGGGCCACTAACGGTCATCTATGGACAGTTGCTTATTTGTGGGTGGGGCCAACTGCAGCACTGACCAATGGCTGAGCAGGGCCACTAACGGCCACTCACTGTGAGTTGGTCACTTGGGGGAAGGGCCCACTGCAGCACTGACCAATGGCTGAGCAAGACCACTAATGGTACCTGTTTGCCTGGTAACAGAGCGGATGGTGCAGAGCAACTACCTTGAAGTCCTTAGCTGTGCTCTATTACAGTTCTGTTACCTAGTATATTCCTTTGTATTTGGGGGGTTTAATGATGTCTCAGGGGCTTCCCTGGTGGCTCAAATGGGTAAGAAGAGACCTGCAGTGCAGGAGATCTGGGCCTGATCCCTGGGTCAGGAAGATCCTCTGGAGAAAGGAAAGACTACCCACTCCAGTCTTCTTGTCTGCAAGAATACCATGGAGGGAAGAGCCTGGTGGGCTAGAGTCCACAGGGCCGCAAAGAGTAGGGCATGAATGATGTCTCATAGAATGGATTTCTTCAACAGTAAGAATTTTTTTTTTCATCTCCCCTTAGCTGCTCATAATGGGAAATTCACATGGTCCTCCTCAGCAGTAAACACTAGAGATGTTTACCAGCACCAGCCTCGTTTCGATCATTGAGGAAACTGAGACACAGAAAAGTTTAGAGGCTTTTCCCAGGTCAAGTGGCTGGTCAGTGACCCAGTCAATATTTGTACCTATTCAAAATTCCAGCTCTTGGGAATTCCCTGGCAGTCCAGTGGTAAGGACTCCATGTTTCCACTGGGTGGGGGAGCTGGGTTCTATCCCTGGTCAGGGGATCTCGCAAGCTTCAGAGTGAGGCCAAAACCAATAAAAAGTAAAGTCACTAGCATGTAATAATTTAAAAAAAAAACAAAAAACAAGCTTTTAACAACCATGAATTGTGCCTCTGTTACAAGGGCTTCCTTCCTTGAAATTTTTTTAACTAAATAAAAGCATAATAAATGACTTCAAGGAGCTTTTATGGATTAGTATTAATATGACAATGTTATAACCTAAAAAGCAGTCTTGCTAATAGCATCATCCTCCCCACCCATCCTAATATAATAGAATCTTCAGATCTGACCATTTCTCTGCCCTAAGGGGACATCTATGTACACATCATACTCAAGTAGAGGCACCCTTGATTCACAGTTCCTATTCCTTTAAATAGACTGCCCCTCAATACCCATAACCTGCCCTAGACCCCAGATCTGTTCATTGTCACTCAGTTCAGGGACAGACAATGGCCTCAGTCAACATGCCTCCGCATCTTCAAGAACATCATTCAGAAACTGCACTTACTCCTAGAAATGTCTGCCCCAAGAAACTTGTTATTAAATTGGTGACAATGAATATGCTCATGATCTTTCTAGAGCAGAGGTTCGTCGGGGGAAGAAACAGAAGTTTGAATGATTTTTTGTAGATTATTAGAGGTGAAGGTGAAGTCGCTCAGTCGTGTCCGACTCTTTGCAACCCCGTGGATTGTAACCTACTAGGCTTCTCCGTTCATGGGATTCTCCAGGCAAGAATACTGGAGTGGATTGCCATTTCCTTCTCCAGGGGATCTTCCCCACCCAGGAATCGAACCCGGGTCTCCTGCATTGGAGGCAGACGCTTTACCCTCTGAGCCACCAGGGAAGCCATTTATTAGAGGTAGAGATAGTCTAATCTTAGGTTATTCTAACCATTCTCCTCCATAATTGGACGCTGTGCCTGTGCAAGGACCGTTCTCCTTCCTCCAACTCTGCGGGCATAGTGATATTCAGTTGCTGTTGATTAGGAAGTGTAGTTGATCCTTTTGTGAGCAGCATTGTTACATGCAACCAACAAACAACACACTTTTTGTTGACATATACTGGCTGCCAGGCACCTTGCTGGTCACGGTGGATACAAACAAATCAGGTGCAATCCTCGATTCCAAGTTTCTATCAGAGAAAGAAACATGACGGCAGAAAGGTGGGAAAGTTCAGGTTTGTACAAAACAGGGAGCAGATTCCAGGAAAGGTTTTACAACACAGGAGATATTTGAGTTTGTTCTGAAAAAAATGCGTGTGAAACAGTCACTCCCATGAAAACTTATATACCAAAAAAAAAAAAAGGGGGCGGATTATCATCTGATAAATTTCTTTCAAGAGCCACTTGCAAATCTCAGAAGATGCTGCAGAGGGTACAGAAGAAAAGAATCTGAATTTTATTTTTTTTTATTTAGCTATTTGTTTGGCTGCGCTGGTCTTAATTGCAGCATGTGGGATTTAGTTCCCTGACCAGGGACCAAACCCCGGCCTCCTGCAGTAGAAGCACAGAGTCTTAGCCACTGGACCACCAGGGAAGTCCTAAGAATCTGAATTTTAAATTTTCATTCCTTGTCTTGTCAAACCACTCTATGTTCTCGGACCACGGGAAAGACTGGAAGCAGCCTCCTTGAACGACTTGATTGGCATTCTCTGGGCTTTCAGCATGAAGCTGTAGAACAGCACGCAAACGCCAGGGGGCAATGCGATTTCACCAAAGATCACAGGAAATGCTCCAGATCCTGTTTTGGCTAAGACCCTTCACAGCATCCTGTTGCAAAGGTGAAATCCCTAATAAAGAGAGTTTCGCTAAGGAGAGAAAAAAAAAAAGTTGAAAAACATCCTTTCTTTGAAAGCTTCCTGAATTGCCATCAAAATTGTCTTTCAGCAATTGCGCACAGCTGAACGTTTTGCAATACTATTTGCAAAAGAATGACTTCAATTTTTTGCTCAATGCAGCTGCCTGATCTTCCCAATCCTCTGCCTAAGGAATGTAAGCAGCCCCCGGCTAGCCGGATTTCACCTCGCTGGGGCTCTAGCGTCCTCAGCCCAACACTGGCCCACCTCCCCTCGCGCCCACGCGGGGCGTCCAGCTGCCTCCTCCGCGGAGCTGCGGCTCCCTTGAAGGTAATTCCAGTCCCGCCTGTGTTTTGTTTCCGGCTCAGCAGCCGCCAGGTGTCTGCCCTCCCTTAACCCCCAAGGATGAGAGATCAAAGGTGTTTCTGCATCTGCCTCCTGCCCAGCTCTTTAATCTGTTACATGTTCAAAAGGGACAAGTACAGTATTGTGCGCGCAGGGATGGGGATACAAATCAGAACCGTGGACATGGGCGACGTCCCAGAGTTTGTGGACCCGCTCAGATGATGAGGAATATGTCTGTCTACATAGTAGCCCTGCCATTTAGGAAGTGTTTTCTTTTAAATTATATTATGAGTAGTATGTATACGTGGAAATCTGATTCAGTTTTCAGTTCTGTCGCTCAGTCGTGTCCTACTCTTTGAGACGCCATGGACTGCAGCACGCCAGGCTCCCTGTCCATCACCAACTCCCAGAACGCACTCAAACTCATGTCCATTGAGTCGGTGATGCCATCCAGCCATCTCATCCTCTGTCGTCCCCTTCTCTGGCTTTCAGCCTTTCCCAGCATCAGGGTCTTTTCCGATGTCAGTTCTTCACATCAGGTGACCAAAGTACTGAAGTTTCAACTTCAGCATCAGTCCTTCCAATGAATATTCAGGGCTGATTTCCTTTTGGATTGACTGGTTGGATCTCCTTGCAATCCAAGGGACTCTCAAGAATCTTCTCCAACAACACAGTTCAAAAGCATCAATTCTTCGGCACTTAGCTTTCTTTATAGTCCAACTCTCACATCCATACATGACTACTGGAAAAACCATAGCCTTGACTAGACAGACCTTTGTTGGCAAAGTAATGTCTCTGCTTTTTAATATGCTGTCTAGGTTGGTCATATTTATTCCAAGGAGCAAGTGTCTTTTAATTTCAAGGCTGCAATCACCATCTGCAGTGATTTTGGAGCCCCCCAAAATAAAGTCTGTCACTGTTTCCATTGTTTCACCACCTATTTGCCATGAAGTGATGGAACCAGATGCCATGATCTTCGTTTTCTGAATGTAGAGCTTTAAGCCAACTTTTTCACTCTCCTCTTTCACGTTCATCAAGAGGCTTTTTAATTCCTCTTCACTTTCTGCCCTAAGTGTAGTGTCATCTGCATATCTGAGGTTATTGATATTTCCTCTGGCAATCTTGATTCCAGCCTGTGCTTCTTCCAGCCCAGCATTTCTCATGATGTACTCTGCATATAAGTTAAATAAGCAGGGTAACAGTATACAGCTTTGACATACTCCTTTCCAGATTTGGAACCAGTCTGTTGTTCCATGTCCAGTTCTAACTGTTGCTTCTTGACCTGAATACAGATTTCTCAGGAGACAGGTCAGCTGGTCTGACCCATCTCTTTAAGAATTTTCCAGTTTGTTGTGATCCACACAGTCAAAGGCTTTGGCATAGTCAGTAAAACAGAAGTAGATGTTTTTCTGGAATTCTCTAGCTTTTTTGATGATCCAATGGATGTTGGCAGTTTATCGGAGCCCTACTAAACTCTCGTTAAAAAAATATATATAGTAGGTATGCAGCATAGGGAACTCTGCTCAATGTTATGTGGCAGCCTGGATAGGAGGGGAGTTTGGGAGAGAATGATGCATGTATATGTATGGCTGAGTCTGTTTGCTGTCCACCTGAAACTGACAGCATTGTTAATTGACTATCTTTTGGAGTACTCAGTCCTGTCCAACACTTTGAGACCCTTTGAACTATAGCCTGCCAGGTTCCTCTGTCCAAGGGCTTTTTCAGGCAAGAATACTAGAGTGGATTTCCCTTTCCTCCTCCAGAGGATCTTCCCCACTCAGGAATGGAACCTACGTCTCCTGCATTGCAGGTGGACTCTTTACCAGCGAAACCATTGGGGAACTCCAATATGAAATAAAGAGAGAAACTGAAGGGAATTCCCTGGCAATCCAGTGGTTAAGACTTGGGCTTTCACTGCTGTGGATCCGGTTTGATCCCTAGTCCAGGAACAAAGGTCCTACAAGCTGTGCAGTTCAGCTAACATTAAACAATCAAAAATAAAACTAAAAAAGTTTATTGTACACCAGCCCATTTGAGGACTGCTGTTAAGAGAACTGTACAAGGCAAAGGAAAAGCCTTTTAAAATTATGAAATAGACGTTTTAAGGACATTTATAAGGATCTTATTTCACATACAGCAAAAATGACAAAGGACTTAAGGAAACAGCAGAAGATTTTTAAGAAAGACAGTTTCCAATGGATCCATCTATTTCCCACATGCACAAGACTCAATAAGTAGGGAAATACATTTTAAAAAAGAAAAAAACAGTAGACTGCAAACTAGATATTCAGAAAATAGTCTTGCAAGCAGAGGTAATAGAAGATATAGAATCTTTCACCCAGACATCAGCCCTCCCATTATTTTTCCAGCCACAGTTTTGGATGAAAGGGTAAAGCAGAGAAGAACTCACAATCCAGTAAGAAATTATTTCAAAACTTAAATTTAGAAATCATTTAGAAAGCTGAGTTACCATCCTTTCGATTCTCAGGAGAGCTCCCCAATTTCCAGCCAAGACATAAATGTGAGAACACTGATTGTCTGTTTTCTTTTCCTCTGCTCTCCTATGCCCACACACGCCCAGAACCAATCTTCAACTTCCTTTTCTTTGCACAGAGATGACCAAAAGGAATTTCAGCAACTTTATTTGTGCTGAGCTGCTGTCACAGACAGATGTTAAGTCACACTGGGCTTCCCAGGTGGCACTAGTAGTAAAGAACCCGCCTGCAAGCGCAGGAGACATAAGAGATGTGGGTTAGATCTTGGGTTGGGAAGATCCCCTGGAGGAAGGCATGGCAACCCACTCCAGTATTCTTGCTGGAGAATGCCTATGGACAGAAGAGCCAGACAGGCTACAGTCCATAGGGTCAAGAAGGGTTGGACACAACTAAAGTGACTTAGTTTTCCCCAGTTACAATGGCTTTGAATCCAGAAGTCCACAATGTATGAGAAAGAATCAATTCAGTTCAGTCGCTCAGTTGTGTCTGACTTTTTGTGACCCTATGAACTGCAGCATGCCAGGCCTCTCTGTCCATCACCAACTCCCGGAGTTCACTCAGACTCACGTCCATTGAGTCAGTGATGCCATCCAGCCATCTCATCCTCTGTCATCCCCTTCTCCTCCTGCCCTCAATCTTTCCCTGCATCAGGGTCTTTTCAAGTGAGTCAGCTCTTTGCATCAGGTGGCCAAAGTATGGGAGTTTCCGCTTCAACATCAGTCCCTCCAATGAACATCCAGGACTGATCTCCTTTAGGATGGACTGGTTGGATCTCCTTGCAGTCCAAGGGACTCTCAAGAGTCTTCTCCAACACCACAGTTCAAAAGCATCAATTCTTCAGCGCTCAGCTTTCTTTATAGTCCAACTCTCACATCCATATATGACTACTGGAAAAACCACAGCCTTGACTAGATGGACCTGTGTTGACAAAGTAATGTGTCTGCTTTTTAATATGTTGTCTAGGTTGGTCATAACTTTCCTTCCAAGGAGTAAGCATCTTTTAATTTCACGGCTGCAATCACCATCTGCAGTAATGTTGGAGCCCAGAAAAATAAAGTCAGCCACTGTTTCCACTGTTTCCCCATCTATTTGTCATGAGGTGATGGAACCGGATGCCATGGTCTTCGTTTTCTGAATGTTGAGCTTTAAGCCAACTTTTTCACTCTCCTCTTTCACTTTCATCAAGAGGCTCTTTAGTTCTTCTTCACTTTCTGCCGTAAGGGTGGTGTCATCTGTATATCCGAAGTTATTGACATTTCTCCTGGCAATCTTGATTCCAGCTTGTGCTTCATCCAGCCCAGCGTTTCTCATGATGTACTCTGCATATAAGTTAAATAAGCAGGGTGACAATATACAGCCTTGACGTACTTCTTTTCCTATTTGGAACCAGTCTGTTGTTCCATGTCCAGTTCTAACTGTTGCTTCCTGACCTGCATACAGGTTTCTAAAGAGACAGGTCAGGTGGTCTGGTATTCCCATCTCTTTTAGGATTTTCCACAGTTTCTTGTGATCCACACAGTCAAACGCTTTGGCCTAGTCAATAAAGCAGGAATAGATGTTTTTCTGGAACTCTTCTTGCTTTTTCGATGATCCAGCGGATATTGGCAATTTGATCTCTGGTTCCTCTGCCTTTTTTAAAACCAGCTTGAACATCTGGAATTTCATGGTTCACATATTGCTGAAAGCCTGGCTTGGAGAATTTTAAGCATTACTAGCTTGTGAGATGAGTACTATTGTGCAGTAGTTTGAGCATTCTTTGGCCTTGCCTTTCTTTGGGACTGGAATGAAAACTGACCTTTTCCAGTCCTGTGGCCACTGCTGAGTTTTCCAAATTTGCTGGCATATTGAGTGCAGCACTTTCACAGCATCATCTTTCAGGAAGAATACTGACACAGTTATTAAAGGCGCTGGTGAAGAGAGAGTCCTTATCTGCTGCATCAAATAATTCTAAGTTCATCTGCTTAAATATTTATTCAGTACTTATGTGTAGACACACTACTGGACTCTGAAAATCAGTGATGATCAAAGAGGCTTGCTCACAGTCTAGAAGTGGAGGCTGGCATTCATGAAATAATCACAGAGATAACTGCTCCAAAAGGAACACAGTTCTTGCAGGAGAATCTGCTGTAACAAAGGAACTAATTTTAAAGGGTCAGGGTGAACCTCCCTGAGAAAATCGTCATAAGCTAAAAGCTGGAAGATCAAGAAAAGTGAGGGAATGCACATGTTAATATTAAAAGGACTGGAAGGGTGGTATGACCAGAGTACAGATTATTAGGGGCTGAGATGCCAGGTAAGGTCAGAGAATTGGAGCTCAAGTTCAGTTACCTGTTGCTATGACTGCAAAGTATAGCAAAGGAGCTGATAAACAACCCCTTTATTTTTATCCTTCAATCTTATGGGACATGAACTTACATGGGGTTCACCTGGGTGATTCTTCTGTTTCACATTCAACTGGAGGTTGGGCTGTCTAGGAGATTCAGGATGGAATTATTCAACTGGTACCTTGGTTTCAGGATCTTCCTTGTAGCTCAGGTGGTAAAGAATCTGCCTGCAATGCAGGAGACATGGGTTCGATCCCTGGGTCAGGAAGATCCTCTGGAGAAGGGGATGGCATTCCACTCCAGGATTCTTCCCTGGAGCATCCCAGGGATAGAGGAGCCTGGATGGCTACAGTTCATGGAGTCACAGAGTCAGACACAAATGAACGACTAAGGCTGCTGCCTTGGTTTCAGTGTCTGGAAGAGTGTGCTCAGCTGAGGCTGTTGAGCACCCATAAGTGGCCCCTGCAATACTGCAGCTTCAAGGCATCTGACGTGGCAGCTCAGGGCTCCCAGAGAGAGTGCCCAGGAGACAGGAAGTATTAAGGTCTGGCCAGACAGCATCATTTCAAAGGTATTATATTGGTCAGAACAGTCACAGGACCCACCTGGGTCAAGGTAAACAAGTGTTCTCAACGTGAACCCTTTCAAATAATTTGTGGTCATCTTTAGTCAGCCATGGTTCACCATCAGACACAAACTCTTTACATTCCCCTGTATGCAAAATATCCTTATTCCTAAAGCCGTCCAGAAATGTCATCTCCTTAGGGCATGAAGTTCAAGTTTGAGGTCCAGATTCTGACCATCTAAATAATGATCAAGGGACTTCCCTAGTGGTCCAGTGATTAAAATTCTGTGCTTTCAATGCCGGAGTCTCGAGTTCAATTCCTGGTCATGGAACTAAGATCCCACACGCCTTGGGGTGCAGGCAGTAAATAAATACATAAATTAGTTTTTAAAAAATAATAAAATAAGTAAGGGTCAAGTGCTGATAAGGCACCTTTGATGTAGTTCTCTGATACAGTTTCTCTCAATGTAAAGACTTGTGAACTGAAATGTTAAGTATATCATAGCCCCACCACACACACACACACACACACACACACACACACACATATACCCAGCATATACTGATAACACAGAGGTGAGATAAATAACACAGGGGTGAGATCAATGCATTGAGCATGTTCATTCAAACAGTGGGGGAACAAGAGGCACAGAGCCATCACTGGCATCCAGCAGTTCTGAAATCCACATACTGCTTGTTCCTTAACTTGGGGGGCCCAGTCCTGCTCCCAGACTCTCAGCAGTTCTGGCCACCACCCTGAAAATGCTTGGTTTCACCTTCTAAGTTATAAATCTTATTAGACTTCCTTCCTATGAATCTTATTAGACTTCAGCCTGTTAGACAAAACATATATCCTCAATTCTCCTCAAGACAGTCCCTGCTTTGGCCTGGGCTCAGTCGGGGTGCTGTGGGGACCCCACCCTGAGGATCCTCAGAAGCATTTGTGTCTCTTTTAGAAGCTTTGTGAGGCATATACTTAAGTCTTTCTGAAGTTATAAAAAAGGTTCTTCTGGCCACCCCCTTGAGATGTTCTCCAGTATCAATTTCTAGGTTGAGAGACTTCTGCCTTTGAAAAGATTAGGAATGTGAAATCCTTTCATCTTTTTTAAACCAACAAGTACTAGCTCTATTTTTTTCTAAATTTCGCTTGAAAACTGAACAGGTCCTTAAAAAAAAAACATCTTTATCTATATTTTATCATATGACACGTTTTAAAGAACCAACTGGCATTTTAAGCATTCTACCGGGAAATCTTACTAAAATCTATAAATTCATCAGGAATATTTGTAGTTTTCACGTTACTGCAGGGGACAGTGTTGCCAAGCGTTCTGTTTCAACATCAGAAGAGTGTGCTTCCTGAAGTCTCCCAATCTGGGAGGGACAGTGGCCGTTTTCCCCTGTCCTCCGAGCTGTCACCAGCAGTCTTCTCAAGGCCTTCTAGCTTCTTCCCTCGCTGGATGTTGTTTGCCAGAATGTCTCCACCTGGTCTTTCCATCAGGGCAGTCCAAGGGCTTCCAACTTGGTATGTCAGGGTTTCCAGAGGGAGGGCTCCAAGAGACAGAAAAAAAGAGGCCGCCTGTTTCATAAAGCCTGGGCACAAACATGAGGCGGGCATCACTGACGCTGTACTTTAATCATCAAAGCAGTCTCAGGGCTGCCCTCATTCAAGAAAAGGGGACATAACCCACATCTCTCTATGGGAGATGTACGAAGGATTTGTGACCATTTTTATTCCACTCTGGGTGACATCATGCAGGGCTTTGCAAATCATATTAAGGCTTTCAAATAAAGGCTTTCATCTTAAAAATAATGAAGCACCACTGAAGACTTTTCAAAGGTAAGGGATATCACATAATTGGACTTGCCTTTTGAAAAGATTGTTCCAGCTGCAGTATGAGAGTACATTGGAAGGAGATTATTAAAAACCGAATGGTTCTTTCTTAGTTCCTCTTTCTCTATATATACCTTATCATACAGATTTATGTGAACATTACTGTGACAATTTGGCCCAGGGTTGGACTTCCCTGGTGGCTCATATGGTAAAAAATCCACCTGCAAGGTGCGAGACCTGGGTTCAGTCCCTGGGTTGGGAAGATCCCCTGGAGAAGGGAAAGGTTACCCGCTCCGGTATTCTCGCCTGGGAAATCCCATGGACAGAGGAGCCTGGGGGGGCTACAGTCCATGGGGTCTCAAAGAGTCGAACACGACTGAGCACAATGACAGTAAAGGCAAGAAACTACAGATTCTAGAGACATTTGGATATAAAATCAATAAGCTAATATTCCTTGAAGTCTACTTAGAGCACAATCTGTTTTCCAACCCTAGTCCTAACACTGATAAACTTACTTCTTTGGGACTTTCTAACATTATAATCCTGAAGCCTAAATCTCTGCTGTAACTTATGTATCTTCACTCCACACATCAGTGTTCACTAACCTCCATGAAGACCAGTCTCTGAATAGAAATAGTCATTGGTCAAAATAATAAAATCTAGTATTCTGCTCAGTGATATCCACTATTGAATTATACTTGCTAGGACAGATCAAATTTTCTTTTCTGACACCTGGAAACACTTGGGAACGATCGCTTTTTCATTTGATAAATATTTTAAGTACTTACTGTATGCCAGGCACTGTTCTAGTTAACGGAGTTACAGCAGCAAGCAAGCAAGACCAGATTCCTGCTCTCTTTCTGCTGGGGTTGTAATGAGGAAGACACCCCAGAACAAAGAACCAAATAATAAACCAAAAAGATAATTTTAGTAGTAATTTTGTTGTTGTTGAGTCCCTAAATTGTGTCCAGCTCTTTGCAACCCCATGGACTGTAACATGCCAGACTTTCCTGTCTTCCACTATGTCCCAGAGCTTGTTCAAATTCTTGTCCATTGAGTCAGTGACACCATCCAACCATCTCATCCTCTGTTGTCCCCTTCTCCTCCTCCTGCCTTCAATCTTTCCCAGCATCAGGGTCTTTTCTAATGAGTCGGCTCTTCACATCAGATGGCCATGTATTGGAGCTTCAGCTTCAGCAACAGTCTTTCCAATGAATATTCAGGGTTGATTTCCTTTAGGATTGACTGGTTTGATCTCCTTGCTGTCCAAGCATCTCTTAAGAGTCTTCTCCAGCACCATAGTTCGAAAGCATCAATTCTTTGGTGCTCAGCCTTTTTTATGGTCCAACTTTCACATTCATACATGACTACTGGAAAAAATATAGCTTTGACTAGACAGACCTTTGTCAGCAGAGTGATGTCTCTGAAAAAGAGAGAGAGAAACAGGCCAGTGAGTTCTTACTGGGTCTGCTCTAAGTACAGTAATCAAGGAAGGACTTTGAGAAAGTGACATTTGAAGTAACAGTTGAATGAAGAGAAAGAGTTAGCTGTGGGGAGATCCAGTGGTTTGGGAGGGAGGGAGCAGCAGGTGCCGGGAGGGTAGAGCAGGGGGCCAAAAGGAATTATCTCTGCAAAGCACAAAGAGAAAAATGAAGTGGTTAAAACATTTGAGTGAGGGAGGAAGTTGCCTGAAATGAAGTAAAAGTAGTAAGAAAATAAGCAGGAATACATCCCATAGGCCTCAATGGCCAGGGCTAAAAATTCAACTAGTATTTCAAAAACAATGAGATGTCATTGGAGGGTTTTAGTGAGCCCCAGTCATTCACACTTTAGCATGAATTATTTTAACCTGACACTTTTCTCCTAAGAATTACTTTAGATCAATTGAGGTGAGTCATTAGGTGGAAAAAACATTTTGGAAGACTATGAAGAATTAAATGTGGTGGAGGACGGGAGTGTTCATGTGTGTATATATATTTATGTATGTGTTATGGCTTACCCTTAATTCCAGGCAATGTCAGCATCAGCCAGTCACCAGATAATGTCTGTTGTGTGTCCTAGAAGTCAGCAGTGCTACGTGTAGCTTTTCAGCACCATCAATCATTTCTTAAATATTCATGTTTTTTTAAATATTTCTATTTTAAGATAAAGGAAATATCTTTTCATTCTATAAGATTTTGTATAATGTTAATATTAGTACCCTAACCAGATTTAGCCAATTCTAGATTTTCACTATAACGTAGTTACTACCTTGCAGTATGAAAGCCTATCTTGCTATAGGGGAAAGCTGGACTTGGGGTTTAAAAAACATAAGGGAAATTCACATGGAGGAACAAATAACTCATGTGTCTACTTAAAATTATGTTTATAATTAGAGCTCTAAAGTCAGACTTTTGTTTTTTAATAGATCTTTTCCCCCTCACTCTATAAATACATTCCTGAGCTCTCATCCACCACCACCCACATCTCCCATAAGAAATTCTTTAGACTTCCTTGCTTTCTTTGCATCAAGTCTGTTTCCACACACTGATTAGGTCACCCTGATGTCCTTTCACTTGAGTGACAGTTGCTGACACCCATGGTTATGCACAAAAATAAACACGGGTAAAAAAAAACACAACAACAATATTCTGATGGTTTCCTGCATAAAGCTTCTACGGTTCAAAAAAGACAGAATCATCGCTTACTATGCCAATGACTCATACCTCTTGGAATGGTTGCCTGACCAAAAGATGACCAAGTCCATTTAGCGTGTGCTGCTAGTTGGTGCTCAATGACTGTTATTTCCAAGGTGATCTATATAGAGTATCTTTTTGCATATGACAGGTTTAAGAGGTTGTGAAATTATGGGCAAAATCATGGTAAATGCTCACTTTATTCATATTTGGCTTGTTCAGTTAAATTATAACTCCTTTTGTGAATAACTCAAAGTATTCTGAAGGTCAAGATTCTCTTCTCCAGGCATGAGGAAAAAGAAACATCAGTTACGGTCATGATGTGTCAGACCTGGTTCATACCAGGTTGCAAGAGCCAACTGTTACATTTTGGGGAATTTGGTAAACCCATTATTACACACACCCATGATTACAAACATGCAATTATTATTATATTAAAACAAAGGTGATAAATACCTTAAAATCTTTACTTCCTGATTGTTTGACTACATTTTACTATCCATGCTTTTGGGGTTCTTTACATCTGCTATCCTTGTGCGGTGAAATATTTACTACATGATGGTTTTGCTATCATTCATCTCTTCCCATAGCCATGTCCAGTGACATCAAAGCTGGAAGCTTGAAATAGGCCACAGTGGGAGTGTTTTCATAGTGTTGACATCGAAAGAGTTTTAACTTAATCAAAATAATTTCTATAAAACTTGAACAGTTTAATAGTTCAAGAGATCACATAAAAGATATAATGATAATGAATTTACTGGGAAAAGAACAAATTGGGATGCAATTCAGAGCATTATTTTTGTCAAATCATGATTGATTTGCTGGCTGTGAATCCCACGGTTTGGTCCAAATCAGCAAAAGTCTTCTGTGAGAATCTGTTGGCTGCATGGAAGCTGCAATAAATAAGACTGTATATTTTATTATTATATGTAGATTGTGTACTACACATCACATATATTGGTAAAACCCATAATATACATACATAATACAGGCATATTTTTCCCCTTGTTAAACATTGACCAGATATGACTGGTTCCACCAGAAAGATGAAATTCAACTGGTAACTTAAAGTTTTTTTTTTTCCAGAAAGTTATAAAAGAGAGCAAGTTTGTCTCTTTGTGAATAGAATCTGTTAAAAATCAGTGGGTGGTCATGCTGATAACCAGTTTGGTTTACCAGTATTGAAAAGCGGTTTGTTTCCACTTTTCATTTGAGACTCCTCCCATTTGAAAGAAAACCAGACTTTCCACACAGTGAAACTGCAGACTTTTTTTTTTTTTTCCAGCCTAAGGTATCATGGCTATCACACAGAGTTTGGGAAATATTGTTTATACTTACGACTTACAAGGAAGAAAACGAACTTTCAAAATCAAATTATTGGACCAGGTCTAATTTATTTTAGTTTAGTATTTTGACCTTTCAGTTCACCAAAAAGTCACGTGGATATCCAGTCAAGGGTAGTATCTGTTTGCTTCATGAACAATTTGACAAGCTCAGCCCCTCCACTAATCTGCAGGGAATGGGAGCACTAAACACAGGAGACCAGAAATGGCCTCTGGTCCAACCACCCCAGAGAAGGAAGTTGCCAGATCACACCATAGTTTCTAAGCACTTGTTACATATTTCAGCAGAAACCTGTCCCAACACCTATCAGGTGATCTCTGTGCGAAGCTTAGGTAGGAAATACTAGGCCTTGATGTCCTCTGAGTTAAGTTTTATCAGTCCTTCATCCAGTATGACTTATCTACAGAAATAGCCGGTCAGGCTATTGAGACTTGGCCTTTGTTTCATCCAAAAACATGGCCGATCCTTTACTTAGTGAAAAATGCTCGCAAGTGATACTAGTGGGAGATGAAGACACTCATGAAGCTTAATCAATGACTGAAAATTACTTCGTTTTTGACGCTGATGTTTGTTTACTTAAATTCTCAAAAAGCCAACAACAACAACAACAACAAAACTCCAGATTTGAAGCATGTGTGTAATGTGCGAAGCCTGGCAAAGTAATGTGGGTCCATTCTATAACTGCGACTTTTTGTTTTTATTCAAGGTGTCATAAAACTGAGTTCTGCAGTTGAAGGTACGTTTTTACAACCACAAAATCAATAACGTTTTGCTTCAAGATTGCACCGCGTGGCTTTGTAGCTAGACCGCTTCTGTGGCCGTGGTGTCTGAAGCCATGTTCTAATCGCCAGCTACTGCCTTTCCATCTGTGTTTCTCCTTGTCCTGGTTCTCTTATGCCACACGTCCCTCAGCTCCCCAATAAGTGGCCTCAACACTGACCCCTGAGACAGCATTGATGAGAGCAAGCAGGTGTGGTTTTGCCCCTGATGGGACGACCTCAGGACCACTGCTCCTTAGAGAGCATCCTTATCCTCTACGGCATCTTTATCTGAGGCTGGACCTTGAGTCTTGTCAGGAACCCTGCCCGCTCCCCCACCCACTCCATCTTTCAGCAGGACCTTTTCTAGAGGGATTTGATTCCTCATCCCAATATAGCAGACATGCTTGCCCAGGAAATATGCAGGCACGGAGTCATTAAAACTTCCTGATGGAAAAAAAAAAAACTTCCTGATGGCTCGTCTCAAGTCACGAGGTGCCACCCAGGAGGTATTGCAGGAACCAGCTTCCTTGAGTGTCATCCATGTCACTCACACCAGGTGGTTCCTTGGAACTCTGCATCTAAGACGCTTAGAAGAAAAGGAAGAGAGATTTAAAGCAAGAGGAGGGTTGGTGGCAGAGAGACCGCACAGCCGTGTTTCACCAAGTAACCCCCAGGAATGTTAAAAACACCTCATTTTTTGAAATGACTCATTGGGTATTGGTATAAAATTGACCACCTTGCCCTAAGAGGAGCATACATCTTGTAAGTAGGGAATATGTCATGCTCTCTCTTTGTGAGTGTCTCTGTTTGTTGTGGGGCGTGTGTGTGTGTGTGTGTGTGTGTGTGTGTGTGTGTGTGTTCTCGTTTATTGGGAGTTTGTCAGTCATGCTTTGGAGGGCTCTTCGTCCCCATTTTATCAGGGGAGTCTCCTTGGAAGAGGTGGTGGGCTTTAAGGTGAATTTTCAAATATAAGGAGAGATGTGGCTTCGTGAATGGGCAATGCATGGTGGTGGGAGCCGGAAAGTGCGAGGAGGGGGGGCTCTAGTGGTGAGACCACCTGCTTGACTCAAGCAAAAGGACTGGGTGGGCTGGAGTTTGCAGGTTGGGAGATGGAAGAGAGACTCGGAAATGTCCCCATAGGGCTGGCCCATCCAGAGAGGGGGACTCTGCTCCTTAAGTGGATTTAGTGCCATCACATTTTGAAAAGCACATTAAAAAGGGACTAATTCTGACATTCATGGCAGAAAGTGCATTGCTATCTCAAATAAGGAAGGGACCAGAAAACAGTACAGGCTACGGCCGTTCAGAGTCAAGAGAGGAATCAAAGAACAGACCTATAGAAACGAGAGAGGACACCTCACATGTGGCAGGTCTTTGTGAGGCCAAGCAGGGATTCAAGGTCCCTCTGACCGAAAACACGGAATTTTATTGAGAGAAGATCCAAACCGCCCCTGGCTTAGAAAACACAGAAGACACAGCTAAAGCGGGACCATGAGAATGACTCTGCCTGTGGAAACTCCCAGTGGCAAGTCACCCCAAGTTTCAGTTAATTATCTGTGGATAACAGTGGGTCCACCCTGGGCTGTTCAGATGTGTTATCACCAAATGGCTTTAAAGTCAGGGCTTTCTGTTGCCTGCTTGGCTTAAGCACAGTAGTCCACTTATAACAAAAGGATGGAAAACATTTTTTTTTTAAGCCAGAAAGCCAAGAGGACATTAGATAATTTTAAAAAGTATTGTCCTGCTAGAACAGTGTCCCCATCATAATTTTGCTCATTGCTATGATTACTTCTGGTAGCATGGCTTATCAGAACCCTCCCCAAAGAGGTTTATGGTCTTCAGAGAAAAAGAAGAGTGAGGATAAGTATGGGCAGAGAGCTGAATGACTGACTGCCTGGGGCTTTTTCAGCAGCCTCATCATCACAGGGTCTCCTCTGAGTTCCCAGGGCTCACAGGGGGTGGTCATGGGTACCAGAGGTCAGGACTGTTTGAACTGCTGCTTGAGCATCTTTTTGGCAGTTTCTTGGCTGGGGGCTGTAGCAGCTTGAAGGCTTGGTAGCATGCTGAGTTGTAACTGTGTGTGCCCAGGGGCTCCCCAGGACACAGTTGTTGTGTGTGTGGCAGGGGGGAGGGGGTTGTTATTCCACGCATGTGTTCTCACGCATCTGGAAGGGGAGAGTTTGATGGGCATGCTCTGTGGGATGTGTGTTGGACTCTCTTGTCTCTATGGGAAATCAAACCTCAGATGGTGGTCCTTATGAATGCTTAGCTCTTTTCTTGCTGTTTTCCATCTGCCGAATGAACTCAAGGCAGCTTCTACAGCTTATCATGGCAAGAAATACGCAAATCAGTGGAGGGGATCCACTGCCAGAATGGAACCTATTTCCTTTTCTTTAAAAATGACTCTGTTCCGGATTTATCCTAGAACTCTGAAAATGACATTAATGTTGTAGGTAGGTTATCCTTTTCTTTTCTTTATCTTCTTTTTAAGGAAAAACAATTGTTACAGTCATAAGAGAAAATCAACAGGGACTCCATGGGCTGCTTCCTGCGGAGTATTTTTGTTATGCGGGTCAGTCTGTTCTCTTTCTCTGAAGCAAGGTGCCTCCTTCAGCATTTTGCACCTTTGTGTAAGCTTTTAAAATCATCAGAAAGAAAAAAAAGCTATTTATATCACACCAACAGTAAGGTTAAAAGTGAACTGTCCTTTCATGTTTTAAAGACCTTACATTGAAACAGAAACACTCGTTGATACTTAATTTTGTGATGAAAAAAAAAATATTTGAACAGGAAAAATATTTCTTTGAAAGAAATAATTGCAAAGTTCTGTTGATAACACTGATGGGTTCTGGACTCTAATTTTAGATTCATAACCCCAAATTCAGAAAATTGGGGGGAATTCCTTGGTGACCCAGCGCTTACGACTCCACGCTTCCACTGCTGAGGGCCTGGGTTCGATCCCTGGTCAGGGAACTAAGATCCCACAAGCGTGGCCTCAAAAAATGAAAAGAAAATTGGGGTAAGAGAGAAACATCCAGACACCAAACTGGGGAGAGATAGTTGGGGTAATGGCAAGAATTCCATGACAGAATCTTCTAAATATTCCTCTTAAAAGGGATTTTCCCTCTTAAAATTGGAGCAGGAAGAGGTGCATATTTTCACAAAGAAGACCAACCTACCAGCCTATCCAAGCAAAACGGGAAGGGAGGCCATGGAAGAACTGAGTCATGCCTGGGTTGGAATGGCCCTGACATCCTGCCCGGATCTTTCTGGGGAGGGAGGGTCCAGCCCCAGCTGGAAGATCTTCATCTGACTCACTTGGTTTGTTCAGTGGACAGAAGAGACCTTGGGGCTGGGAGGCTGCTGGATGCTGGGGACAAGCCTTGCGGCTGATAACCCAGCACACTGTGAGGAGACTTGCCTCAAAGGCAACTTGTTCATCCCCTGTAGGTAGGTAGGCAATCCAAAATCTCAAAATGATGTCAAATTCTTTCGATAGCCTCTATGGGGGAATGAAGTTTGGCTTCTTTGGAAAAATCCCGTGTCTTTAAAAATGGGAACAGATGAGCCTCTAGGAAGAAATCTAAGAGGCAAGATGGTGACACAACCCCCAGCCACTTTGGATGTCACCCACTTTGGATGCGCCTTTTGGAGGGAAGCTGCGGTTTCAGTTCACACGGGAGGTGATGCTTCGATCATGGATCCGGTGTGCTTTGATTTCATAAACAAAAGCTCTCCTGGCCTTGTGGAGCTTTTGTTCTCCTTTTTTTCCTTCTTGTCACTTCCTTTTATTTAGATAAGTTTTTTCTTCCAGTTGTATTGAGATATAATTGACACACAGCACTGTATAAGCCTGGGCTTCCCAGGTGGCACTAGTGGTAAAGAACCCCCCTGCCAGTTCAGGAGACCAAAGAGATGCAGGTTCGATCCCTGGGTTGGGAAGATCCCCTGCAGGAGGAAATGGCAATCCACTCCAGTATTCTTGCCTGGAGAATCCAATGGACAGAGGAGCCTGACGGGCTACATTCCATAGGGTCACAAAGAGTCAGACGCGACTGAAGCAACTTAGCATGCATGCAGCGAGTGTAGAAAGCTCTATTAGAAAACAGAAGGTTAGGTGTTTGAGTTCTTGTGGGCTTATCGCGGAAGATGGTTAGTTGAAATAGATTAAACAAAATGAGACTTACTATACAACCATCGAGGCCTGTCTAATATCCACTTTGATACCATAAGTTGATATTACAAACTTTAGGATCTTGATGAAGTATATACTACAAACAGGCTCATTTTCCAGATAAAATAGGACTCAAAGACTGATGGTATCAAGGACGGTTGGAGTCAAATATTTCTGTTAAGAACAACAAATACACAACGCCTTGTTTTTATTCTTTAAATGTTCCCACTCTTAAAAATGTAAGATTAACAGACTACTCACTATGATCTTTATAACAGTATAAAATTATTCCATTAACAGTATGACATTCAAAGCAGTGAAATACACATTAATGTAACTGAGAGAAGAAAATAAAAGGATGAGATCATGAGATGAAAGAGGGGAAAAAAAAAAACAGCTGCCCAGCAGAAAAACAAACAAAACCCCAGAATTCATAGTGAAATGCAGGTGATTTATGAATGGAAAATATTTAAAATGCTAGCTAGCATGAAGGAAGAGTCAAGTGGTAGTCTTTCCAACATATTGGGAGCTGGTCCTTACCAAACCTCTATTATATTTACATATTTTTTAAGAAGTAGAAAAGCATTTTTTTTTTTTTAAGTAATCAGAATCAGGACTTCCCTGGTGGTCCATTGGTTAAGACTCTCTGTTGCCAGTGTAAGGGGTACAAGTTCAAGACCTGGTCAGGGAACTAAGTTCCCATACACCACGGGGGTGTGGCCAAAGGATATAAAAAAGAAAGAAAGAATAAGAATATTAAAAGCACAGAGAGAGAAGGGAGCCCTTTAACAAAATATCCTATTACAAGGCAAGCTATGCTTTTTCAATTTGCAAAAAAGAATCCATGGGATGACTTTAAGGCTCAAAAGCATAGAAGGAAGACCATAGAGACAGAGGAGGAGGAAGGACACGAGCCCCAGTAGCACCTTCCACCTCATGAGTCTGTTCAGAGGGGAGGAGAGTAAGGGAACTCAAATTCAGGTCTGTAACACCTCTGTCTCTACTGCCTCGGGGCTCCTGGCAGCGATTCCTAGCAGGCTTAACCTCCCCCTTCATGGAAACCTTTACATGACCTGCCTAATGATTTCCTGATGGCCACATCCTACAGCAATGCAGAGCTTATGTAAGGATTTGGGCACATGCCACCTAGTAGCTTTGGTGGCCAAGACCTGTGAGCAAGACCTTTTGGTCATCACACCCTGTTTGAGCTTGCATGTGTGTTTTGGGGTGTATGGGGTGATGGGAATATCCCTGCTGAGGTCCAGTGAGCAACCCCTCTCCACACATACACACACCCAGCTGGAGGCCCAGGCTGTGTGGAAAAGTTTCATTACTGGGAAGCTAGGAGAAACGCACTCAGGTTATAAAAAGGAAAACTTTTCCTTTTCACAGAGTCTTGAGGAATCTCAAGCAGAGATGTTGTTAGCAGGACTTGAAATAGACTGAATCCCTTACATAGGTGAATTTGTGTATTGGATCCATTATACGTGAGAAGCCTGGAAACAGGAGATTCCAGGGCTGGTGTAAACAACTGTTGTTAATTGAAATTAATAACATTTAGTTCAGTTCAGTTCAGTCGCTCAGTCATGTCCGACTCTTTGTGACCCTGTGAATTATAGCACACCAGGCCTCCCTGTCCATCACCAACTCCTGGAGTTCACTCAAACTCATGTCCATGGAGTCAGTGATGCCATCCAGCCATCTCATCCTCTGTTGTCCCCCTTCTCCTCCTGACTCCAATCCCTCTGAGCATCAGGGTCTTTTCTAATGAGTCAACTCTTCGCATGAGGTGGCCAAAGTATTGGAGTTCCAGCTTTAGCATCAGTCCTTCCAGTGAACACCCAGGACTTATCTCCTTTAGGATGGACTGGTTGGATCTCCTTGTAGTACAAGGGACTCTCAAGAGTCTTCTCCAACACCACAGTTCAAAAGCATCAATTCTTCAGTGCTCAGCTTTCTTCACAGTCCAATTCTCACATCCATACATGACCACAGGAAAAACCATAGCCTTGACTAGACAGACCTTTGTTGGCAAAGTAATATCTCTGCTTTTTAATATGCTGTCTAGGTTGGTCATAACTTTCCTTCCAAGGAGTAAGCATCTTTTAATTTCTTGGCTGCAATCACCATCTGCAGTGATATTGGAGCCGAAAAAGATAAAGTCTGACGCTGTTTACACTGTTTCCCCATCTATTTCCCATGAAGTGATGGGACCAAATGCCATGATCTTCATTTTCTGAATGTTGACCTTTAGGCCAACTTTTTCACTCTCCTCTTTCACTTTCATCCAGAGGCTTTTTAGTTCCTCTTCACTTTCTGCCATAAGGGTGGTGTCATCTGCATATCTGAGGTGATTGATATTTCTCCCAGCAATCTTGATTCCAGCTTGTGCTTCTTCCAGCCCAGCGTTTCTCATGATATACTCTGCATATAAGTTAAATAAGCAGGTGACAATATACAGCCTTGACATACTCCTTTTCCTATTTGGAACCAGTCTGTTGTTCCACGTCCAGTTCTAACTGTTGCTTCCTGACCTGCATATAGGTTTCTCAAGGGGCAGGACAGGTGTTCTCGTATTCCCATCTCTTTCAGTATTTTCCACAGTTTATTGTGATCCACACAGTCAAAGGCTTTGGCATAGTCATTAACTACAATCAATTACAATTCACCACAGTGGTGTTCAGTATTTACTTTGTTTCAGGTCCCTGCACTGGGACCTTTCCCGATATTATCTCACTTAACCTCTCAACGATCTATCAGAGAAGTACTATCTGCATGCCCACTTCACTGACAAGGATTCGGAGATCATCCAGCTAACCCAAGGCTGACCCAGGACTGAAAGCCCTGTCTATGTGATTGCATAACTTTAAGCTCTGGCAGGAAGGGATGGCCACACTCACGTTTTGAAACTGAATATCTTTCCAACTAGCCAGTTTGGGATTGCCTGTGTAACTCAGAAAAGTCACCCCTTCTGCAGAATGTGTGAGGCAGGGGCAGTGTGCAGGATCTCGCGAGATCTCGCGTGAGAATCCAACTTCTTGCCTCTTCCAGCTTCCAGAAGGTTGCCTGCACTCCTTGGCTTGTCACCCCTTCCTCCTGGGTCCTCAAAAACAGCAGTGGAGTAGCATCTTCAAACCTCTCTCTCTTACACACACACACACACACACACCCCTCTCTGCTTCTGGGACCACCTCTTCTCTGAGTCTGACCCTCCTGCCTCCCTCCTAGAACTCCTTGTGATTTCATTGACCTACCCCAAGGAAGCCTACCTCGATAATCCAAAGTAATCATTCCATTTTAAGACCCTTAACTCAACCCACTCTGGTGTTCTTGCCTGGAGAATCCCATGGACAGCAAAGCCTGGCAGGCTATAGTCCATGGGGTCACAAAGAGTCGGACATGACTAAGCGACTGACACTTTCACAACGTAATTACACACGAAAGTCCCCTTTGCCAAGGAAGGAGTATACACAGATTTTGAAGATTAGGACGTGGACATCTTCAGAGGCCTTCATTCTGTCCAGTACCCTAGCCACCTGAGAGCTGTGTACCCTCCTAAAGCACAGCACCCTTCCCACCAAAGAAGCACCGAAACCAAAACCAAGTCAGGATTTGCATGATGCAACCCTGCCTTCAGACACTCCTGGTAATCAAGCCATCTTGCAGAGATAAAGGGGGAGTCTGGGGGGTGCGGGGAAGGGAGTGGGGAGGAAGGCAGGAGCCCCAAGGGAGTTAGCAAAGTGCCTGTTAGACCAGGCCCCAAACACCTATAAATCTCTCCCCACATTTGCCAGACTTTCTAAAACCTAGAGCCAGGGTGCTCCCTCTAGGCTGGGAGCCGCCAGGGTCCTCGCTGGGCCTCACCCCAGCCTCAGCCTCCAGCACCACCTCCCAAACCTGCCAGCAGGCGCTTGTGAGAGATGCAGAAAGAGGAATTGTACTAAAAGTTTTCTTGCCTTTTGAATTTCCCAGGATGACCTGCAGAGCTTTTCTGGGCTGAAGTCCCAGCCTCCAGGCTGTGAACTTTCTGTTGGTGCATTCACTTGCTCGGGCTGCTGTAAAACTACCAGACTGGCCAGCTCAGACAACAGAAATACAGAAATACACTTTCTCACAGTGCCGGGGCCTGGAAGTCTGAGAGCAGGGCATGAGCAGGCTGTGTGTCCTGGAGCCCCTTTTGTCGGCTTGCAGACGGCTGTCTTCTCCCTCGTCCTCAGATGGCCCTTCCTCTGTGAGCACACTCCCCTAGCACCTCTCTCTTATTATTAGGACCCAGTCCTATTGGATTCCAGCTCACCCTCATTTGACCTCATTTTGACTTAATCACCTCTTTAAAGGCCTCTTTTTTTAAGTCTTTATTGAATTTGTTACAATATTGTTTGTTTCATTCACCCAGGAAGCATGTAGAATCTTAATTCCCTGACCAGGGATCAAGTCCGCATCCCTTCATTAGAAGGCTAAGTCCTAACCAGTAGACCACCAGGGACGTTCCTCTTTAAAGGCCGTTATCTCCAAACATGGTTGCCTTCTGAGGTCCTAAGAGTAAGGACTTCAGCAGTTGAATCTGGGGGAGCACACCCTCAGCTCATAACTGTGGACTGCAGTCCTGGGAGACTCATACATAAAGTTCGCTTCCGTCCCCTCTCTCGGTGTAACAGGTGGGCTCGGTGCAATTAAGGCAGGTGTGGGGAGGGGAAGGTCAAGCTGGGGTGGTCACAGTGTGCCCCTCAGCCTAGGTCTGCCTCTTGGTCCTAGGACAGAGATGGGAGGAAGGGAGAGGAGGTCAAAGAAGCCCCCACAGGCTGGGTCTTAGTCTCTATAAGCAAGAAGCAGCCTTTAAGCCTCACCGTCCCTAGAGCTGGTTCCCTGCAGAAGACTTTTTGCTGGATACGCAATTTACAGCAAGTCACAGGCACTCCACCAAGTCAACACACCCTGGACCCAGAGGAAATAAAGAAGCAGACAGTGAGGGCTTGTGTTTGACGGCCTTCTGCAAGGTCTGTGTGGTAGAAAATGATTTCATCCTCTAGGCATGGCTCTGAGAAGGAAGTCAAACAGCCCACAAGTTGAAATAAACCAAACAGCCTTATCTTATTCTTGATTCATAGGTTCCTCTTTCTTCAAAGGAAGCCTTTAGATGCAGGACTCTATGAACTGTCATTATCAGAGTAACTGCTGTTGCAAAGTCCCTCCTGGGACCTCGCATCTGTGACTCATAACACCTGGGATCGCTGACATTTTTCCCTGACAGATCTTTACTACTCACTGGTCAGACTCACTACCCAACAAAATTTTTTATATTTAAAATTAAATATACCTAAGTGCTTAAGTATAACCCATGTGGCGTGCTCAGTCATATCTGACTCTTTGTGATCCCCTGGACTGCAGACCACCAGGCTCCTCTGTCCATGGAGTTACCCAGGCAAGAATACTGCAATGGGTTGCCATCTCCTCCTCCAGGGGATCTTCCTGACCCAGGAATCGAACCCACTTCTCCTGTGTCTCCTGCATTGGCAGGTGGGTTCTTTACCACTAGTGCCAACTGGGAAGTCCCTATATATGAAAATATATGTTTATACTAAGTGAAATACGCCCATCACAAAAAGGACAAACACTATATGATCCCACTTACATGAGAGGCCTAGTCGTTAAATTCAGAGACAGAAAGTAGAAGGGTGATTGCCAGGGCTGGGGAGGGAGAAGGGGAAGTTCTCATTTAATGTAAAGAGTTTCAGTTTTGCAAGATGAAAAGGGCCTAGAGATTGGTTGCACAACAGTGTGAAAGTAGTTACTGAACTGTACACTTAAAAATGGAACATGGTACGTTTTATGTTATGTATATTTTAGCACCATATTTTTAAAAGGCTGCTGTTGGCAATCATGTAATAGCACAGACTCGTGGTTGGGGTCAAGCAAACCTAAGTTTGAATCTCATATCTTCCACTCACTAGTTTGGGGACAAGGTTCTTAGTTTTTTTGTTTAGTGCCTTCTGAGTTTTACTATCAATATTTCTCCATTTCTAGTGGGCAGGAATTTGTAAAGAGCTTCAGTTGGGTCATTCTGGACCAGGGTCTCTCCCCAGCTTGCAGTTGGGTAGGTGGAGGGCTGGAACACTGGAGGCTGGCTGAGGATCTCCCCCTCTTCTTAGAGTCTCAAGGCTTCTGCATGTGGTCTTTCCACGCGGCTGACTTGGGCTTCCTTTCAGCATGGCGGCCTCAGGACAACGGGATGCTTCTATGGTGTCTCGGGGCTCCAAGCAGGCAGATGTCCCAGGGACAAAGGGAGAAGCAGCATCACCTTTGATGCAGCCTCGGAGGCATGCACTCTCACTTCCTTCATCCTCTCTTGGTCACAAGCAAATCACACACTTCCCCAAGTTCAAGGGGAGGGGTATTAGACTCCAGCGCATGATGGGAAGTGGCAGAGTTCTAGAGCAGGGTTGGCAAATTATGACTGTTGGACCAAGCCAGGCTCACCTCTCCAAGGCAGCCATGTCCATGTGTTTATATCTTGTCTGTGGCTTTGCCACAGAGTCAAAGTTGAGTGTTGGGACCGATACTATGTGGTCTGCAAAGCCAAAAATATTTACTGTACAGCTCTTCATAAAAAAGTTTCCTGACCCTGTTCTAGAAGACCGTGTTAGATGGACAATATTGTTTTAGCCACTTTTGGAGTATGACATTGACTGCAGGCAGGTTACCAGCCTCTCTGAAGTTCACCAGGGTTTCCAAACCTATAAAAAGTAATGGTGTGTGTGTGTGTGTGTGTGTGTGTGTGTGTGTGTGTGTGTGTGTTCAGTTGTGTTCGACTCTTTGTGACCCCATGGACTGTAACCCGCCAGGCTCCTCTGTCCATGGGATTTCCCAGGCAAGAAAACTGGAGTGGGTTGCCACTTCCTGCTTCAGGGGATCTTCCTGACCCAAAGATTGAACCCGAGTCTCTTGCATCTCCTGCATTAGCAGGTGGATTCTTTCCCACTGTGTTACCTGGAAAGCCCATAAAAAAGAATGATGAGCATATGTAAAATGTACTTAGCACAATTCTATGCCTATAACAGTGCTTCTCCTTCCAGGCTTAATTATGATTTGAGAGTCACTGAAAGGTGTTTACTGCTGGTGTAGGTCTATTAGCTGTCAGAAATTCCCAATTTAGACCTTACTTGGAATTTAGGCAGACTTTACAGACGCCCTCTATTTAAACACATATTTATTACTCTGGAGGAAGGATCTGTTTGCAAGAATTCTTTTAAAAATGCAATCCTTGCCATCCTCCAGTGCATTATTTTATTGGACTCACTAGATTTTTATCTTCCAAGAAGCAAATACTTAAGGAACTGGGGCAACCTGGTAAATTTGGAATTGAGTGAGCGGGGGAACAGCATGGCAGTGGCGGGTCTCCGGTGGCCTCGGGAGAGAAAAACACATGAAACTTGACCTCCTTCACGGTTAAGCTCAGTGCTGCCTCTGACAAAGAAATGAAAAATATTTCCTTGCCCTCCCCTTGCCCGTTGCCTCCCTTTCCAAATGCCCAGACTTGTTATCTCTCCCCCAAACTCCTCCACTGGCCAAAATCTCCCTCGGATGTTTTCTCTCCTCCCCTGGATATTTCCAAGGCCAGTCCTCCAGCAGATGATCTGCCTATGACTCTGCTTTCTTCCTTACTCCACATTTGAAACAGGTCCTTCGAGAGCCTAGTTATTCAAAGCTTCTGAACTCTCTCTAGAGGAAAACTTCTAGCCAAGAAAATAGAGGCCCCAAACAGGCCCTTACAGGGGTAACAGTAGGCCGACCAGTCCCAGCTCTCTTCTTCATGGGCCCAAAAACCACTGAAATTAACAACTGTATGTGTGCCTCATTTTTAAAAGTTATATTCTATCTCCTCTCCAAGATATGTTTGACTCCAGTCACTCTTAAAAATCGACTTAGCTTCACCCTGAGCTGTGCTGGAAGAATCGTTCCTTTCCATTGTACCTACTTGTTGCCATGTTATTTTCACATCAAATATTATGAGTGTTTGGGGGGCAGTGGAGAGGAGACATTTGTGACTAAGTGATTAGAGACCATTCCCTTTGGCCCTATTAATTTTTACAGCATTTTCCCCATCTTACTTTGCTGAGACTTGCAATTTTGTGCAAATTTTATAGAACATCTTCTGGTATCTGCAGAATCCCAACTTCTGGTATCTGCAGAATCCCAACTCAGTGTCAGTCAAAGGCCAGTTGAGTTGATGCTGCTCCAGGAAGAATTATGGTTTGGAAACATTACTCAGCTGGCTGCCAAAAAAAGTCACAACTGTTACACTATGACCTGTGCTCCTTCTACTGTAACCTCAGCCCAGAACCTCTGCAATTACCAAAGGGCTTTTACAAGCTCCACCTCCTCAGCGTTCACTCTAACAGTCATTTTATAGTTATTGTCCCATTCTACAGATTGTTGTAAAAAGAACATGAAGTAGTGATGTACATTGCCCTACATCACAGACCTACTCATTGATGGACCTGGAATCCCAAGGACTTTGCTCCATTCATACTTTTCATACTTCATTAATTCATACTTCCTAAGTGTACAAGGCACTGGGCCCTTTCAACCAACATTGCTTCCGTTTACTCCTTTCTGCAGATGCTTTTGTTCATCTTATATCCAGTATCACTTACAAAGTGCTGCCAACCATTCTCTTCCAACCATTTCAACCGTCCGCTTCCCTGGTGGCTCAGTGGTAAAGAATCCACCTGCACACAATGCAGGAGACACAGATTCAATTCCTGGGTGGGAAAGATCCCCCGGAGAAGAACATGGCAACCCACTGCAGTATTCTTGCCTGGAGAATCTCGTGCACGGAGAAGCCTGGCGGGCTGCAGTCAGTGGGGTTGCACAGAGTTGGACACGACTGAAGCAACTTAGCAGTAGCAGTATTCTTGCCTGGAGAATCCCGTGGACAGGAGCCTGGCAGGCTGCAGTCGATGGGGTGGAAAAGAGTTGGACGTGCCTGAGCCACTGAGCGCGAGCAACCATTCTCTTCAGCTCAAAAACATTTTTTTGACAACATACTTCCTAATCCCTCTTAGGTTAGCAATAGGAAAATGGACTAAAATAAGAGCCTTTGAGACATGTTTAGTAGAAAAGCTTTGGTTGTTTTGCTTATTTTTAGCTCAGGTAAACATCTGGACGGTAACTAAAAATAAAAAACGCGTCTGATGTGGTCAGTGTTTGTACTTTTCTGACTAAAACTGTGAATATAAAGGTCACATGAAATCAGAATTTGTGTGTGTGCCTGTAATAGGAGCAACAGCTGGTGGATGTATTGAATGACAGAGTTTTAGCCTGAGATTCAGTTTGTTTCATCACCTACCACCTACCTGGCACCAGATTAGACAACTGAGATATCTGGTTGCCAAGGAGATGAGATGGCATCCTTGGACCACATCTGTGTACAAGTATAGCTTCAGAGTTTCACAGGCCTTCTGCACAGGAGCAGGGGTACTGCCGGCTTACTAGCTGCTAAGACAAGACAGATTTCCGTTTTGAAACAGTTGATGTTGTTGTTTAGTCGATAAGTCGTGTCCAACTCTTTGAAATCCAATGGACTATAGCCTGCCAGGCTCCTCTATCCATGGGATTTCCTAGGCAAGTATACTGGAGTGGGTTGCCATTTCTCACTCCAAGTGATCTTTCCAACCCAGCGATAGAACTCACATCTCCTGCACTGCAGGCAGATTCTTACCACTGGGCCACCTAGGAAGCCATATACTATTAATTGAGCACTTACTATGTGTCAGGTAAGATTCTTAGCATTTCTCAGATATTACTTCATTTCATCCTCCCAACAACCCTGCAAGGGTTACTATCTTTATTTCACATAGTTAAGACAACAACAACTGATGATTGAACAGATTAAATAGCCTTCCTTAGGCCTGCCTCCAAAACATATTCTGAGATGTCATGCAGGATTGCTTCTCAGGCATTGAAAGCAGATAAAGTTATTTCGGTCTGATAGGTTTTTAGTAATTTAAGTGCATCATTTTAGGACTAGTATCCTACCTAATTACTATGGCACACTAGGGAAATTTAGTTGACTGGCCTTAAGTAGAGCTTGGTGAGGGTCTGTGCTTTTAAATTCTCAAGCACTTGAACTTAAACAAAGTGAGCTGGTCCCATGCACATCCTGCCCTCCAGTCCTCTCTAGCTGGAAGTCAATCATGTTGACCATGAGCACAAAGGAAAACATACTTGAAAATGTCTTTGGTTTGTCTGTTTTCATCTTTTACGAACTGAGTGGTAATACAGAAAGTAGGAAAAAAGTTTTAATCACTGACGGGGATCCATCCTGCAAGACCTCAGAAATTCATTGCAATGTGCATTTTCCAAGGTCAGAAACAACAGAGGCCGGGGCCAGTCATCCATGTGATTTCAGGAGGTGGAAGCTTCAGAGGGTGGAAATGGGGCATGTGTGTTTGTGTCCTCAACTGTGTCTGACTCTTTGTGACCCCATGGACTGTAGCGCACAAGTCTCCTCTGTCCAGGGAATTCTCCAGGCAGGAATACTGGAGTGGATTGCCTTTTCCTTCTCCAGGGGATCTTCCTGACCCAAGGATTAAACCTGAGTCTTTCACGTCTCCTTTACTGGTCATTGGCAGGTGGGTTCTCTGCCACTGCACCACCTGGGTAGCCCACTTGGGAATGGGGCGCAGTGGGGCAAAGCTGATAAAAATGGACCAGGCAAGCCACAAGCCCCCACCAGAGGGGAGGGCTCGAGCTTAGCAATGATGCCAGACTTTCATAGGACATTTTCTCTTCACATCTCCTCTCAGTGGATGGCTCCAGGTCTGGGAGGGCAGAGCATGGGGCTGCTCGAAGCTGAGTGGTAAAGAAAGGCTTCTCTAAAGAGAGGATTTATGAGCTGAGACCAGAGGGATGAGAAGAAAGTTTAACAGAGAGCACTAGGGACAGCTGTCTGGAAGTGTGCTATCTCTCACATGGGACGTCCACGTAGGACTCTTTACGCTGGAGAAACCCCAGTGTCTGAAAAGGATAGGATCTCCCTGATCCAGTAAAACCTCCTCAGGGAAGTTTCAAGATGGTTTTTGTAATACTGGAATTTTGCTGTATCAAATAACATAGAAGGAAAGAAGAAAGAGCCTCCTTCCTGTGTTTATGGGGCTTCCCTGGTGGCTTAGAAGGTAAAACATCTGCCTGCAGTGGAGGAGACCCAGGTTTGATTCCTGGGTTGGGACGATCCCCTGGAGGAAGAAATGGCTACCCACTCCAGTATTCTTGCCTGGAAAATTCCATGGATGGAGGATCATGGCGGGCTCCAGTCCACTGCGTTGAAGAAGAGTCGGACATGACTGAGCGCCTATCACTTTTCCTGTGTCTGAGACGTTAGCGCCACACCAAATCCTCTTTCATGATGTCAACTATATCACTGGGACTTCCCTGGTGGTCCAGTGGGTTAGACTCCATGTTCTTTAATGCAGGAGTGCAGGGTTCAACCCCTGGTCAGGGAACTAGAGTATGCATCTAAGACTTGGTGCCCCCAAATAAATGGAGAGAAAAAAAAAAAAAACCTACATTATCTGTCTCATGACACTGCGAAGTCATCGATGCCGTCGCCCTAACTCAGTGGAAAAGGAAACAGGGTGAAAGCTGAGTCATCTGAAGTCCTTCATCCAGTAACTGGCAAGTCAGGATTGGACCAGCTCTGGTCATCTTTAAGGCACCACTAGAGAAGCTGGGCCACCACAGCTGAGCACATCTCTGAAATAGAGATGACCTGGTTTGGTGATCTCTTGCATCATCACATTTGCTAAACAAAATCATTTAAGCCAACATGCAAGTTGAGCAGGAAACAAAGACCTACTTTATCCCTAATTTCTCTCTGCTGTCATCCCAAAGCATCAGCACAGGACTGGAACAAGTAGAGCATGGTGAGTTCTACAGGAAAGATAGGTAGGAGGTGCTCACGGAACACAAAGGAAGTGAATCCTGAAGCATGAACAGTTTCCCAAGCCAGGAAGGCTTGGAAAACTTGGAAGACATCTGTAAAGTCACTGCCTAAGTGCCAGGCCAAACAGATCAATTAGTAAATCAATAAAAGGTTTAAGAGTAAAATTAGAGTGACTCAGATGTTAAAGGCATTCATTTTCTCCAACCACAGCAAGTCTAGAGGCAGGGCAGCCAATGAATATACAAAACCAGCTTCTTGCCATCTTCTGTCTTCTGGAGCAGAAGCTCCTTGTGGTCCCCAGATGGCAGCCACAGTTCAAGGTGTCTCTCACTGATGGCAATGGGAAGAAAAGGGATGTCTCCGACTTGTGTCACTGTTAAAAAAAAAAAAGGAGGTTAACTTTCAACAAAGCACTTGCAAGAGAATTCTCTTCTCATCCTTCATCTTACAGAACAGGGAAGATAGAGCCTTCACATCTAGGGAGGGGTCTACCTCCCTGAAAAGTCATGCATGCCCAGTTAGCAAGGAGGGTGGTTAAAAGAAATCAAACAACACCTGCCAGGTATAAAGGCATGAAAAAAGATGGAATTCTGAATGTTGGGGTAGCCAAAAAGTTGTTAGTTGTGAAAATGTCGGGAGAGGCTAAAAATATACACTGCGTGCGTACATGCTTCAGTCAAGCCCGACTCTGAGACCCATAGGCTGCAGCCTGCCAGGCTCCTCTGTCAATGGAGATCTTCCATGCCCTCCTCCAAGGGATCTTACCCACCCCGGGATCAAAGCCATGTCTCCTTCGTCTCCTGCGCTGGCAGGCGGGTTCTTTACAACAATCGCCAGCTGGAAAGCCTGATATACGCTGCAGCCAGGTGGAAGAGGAATTATATGCCAGTGTTTGGCTGTCTCACAGCTACATGTTCCTTACTTTTAAAATATCAGTAAAATAACAATGTTAAGAGGTTTTCATTATTTTTTTATGTGGCAATTGTATAAAATTTCCTTCAAAAACAAATGGTTTAAAAAAAGACAAAATAGACAAAACCATCTATAGTAAAACTATTTAATAAGGCCTCAGCAGTGAAGAAATATTAGTGTACCTAATTTTCATTCTGACATTTGTACTTTTTTGTGATTATAGGAGTAAGGCCTGTTCACTGTTGTTTTTTAACTGGAAAATTCCGAGAAGCCCAAAGAATAAAGGAAAAATCATACACAGACCAGTACTTGGTTATCACGACTTGGTGCTAAATGTGTTTATCTAGAGTTGCAGTCGAAAGTGACTTCAAATTTTCTGGCAAACGAAGGCAAGGTATTGCCAGTCCCTTTAGAGGGGGAAAGCAACAAATAAATATCCAAGTTGAGTTACAGAGTGAAGCATGGCACATAACATGGGCGGAGGGGAAGGATTATCATTGTTTTGTTTCTTTTTTTCCCTAAAGGGGTGTATTTCTAGTTTGTTGACTTTCTGTTTTGCAGAGCAGGTCTAACCCCCTAGCTCTGTAACTGAGGAAATAACACAAGTATATCCTTGAGAGCCAGGTCTGTGGGGTAGTTCTGGTTGGGAGGAACGGGGAACCGGGCACAGGAACTGAGGCCAAGTCTCAATCTGGTGAGTTACAGCTTTGATTTACAGCTTTGGTCCTCAGAGTTACATCAGGTCAGGGCACGGGAGCTTCAGCTCTAGAAAAGCCACTAGAATGTTCACATTGGCACTTTCAGAAAGCCTCTGTCTGTCTGTCCTCTTCGAAGCAGCCCCTGCAAGGGGTCAGGATGAGCAAGAGTTTAATTTTGCACTTCTACTTTTTTCAATATACACTTGGCTACACAGGGTCTCAATTGTGCCATGTGGGATCTAGTTCTCTGACCAAGGGTCAAACCCAGGCCCCCTGCATTGGGAGCAGAGAGTCTTAGCCACTGGGTCACCAGGGAAGACCCTGCACTTTCAATTCTTAAAAGGAAATCTGAACATCTCTGTATCTAACAGCAAACAAGAGCAAAGCTGCTTTTAGAAATGCTGGAACCTGCCTGGGCAGGACTCTGTTATGAATGCTGTTGGCTTTTGTCTTTTTTAAGCCCTCTTTTTCTTTTTTTTATGATTCTCTTTCAGGCACCCTTGTTAGTGGCACTACTGGTTTCTGGGTAAATGGTTTGCTTGCTGCATGCTGTTAAAAATCTACTGAAAGACAAACAGTGTCCTTCCACCAGAGAGCCGTATGACTTTGGGAAAGTTACTTAACCTCTCTGGTCCTCAGAAAGTTCAAGGCAGAGGTTCAGAGTGGCAGCTTGGAAAAGATCTTAGAGATCACGGAGCTCTGCTCCTCCTTACAAGCTGGGACTCAGAGAGGGTGAGTGACCAGCCAAAAGTCCAGTAGCTCCCCCCGTGTTTTATTAACATTTTGATTTTTAAAAGGAGTCCAGTGAATTTAGAAATTAATTGGGTTGTGTTTCAAGAGAAAATGAACAAGAGACTTCAGTCAAAGAATGAAAACTAAGGCCTTGAGAGATAGCTAGTATACTTTATAATAACTATCCAAATGAGTTTGTAGGAAAAAAATGTGAGCTAAGATGTGACACACTCCATGCACAGTATTTACCCCTCCAAATATTTACGGGACACCCCTGGGAACCTGAAGTCCAGTAAAGAACTGAAGATAATCATGACGCAGTAAGGGCTCTGTCAGATAAAAACTGAAGTGTTCTTATGAGAACTAAGAGAAGGCATTTAGGAGGGCTTCGGGAAGCCTTCCTGGAAGAGGTGACACCCCAGCTGGTACATGAAGGGGAAAGAGAGCAGCAAGTTCCTGCAGGGAAATTCCATCTGCAGAGGCCAGGGAGCTCGATGGCTCGAACATCCAAAGGTAAAAGCTGTCAAGAGGATGTGGAGTTCTGAGACCTTAAAGATGAGAAACTAAGTAATTCGGAATCTCCAAAGCCCTGGACGCTGGTCTTTATCCCGAGGGCAGAACTGTCAGCTGGATACATTCAGAATCTCCCGCAGCTGCTCGGAGCGTGTACAGTAGTTTGGAGGCGAGGACCAGACAGACTCAGTGAGACTGTTTAGAAAAAAATATTTCTCAAGCTCTTTGGACAAACAAGATACATTTTACATGCTAACCCAGGAGGTACCCAGACCTGGGGACACACATCAAAACAAGCCCCACAAAACTGCCTTTGTTTGATACACTCTTAAGTTTTCTAATCCACTCTGTTTTTTCTTTTCTTTTTTTAATGGTGAAACTGCAGGACCCACCTCAATTGACTCATGACCCATTAATAAGTCACACCTGGTAGTCTGAGGCACCTCGAGGCAGGAATTTTGGCTGTCATCCTCCAGAGAGGAGATAACAGGATCCAGGAAAGCAGAAAGGAGGATTGTAGGAGGTGGGAAGATTCCAGAAGGATTTAAGAGAGAAGAGGGTTAGGACCCAAAGGAATTAAGAGGTTGTGGCTTGAACTTGGGGTATGTTAACTTGAAGAATCTACCTGGAGGGTAAAGATACTAGGTGTTTGAAAAAAAAAAAAAAAAAGCCCATTTTGTTTGGTCAGTACAAGTGTAGCCCTTCATTTGAGGTCTACCTAAAGAAAATCATTTGCGTTCTATCTGAAGAAAAACCATCTAAAGATTAAATTATGTAACTCCAGAAAATGGTCACGTTTTACTAAAAGAGGGAGCAAAATGGTGGCACTGAAAAGGAATAAATCATTCCGGGGGGGGGGGCTCTGCAGTGAGCCTCAAAATCCTACTTAGAAAGAACAGGCAAGCTCACATCCCCAGGAAATATCCCAGATCAAAGTCTCACCTGGTTCTTTGCTGTGGCTGCCACCAGCTTTTCTAAGACTGAGAACAGGGTAAGTATAGCCTCTGACTTTTCATGTAGCAGACCGTTGGCAGGAGCTAACTGCTTTACAAAGTTGGCACCACTTTTAGAACCCCCGATCGCTAATTCAGGAAGGGAGCAGGCGTTGCTTATGCACTTCTTGTAAAAACTGAAAATCCATTAACTTTATTCTTCACGCACGCTCTCCGACAGCATCAGGTCAAAGGGGCTTTTTTTCCTTCCCCTTTTCAGAGCTTTCCAGAGTCCCAATCTGGCTCCTTCTAAATCTTTTCTTTTACAAAACAATAGGGAGGGGTGGTAGCCTGTGGCTAGTTGAAGATTTTGAACAATAGGTGTTTCTGAGCCGGGTTTATTGAAATGGTCCTGTCGGTGTCCTGGGGGGGACTGTAAATGAGATGTCGACAGGAGCTCTTTTGTGTGGACAGCATTCGGCCTGAAAGAGAGGAATTTCCTTTCTGTGCTAGTATTTAAAGTAGATTTGTTGCTGCTTTCCCTGGAACTTTTTATCCGACTGCCGGAGCTAACAGCGCTGGATGAATCACTCGGTGTGGCTGAGACTTCCTCCCGTCCCTGGCAGGGCTCTGTCTCTCAGGCATTTACATTTAGAAAGGACGGCTCCTAAGAAGATTGCTCGGATTTTCATCAGCTTGAGCCTCTTTTTCAGGTCGTCACAGGGACCTGAGCCGGCAGCCATCCTGACCCCCCAGGAGCCGGCAGCCACACCGGGCTGTTTTTCTCAACTCCCTGGAAGACTTTTGGCTGTTTTGTTCCTTCCTTTTTTTAAAATCCAGGGAGGGTGAGACAACCATCTCCTCCGATTTAGGCCTTTCCCTCCCCCTTTTTTGTAAATGACAGGCAATTTCAGTTTACTGTAATTACTTTGGGCTGAGGTTGGACTAACCCCACCCTTAGAAGATAAGGTAACCGTTTTATTACCTCGCAGCCAGGTGCCTGGGGGTGACAAGGCTGCCTTTTATCTGGAGACGTGACAAGGTTATCAGCAACTGAAAGGGGCTGAACCTTTGAGCGGTGGCCATTAAGATGCTTTTCCTTCACTGGGATCAATTTCCTAACTCATTATTGGTAGTTAATTTTGATCCAAAGACCAGCGCTGGTGGTTTCCTCCAGTTTCCGCATTCCTGCACTTCAGCCACTTACGGATGAATGGTGTAAATTGCAACTGCCAGCCAATCCCATAACAGGAGCTTGACATTCTAACCACGGCCCCAAACGAACAACCCACAGAATAGTTTAGAATTCTCATTTGGTAGCTTTGCAGTGGGCATAGTTGCTTTTTTCAAAGAGTTGATTAATAAAACCCTTCCCCTATGATAGTAGAAATCCAAAAGAATCAAAATGAATCACTTTTACTAGCCAAGGTTACACCAGGAGACAGTTCAGGGCTTCTTTTATTTACTTTTTTAAGATTAAAAAAAAAAAACCCTTTTTACTCGTATTGAAGGATGGCCGATTATCACTGCTGTGATAGTTTCAGGTGAAGAGTTGAAGGGACTGCTATACATGTGCCTGTATCCTTGTTTTAGATTTTTTTAAAAATTAGTGCTTTATGTATTTCTGTTTTCAGTTCACTGACACACATTGGTTTATTCTTAAATCAAGCTTGTTTTACATGGATTCTCTGGGTTATCTCTTGGATTGGAAATGTGGGATAAAAACTTCTGTTTTGAAAACGATTTTCCGACTGTGTCCTGGGTAGAGCTTTAGTGAATGAGGAATGCTCTTGCAGATAAACTTTTAGACAAGTGTCCTGAGCTGTGCTGTGCTATGCTTAGTCGTTCAGTTGTGTCGACTCCTGAGTTGCATCAGGTGAGCGCTGCACCCAGCCTGGACTTAGCTCAGAACCACTGTCCTGTCAGGACACATTAGGGTGGGCCGAGAATGTTACTTTTATCTCTTTTCCCCTGAAGTCAGATCACAGCTGAGGGTAGGGGGTGAGAATGGGGAAGAGAATGATGGAAGGGATGACTCAAAACACATACAGAAGACACACAGTCTTGCAGATACAAAGTGTTTATCTCCAAGGACACATCAGACTACTGCTGCTGCTGCTAAGTCGCTTCAGTGGTGTCCAACTCTGTGGGACCCCATAGACAGCAGCCCACCAGGCTCCCCCGTCCCTGGGATTCTCCAGGCCAAAACACTGGAGTGGGTTGCCATTTCCTCCAATGCATGAAAGTGAAAATATGAAGATAACATTCCGCACTGTAGAAAGATGCCAGTTAAAAGCCGGTATTAGTCCCCCTTCGCAGGTGGCGCTAATGGTAAAGAACCCTCCTGCCAATGCAGGAGACGAGGGTTCGATTCCTGGGTCGGGAAGATCCCCTGGAGAAGGGAATGGCAACCCACTCCAGTATTCTCGCCTGGAGAATCTCGTGGACAGAGAAGCCCCGCAGGTACAGTCCATGGGGTCATAAAGAGTGGGACACGACTGAAGCGACTTAGCATCTATTACCATTATTTTTTAAAAAAAGATGTTTCTAAGGACAGCATGTGAAAACACACAGTGACAAACCAACAAACATCCAGAACTCCACACGGTGAAGGAAAGAGAGAGATTGTTAGAAGTATTATTGAATTTGATCTTCGATTCCTCTTTTCCTTTAAGATATAGAAACCTTGCCCGCCCACCAGGGCAAGCCCACCACCGCCCAGTCACTACCCATCCACCACTCTCCTCCTGGGCCGGACTGGGACAGAGTTCTATCCAGGGCCAGACAAGCCTGGGAGAAGGAGGCTCTGATGCCCGAGGTACCTGAAGTCGTGGCCACCATCCTTCAGTGACTCTGCAACCCCATGGGCTATAGCCCGCCAGGCTTCTCTGTTAATGGAATTCTCCATTTCCTTCTCCAGGGGATCTTTCCGACCCAAGGATCAAACCTGAGTCTCCTGTGTCTCTTGCACTGACAGGTGGATTCTTTACTACTGAGCCACTAGAAGCCTTCAGAGGTTCTGAAAACCAGAGACCAAAACCTGACCTGGCAGCTACTTGCAGCGTGACTACTTCATCTCTTCCAGCAGACAGACCGGAGAAGGCAATGGCACCCCACTCCAGTACTCTTGCCTGGAAAATCCCATGGACAGAGGAGCCTGGTGGGCTGCAGTCCATGGGGTCGCTAAGAGTCGGACATGACTGAGCGACTTCCCTTTCATTTTTCACTTTCCTGCATTGGAGAAGGAAATGGCAACCCACTCCAGTGTTCTTGCCTGGAGAATCCCAGGGATGGGGGAGCCTGGTGGGCTGCCGTCTATGGGGTCGCACAGAGTCAGACATGACTGAAGTGACTTAGCAGCAGCAGACAGACGCCTTAGTGTCCGCATGCTCCTGGGGTGTGTCACACTTATCAGTTTCTACAATCCAAGAACTTACAAATTCCAAGCACGTTTGACCAAGAGATTCAGAAAAGGGCTTTTGGTCACTGTGCTCGTGAAGGTTCAACGGAGACGCTTAAGGACCCAAGTATAGGAAGCTCTTTAACAGACGAGGAGTCTTCCCTGGTCGCTCAGATAGTAAAGCATCTGCCCGCAATGCGGGAGACCCTGGTTTGATCCCTGGGTTGGGAAGATCTCCTGGAGAAGCAACCCACTCCAGTACTCCTGCCTGGAGAATCCCATGGACAGAGGAGCCTGGTAGGCTACAGTCCATGGGGTCGCAAAGAGTCGGACACGACTGAGTGACTTCACTTAACAGAAGAGAAAGGAGGCTTAGACGGGAAGAACCCAGGTTCCAATCAGACCCAAGGCGGGGAAGTGTGCATCCCACCATGTTTCCCCTTTAGCAACCCTAGGTTTTCGATATCTGTAAGTCTGTTTCTGTTTTGTAAACAAGTTCATTTGTGTCGTTTTTTAAAAACTAGATGCCACAGGGAACACTCTGGCCATTCAGTGGTTAAGACTCTGCACTTTCAATGCAGATGGGCCCAGGTTCCATCCCTGGTCAGGGAACTAAGATCCCATAAGCTGCATGGCATGGCCAAAAAAAGAAAAAGAAATTCGATTCCATATATAAGCTATATATCACGTGATATTCTCTTTCCCTGACTTAATTCACTTAGGATGATAATATCTAGGTCCATCCATGTTGCTGCAAATGGCATTATTTTGTTCTTTTTCATGACTAATATTCCATTGTGTGTGTGTGTGTGTGTGTGTATACACATCTTCGTATCTATTCCTTTTGTCAGTGGTATTTAGGTTGCTTCTGCATCTTGGCTGTTTTAAAAAGTGCTGCAAGGAATAATGGGGTGTGTGTATCTTTTTTATTTTTTAATGGCTTTCTCCGGATATATGGCCAGGAGTGAGATTGCAGGATCAAATGGCAGTTCTGTTTTTAGTATTTTAAGGAACTTCCAGACTGTTCTTCATAGTGGCTGTACCAATTTGCATTCCCACCAACAGTGTGGGAGGGTTCCTTGGATATTACTCAATGGTGGCAATGACCAAACCCCACTGGAGTGGAAATGGAAATGCAGTCTGTAAGTGGCCCTTTACGCCCCCACTGCAAAGGCTGACGGTGTTTGCTGTGTTGTGCGCACAGAGAGAGACAGGGGTTGGGGGGGAGGTTGGGGCCTGGCCAAATTCTCTGGACCTGTGTCCTCATCTGTCAGTGACACGGCTGGATAATGAGGTGTCGTTTGAAGGCTGATCCTGTCATCTGGGAGTCAGTAAGGGGCCGCTGGCGTTCTGTCTGGGCCCAGTGAGCTGGTAGATGGTATTCCACAATTTAACCCACAGTCTTTCCTGGTTTTCCTTTGAGGAAGGGGGTTTCAGGGAGGAAGGAGGAAAGGAGCCGGATGAATAATTAGCTGCCTCACTGCACAGACCAGGCCCTCACATGCCCTGCTTTGCAGACACAAGTAATCATTCCTCCTCATTGTGCTCCAGCCCACAAGAAGGCGAGCTGGAGGCAGTTTCTTGCTCCTTTGCTTCCTCGCACATCCTGCCTGTCTCCCCAGGTTTGTCTGGAGCAAAAGCTTCTGCTCCAGGCGGAGCCCTTCCACCAGACGCTGTGTCCACAGGGCAGCAGCATCACAAGCTCTGTCTTCTCTCCAGAGTCCAGAGAGTTGGCCAGTGAGCAGAGGTTCCTGATCAATTCAACCACAAGTTTCACTCAGCCTGATCTCACTTGGTTTGGACACAGGTCACTCACTCTGCATGGCCAGCTCACTGTTTCGAGGGAGACCAGCTGGCAGTGTGTGCCCGAGACCCTACCCCCACTTGGTGCCCATCGGTCGCTCTCTCCAGTGGGGGTTGGCATCCCTGAGGTCTGCTGTATGGCCCAGACACAACCCCACGGCAGAGAGTCCTGCTGGGCTGTTTGGATGGTGGTGTCTCTTGCTTTCCAGGCTCCATGGTACATGTGACACTAGTTCTCATGAAATGAGACCAGGAGTATGAGGAGCCAAAGAATAAACTGAGAAGACTCTTGAGAGTCCCTTGGACTGCAAGGAGATCCAACCAGTCAGTCCTAAAGGAAATCAACCCTGAATATTCATGGATGCTGAAGCTCCAATACTTTGGCTACCTGATGCAAAGAGCTGACTCATTGGAAAAGACTGAGGGCAGGAGGAGAAGGGGATGACAGAGGATGAGATGGTTGGATGGTATCACAGACTCAATGGACATGAGTCGGAGCAGATTCCAGGAGATAGTGAAGGACAGGGAAGGCTGTCGTGCTGCAGTCCATGGAGTCGCAGAGTCAGACAGGACTTAGGGACTGAACAACAACAAAGAGTAAAAGGAATGGAAGGAGCTGAGGGGGAAAGGCAGCTGCCTGGGGCAAGGGCAGTGAACATGTGGTACCTCCCACAGCCATCTACTTGTGCCCCTGGGTAGAGCCCAGCAGAAAGGGTGGAGGAAGTTCAGAAGATAATCCACAGGACTCACTGCTTCCAGCTGATAGAGGTGGGGCACTCACAGTATTAACTCGACGTCAAAAGTCAGCCAGTCGCAGCTGGACTTGGCCAGCACTCAACCAAGGCCAAAGAGAAACGGGTATTGGTGACAGGAGGTTGTGTCACAACATCCAAGGTCACAGACTGGCTTTGCTGAGTATTCATTTTTCTTTCTATCCTCGTGACCTTGCTTTCCTGATTATTAGTCCCTTTTTCTTCTTCTCCAGGAAGTGCCTTCTCATCCCTGTCCCTTCCTTCAGGTAACAAGTATGTACCACCATTCCACTGTGCGCCATGCATGATCCAAGTACTGAGGTCGTCATGAACCGCAGACAACGATGCCTGACCTTGTGATCCTTACATCCTTAACTAATTACTGTCTTAGTCTGGGAGGGGAAAAAATTCAGCTAACAGAGAATATAGGCAAGTGTTGCTGAGAAGTGACTTCTAACAAGAAAGGAAAGCTGGGTGGTCAGAAGCTTAATAGAAAACTGTCCTCCACTCCGGACACCATCCTCACCCCAGGCTTCCCAGGCTTCTTGTCTTCCAAGACTCAGTCTGCTGGAGCCTGAGGAAATGGGGGACCAGCTGCCCAAACAGGAAACTTTACTTCATTCTGTAACCCTGACCTTGAGCCCCAAACGTTCCCCTCCTGTCAGCAGTCCATTCAACCCAGGAAGACTTGCTGACTTGGCAGGGACAAATTTTGAAAACTACACAAAATGTTACAGACATTAAAATAGGAAAAAACAAAATCCTTAGGCCCTAGAGGAAGTGGTATATCTGATTCAGTGGTTAGAAATCGCTTCATAAAGTCATGGAACAAATGGAAGTTTAATCCTAACAGATGACACTGCCAGGGCAGTCACTTGTGTGCGTGGATGACTCAGTAGCACCTGTTGGAGAGGCTGAGAAAATGAGCCGTGAAATCCTGAAGGCATTCCCTGCTAGAAGCAACAGCCCCACCTGGCAAATTAGTAAACTGGGCGTTCTCAACATCCTGCTTGGAACCTTTGTGCCCAGTTCTATGAAGGTGGTGACTCACCTGAGTTACCAGTCAAATGATTCTTACTCAGAGCCCTCTGTTTTTAACCTTTAATATTAAATGACCGAGGCAACCGCTAGCCAAATGTCCATCTACTTTCAATATGTTCCTTTGAAATAATTGATTTTAGGCAACATTTGGCTTTACAAAGGGCAACCCTCAATTTCCCTAGTGTTTAACAGGTTGCCAAGCTTCATTAAAGGTCCACATTAGAGGCTTTCAACCTCAGTCCCTGGACCTGGGCCTTCTAAAATGACTTTCCTCCAAACCTCATTTAACTTCCTTTAATTTACTTAATTAATGGAATTTTCTGAAGGGAACAGTTACTTTGATCTGAACCTCTTTCTTAGTTTCCGGTTAACATTTCCAGAGCAAGACAAGAGATGGGTGAGGGGTGGGAGCTCCCAGCAGCTCACAACTGCAGTTCTCCTCCAAATCAGAGACCTTGGAGGGCGGGAGGAGCCTGAGAGGAAGAAGGTTGGTCGAAAATACTGCCCTTGGCATTTTCGTGGGTGTTTGCCCCACACACAGATAAAAGGGTTGGGGGTGGGGGGATGACAGTGTGCTGCAAAGCAAGTTCTCTGGAAGCTGGGCCTGCAGCTTGGAAATCTTCAGTCATCCTTGCAAATCAACCAACCGGAAACCAGCGATGGGAATTAGAAATGCTTCTACCCTGAAGTCTCCTGCAAACTAACGACAAATTCAGACACAAATGGAAAATGGAAGTCCCACCCAGCAGGAATCCTCAGTTTCCCAGCTATTCATTCTCACAACCATCCACCTAACCAAAAGGCCACATCAGTTTTTGCCTTGCACCTTGCCAAGGAAGCAAACACTGCTGCCCTAGGTGCTGGTTGGCGGGGGTGGGGGCGGGGAGGGGGGAGGAATCAGCAGCCTCAACCCACAGATCTTACCTTTCAGTAAGGGAAAAAATTTTGTTGAGTTGATAAGTTAAAAAGCAAAACATTATGAGTGGTGACTTCCACTCTGCGATTTTTGAGAAGACCAATGCAGCCCCTGTTGTTTAGCCCAGCGACTACTTTTGGGGACCCCATGACTGCATGACTGCAGCTCTCCAGGCTCTTCTGTCCATGGGATTTTCCAGGCAAGAATACTGGGATGGGTTTGCCACATCTTTCGCCAGGGCATCTTCCCTATGCAGGGATCGAACCCGCGTCTCCTGCATTGGCAGGCGGACTCTTTTACCACTGAGCCACCAGGGAAGCCAGTCCCCTGTCCCAGCGTGGCTTACCTGGGAGCCCAGCTTCGGAGTTCAAGGTACATCAATGATCCGAACTTTGGTCACCAGGGGGCGCGCGTGAGCGGAGCTGCCCGGAGATGCTTCTGTTTTCTCAGACTTTGAGTTGGGAGGCGGGGAAAGGGCAAGGGGCGGAGGGAAGAGTGGGGGTGGCGAGGGAGATGCAGCTGGCTTTCAAAAAAATCCTTTTGTTCTCTGTAATCTTGCCGCTTGCCAGTTTAGAAGGCCAAGGTTGCCACGTTACCTGTTGCCAGGGTCCCGCGAGTGCCTGGAGAAAATGTGGGCGACCGAGGCAGCGCGCACAGCCCTCGGGCTCGGTGGCTCTGCAGCCCTTTGCCCCGGCTGGGCGCTGACATTTGGAAAGCAGCTGCTGCGATCGCCGAGCAGTTTGGTTGTAGTTGTAACAGAGGAGTGGCAGCGTCTTACATCATTTCCAGGCATGAAGTGCCTGGGGCTTTTTTTTTTTTAATGACTAATTTTCGTATTCCTGCCTCCTTGGAGTTTGGGACAGTACATGTACTGTGCACAACAGCCTCACCTCAGGAAGCCCAAGGTCTGTAGCAACTTGTTAAAACAACTTGGGTGCCTCTTAAAAAAAAAAAAAAGCTGTGACTCTGAAACAAACCTTTTCATTCTTCTGAAAGCGATGTTGCGTTTGATTAGCCGCGGAGGCTCGCTGGAAGTCGGCTTTCCCCGGTGGAGCCCGGCTGCTATCGATTGAATAGATCTCGAAGCCAGACAAACCAGGGCTTGGGGCATTTGTCTGGCATTAGGAAGTGTCTGGAACACTGGTAACTACCAACTGGCCAGTCCTATGACTACAAGAGTTATGACACCGCCCCTCCCTCTGTCCACATCCCTCTCCGCCCCCCTCCACCGCACACAAGCCTGCTTCTCTCTGCTTAACAAGGAGGAAAAGTTTAACTCCTTTCTGTGGTTTACGTGGAGGGTGGCTCTGGTGGAAATCGGTTTCCTGGCCACAGCCCTTGAGCCAAAACTAACCAGGAAAGAGGCCAGCAGAAGCCCTGCCTCCGCGACCCCACCGCCCCCCAGGAGCCCTGCGCCCAGTCCCCGTCCCCCACAGCCCTCTGATCACCGCCTCCTCACCGTGGGGCCGGCAGGTCGCAGACCGCTGACCACCACACTCTGGGTGGCCTGGAAACGTTAAGCTGTAAATATTTTGAAACAAGGGAGCGATTTTTCCCTGTGTATTTTGTTTTTGTGCAGTTTCTCTCCTTTTGCAGCGTTTTAAGGTCGCAGCTGGGCACCCCTTGCTGACCACTCGAAATGTAGTCATCCTCCATATCTTAGACCCAGACAACTGAGTTAGAAGCAGTTTCCTGGAGGTCCTCTTGGAGAGCATTGTCCTCTACTGGACACGATGTTTCAGGGAATGTTTACTAGGCGGATGAACACAGGTGGTAAAAGCTGGGATTTGAGGCCCTGTGAGCATCTGGGAGTGGCATGATTCAGCGAAGTTAGTTACCTGCCCTGAGCCTCAGTCTTACTATCAAATAAATGGGTTCAGTGAGATCCATATTCCTGGGTCATGAGACCATGTCTATTGAATTCTTTTTTAATGGCAATGAAGAAATACCATTTCGGTCCCTTTATATATTTTTTTATATTTATTTGGCTGCTCTGGGTCTTTGTTGCTGCAGGAGGCATCTTTGCCCTTCGTTGTCTCATGGGATCTTTGGTTGTGGCATGTGAATGCTTAGTTTCGACCTGTAGGATCTAGTTCCCTGACGAAGAATGGAACTCGAGGCCCCCTGTATTGGGAGCACAAAGTCTTAACCACTGGACTACTGGGGAAAAGTGTGAAAGTGAAAAAAGTGTTAGTTGTTCAGTCCTGTCCAACTCTTTGGTACTCCATGGACAGCAGCCCGCCAGGCTTCTCTGTCCATGGGATTCTCCAGGCAAGAATACTGGAGTGGGTTGACATTTCTTTCTCCAGGGGATCTTCCCAACCCAGGAATCAAATCCGGGTCTCCTGCATTGGCAGGAGGAGTCTTTACCATCTGAGCCACCAGGGAAGCCAGACAAAAGAAAGCAGCCATAATGATTAAATCAATAGCATAATTTCTTTTCCAAGTTCCACTGAATAGAAGGACCATGTGCATTTTTTTAATCAATCTTTTTGAGAATGTTCCTCTTAAATGAAGTGTTTCCCTTACTGCATGTAAGCCCCTCACTTTCTGTTTCTGTCTTGACGAGATTTATTAACTTCCCCATCCTTGGGCCTCACTCTACTACACACCTCCTAGAGCTCAGACCTCAGTGGATTCTTTTTCTTTTTTTAGACAGAAGGCTTTATTTCGTTATTTGTTTTGGACTGCATTGGATCTTCGTTGCCACATATGGACTTTTTGTAATTTCAGGGAGTGTGGGCTACTCTTTGTTGGGGTGCTCAGGCTTCTCATTGCAGTGGCTTCTTGTGTTGGAGAGCACAGGCTCTAGGGCATGTAGGCTCAGTAGTTTTGGCGCATGGGCTTAGCTATCCCATGGCATGTGGAATCTTCCAGAACAGGGATGAAACCCGTGTCCCCTGCATTGGCAAGCAGATTCTTAACCACTGGACCACCAGGGATGCCCCCTCAGTGGATTATAAATCATTTGTGGTGCTGAATCGTGAAAGCAGAATTTAGAAGAAGGGGGAAAAAAAAAGACAGAAGGAAGTGTTCAGTTTGCAAAATGAAGAAAGAGTGATGCTGGGAAAATTGGGGGATGTAGTTGTCTGAGTTTTGTCCTCAAAGTACGATCTAAGAGATCTGAATTTTTTTTAACTTCCTATTTGATGACTGACAGGTGGTACTTCTTTGACTCCAATAACCCTGACAGAATCATGCCAGGCTCTACACACCAGTAAAAATCACAGTAAAACCCCTGGAAGAACAGCTATGACAAACTTAGCATATTAAAAAGCAGAGACATCATTTTGCTAACAAAGGTCCATATTGTCAAAGCTATGGTTTTTCCAGTAGCATATACAGATGTGATAGTTGGGCCATAAAGAAGGCCAAGTGCCAAAGAATTTATGCTTTTGAATTGTGGTGCTGGAGAAGACTCGAGAGTCCCTTGGACTGCAAGGAAATCAAACCAGTCAATCCTAAAGGAAATCAACCCTGAATATTCATTGGAAGGACTGATGCTAAAGCTGAAGCTCCAATACTATGGCCACCTGATGTGAAGAGCCAACTCCTTGGAAAAGACCCTGATGCTGGGAAAGATTGAGGGCAGAAGGGGGTGACAGAGGATGAGATGACTGGATGGCATCACTGACTCAATGGACATGAGTTTGAGCAAACTCTGGGAGATGGTGAAGGACAAGGAAGCCTGGTGTGCTGCAGTGCATGGGGTCATAAAGAGTCGAACACAACTGAGCGACTGAACAATGATGACAACACCGAAGCCTCTGGGGTGCGAGACCCCATGGCAGACGGTTCCCTGTTTCAGAGGGAGCCAATCACAAATTCTTACCTCCTTTGGGCACTGGGGCTTGACCAACCTGTTGGGGAAACAATGTCCCAGGGTTTCTTTCTGTCCAGTCTGACCCTAGTAGATGCCTAACATCACTGCCGCTGCCCTAAAAGTCCCTGTTGATCCAAGCCTCCAGTTCCTTCAGTTCAGTCGCTCAGCAGTGTCCGACTCTTTGCAACCCCATGGACTGTAGCACACCAGGCTTCCATGTGCATGATCAACTCCCAGAGCTTACTCAAACTCATGTCCATTGGGTTGATGATGTCATCCAACCATCTCATCCTCTGTCGTCCCCTTCTCCTGCCTTCAATCTTTCCCAGCATCAGGGTCTTTTCCAATGAGTCAGTTCTTCACATCAGATGGCCAAAGTATTGGAGTTTCAGCTTCAGCATCACTCTTTCCAGTGAATATTCAGGACTGATTTCCTTTAGGATTGCCTGGTTTGATCTCCTTGCAGTCCAAGGGACTCTCAAGAGTCTTGTACAACACCACAGTTCAAAAGCATCAATTCTTCAGCACTCAGCTTTCTTCACAGTCCAACTCTCACATCCATACATGACTACTGGAAAAACCATAGCTTTGACTAGACGGACCTTTGTTGGTAACGTAATGTCTTTGCTTTTTAATATACTGTCTAGGTTGGTCAGCTTTTCTTCCAAGGAGCAAGCGTCTTTTAATTTCATGCCTGAAGTCACCATCTACAGTGATTTTGGAGCCCCCCAAAATTAAGTCAGCCACTGTTTCCACTGTTTCCCCATCTATTTGCCATGAAGTGATGGAACCAGATGCCATGATCTTAGTTTTCTGAATGTTGAGTTTTAAGCCAATTTTTTCACTCTTTCACTTTCATCAAGAGGCTCTTTAGTTCTTCGTTTTCTTCCATAAAGGTGGTGTCATCTGCACATCTGAGGTTATTGCTATTTCTCTCAGCAATCCTGATTCCAGCTGTACTTCATCGAGCTTGGCATTTCTCATGATGTACTCTGCATATACGTTAAATAAGCAGGGTGACAATATACAGCCTTGATGTACTTCTTTTTCCCAATTTGGAACCAGTTTGTTGTTCCATGTCCAGTTCTAACCGTCTCTTCTTGACCTGCATGCAGATTTCTCAGGAGGCAGGTCAGGTGGTCAGCCTCCAGAATCATTGACATGATTCCTATTGACATGGAAGAGATGATAATGGTCACTAGATGGCGCCAAGTTGCATTTGGCCCTATGAGGAGGTGTAGCCAACCCCATCATTACTCTAGGAATAATGTGACACTCCCTACCCCCACCCCGAGAAAGCAATGGCACCCTACTCCAGCACTCTTGCCTGAAAAAACCCATGGACGGAGGAGCCTGGTGGGCTGCAGTCCGTGGGGTTGCTAAGAGTGGGACACGACTGAGCAACTTCACTTTCACTTTTCACTTTCATGCATTGGAGAAGGAAATGGCAACCCACTCCAGTGTTCTTGCCTGGAGAATCCCAGGGATGGGGGAGCCTCGTGGGCTGCCATCTATGGGGTTGCACAGAGTCGGACACGACTGAAGCGACTTAGCAGCCCCATCCCCCAAATCACAGGTATCACATTGTGGCAGGATTTTTACTGTAAATCACAGCAAATAATATGATACTGTATTTGGCTGTGTTACCCTGTTTTGATTATTCATGCTGAAAGGAAATAGCTGACAAGCAATCAAAAGATTATCCAGAATACCAGACATCTGATGTTGGAAGGTGGCATTTCATTTTGTTGGTGTATCAGTGGGCAGAATGTGTGGAGAACCCATTTTGACAAAATAATGAGTTCACACTGCAGGAGAACTCCCAAGATGATCTATTTTCTTAGATCAGATGGTGACTCAGGCAGTAAAGAATCCACCTGCAGTGCAGGAGACACCAGTTTGATCCCCGGGTCTGGAAGATCCCCTGGAGAAGGAAATGGCAACCCACCCCTGTATTCTTGCCTGGAGAATCCCGTGGACAGAGGAACCTGGCAAGTTAATAGTCCATGGAGTCACAAAGAGTCAGACACGACTGAGTGACTAACACACACACCCTAATGATGGTCACTCCTTGTCCCACCCACTCTGGTCTGCAGATGAGTGACACTGAGTGTTGTCCCCTCCAAAATTCCTGGGAATCAGAAGGTAGCTCCCTTGTGGTTACTGTGCAGGGAACTCAGTCAAGTGAGGGGAGCCATCAACCATGCACCTGTCTGTATCCCTTGGCCTCCCTGTGCTCGTGGGGAACCTGAACCCAGCCTAGTCCTGCTCCAGCTCTGCCTCCACTGGCCACCGTGAGCCTCTGCTGGCCTTATTATCTCTCAGGTACCTTAGCTAAAAACTGTGGAGGATGGAGTGCAGACTGCTGAGCTGTGTTCAAATGTAAAGCTGTGTGATTCATGCAGAGCTGGGATGGAAGGTTTTCCTGGGGGAGCCTCTGCCAGCCCCAGGTAACTAAACAGCAGCTACATGTCTATTATTCTCATTGCCTCCGCTTTCTGAGCACACGTGATACCGAAATGTGACATCTGTGCTTTCCTCTTCCTTCAACTCTCAGACAACCCCTAGGACGTAGTAAAGTATCTCTGTCCCTGTCTTTTATGGGTTAGGAAATTATGCCAAATCGCAGGGCAGCAGAACAGCAGGACAGAGAAAATCAATCTTCCTGTTCACTGTTTATCACAGGACACCTTTTTTAGTGATCTCTAGAGACACCCTGAATATTGAAGCAAGTATTTCATTCAACTAGATAGCCCAAGTGGCAGTTAGAACCATGGGTAACTAACTGGCATTTGGTGTTAGTGTTAACAACAGTCCCAAAGGGAAAGGCTGGGGGTGGGGCTGGGAATGAGGTGGGGGAGAAAGTGAAGGAAACACAATAGTCTGAACCACTTTTTAAGGGGTCTGTGGAAAGCTGGTTAAGGACTTGTTCTTTACCGAGGGGCTAGTTCCCACTTCGAAACTTCCTTCATTTCTTTGTTTTCCTCCATCGTGCTCCATACATGCAAAGCTGAGAATAGTGTATCCAGCTTCCTCAAGACCCAGGGGTCATCCTCAGATGCTTGCAGGGAGGGGCTGGTGGCTGCACGGACCCAGGCACCCGGTTTGATCACATCCCCTGAAGGACAGCGCTTCAGGGAGTGGGCTCCTATGGGCTGCCTGAGGGCTGGTCTCCCACTAAGTGAAAGTGAAATTTACATCGCTCCGTAGCATCCGACTCTTTGCGACCCCATGTACTGTAGCCTACCTGGCTCCTCCGTCCATGGAATTTTCCACACGAGTACTAGAGTGGGTTGCCATTTCCTTCTCCAGGGAATCTTCCTGACCCAGGGATCGAACGTGGGTCTCCCACATCGGAGGCAGACACTTTACCGTCCGAGCCACCAGGAAGTCCAATCTCCCACTAGCGGGTGCATTTTTACAATATTTTACATATTTTATAATAGGAGATGCTCGTGCAGTGTCCTCCCTCTCAGAAACAACACCACAACTCAGAACACAAGTTTATATAGTGAGCATATACCCGGAAAAGGGAAGGAAGGAAAGGAGGAGGGAGGGAGGGAAGAGAAAGGAAAAGAAAGGCAGGAAGAAAGGGAGGAGGATCTGAGTGCAGGTGAACACTGAGTGCAGGAGGTTATGACAGTGTGCTGGGGAAGGCAATGGCAACCCACCCCAGCATTCTTGCCTGGAGGATCCCAGGGACGGGGAGCCTGGTGGGCTGCCGTCTACGGGGTTGCACAGAGTCAGACAGACTGACGACTGACGCGACTTAGCAGCAGCAGCAGCGTGGCAGTGTGCTCAGCTCACCCCTCCCCAACCCCCTCCTTCCCCCTCCAAACCCCCTCAACCAGCACTTTGCCCTGTTCTCAGGGTTAGAACACACAGGCTCACAACCTCTTTGCTTTTCTTCTTTTTTCCAATGTTCTTTTTTTTCTTCAATGTTCTTTATGAACCGCCAGAATCTTCTCCATGAGTTACTTTGCTCAGTGTTAGCTGTGGTTAATATTTTCCCAAGAAGGCAGAGTGCCCCTGGCCTCATCTGTGTTACTCATTATTTCTCAGGGTTCCCTGTTGCCTGGGAAGATTTCTACAGATGGCCAGTCCTGTCTGTTTTATGTCGGTTCATATTAATCTCTGTTTCAGAAACTTCCATCTCAGAGATCGGTGTTTTTCAGTCCTTCTCCTTCAGTCCTGCGGGGGGTGTCACCTTTAAGGAGGCCCACATCTGCCCCCTAAGCAGGGACCTTAGTCTATCAACAGACCTGCTTTCGCATTCAATGTCTTGATGTGTTTTGTGGGCCCTAATATCCAATGGGTGTCAGTTACAGTATCAGCAGTTAAAACCCATGCAGAAATCAGTGTCTTTGTTTTCGCTGTCTTCCAGTGTCATCTTGCATTACAACATATAAGAAGACACCACCTCCAGTCCCACCCAGAACTACCACGAAACCTTTCATTTCTATCACAGCCCAGAGTAGCACAGAGTCGGCCCAGGATGCCTACATGGACGGACAGGGCCAGCGAGGGGATATTATCAGCCAGTCTGGACTGAGCAACTCCACGGAGAGCCTGGACAGTATGAAGGCTCTGACAGCTGCCATCGAAGCCGCCAATGCCCAGATCCACGGCCCTGCGAGTCAACACATGGGCAACAACGCCACCACGGCCACCACCGCCGCCGCCATGGCCACCGTCGCTGCAGAGGACAGGAAGAAGGACCACTTCAAGAAAAACCGATGCCTGTCCATTGGGATCCAGGTAACAGCCTCCCTTTCTTAAAAAAAATTAATTAATTAGTTACATGTTGGGGAGCTTCCCTGGTGGCTCAGCTGGTATAGAATCTGCCTGCAATGCAAGACTTGGGTTCAATCCCTGGGTTGGGAAGACCCCCTGGAGAAGGCAACAGCTACCCACTCCAGTATTCTGACCTGGAGAACTCCATGGACTGTATAGTCCATGGGGTTGCAGAGTTGGGCACGACTGAGTGAGTTATTTTTGGCTGCTCTGGTCTTTGTTGCTGCACACAGTCTCTAGTTGCAGTGAGCAGGGACGACTCTCCATTTGCTGTGTGAGGGCTTCTCGTTGCGGGAGCTTCTCTTGTTGGGAAGCACGGGCTCAGTAGTTGTGTTATATGGGCTTAGTTGCTGCATAGCATGTGGAATCTTTGCAGACCCCTGGATTGGCAGGCAGATTCTTTTTTTTTTTTTTAATCTTTATTGACTCTGTTACAATATTGCTTCGTTTTATGTTTTGCTTTTTTGTCCACAAGGCATGTGGGATCTTAGCTCCCTGATGAGGGTTCGAACCTGCACCCCCTGCAAAGTCTTAACCACTGGACCACCAGGGAAGTCCCGGCAGGCGGATTCTTAACCACTGTACCACAAGGGAAGTCCCAACAACTTCACTTTCTGTCCTTTGAAATAGGAACCCAAAATCAAGAAATGTAAACTTTTTGTTTTCCAGAAGGTTTGCTCTCTTGCCATTTTGGATGATGTAGCTATTGTAGAACCAGACTCTCAAATTATTGGCTCTGGACTCCCCTAAGTTAAATGTAATTTTAGGGAGTTCCCTGGTGGTCCAGTGGTTAGGACTCCATGATTTCACTGCCACGGGTGCAGGTTCAAACCTTGGTCAGAGAACTAAGATTCTGTAAGCCATGTGGCCACCCCCGCCCCCCCACCCCACCCCCCGCCAAAAAAAAAGTGATTTAAAAAAATTATGAAAGTGTTTTGTCAATAGACATTATTAGCAATTTTTTCCCCAAAAATATTCCATTTTTTAAAAATTGAAGAATAGTTGATTAGCTGCTTTTATTTTTGTTCTTCAAATTGAATGTTGTGAGACAAGGGGATGATAATTAAACAAACATGGATGCAATATCAAACACGAAGTGCCCTCAATTCCTGATGCACATTTGGAGTCTCAAAAAAAGAGTGGGCATCCAAGAAAAACCTGGGTTGCTGGGTGGTGTTACGGTGTGTTTGATGCTACTGAGTAAACCATATGAGAACAAAAATGGGAACTACTTCACACAGACGTGGGAGTGATTACCAGTGAAACCAAAAGGGACGGAGAGCGTGGAAAGCAATAACTCACATCACAGCATCGTGAGGGAAGAATGTGCGCCAGGGTCAGTGTGATTGTGGGTTGCTTGATCATACATGTCATTAAAAAGGCGGAGACTCTGGCAGGCTTCTCAGCTCACACCACTGTTTTCTGCTGCCAGGTGATAAGATCAGACTGATTCTTGGGCTGATCAGTTCAGCTTGGCTTACCCTGCTGGAAGGTTCCTTCCATCCATGTAGAAGAGTCATTCTTTCCCCCCTGCTTTTTTTTTGTTGCTGTGCTGTACCATTCTGCAGGTGCCCTTTGAATAATAACTTCCTGACATGGCGGCCAATAAATCTGTCCACGCTGAACCAACTCTAAGGCACATCTGAGAGCGGGCATGGGGTACGTTTTCACAGCGATGATGGATGTTCGCCATCCACTCTGCAGCGTCCACTTTGAAAGGGCAATTAGACTTTCTCTGGTAGTAACAAGTCAGATGCTTTTATGTAACCCACAGGTTACCATGGCACGAGCTGTCAGGCTTCCTACAAGAACTTGCAGCGCTGGTGGCTTGGGACCAGGTGACCTCGCAGGAGGCCAGGGTCTGGAGCCAGCCTCCACCCACCCTCACCCCAACCACATTCCAGGAGCTGATTCCCTCCCACCGCCCAGAGGATTCTGAGGAGTGAGGAAGAGCAGAGGTCCCGCCTCTGTGTTGTCCCAGGCAAATTATTTTATCTTCCGGAGTCTGTTTTCTAATATAGCCCACCTAGGGTTATTTGGAGGACTGAGTTTACAGAATGCAGCTTTCTGTGAGGGTTTCAGTTAGGGATGATGAAAAAAGATTCTGGGGATAGATAATGCTGCTGGTAGTACAATGATGTGGATGTACTTAATGCCACTTAAAATGGACACTTAAAACAGGTTAATATGGAGAATTTTATATTATGTCCATTTTGCTGTTGTTCGTTTACTTGCTAAGTCGTGTCCAACTCTTTGCGACCCCATGGACTGTAGCCAGCCAGGCTCCTCTGTCCGTGGGATTTCTCAGGCCAGAATATTAGACTGGGTTGCCATTTCCTTCTCCAGGGGAGAAGGAATAACCAGTCAGTTCTCCCTTCTGGAGAAAATTAATATTACCAGTATTTGCATCTCCCTGCAGGGTTATTCTGCACACGTGCTTAGTCGCTCAGTCATGTCTGACTCTTTGTGACCTTGTGGACTATATAGCCCACCAGGCTCCTCTGTCCATGGGGATTCTCCAAGCAAGAATACTGGAGTGGGTTGCCATGCCCTCCTTCAAGGGATCTTCCCAACCCAGGGATTGAACCCAGGTCTCAGGCATTACAGGTGGATTCTTTACTGTCTGAGCCACCAGGAAAGCCCAAGAATACTGAAACGGGTAGCCTATCCCTTCTCCAGGTGATCTTCCTGACCCAGGAATAGAACTGGGGCCTCTTGCATCTCAGGCAAATTCTTCACCAGCTGAGCTACCAGGGAAGCCCTATTTTGCGCATAGTCAACCACATGTTTTATTTATACCCTTTTTTTTAAACCCAAATATTAGCAGCATATACCTCTCACTAGTCTATATCTTGCCTTTTTTTTCACTTAACAATTTAAAGGTAATTATTTATCAGTCTTATTGTTCATTTCATTTAAAAGCTTCTATCTTATCACTTCCTAGGTCCGCTGGTTGGTTAGGTAACTCTCCAAATAATAAAGCATTCATGCACTATATGACATCCAACTTGTATTATTATTATTATTAGCCAGTAAGATGGAACTATTCTGAAATTCACAAAAAATATTGAGAACAAAGACTTTGTTTCAGAGACTGCACTGCTTCTTGAATATATGGATATTTTAGTGAGCCAAAGAATTGTTCTTGCTCTTCTTTGACCCTTTTTCACAGCTACAGAAATTATATGAGAGGACTGCAAGCTTTATATAGTTGTCTCATCCAGCCCCTACACCAGCCTTCTGGTATAGGTCTTGTGATCACCTCTACCCTAGAAATGAGAACCCAACGTCACACGTCTTGTGTTGACGGAGCCTAGATTGTACCTTCACATTTATTTTTAATTAATTTATTTTTTATCTTTTGGCTATGCCACATGGTATGTGGGATCTTAGTTCCCCAAGCAGGGACTAAACCCATGCCCCCTACATTGGCAGCTTGAAGTCTTAACCACTGGACCATCAGGAAGATCCCTACACCTTCGCATTTAATGTGACCACATGATGCAGCTTCTTTGATGAAGAATAATAATAGAAGGCAAAAGGAAAAGAGGGTGCCAGAGGATGAGATGATTAGATACCATCACTGACTCAAAGGACATGAACAAAGTCCACAAGATAGTGGAATACAGGGAAGCCTGGTGGGCTGCAGTCCGTGGGGTTGCAAAGAATCGGACATGACTTAGCGATGGAACAACAAGTAAACTACAATTTAGGCTACAAAATAGTCATCAAATTTCATTACACTGAAATCCAACTTAAATCTGAATCCCTCAGATATGTGAGATTATTACTAAGTCCTCGGACTCCTTCTCACAGTTTACCTTTTTAGGGTCAGAATTCTCAAATCTTTTCCAGCATTTTAAATTTAATCTATATCTAATAGTCAACATTATAATCATTTACTTCACAACCTATGTGAACTTAGGCCAATTACTTAATAGTTTCCTCATCTGGAAAAGAATTTAGAAATATGTTGCAGGATTAATTAAATCTCTGTCCTGAAAAAAAACTAAGAACACCCATGGCAGATGATACAATTTTAGCATCATTTGGATAATCATCTTAAAGGACGATGGGCTTCCTTGGTGGCTCAGCTGGTAAAGAATACGCCCAAAATTCAAGAGACCTGGGTTTAATCCCTGGGTTGGGAAGATCCCCTGGAGAAGGGAACCGATACCCACTCCAGTATTCTGGCCTGGAGAATTCCATGAACTGTATAGTCCATGGGGTCATAAAGGGTCGGACACCACTGAGTGACTTTCACTTCACTTCAAGTTATTATCACTGTTACTTTTTTTGCTCATTCCCTGGTGGCTCAGATGGTAAAGAATCTGCCTGCAATGCAGGAGATGTGGGGTCGATCCCTGGGTTGGGAAGATCCCCTGGAGGAGGAAATGGCAACCTAGTCCAGTATTCTTGCTTGGGAAATCTCATGGACAGAGGAGCCTGGCAGGCTACAGTCCATGGGGTGGCAGAGTTAGACACGACTGACTGACTAACATTTAAAGGAGGATAATACTAACAACTCGGCCCAATATTTATTGAGCCCTTAGTAGGCCAGGCACTATGTTTTGAACTTTACATATATTGTACCCATCAGTTTGTATTATAACCTATAAAGTACCAATGCAACAGCAACTATTATTATTAATTATAATAAATATTATTATATTTATATTATTATAAATATATTTATATTATATTATATATATTTATATTATTATAAATATTATTATTTAAAAAGTTTAAATAGATTACCCCACACACTATATGAGAGAGGTGACATTTGTCAATATTTGGATCTAAGGGGATTAAAGTCAGAGATAGATTTACTGGCAATGACTAAAGCTTAAGAAGTTTACAACACTTTGATGCAAATAAACTATGCGTCTGGATGTGGAGGGCAGCCCAGAACAGGACACAGCAGCCTCCTCTGCCGTCCTCGGACCCCTGCTTCCTTTCCTTCTCCTTTTCTCAGGGCATGGAGCATCCTGGTTCTTTTTCTTTTATGGTTGTACTGGGTCATTGTTGCTGCATGTGGGCTTTAGTTGCAGTATGTGGGCTTCTCATTGCACTGGCTTCTCTTGTTGCAGAGCACGGACTTTAGGCACATGGACTTCACTAGTTGTGGCTCTCAGACTCAGTAGTTGTGTTTTAGTTTTATAAGACATTAAATTGTTTTTATTTTTAGAAAAGAAATAATTTATTAAGAAAAAAGATAAATAAGACTGACTGCTCTGAATAGTCACAAAATTTGTTTCATATTTGGGTTGGGTCTGATCTGTCACATAAGCTATCAGTTATATTTAGATATATTTTCTATATGAATTATAACATACACATAGCTATTTAGAAGCTATGGAGTGATATCCAAAGTCAATTCCTTAATTTAAGGGGGGAAAAATGAAGTACTCTACAATTTATCTTAAAAAGTTTATAGCTAAATATCCCAGTATCAACAATTCTAACTACAATAAGTGAAATTTCTTCCTTCTTTTCTATTTTGTTATGTGCAAATTCAAAACTGTAAAAAGCACAATCCCATGAGGTGAAAGTGAAAGTCGCTCAGTCATGTCTGACTCTTTGTGACCCCATGGACTGTAGTCCATGGAATTCTCCAGGCTAGAATACTGGAGTGGGTAGACTTTCCCTTCTCCAGGGGATATTCCCAACCCAGGGATCAAACCCAGGTCTCCCTCATTGCAAGTAGATTCTTTACTAGTTGAGCCACAAGGGAAACCCAAGCATACTGGGGTGGGTAGCCCATCCCTTCTCCAAAGGATCTTCCTGACCCAGGCATCAAACAAGGGTCTCCTGCATTACAGGTGGATTCTTTACCATCTGAGTTATCAGGGAAGCCCATCCCATGAGGTACTTCCTCCTAATATAGTGCTCACAAGTAAGTACATCCTAACAAATCTCTGCAGGAATCAGACATTTATTGGGCAACTTAGGAGTGAACAAAACTGCATTTTACTAAGATCAGCAGAGTCAAAGTGCATGCTAATTATATAGTGATGCTGTTCATCAAATACACAAAGACTGAACGCATTACCAAACATTCCAGTAATACTACAGATGTTCTAATGAAATGAGACTTTGTTTTTCAAGCAAGATGACTAAAATTGAGCACCTCTACTTGTGGCTGTTTCTTCAGGTGGATGATGCTGAAGAACCTGACAAAACAGGGGGAAATAAAGCACCCAGTAAGTTCCAGTCCGTAGGAGTGCAAGTAGAAGAAGAGAAATGGTGAGTCTACTGTTCATCCTCTTTCATCTTGATGTTGGCAAGTACAAAAATACAAGTATTTTTTCCCATGATAAACCTTCAATAGTCAGTGATAATTCCCATTAGCTTCTGGGAGCATTAGAGGGTAAGCCTAAGTCAGTATTAGCTGTTCCTTTCTCTGTTAATACTGGAGACCATTTTATTTACGTTTTAGCTAGAATAGTAGTGCATGTTAAGTTGCTTCAGTCGTGCCCGACTCTTTGCAACACTATGGGCTGTAGCTCTTCTGTCCATGGGATTCTCCAGGCAAGAATACTGGAGTGGGTTGCCATGCCTTCTTCCAGGCGATCTTCCTGACCCAGGGACTGAACCCGCATCTCTTATGTCTCCTGCACTGGAAGGTGGGTTCTTTACCACTAGTGCTACCTGGGAAGTCCCAGAAAAGTAGTATTGGCGCCCAAAATAGGCTTCAATAGCATGATGATTAGTTTGAATTAAAATTACTTAAGGAACAGCCAGTGCAAAGAATGATACCTTTACCTTCTCTAGAATCCCTGAAAGCAGGAAATAAATCGTCCACATGAAAGGTGCCCTTCTTGTACTGGGAGCTGGAAAGATATTGTTATCACCAGAGACAGGATTCAGGGCCGAGAAGCCTGCACTCTTGTTATTTCTTCATTAAATCATTACCCAAGTCCAAACTCTGCTTAAATTCCGTACTAATTAAACACCCAAACCTGTTTCTTTGTCCTGTCACTCCCTCTCAAATTTATTGCTTCTTTGTCTACAAAGTAAAAGGCTATTTGCTTTGGCCATTTCTTAGGTTCCATTTCTCTGCGACCTCTGTGCACACAAATTAAATTTTTCTTTTTCTCCTGTAAATCTGTCTTGTGTCAATGTTATGATTGGTCCAGCCGCAGAAACTCAAGAGAGGAGCAAAGGGGAGCCTCTCCCCTCTCTGACGGCAGAACAAGCACATCCTGTTCACACATACATACGAGCATTGTTTGAAGTACAGCTGTGTCCCAGATAACTCCTCTTCAGAAAGCTTTCCCATCTTAGATGACAAGACGTTTTAAGAGAAGAGGACTTTCTCTCTTTTTTTTTTTCTTCCTTATTCCTAGAACTAAATAGTGGCTCATGTTTACCATGTGCTTAAAGAATGATGAACAAAAGAACAAATGAGGAGTAGGAAGACGACTTCCTGTCATTACGCAGACAGGAGTTTCTTTAGGGTGCTCTTAAAAAAAAAAAAGCTAGATTAAAAAAGTTTTTTTTTAATTTATTTATTTTTGGCTGCACTGGGTCTTCATCACTGCACACAGGCTTTCTCTAGCTGCAAGGTGAGGGCTTCTCATTGCGGTGGCTGCTGCCGCTTCAGAGCACAAGCTCCAGGGCGCACAGGCTTCTGTAGTAGCTCAGTGGATGTGGAAGACACAGGTTTAGCCGCTCTGCTGCATGTGGAATCTTCCCAGATCAGGGTCAGAACCCGTGTCCCCTGCTTTGGCAAGCAGACTCTCAACTACTGGACCAGCAAGAAAGTCCTTTTAGATTGCTCTTTAAAATATGCTTAGAGTCTTAGTATACAGAAGTAAGAAATTTAGAGTTTGAGAAGATCACTGAATCCAGAAGCTGAAGGGAACTTCTGAGGTCAGCATCTTCATTTTATAATGACGATTTGGTCCAGAGAGGTAGGTGAGTTTCCCAGTCAAACTGTGAGGACCATGATGGATGGGACTATGTTTACTGATAACACAGAACCCTCAGCTTCCAGATCATGCTTTTCATATACTAAGTATATAGTTAACTGTTGACTGGATGGGGGTAAGAATGCAGTTATCATAGGAGAAAGAACTCTATATCCTAAATCAGGAAATCATTTCGACTTTGTCACTAACTTTTTAAGTGTTAGTTAGGAGAAATCACTTGGATGTCATTCATCCATCCATTCATCATCTATCCAATCAATAAATATCTATGGGGCCTTCCCTGGCAGTCCAGTGGTTAAGATTTCAGCTTCTAAAGGAGTGGGTGCGGGTTTGATCCCTGGTTGGGGAGTTAAGATCCCACATGCTTCAAGGGCAAAAAACTGAAACATAAAATAGAAGCAATATTGAAACAACTTCAATAAATACTTTAAAAATGGTCCACATCAAAAAAAAAAAATTCTATCAAATGTCTCCTATATGCAAGGCCCCATGTAACATAAACTTAAATCTGAGCATAAGCCATGTTTCAGTTCATGGAAGGGGTCTTATTTTATAGTCTCTTAGTTTGATACTACCCTTGCATCTAAAAGATTTTCCATATATGTACATATAACATTTTATATTATTATATTTGATATAATTATACAATGCTGGAAGCCCAGATAATTGGTACAGTCCTTCTAGAAATTAATATGACAAAAATTGGTGGTAATTATACATCTATCCAGATACATTGACCCAGTAATTCCTTTTATGAGGCAGTCCTAAATGAAATCACTCAGTGAAAGGGAAACAACTATGGAACATTATCTATTATTGTAAAAAAAATGATCAATTGTCAAATGTCAAGTAAAACAAGAATGCTTTTGTAAATTATAGCACATTGTCAAGACAGGCTATTATACAGCTATTAAATATGATTTGTAAAGAGGATATGGAAACATGGGAGAAATTCCCATGGTACAGTGTTAAGTGAAAAAGAGGACATAATACCCACATTTAACATTCACAAAGATGGACAAGGACTGAAACGTAATCTGTAAAAATTGTAGATTTAGGAGCGAATTTTTCCCCCCTTTACTCTAAAATGTTTAATTATTATATCTACTTCAAGTTATAGTAATCGTCATTTTCAAACCAAACTTCTGATACATGTTCCTTTCACGGTTTTAGAAAATGTTTTGAAAAAAATGTAATGACTTCCCTGGTGGTCTTAATGGTTAAGACTTTGAGCTCCCAATGCAGGGGACATGGGTTCAATCCCTGATCTGGGAGCTAGATGGCATGCCACAAGGCATGGCTAAAAAAAAAATTTTTCAAAAGAAAATGTAAACTTAGGAGATATGAAAGATCTCATGGTAAGAAAACACATTTCTCCTTCCCCCACTGGCCCAACTTGCTTGTTCTCCTCAGTGATGGTTAAGGGCACAGATTCCTGAGCAAAAGCCCTGAGATTCAAATCCTGGCACTACCACATACTAGCTGGGAGGCCTTGATCAAATTATTAAACTTCTTTGTGCCTTGGTTTCTTTATATGTAAAACGAAGATAACAGGCAGTTTCTGGTCCACCAGGTAAAAAGCTTAGAAGTCACCACTCTGTCGTCACAACTAAGAAACTTTTCAAACTGAAAAATCAACAGTTCTTCTTAAACCAGGCAGAGATGTGAGGCCACAGGGCAAATTACTGCTCTAAGAACTGGTGAGACACAGACACACAGAGAATCACAACTTACTGGAGTTCAGTTCAGTTCAGTCGCTCAGTCGTGTCCGACTCTTTGCAACCCCATGAACCACAGCATGCCAGGCCTTCCTGTCCATCACCAACTCCCAGAGTTTACTGAAACTCATGTCCATTGAGTCGGTGATGCCATCCAACCATCTCATCCTTTGTCATCCCCTTCTCCTCCCGCCCTCAATCTTTCCCAGCATCAAGGTCTTTGCCAGTGAGTCAGCTCTTCACATGAGGTGGCCAAAGTACTGGAGTTTCATCTTTAGCATCAGTCTTTCCAATGAATATTCAGGACTGATTTTCTTTAGGATTGAGTGGTTTGATATTCTTGCAGTCCAAGGGACTCTCAAGAATCTTCTCCAACACATTTCAAAAACATCAATTCTTCGGTGCTCAGATTTCTTTATAATCCAACTCTCACATCCATATATGACTACTGGAAAAACCATAGCCTTGACTAGATGGACATTTGTTGACAAAGTAATGTCTCTGCTTTTTAATATGCTATCTAGGTTGGTCATAACTTTTCTTCCAAGGAGTAAGCGTCTTTTAATTTCATGGCTGCAGTCACCATCTGCAGTGATTTTGGAGCCCAAAAAAGTAAAGTCAGCTACTGTTTCCACTGTTTCCCCATCTATTTGCCATGAAGTATGGGACTGGATGCCATGATCTTCGTTTTCTGAATGTTGAGCTTTAAGCCAACTTTTTCACTCTCCTCTTTCACTTTCATCAAGAGGCTTTTTAGTTCCTCTTCACTTTCTGCCATAAGGGTGGTGTCACCTGCATATCTGAGGTTATTGAGATTTCTCCCAGCAATCTTGATTCCAGCTTGTGCTTCTTCCAGCCCAGCATTTCTCATGATGTACTCTGCATATAAGTTAAATAAGCAGGGTGACAATATACAGCCTTGATGTACTCCTTTTCCTATTTGGAACCAGTCTGTTGTTCCATGTCCAGTTCTAACTGTTGCTTCCTAACCTGCATACAGGTTTCTCAAGAGGCAAGTCAGGTGGTCTGGTATTCCCACCTCTTGAAGAATTTTCCACAGTTTCTTGTGATCCACACAGTCAAAGCCTTTGGCACAGTCAATAAAGCAGAAATAGATGTTTTTCTAGAACTCTTCTTGCTTTTTCGATGATCCAGCAGATGTTGGCAATTTGATCTCTGATTCCTCTGCCTTTTCTAAAACCAGCTTGAACATCAGGGAGTTCACGGTTCACGTATTGCTGAAGCCTGGCTTGGAGAATTCTGAGCATTACTTTACTAGCATGTGAGATGAGTGCAGTTGTGCGGTAGTTTGAGCATTCTTTGGCATTGCCTTTCTTTGGGATTGGAATGAAAACTGACCTTTTCCAGTCCTGTGGCCACTGCTGAGTTTTCCAAATATGCTGGCATATTGAGTGCAGCACTTTCACAGCATCATCTTTTAGGATTTGAAATAGCTCTACTGGAATTCCTTCACCTCTACTAGCTTTGTTAGTAGTGATGCTTTCTAAGGCCCACTTGACTTCACATTCCAGGATGTCTGGCTCTAGGTGAGTGATCACACCATCATGATTATCTGGGTCATGAAGATCTTTTTTGTGTAGTTCTTTTGTGTATTACTGCCACCTCTTAATATCTTCTACTTCTGTTAGGTCCATACTATTTCTGTTCTTTATTGAGCCCATCTTTGCATGAAATGTTCCCTTGGTGTCTCTAATTTTCTTCAAGAATTTCTAGTCTTTCCCATTCTGTTGTTTTCCTCTATTTCTTTGCATTGATCGCTGAGGAAGACTTTCTTATCTCTCCTTGTTATTCTTTGGAACTCTGCATTCAAATGGGTATATCTTTCCTTTTCTCCTTTGCTTTTCGCGTCTCTTCTTCTCAGAGCTATTTGTAAGGCCTCCTCAGACAGCCATTTTGCTTTTTTGCATTTCTTTTTCTTAGGGATGGTTTCGATCCCTGTCTCCTATACAATGTCACGAACCTCCATCCATAGTTCTCAGGCACTCTGTCTATCAGATCTAGTCCCTTAAATCTATTTCTCACTTCCACTGTATAATCATAAGGGATTTGATTTAGGTCATACCTGAATGGTCTAGTGGTTTTCCCCACTTTCTTCAATTTAAGTCTGAATTTGGCAATAAGGAGTTCATGATCTGAGCCACAGTCAGCTCCCGGATCTTATTTTTGCTGGAGTAGACACCCACAAAAGAAAGCCCCATGGGAACCAGTGCCAGGACAGGAAAACCTGCACGGTGATTGATGAACTGCTGGCAGCTCAGTGAGGACAAGTTTGACAGTCAGAAGCTTTACGGGACCCGGTCATGAGAGGGCCTCCACAGTTCATGAGTTTCACCTGCAGCAGCTCTACCAGGTCCCCACAGTCAAAAGCAGAGAAGAGCCCCATCCCCACCCAGTGCTCCTAGAAGAAAGAGTGGGGAAGGAACCATTCTGAAAGATGCCAGAGCGTTCTGTTCCTAAAAAGCTCTGCCTGCGGGGGAAACTACCTTATCAGAGCCTAATCTTGTTGTTGCTCAGTTGCTCAGCTGGGTCCAACTCTTTGGGACCCCACAGACTGCAGCCCACCAGGCTCCTCTGTCCATAAGATTCTCCAGGCAAGAATACTGGAGTGGGTTACCATTTCCTTCTCCAGGGGATCTTCCTGACCCAGGGATCAAACCCAGGTCTCCTGAATTGCCAAGCAGACTCATTACCACTGAGCCACCCGGGAAGCCCAGAGCCTAATCTATTGGGTTTCTAATCAGAAGAGAGAAGGGAAATACCTAACCTCGGCCCACTCTTGCAAACTTGTACCACAGTGGGGAGGGGAAGGGGATGAGAAATACTGCTGAAATTCACAGTCCGAGGGCACAGGCTCATTGATTGACTTAATCATAGGGATAGAAAATGCTTCCCCTCACCCTTCACCTTACCACTGCATTTACTAAACACCTATTACTCACCATGGGCCTCCCTGATAGCTCAGTTGGTAGAGAATCCACCTGCAATGTAGGAGACCCTGGTCTGATTCCTGGGCTGGGAAGATCCACTGGAGAAGGGATAGGCTACCCACTCCAGTATGCTTGGGCTTTCCTTTTGGCTCAACTTTTTCCTTTCTGCCTGCAATGTGGGAAACCTGGGTTTGATCCCTGGGTTGGGAATATCCCCTGGAGAAGGGAAAATCTACCCACTCCAGTATTCTTGCCTGGAGAATTCCATGGGCTGTTTAGGTCACAAAGAGTCAGACACGACTGAGTGACTTTCACTTCACTTCACTTATTACGCACCACAGTTCCTTTTACCCACTACATCATGTCCATCTTTCAACAATGACTTACAAGGCATGGGTTGTCATTCCCTCCTCCAGGGGATCTTCCCAACCTAGGGATCAAACCCAGGTCTCCCACATTGCACGCAGATTCTTCACCAGCTGAGCCACCAGGGAAACCCTTCAAGGCATACTAAAAGGTAAAAATACAACTTGTTAAGACTGAATAAGCGTTAACCCAGAGGCATCTATAACAATGTTGGACATATCAGACCAGGTATTTTTTAAACCATGGTTAAAATGTTAAGGACTATAATGGAAAGAGTAGACAGCATACAAAAAGAGATGAACAATGTTAGCAAGAGATGGAAACTCCAAGAAAGAATAAAAAACAAATGCTAGGGATCAGAAACACTACCAGAAATGAAGCATACTTTTGATGGGCTCATTAGCAGATAAGCTACAGCTGAGGAAAGAACCTCTGAGCTTAAGGATGCAACAACAGAAACTCCCCAAAATGAAAGCAAAGAGGGAAAAAAAACAACACTGAGAAAAAATCACAAGAAAATATCCAAGAATAATGAGGCAATTATATAAGGTTTAACATACATAATGAGAACACCAGAAGGAAAAGAGAAAAAGGAACAGAAGCAATATTTAAACCAACAGTGACTGAGAACGGCCCCAAATTAGTGTCAGACACCAAACCACAGATCCAGGAAGCTCACAGAAGGCCAAGCAGGATAAATGCCCAATTCATCACAGCTGGGCATACCATATTCAAAGAAAACCAAGGGAAAAAGTCCTGAAAAAAGCCAGAAGAAAGACATTTTTCTTATGGAGGAGCAAACATAAGGATTGTATGTAACTTTTCCTCAAAAATCATACTAGTAAGAAGAAAACAGTGAAATATTTAATATCAAAAGATAAAAACACCAACCTAGAATCCTGTATGCTGTGACACTATCCTTCAAAAGACAAAAAAGAATAAAAACTTTCTCAGACAAACAAAAATTGAGGAAATTTGTAAATTTGTAGATCCAACTTGTAAGAAATGTTAAAAGAAGTTCTTCAGAGAGAAAGAAAATGATATAAGCCAGAAACTCAGATCTACATAAAGAAAGGAAGCACATCAGAGAATAAATGAAAGTAAAATAAAAACTTCTTTGTCTTATTCTTAATGGATCTAACAGGTAATACTTTGTTCAAAACAATAATAGGAACAATATATATGAATATCTTATACTCTTTAGTAGAAGTAAATTGAATGACAGCAATAATACAAAGGATAAGAAGTAAGATTAGGGCTACTTAATTATTATAGAGTATGTTCAATACTCTAGAAGTGATATAGTATTATTTGAAAATGAACTTGGACCAGTTGTAAATCTACTAAAGCAACCACTAAAAAGAGTAAAAACAAAAAAGTATAACATATGTGCTAAGAGGGAAATATGCGGAAGACAAAAATAGGAACAGAGGACAAGGAAACAGAAATCTCGTAGAGATTAATCCAGCTATATCAATAATCACTTTGTCAGTGGTCTAAATACACCAATTAGAAGACAGAGGTTGTCAGAATGCATAAAAAATAATACCCAACTTTGTGTTTTCTATAAGAAATCCACGTTAAAGACACAGATTAAAAGTAAGGTGATGGAGAAAAATATACTGCATTCAGTTCAGTTCAGTCACTCAATTGTGTCCGACTCTTTGAGACCCCATGGACTGCAGCACGCCAGGCTTCCCTGTCCATCACCAACTCTTAGAGCTTGCTCAAACTCATGTCCATGGACTTGGTGATGCCATCCAACCATCTCATCCTCTGTTGTCCCCTTCTCTCCTGCCTTCAATCTTTCCCAGTATCTTCTTTTCCAATGAGTCAGTTCTTCGCATCAGGTGGCCAAAGTATTGAAGTTTAAGCTTCAGCATCAGTCCTCCAATGAATATTCAGGATTGCTTTAGGATTGACTGGTTTGATCTCCTCAAAGTCCAAGAGACTCTCAAGAATCTTCTCCAACACCACAGTTCAAAAGCATCAACTCTTCGGTGCTCAGCTTTCTTTACGGTCCAACTCTCACATCCATACCTGACTACTGGAAAAACTATAGCTTTGACTAGATGGACCTCTGTTGGTAAAGTAATGTCTCTGCTTTTTAATATGCTATCTAGGTTGGTCATAGCTTTTCTTCCAAGGACCAAGCATCTTTTAATATCATCGCTGCAGTCACCATCTCCAGTGATTTTGGAGCCCAAAAAATAGTCTGTCACTGTTTCCACTGTTTCCCCATCTATTTGCTATGAAGTGATGGGACCAGATGCCATGATCTTAGTTTTAGTTTTCTGAATGTTGAGTTTTAAGCCAACTTTTTCACTCTCCTCTTTCACTTTCATTAAGAGGCTCTTTAGTTCTTCTTCACTTTCTGCCATAAGGGTGGTATCATCTGCATATCTGAGGTTACTGATATTTCTCCCAGCAATCTTAATTCCAGCTTGTGCTTCATCCACCTGGCATTTTGCATGATGTACTCTGCATATAAGTTGAATAAGCAGAGGGACAATATACAGTCTTGATGTACTCCTTTCCCAATTTGGAACCAGTCTATTGTTCCATGTCCAGTTCTAACTATTGCTTCTTGACCTGCACACAGAGTTCTCAAGAGGCAGGTAAGGTGGTTTGGTATTCCCATCTCTTTCAAAATTTTCCACATTTTATTGTGATCCACACAGTCAAAGGCTTTAGCATAGTCAATAAAGCAGAAATAGATATTTTTCTGGAACTCTCATTTTTTCGATGATACAATGGATGTTGGCAATTTGATCTCTGTTTCCTCTGCCTTTTCTAAGTCCAGCTTGAACATATGGAAGTTCACGGTTCATGTACTGTTGAAGCCTGGCTTGGAGAATTTTGAGCATTACTTTGCTACTGTTGAGAGATGAGTGCAATTGTGAGGTAGTTTGAACATTCCTTGGCATTGCCTTTCTTTGGGATTGGAATGAAAACTGACCTTTTCCAGTCCTGTGGCCACTGCTGAGTTTTCCAAATTTGCTGGCATATTGAGTGCAGCACTTTCACAGCATCATCTTTTAGGATTTGAAATAGCTCAACTGGAATTCCATCACCTCCACTAGCTTTGTTCGGAGTGATGCTTCCTAAGGCCCACTTGACTTCACATTTCCCGTACGTCTGGCTCGAGGTGAGTGATCACATCATCGTGGTTATCTGGGTCATGAAGATCTTTTTTGTATAATTCTTCTGTGTATTATTGCCACCTCTTCTTAATATCTTCTGCTTCTATTAGGTCCATACTGTATTCATACTAGTCAAAAGAAAGCAGGAGTGAACTTCCCTGGTGGTCCAGTGGTTAAGAATCCGCCTACCAATGCAGAGGACATGGGTTCAATCCCTGGTCTAGGAAGATCCCACATTGCCACAGAACAACTAAGTCCGTGCACCACAACTACTGAAGCCCGCGTGCCTAGAGCCCATGCTCCACAAGAGAAGCCACCACAATGAAAAGCCTGTGCAACACAATTAGAGAGTAGCCTCTGCTTGAAGCAACTAGAGAGAAGCCCTCAAGCAGCAGTGAAGACCCAGCGCAGCCAAAAATAAAGTTAAAAAAAAAAAACAGGAGCCGCTGTATTAATATTGGACCGAGGAGCCTTCAGAGTAAGAAAAATTATCAGAGATAAGGAAGGATATTACATTATATTACATATAACATGAATAAACCTCTCTAAAGAGTAAAGTCTCAAGAAAGCAATTATACCATCTTTTCTTTAAAGATAAGAGAAAATCACCCTAATTTTTTAAATGTACCTCAAACATTTCCCCTGCCGTTAGCAATTCTATATCACCGAATTCATGCCCTGACGCTTGTCCATATCTGTAGGAATGTTAAACATTATATGCCTAATAGCAACCCCAAACTTCAAATGAGCTATTTGTATCATGTTAGTAAAAAGTTGAACATTTAATAAATTATTGCTGTTCCCCAGTAAACTGAGTAATTTCTTTTAAATACATTGCCCCAAAGAGCTGGCAGCCCCAATTTTGGCGGTGCTTAAACTTCCAAACCATACCCTTTCTTAACTGCTATGAAATAAATAAGCATTAAAAATTGATGTTAATGATTGTTTTCAACTTTTCCATAAGAAATTTTCTGTCAAGCAGAGATTGCTTGTTTCTTCTGTCTCTAATTATAATTCTTTTTATAATTTTGCTAGTAGTCATTCATTTAAATAGGATCTTAAAATACCAAACTGGATAGATGAGATTTCATAAAGACAGCTGGGAGTTTTTTTAAATATTTTAAATTATTTTTAAATTATCTAGTGATAAGGATAAGACTGTTGTTTTCACATTGAATGGCTATTACAATCCATCTCCCACTTTCTCAAATAAACAGATTGATAAATGACACTAGCCTAACAAAAAGTGAAAAAAGAAAGAAAATAGAGCAAGAGAAACAAAGAGATAGTGCAAAGAGAGGAAAATTAAAAGACTTTGTAAGATGGGCTTCCTGTTGGCACAGTGGATAAGAACCTGCCAGCCAGTGCATGGGTTCCATCCCTGGTACGGGAAAATCTCACATGCCTTGGAGTAAATAAGCCCATGTACCACAACTACTGAGCCTATGCTCTAGAGCCATCAAGCCACCAACTACCGAACCCTGTGCACCCCAGAGCCCAAGCTCAGAAACAAAAGAGAAGCCACCAGGATGAGAAGTCCACCTACCTCAATGAAGAGTAGCCCCCGCCTGTTGCAACTAGAGAAAGCCCACACAACGAAGGCCCAGTGCAGCCAAAAATAAAAGAAAATAAATTAAAAAAAAAAAAAGGACTTTGTAAGAGGCTGAGACTCAATATCACTTTTTGAAACCATCACAATTTAGGAACTAAATCTAACACAGCAGAGTCCATCTGGCTGATTCATCTCTTAAAAGATAGACTTGTAAATTCAGGGTGCTATTCAATGCTCCCTATTGAAACAAAAGAAAAAGTTAGTAACTCATTACTGAAAAGATAAGATGCACTGATAACCTATCTACTTCACAAAAAGGAATCCAAATGGAGGATCACATATCTTCCTCACTTATTCGCAGGCAGGGACCATGCACAGAGGAAAGCTGTCTGGAGGTCACTAGTTTAAATGCTATGGCAGCACCAAGCCAGGGTCGATGAATCCATGGGGTTTTGAAGCAAGACTTCAAAACTTCCTTTAGGCTAATAAAGCAATGTCTCCTCTCCACCCAACATTAGCTGTGTGCTTTATGTGCTCAGTCACTCAGCCGTGTCTGACTCTTTGCAGCCTCTGACCATGGAATTCTCCAGGCAAGAATACTGGAGTGGGTTGCCATTTCCTCCTCCAGAAAATCTTTCCAACCCAGGGATGGAATCCTTGTCTCCTGCATCTCCTGCACTGGAGGCAGATTCTTTACCACTAGCACCACCTGGGAAGCCCCCAACATTAGCTCTCTGTCCCCAGTTCCTGTTCCACAGGTCAGCCAGTAGGATTACTCGATAGAATCCACATGGCATATTTTTGCTGCTCTGCAGGACTGATCCTAAGCAAAGTGGATCAACCCCTCCCCTAGGAACGCTCCCCTCAGCTGTGCTCTATGTTCTATCCCAGGCCCTCCAAGCATCCTGCCTCCATTCTCTCCCATTCCCTGGACCAGTCCCCACAAGTTCTCATGAGGTCTTCCTGTCTTCCAAGCTGATAATTAGCAAATCTAGTAAACCAATCCTTTCCATTGACTAAGATGAGAAAGCTAAAAGGCTCCCAGGGATCTCCCCTTTCTTTCCAAGTAACAATTATATTTCAACAGTAGTTCAAACTAGATTTTCTTACGTTAGCCCATGACTGAATCAAAGACTCTTAAGAGTGGATACAAAGAGGAAGAATATTATTATTTTTATTATAGAAATAGTATGCAGAATTACTGAGAGAAAAACATACAGCAGCATGTTAACAGTTTATAACTCTCCAATGAACTCTGGAGCAACTGAAAAAACTGTGATTGTATGCATGGATAGACAGATATCTTTTTAAGTATTATATGACTTAGCAACTAAGCAACGACAATACTTTTTCTATAATAATTGTGAATCATTAAGTAATCTAGTTAATTACAAGAAAAGTAAGATATTTATATACTATGAAAATTTATAAATTGCAGAAATAAAAATAAAAATTTCCATAATCCTACTCATTAACCATGAATTAATAGAAGGGTATATTTTTACCCATGCTTTCTCCATGAACGTTTTGAAAGTTGTTGAAATCATCTTTTGTAAAAAATTCAGTAATATTTTAAAAATCAACTAATATTACAACAAAAGTGTTCTCATTATTAAAAATTCATGACAAATACTTCTTTTAATAGTTACACAATATTTAAGAATATGAGTTAAATTTCTCTCCCTGTTGAATATGTGCATTATTGCTAGATTGACTTTTGATTAAAGGTGGTGAAAAAAATATACACACATCGATCTTTGAGGCCTTCTGAAACTAAATGACAGTAAAAGGATTTTGTGTTTGTTTTGGCACAAGTTGGGGAGGATGAGAACAAGAGAGGAAAAAATACAGCAGCAGGATTTTGGGAGCTGGAAGGCAGATAAACACATGATAATTGGCTTAGGTGACCAGAGAAAGCTGAATCTAAAGCTAGCCATGCAGAAATCTAAGATATAATTCAACTTAAGTTTCCGAACCTACAAAAGGCATGGGCATTGACAGCACTGGGCATAGGGCTGGGGGTGGAGCTAAAACTGCCTGAATCTGCAGTCAGGTGACAGATGGCTCTTCCCTACTCTGGCAGGAAGCTGGAGGTTTCCCTTCAGAGGCCAAAACAAACAGTCCTGGGTCTGGAAGACAGGCAAACAGTTGAGAGCAGGGTTGCTGTACTGAAAATAGGAGGATAAACGAAAATTCACAAACAGAATGTTGAGGCACCTGCCCTAAGTGTTCTGTGCTCTCTCGGCTCCCAGGATCCCAGCAGCCACAGACACATTCCCTCTGCGTAGGTGTATGTACAGCCTGCAGTGGAGGAATGGGCTAGTCTGAGCCCAAAGAACCAAAGAAACTGCCATCAGGGATTCTGCAGTTAGATCACCCAACACTGAGGATCACCGTGAATGAGCCTGTCTCCAAAGCACAGACTTCTCAGGAGGCTTTTTCTGTAACTTTCAAGGAGGAGCAGACAGCTAAGAATCAGCAAACTCAGAGACCAGAGAAAAGCCATGAAAGGAGAACCAAACATTCTCAGGAAAATCCAGAAAATTTAATTTTTTTAGAGAGAGAGAAAAGAGAGGAAGGTTAGGCAAGAAGTCCCTGTGAAGGAAGTGGAAATTGATGTGGTCCCTTACAGAGCATCTTCCTGTACACCTGGTGGGGAATGGAGAGGTGGGGTGGAAAGAAAAGGAACTCTTAGAAATTAAAAACTTAACAGAGAACTGGAAAACCCAACAGAAGAGTTAAAAGATAAAACTGAAGACATTTCTAGAAAAAAAATACAAAAGGAAAAAAGCAAAGAAAGAAGTAAATATACAGGGACTTCCCTGGTGGTCCAGTGGCTAAGACTCTGCATTCCCAATGCAAGGGACCTGGGTTTGATCCTTGGTCAGGGAGCTATATCCCATGTGCTACAACATGTGGGACCTGGTGTAGGAAAATAAATATTTTTTTAAAAAGAAGTAAATATGGAATCCAGGAAACAGGTGATCCAGCATAAGAAAGGGGAAAGGGAAGTCTCAGGATGATGGAGAGGAATCTCCTGACAACAGTGGTGAGGCAGGTCTGGTGAGTGGCCGGGTGACAGGGGACAGGTCAGAAGCTGTTAAAGATTTCTTTAAGAAGATTGGTGGAATTCCTAATCTGATCCATGGAGAAGACGCTTATACACCTGGGGCAATTTTGAGGATTAAGTGTTAAGTACATAAAATTTATGTTCATAAAACTTCCCTGGTGCTTCAGATGGTAAGGAATCCGCCCGCAATGTGGGAGACTGGGTTCAATCCCTGGGTTGGGAAGATTCCCTGAAGCAACTAAGCACAAGTACACATAAACATTAAGCCCATTTTTAAAAAGAAGAAAAGAATTGTGCAGGAAGTAGAACTTCAAACTACCTGTGTGCTCAGTCGTGTCCAACTCTTTGTGACCCCATGGACTGTAGCCCACCAGGCTCCTCTGTCCATTGGATTCTCCAGGCAAGAATATTGGAGTGGGTTGCCATTCCCTTCTCCAGAGGATCTTCCCGACCCTGGTATCCAGCTCAGGTCTCCAGCATTGCAAGCAGATTCTTTACTGCTGAGCCATCGGAGAAACCCAGAGAACACATCCATCACTCCCCAAAGCCTCCTCCTGTCCCTGGATTGTGATTTCAGTGTCGTAGCTAAGAAATCTTTAGCTAATTCAAGTTAACAAGGTTTTTCTGTTTTCTTCCAGAATGTCGTTTTAGATTTTATGGTCTAGGACCTATATTTCAAGTAACTTTTATACATGGTGTGAGGTATGGATCAAAGCTTAATTTTTCCATATGAATATCCTTTGAACCTTCTCTCAAATATTTATTTATATAAAGAGATAGATATAATTTTGCCTTCTCTGTGTTGTTTCACTGATCTAATTATCCATCTTCACACTGATGCAACAATGTTTTGGACTATTGTAGCTTTATAGTAAGTCTTGAAATCAGGTAATGTAAGTCTACCAACTTCCTTCTTTTTCAAAGCGCTTTTTAAATGTTTATAGCTATTTTTAGGTCCTGCACATATTTTGTCAGCTTTACCCACTGATATTTTGTATTTTTCTTACTGTTATAAATTTATTTTTATTTCCATTTCCAATTGTCCATTATTAGGTCATGTAAATACAATTTATTTGTGTGTACGTTAAGTCTTTTACAGTTGTTTCAGAGAGACGTGTAAATCAATTCAGTCATTCTTGCTCTATTCTTGGCCAGAAGCAGAAGTCATCAATGTAGGTTTTATTTGGCCTGTGGATGGGGTAAGCCCAGTTATCAGCACTACTCTCTGGTTGGAAGGTCATGGAATATACTGGAATGTATGGAATCATAGGGAGAAAAAGAGCATTCCAAACAAAGAGACCCAAGTTAAAAGTAACTTTACCTTTCCACAGCTAAAGTTTTTGAGTTGGATATAGTGAACACCTATACCTTTTTTAGGTGTATGTTCTCTGATTCAACATTCCAGCAGTGTCCCCTCAATTTTGAAAGAGCATTACACACAGATGGAAACTCTTTCTTTTTTTTTAAATTATTTAGCTGCTCTGGGTCTTAATTGAGGCACACAGGGTCTTTAGTTGTGGTATGTGGGATCTAGTTCCCTGACCAGGGATCAAACCCAGGCCCCCTGCATTGGGAGCTTGGAGTCTTAGCCATTGGACTACCAGGGAAATCCCAAGATGAAGACTCTTAGTTGATGTCTAGACCCAGTCTCCTGGGTTTTGCCTTTCTGTTTACTCCTATATTTCCCAGGTCACTATATTGCCCTCATAATCTCTAGTTCAGAAACAGGAGACAAGTGTGGATAAACATGCAGTACAGGTTCCAGTCTCCTGTCCCCATCCCAACTCAACTACATTTTATAAGGTTAGATATTTGTGATGTATTTTTTAACAATTTATAAAGCAGTCATCTTTGGTCTTCACAACTGAAAGGGTTAAGGGGAGCTGAAAGCTTCAAAATGGTGCGCTTTGGGGTTATTTATTAACATTGTCAAAATGACAAATGGACATGCACAGAGAAAAGCTACTGGTCTCACAGCAATTTCTGCCAAGAAAACTCCAGAATGTTATTTTCCTAGTGTATGTGTATTTAATATTTCCTCCTATGACTTTGTAAACTACTTCTTAACTGGCTGGCCTCTTTATCTGGAGATCATCCAAGTGAGAGATAGTTACTGAAAAGACTATTTACTTTCAGAGCCAAGGGAACCAGAGGAGAAAACTTATCCCAGAATAAATGGAGAGTAAGTCATTTTGTGGCCTTTGCCTCCCTCATCAACTCCCCAATCCCCACCATTTCCTTGTTAAACAGGTGAGGCTAGATGACAGTGAATGTCCAGGGCAGTCAGTCAGTCGGTCAGTTCAGTCGCTCAGTTGTGTCCTATTCTTTGCGACCCCATGGACTGCAGCATACCAGGCTTCCCTGTCCATCACCAACTCCTGGAGCTTGATCAAACTCATGTCCATCGAGTTGGTAATGCCATCCAACCATCTCATCCTCTGTCATCCCCTTCTCCTCCTGCCTTCAATCTTGGTCAGCATCAGGGTCTTTTCCAATGAGTCAGTTCTTCCCATCAGGTGGCCAAAATATTGAAGTTTCAGCTTCAGCCTCAGCTTTCCAATGAATATTCAGGACTGATTTCCTTTACGATTGACTGGTTAGATCTCTTTGCAGCAAAAGGGACTCTCAAGAGTCTTCTCCAACACCACAGTTTAAAATCATCAGTTGTTCAGCACTCAAGCTTTCTTTGTGGTCCAACTCTCACATCCATACATGACTACTGGAAAAACCATAGCTTTGACTAGACAGACCTTTGTTGGCAAAATAACGTCTCTGCTTTATAATATGCTGTCTGGTCCAGGGCAGGATGTGCGTATTTGGAGGTGTGTGTATGCAAAGGAAAACAAGATCTTTCATCTATATTTCATTTATGGTATAGGAATGGGAGCAGATGGATTTGCGTAATAGCCTCTGGCCTTTCTTATTCCCTCTTGGTAGAACCATCTCCTTTTTCCCTTGTAACACAGAGACCCTCCAGGACACACTTAATGTTTAAGGGAGGAAATGCTGACATTAAAATGTGCTTTTAGGCAGTTCCCTAGCAGTCCAGCGGACAGGAGTCGTTGCTTTCACTGCCAGGGCCCTGGGTTCCATCCCTGGTAGGGGAACTTAGATCCTGCAAGCCATTCTGAGCAGCAAGGAAAAAAAAAGTGCTTGTGAATGACACCTGCCATTTCAGCAAGTTTGTGAACGCACAGATTGAACACAGGTGTGGAAGGAAAGCTTGAGCGCCCACTGTGGGACCTGTTCCCTATTTCTAGAAACCAATGCCTGCTTTTGTTCCATCACCAAAATTACCTCTATTCCTATACAGTTCTGAGTTTTTAACATCTCCCTTGCTTCACATGTTAAAGCTTCACATGTTAAAGCCTCAAACTGGCAGGAACAAGCCTTTGGGAAAGGAGCATTGTTCTCTCTTTTAACACCGTGTCAACTGCTACAAAAGGCCTCTTTTGATCTTGACTGACTTAAATATGTAAACATTTGGGCTTGCAGCGATTTGTGCCTTTTTGACTAAGCAGGATGTTAAAAACAAAAAGCCAAAATCGAGGCAGCATCTTCTGACAGCCTGTTCAGGGACCAGAGACTTGGCAAGACCTTTGGTAGTCAGAAACATCCAGCATCTGCCAACCCAGAGGCTTTGGATCAATCCAACTGCTCTCAGCTTCCCTGGAGCACGGCACCAATGAGCACCCACCCTCCCTATTATACTCAACAATCTCTTTTCTTTGCCAAGTTAACAATACTATGGCCTAGCCAAATAGTTCCTTCAGGTACACCTGAGTTTTAAAGGTGTGGTATTCATGCATTTCAGATTTCAAAAGCCTGGAAACTGGTATAATTCCTTATATGCCTCATACATTTTCTTTCTTCCTTCCTTCTTTTTCATTCTTTCCTTCCTGCCCATCCTCCTCCTCTCACTTCCCTCCATCTTTCTCTTTCTTCCTTTTTACATGCTTTCCAAGATAATTTACTTTGCAAAAAGAAAAATTACCATCTGACTCACAAGCCAGTGTCCCCCATTTGACCCCATAACAGGATTCAATGAAAGGCAACTGTAAGTGAGACTTCTCAGGCTTTTGTTCGTTACCTGGGGTCAGGAGCCAACAAATGACCTAATGTTCTCGTGGCGGGGTAGGGGTAGGGGCAAAGTCGTTCCTTCTGGGGCATAGTCAGCTCAAGGATGTTTTGTTGAGGCTCCCAACTAAGGTTCCCATGGCAACAGTCTATCAAGGATACAGAACCTGCCCGGCTGGTACTAACAGGAGAATGGTAACAAGTGGGGCCCTCACAGACACTATCAGCTGATACCAAGCCCATTCTCATCATTACCATTTCCTCCCTTTTACTTGACAAATGCGTTACAATAATTTGGCCCAGAGTGAGTCTTCATGTAGAAAACCTATTCTAATTTTCTTTGCTTAAAGAGAGCTTTGGGCAAAAGGATGATGAATGTGGAGGGTTTTAAATGACCAATGGATGCTTGTGTTGAGTAGTTTTAAAATCTGTCAATAGGACTGTGCTACTCACATTCAAATGGGGAGCAGGACACTTCCAATGAATTTGTGAACAAGGGCTACATTACCCATAGGTTCCTATGTGCTCCATTCTAACTGGGAAGCTGGTCTGACAAGAAAGACTGAATCTCTTTGTTAGGGTGTCTTAATTCTTGATCTCAATCTCATCACCTCCCTCACCATCCTTTCCACCTGTCTTTTATATAATGAGACATCTTGGATTTTTACATCGGTTAAGTACCATTTCCCAAAACACCAAGATACTGAACTTTTGAAGGACGGTATCTCCAAATTCCTTGTGTATTCAGCCTTTGACAGGAGGTACAGGAAAAAATGTGTAAAAAAGAAAGAACAGCAAAGGACTCACGTTTCTCTCTTTGAAACTAGATTTAGTCCTGAAAGGTAGCTTTTATGTGGATAGGACCCATGGAGTACAGGATTCTCTAACAGGTGTGACTGAATTTCCCTAAGATAAGTTTATGACTTGCTGTTATTCAGTCACTCAGTCATATCCAACTCTTTTTGACCCCATGGACTGCAGCACGCCAGTCTCCTCTGTCCTCCACTATCTCTTGGAGTTTGCTCAAATTCTTGTCCATTGAGTTGGTGATGCCATGCAACCATCTCATTCTCTACCACCCTCTTCTCCTTTTGCCTTCAATCTTTCCCAGCATCAGGGTCTTTTCCAATGAGTCAAGCTCTTCACATCAGGTGGCCGAAGTATTGGAGCTTCAGCTTTAGCATCAGTGCTTCCAATGAATATTCAGGGTTGATTTCCATTAGGGTTGACTGGTTTGATCTCCTTGCTGTCCAAAGGACTCTCAAGAGTCTTTTCTAGAACCACAGTTCAAATGGATAAATGCTTCAGTGCTCAGCCTTCTTTATGGAGCAACTCTCACATCCATACATGACTACTGGGAAAACCACAGCTTTAATACAGACCTTTGTCAGCAAAGTGATATCTCGGCTTTTTAATACACTGTCTAGGCTTGTCATAGCTTTTCTTCCAAGGAGCAAGGGTCTTTATGATTTGTGTCTCAGATAACTCAATTTGCAGGAACAAAGCATGTGTGTTCTAAAGGTACAGACTCTGCTTAGTTTTTGTTTATAACTCATTTTGTTCAAATACACCTCCACCTGACAAGGGAAATTAGAATAAGCCTCCAAAATTTCCCATCTATTTCTTGATTTGTAATCTGCTGAACAGAAAAGTGGTGGGAGAGGGACAGAAAATCCTCTCATCAGACACATAAACTTGCTTCATAGAAAGAGCCAAAGCAACAGCAGAGGTGAATGCTCACAAGTGTCCTTCCTCCTGCCTTCAGAACAGTATCCTGTCCCGTACTGGTTGGTTTAGTCTTTGGTTTCATGGTTTTTCAATCCCTTGGCCAGAATAGCAGCCAGTTCATTTCAGAATTTGTAATTATTACACATTTTGCCTTTATGGCATGAAGGGCCAAGGAAGTTTAAAGACTGGAAACTGTCTTGAAGCCACTGGGTTCAGCTTTTAGGCTTTTACCATCCACCAGCAACTGATCCATTTTTTTCAAAAACACAGAAATAAATCCAGTGACTCCTTCTGTGTTCCTATCAGACTTTTAAACAAAACTTGATCACACCCTTCGCCCAGAGGACACTCAGCACATGAAAGACATAAAGTGTTTCACAGAGCAGAACATTCTTTGAAAACTCTGGGTGGAATAAAGCGCTCGTTTAAGGAACTTAATTGAGAGAAGCAGTGCAACCCGGAGAAGGCTGCCTGAGTTCAAAGGCACCGCTTTTAATCCCAAACCATTTTAATTTTACCTTTCTTTCTGGGTGACTAACCTGCAAACTTCCACTCATCTTCTGCCAAGTCATTTTTCTTAAGAAGGTGGATACTTTACAGGATTCATAGCCAGGAGCCCTCTATAAGGAATGCTGGTGGTACCGATTTGGGTAGATAAAAACAGAGGCATGAGGAAAGTGGGTCTCTGTGATTGCGTGTGCAGCAGGCTCTGTCTCTGGCAAGTTTGCTCCAGTTGGAAACAATAAGGTGCTGGGCCTTCCTTGAGTCTGGAAATGTTATGCCTCTGGCAGCCCATGATCTTGGAGAGTGGAGCCAAGTGTTTTCATAGTCGGGATTTTGTGTCAGTGGAACAGGCAGGATGTCAACTGTTGGGAGGAAAGTCATCCAATTCACACACGTGCAGCTGGAGAGACAGCTCAGCTTCAGATGTCATTTAACATGTTGGCGGGTGAGCAAGAAGGCGGCAGAAGTGGCCTCCTAAAGCCAAGAAACCGTTGACTTTTGGGAGAATCACGGTGGCAGAATTGTTCTTGTTTTCACAGAGAGTACCAGAAAGGACATTCTTTTAGACTTTCACACTGGGCAGTTTTTACTGCGACCCACTTCAGAGTTAAGTGTGAGTTGCTCAGTCGTGTCCAACTCTCTGCGATCTAATGGGCTATAGCCCACCAGGCTCCTCTGTCCATGGGATTCTCTGGGCAAGAATACTGGAGTGGGTTGCCATTCTCTTCTCCAGAGGATCTTCACAATCCAAGAATTGAACCTAGGTCTCCCGCATTGCAGGCAGATTTTTTACCATCTGAGCCACCTATAAAATCACCATGCCTGATACCTTCCACAGAAGTAACTTTTTTTTTTTTAACTTTTTATCTTGTTTTACGGTATAGCCAGTTAACAATGTTGTGATAGGTTCTAGTTTCAGGTAAACACCAGAGCGACTCAGCCATGTGTGTGTGTGTTAGTTGTTCAGTCATGTCCAACTCTTTGCCACCCCAGACTGTAGCCCTTCAGGCTCCTCTGTCCATGGAATTCTCAAGGCAAGACTATCGGAGTGGGTTGCCAATTCCTTTCAGGTAGACAGCAAAGGGACTCAGCCATACATATACATGTATCCATTCTCTCCCAAATTTGCTTCCCATCCGGGCTGCCACATAACATTGAGCAGAGTTCCCTGTGCTATACAGTAGGGCCTTGTAGGTGATTCATTTTATATGTAGCAGTGTGTACATGTTGATTCCAAACTCCCTAACTATCCCTCCCTCCCATCCTTCCCCACTGGGGAAGTTCACCACAAGTTCAACCACAAGTTCATTCTTTAAGTCTGTAAGTCTGTTTCTGTTTTGTAAATAAGTTCATCTGATTCATTTCTTTTTACATTCTGCATATAAGGCATGTCACAAGATATTTCTTCTTCTCTGACTACAGAAGTAACTTCTTGAAAACAGCCAACAGTGAGATGGACCAGCCTTTTTTGGCTGCCCTATCCTCATAAAATGAATGGCGAGCATCACAACATTTTTTTATTATTGTGATCACCCTCATAATTAACACATATCAATTGTGCAGTCATTTACTTTCTTGATATTTATTCTCTAGGGGGGAAATGGACTGATTGAGATGATTATACCTTTTCCTTTTTGTGACTTCCAGTCTGTTCATTCTTTATTTTTGAGGGACTAGAATACTGGTGTTAACTGGCTCTTACAGAGTTTCCAGGAGAGTTAAGAAAAAAACATATTATCTGGTTTATTAAATGTTGTATGGACCTTAGTGCACTCTTCTTTAAGGCTGGCCCTACTGAATGTTAATTGAAAATCAGCTGGCAAATAAACCATCATAACATGGCATAATTATGAACCAGCCAAGAAAATACACCACTTCATACCCATTAGAACAGCTACTACAGAAAAAGTCAGAAAATCAGTGTTGGCAAGGATGTGGAGAGATTAAAAACTTTGTGCATTGTTGGCTGTAATATAAAATGGTACGGCTGCTAGGGAAAACAGATTTACCACATAATTCAACAATTCTGCTTCTGGGCATGTACCCAGAACAAATGAAAGCAGAATCTCGAAGATGTATTTGTATACCCATGTTCATAGAAGAGTTATTCACAATAGCCACAAAGTAGAACAAAGCCAAGTGTTTATCAATGGATTAAAAAATGAACACAATGTTGTATATACATATAATGGGATATTATTCAGCCTTAAATGGGAAGGGAATTCTGACACATGCTACAATATGGATGAACTTTGAAGACATCATGCTAAGTGAAATAAGCCAGCGACAAAAAGACAAATACTGTGTAATTCTACCTACGTGAGGGACTGAAAATAATCAAATTTAGAGAGACAAAATGTGCAATCGTAGCTGCTACAGGCTGGAGGGAAGGGAGGTGGGGTGAGGTGTTGTTTAATGGGTACAGAGTTTCAGTTAGGAAAGATGAAAAAGTTCTGGAGAGGGATGGTGGTGATGGCTGCCCAATCATGGAAACAAACTTAACGCCACTGAATCATATACTTGAAAGTTGTTAGTCAATTTTATGTTATGTGTATTTCTTCAGAATAGAAATATTAGATCAGGAAGTTACCTTAAAAAAATAAGTATCAAGCGGGGTAACAGACACCTGATGCTGCCTTCTATAGACTTATAAACGCTTATATTTTGTTAAATCGTCATTTCCTGTCTGCTCTTAGAGCCAGGGAAACTTTCCGGAGTTGTTTTAAATTACTTCAGACACAGGCCTTCCCCTGCCCCTTGTCTGAGAAAGAACAGACTGCTCCCCTGTCCTTCCCCACCCCTCTCACCTTCCATCAGTCCTCATCTTCGCTGTAGGTGTCTTGAGCCATTTGGCTGAGAAACACCGACTGCATGGATGTCCATACAAAATGCTATTATCAAGTTGTCTTGTATTTTATCTCGGGAGGACTGTGGAAGGGACATTAAAGGCACAGGGAAAGACGATACTGGAGAACTCTAGATCTGAGTTGATTTTGCCCCAAAGGCTTTGTACCAAATTATCACTATGAGCAGATGATCAAGAGAAGAACTACCAGGGAAAGGAGCTTTAATTTTAAGAGGAGCTTAATGGCATTTTAGCTTGTCTTCAGGTAAGAGCTGTCCCTGGGAAATGTGGTTACGCAGGATTCAAGATAGTCTTGGTCCACGCTGGGTTGGGTTCCCTTCCCCCCGCCCTTTGTTTCAAAGAAAATTACAGCAAAGCAAGATATAACTGAATTGTTTCCTTACCCCTCACCAAGTTTACTGATCACTGTGTGTAAGGATCCAAGCCATGGCAGACTGGGGCAGAAGGTGGACCCTGGATATCGATCTGGCTTTGAGAGCTGGTGCCTGTTGGTCCACTTCTAAACCTTCTCCAAATACGATTTCACATTCCGTCCATATTGACCAGACAGGAGGGATCGTGTTCTTTACACTAGAGCTATGGCAACTGATGCGCTGGCCTCCAGGCGCTACCTCCACAGATAGAAAGGATGAGACTGCCCGCACCCTCCTGGCACACCCATGAAGAGAAGCAGAACGTGGTTTTGCTTCAAGAAACATCCTTAACTAATTCGTCTCTATCCCTCCAAGCTTCCGCAGGTTCACTCGCTCCAATAGTGTGACGACGGCCGTGCAGGCTGACCTGGACTTCCACGACAACCTGGAAAACTCTCTGGAGTCGATAGAGGACAATTCGTGCCCCGGTCCGGTGGCCAGACAGTTCTCCCGGGATGCCAGCACCTCCACCGTCAGCATCCAGGGCTCAGGAAACCATTACCACGCCTGCGCAGTCGACGAGGACTTCGACGCGGACTTCGATCCTTCCATTCTGCCGCCCCCGGACCCCTGGATTGACTCAATCACCGAAGACCCCCTGGAGGCCGTGCAGAGATCAGTGTGCCACCGGGACGGCCACTGGTTTCTGAAGCTTCTCCAGGCCGAGCGGGACCGCATGGAAGGCTGGTGCCAGCAGATGGAGAGAGAAGAGCGGGAGAACAACCTTCCTGAGGAAAGTAAGTGCGTCGCCGCGTATGCGCACGCGCAAACGCCTGGGGCTCTGGGCGGGGCATGGGGCGGGGCATCTGGTGTGGGGCATCCGGGATGGGGCGGGGCGGGGATGCTTTCCTCCTTCCGGTTGCGCCGAGCGGCTCGCGTAGTTGTGAGTGTCTGTAGCTCTGCGTCTGAGACTTTTGGCTTTGGACCATGGTGGGGTGCGCTGAGGCTTCTGAATGGTTCCTCTTTCCCCAAGACGTTCCCCCATTGGTGTTGCTCCTCAGGGAAGGAACAGTAATTCTAACTAGTTTAAAGATCCCCAGCTAGGCATCCCTTGGGTGTTTATAATCTTCCAAATGTACTACTTTCACTAACATACAAGATTAAAACGAGGCTGGTCGTGTCTAGGCTGGTAGACGCCACGCTTATTGACATTCTTAGCCCTGCTTAGCCCGCGCTTTCCTTCTTAGATTTAGGCAAATCTTCAGCCGCTAAAACAAGTAACACATTTTAATAGATTAAATAAATGATAAAGGATGGATAAGTTAAATAAATAATGGAGGCCCCACACACCATTCTTTTCACACTTGGCGTTTTAACAACAATCCTTGTTAACAGTCAACAAAAGAAGTTAACAGATGTCCACAGTACTGAGACATGTCTTGTACATTTCCAAAAACTGTGAAATTTTTGGAAAATAGTTTATAATCAGTGTGTATATCAATGCTGTATGTTTATTTCCCTGTGAAAAACGATTATTGAATGAACAGTGGCTCTTCCTACTGTAATATATTTGAATCAGGGAAAATCAGTGGTAGGCATCTTAGCCTGCCTTCATTTTGGGGTGGGAACCACCTGGAAGAGTATTGTCATGATATGGCTTTTTTTTTTTTTTACTTTATTTTACTTTACAATACTGTATTGGTTTTGCCATACATTGACATGAATCCACCACGGGTGTACATGCGTTCCCAAATATGAACCCCCCTCCCACCTCCCTCCCCACAACATCCCTCTGGGTCATCCCCGTGCACCAGCCCCAAGCATGCTGTATCCTGCATCGGACATAGACTGGCGATTTGATTCTTACATGATAGTATACATGTTTCAATGCCATTCTCCCAAATCATCCCACCCTCTCCCTCTCCCACAGAGTCCAAAAGTCTGTTCTAAACATCTGTGTCTCTTTTGCTGTCTCGCATACAGGGTTATCATTACCATTCTAAATTCCATATATATGTGTTAGAATACTGTATCGGTGTTCTTCTTTCTGGCTTACTTCACTCTGTATAATCGGCTCCAGTTTCATCCATCTCATCAGAACTGATTCAAATGTATTCTTTTTAATGGCTGAGTAATACTCCATTGTGTATATGTACCACAGCTTTCTTATCCATTCATCTGCTGATGGACATCTAGGTTGTTTCCATGTCCTGGCTATTATAAACAGTGCTGTGGTGAACATTGGGGTACATGTGTCTCTTTCTATTCTGGTTTCCTCAGTGTGTATGCCCAGAAGTGGGATTGCTGGGTCATATGGCAGTTCTATTTGCAATTTTTTAAGGAATCTCCACACTGTTTTCCATAGTGGTTGTACTAGTTTGCATTCCCACCAACAGTGTAGGAGGGTTCCCTTTTCTCCACACCTTCTCCAGCATTTATTGCTTGCAGATTTTTGGATCGCAGCCATTCTGACTGGTGTGAAGTGGTACCTCATTGTGGTTTTGATTTGCATTTCTCTAATAATGAGTGATGTTGAGCATCTTTTCATGTGTTTGTTAGCCATCCGTATGTCTTCTTTGGAGAAGTGTCTATTTAGTTCTTTGGCCCATTTTTTGATTGGGTCGTTTATTTTTCTGGAATTGAGCTGCATAAGTTGCGTGTCTATTTTTGAGATTAGTTGTTTGTCAGTTGTTTCATTTGCTATTATTTTCTCCCATTCAGAAGGCTGTCTTTTCACCTTGCTTATATTTTCCTTTGTTGTGCAGAAGCTTGATATGGCTTTGTAGATTTGTCTTTTAAGTCATCATTTAACTTTTTATCACAAAAATCTTAGAACATGTACAAAAGTAGAGCATTTATTATAATAAATCCCTCATCTACCTATCACCCAGTTCAATGAGTGGCCAGTCTCAACTTCTCCCACGTTGTCATCATTTTTGCCAGAGGATCTTAAGGAAAATCCAAGACATGTCATCACTTTACTGTGCATCTCTGATAAGGACTTCTTTTTTTTTTTAATAACCAATCATGTATTATCCCTAACAAAAACAATAATTTTTTAATAATGAGATCTAGAGCTTTCTGTAAATCATGTTCAGTTAACTTACTAAGTAAACCAAGCTAACTGTGTCAGGGAGCAGTGAGGTTTCCATAAGGGAAGTATTTTCATGAGAATGGAGACTGGAAAATAACAGTTCACAGGTTGCAGGATTTCTGCTCTGGATCTTGCTCTCAGCTCTTCTCTGCTCTTTCCTCTTCCAGACCCCTATCCACCCACTGACTAGCTTATTTGTTCCCTTTCAGAGCAGGTTAGAAAACCCATCAATATATTTCTGTAATGTTCCTTTTGTTCTTTCATGATGAGTGCAAACAACTTAGCAGTGGAAAAGCAAACCTCCTTGACACTTGCCCCAACGGTCCATGCCACTGCATGCTCACCTGGGTGTGGATCCACAAAGAGCATGCTCTGTGCCCTGGTGACAGGGTTATGAAGCAACACCTAATAGCGGTGGGTGGGGGCAGGTTTCAATAAGAAAGTCTTCTATGTGTATATATATGCATGCATGCTCAGTCATGTCTGACTCTTTTCAACCCTTTGGATTGTAGCCTGCCAGGCTCCTCTGTCCATGGGATTCTCCTGGCAAGAATACTGTAGTGGGTTGCCATTTCCTCCTCCAAGGGAACTTCCCAATCCAGAGATTGAACCCATGCCTCCTACATCTCCTACACTATTAGGCAGGTTCTTTACCAACTGAGCCACTGGGAAGCCAAGAAAGTCTTAGCAGTTGCATTTTCTTATTCTCCTTTCCCTTTATGAGCAAACCCAAAGCCTAGTAAACTTTACTGGGATGTGGTAAACTTGCCCACATCTAAGGAGCAATGGCCTCAGGTGCCCTGCTTAACAGGGCAAGCTGTTTTGCAGATTTCAGGCCATTCATTGCATTGATTCAGACTTGTTCTAGCTTCCCCCAGTTAACTTCCAGTATGACCTGGGAAGCTGCTCATGTGGTATTTTCTTTTCATCTTACCTTTTCTTCCCATCTGAGACTAGATCTATTTCTCTCAACCCAGCTTTATAATGATGCCTGAGGATAGCCAACGTATAAAGATTTAGGAGAATCTTCCTTGATACTTACATAGCTGGTAAGTGTAAGTTATGAAAACAAGTCAATGTATTTTGATACAAGCATATGTATTTGAAAGGTGAACATCATGCCAGAAAATCAGACTCTCATCCTATGTTTGGGATGAAAGAGAAGTGTATTTGTATCTTGAACATGAAGGAACTGCTCATTCATTCACTGTTCCAGAATGTTTACTTCAGATGTTATTTAAAATATTAATTTATTAAAAATAAACTAAAATATTGATTTATAAACAGGACTTATAAACCTATTCCATATGAAAATATTTTGTTATAACAAGATTGTTCTAATAATAATTTGCTGTTTGTACACGAAGGTACTGCCTGTCTTACTATTAAGAAGCCATACATCTTAAGGACGTTTTCTTTTAGAGATTTTTTTAGCTCTACCTCTATTTTACAAGGTTGCTGCCTGGGGACGGGGTTGGGGAGGTGTGAGGGTCATGGCTGCAGAACAAGCAAAGATAACTAAGCATGGGAGTGGTTTTGATGCTTTGCTTTAAAGCAGTCAACTGAGTAATATTAGATGGCAAGTATGCAATGAGACCTGTTTCACTGGGGAGTGAGTTTCCCTTTGTAGTTTGAAATATATTTCGATGTCAGAGCCCGCTTTCCCTAGTTAAAAAAAAATACACCCAATACCAATAAAATAACAGGAAGAAACAGTGAAGCTTTTTGATAAGGGCTCAGAGTTCTGTCTCTTCAGTCCCTGGAACAATGTCCCTCCCTACCAACCAAAAAGTTCCTCAGATTTCTCAAGTTCAGTTGGAAAACCAATCATCTATAGTGAAAAGTCCAAATTATTAATTTTTCAAAATATTATTTTAAAACTTTTGATCCAACAGCCAACACAAAGTTCAGAGGTAAATGCCTTTACTGTATGGTTTTTTAAATGTACCAAAGTGATTCAAATTAGAAATGTCTAATGTCTGTTCATATAAGCCCATCTAGCCTACAAAAAAAGGTTCTTCCTTCAGCTTGAACCTCACCTTCTAGAAGTCTTTGCAGAATGCACCACCTTGGGCTGAACTGGGTGCTTCTGTTAATAGCTGTACATTTGTCTGCCAGGTATTTCCAACATTATTTGATGATAATCTATGTATCGCTCTCCTCGACTGAAAAGTGAGGTCTGAGGACAGAAATTCTTGTCTCATTCATCTTCATATCCCCTGACCCTCTGCCAGTTCTTGACATATAGCATGGGATTGGTGAATATGTATTTGAATCCTGAAACTACTTTGGAAAGTCTGTTTTACAGAAGTGTTTTCTTTAGCCAAACCTTTCTTCCTAAGTAGCTTACAAAATATTCGAGTAACTCACTGCTATTGTTGCCCAAAGCTGGAAGGGGCAGCACCTGGCAAAGTGGGGAGCCCTGCTGATCAGAACAAGGATCTGGTAGACAGATATGAACACCTAGCACCAAAGGCTGGAAAGGACTTGTGTGTCTGTCAGTTGCCTGGGCCAGGTGAACACGCATGTCCCTTCTAGCTCTTGGGACGAGATTCTACTCACAAGCACTTGAAGGCTTTCTCTGTCTTTCATGCTCTGGGATGTATGAAACGGAAACTGTACCCACTGGCATTCCAGAATTCTAAAACAGCACAGAGGAGCATGCACATGCGCATCAGAGTCACCAATTTCAAATGAGGCTAATGGAAATCGGTGAAGATCTGACCAGAGAATAGGGAGAAAGTAAGAATACGAGCTCATGAAAGAATATCCATCTTGTCCTCACAGTCCCCGGGGCCGGTGGACTACAGGCTTTGACAGGTGTTGTTTTATTTGCCCTCAAAACAGCTCTCTGGCAGTCTCTTGTCCAAGGTCACAGAGCACAGAAGCGCCTGGTGGAATAGATACAACATGAATAACATCTGACAAGACAATAACACTTTGTGTGTTCCTGAGTGCCTCCTCCAAAGCTCTCCGTACATATCTGCCCCTGCCTCCTTGGCAACCTCACTTCTGTTCCGATAAGTGGGCCTGGGGTTGCAGAGGGCCTTTGTTTTAGTAAGTCTCTAATTTAACCTTTGCTTTTTTTTTTTTAATAAGGGGGGTGGGTAGTAAGGAAGGGGAGCCAGTTCTGTTTGGCAGGCATAGCCAATGTCTAAGTAACTGGCTTTTGAAAAAAAAAAAAATCTGTGTACACAGCAAAAGAGCTCTGATAGATGAGTCAAGCACAGATCTATGTGTCTGCTCGTCAAACCACCTTTTGTGTTGAGTCCCAGACAGGAGGGTCATTCTTCAGGGTATGTGACAATGGTGACTCCGTGAGCAATCCCTCCCAGGAGAGCTGGTCTTCACCATCAGTAGGGAAAGAAGCAGGACTGGGTGGGAGAAAGGACGATTCTAATCATACCTGCTTAATTTATCTTGTGGGGCCCCAGAATTATTCCATATTTTAAATATTTTTAAATGTTTGGTGAATGTGCTTAATGTCTCTGAATGGCCCACTTAAAAATGGTTGAAATGGTAGATCTTATGCATATTTCACCACACACAAAAATATCCCCCTTCCCCCAAAAATACTCTGCAGCAGCTGAAGGTATATGAGTCAGACTTGCTATCATCACGTCCATACTTATTCATCATGCCTATAGGACTGTAAGTTAAATATCTTCCTAAATTCAAAACACAGCATGTCCATGGGGGAGAAAAAGAAGTTAGGAGCAGCACCCGTCTGCTCTGGGACCTCCCTGGTGGTCCAGTGATTAAGACTCTGTGCTTCCAGTACAGAGGGTGGGTGTTTGATCCCTGGCTGGGGAACTAAGAGCCCGCAGACTGCGTGGCACAGCCTCCCTTCCCCCGTAAAAAACCAACTGCTTAATGGGAACCTGAGATTCAGATTTGGGGCCTGGGTTGGTTGCAGTCACCCTTCTCTCTAAGAGAGTTGAAGTAACAAAGTGATAGTCGCTCAGTCACATCTAATTCTTTGTGACCCCATGAACTGTAGCGCTCCAGGCTCCACAGTCCATGGGATTTCCCAGGCAAAAATACTGGAGCAGGTAGCCGTTTCCTTCTCCAGGGATCTTCCTGACCCAGGGATCAAACCTGGGTCTCCTGAATTGCAGGAGGACTCTTTACCATCAGAGCCACCAGGGAAGCCCTGAAGAAAAAAAAAAAAAAAAGAGTCATCCAATTTGCAGGAATTATTCAGTGATCAGTTATTTTATGCTGCTATCATCCTAATTCTGAATGCTGCTTCCTAGGGATCTTGTTTGTGGCCTTCCAGGACTGGAAAACACTGCTTTCCCCAAAACTGGACAAATGTACTTAAGGAAGTCCAGAAAGAAAACAAACACTTACAGTCACGGCTCTCCAAAAGTCGAGCTATAAATTCTTCGGGTGTGGGGAGCTATCCTTTTTCCTGATAAAATGAAAGCAGCGTGAAGACTTTTGTTCTTGGGTTAAACCTTCCTCCCTAATAGTCGATGTAGGTTTCTGGCTCAATAACAAACTAAAAGAAATCTGCAGTGAGCAAGGGAGCCATAGCAGCTGACAGAATGTTCCTGCAGCTCTCGAAGTAAACCGACCCGAGCTTGTCTCAGACAGTGGGCCCTTGTGTGAAACAGCTGTCCCAGGGAGATGCTCCTTCACGCTGTTGGAGAGGGCCTGCATGTTACAGGGATCCGTCTGGTTTTATCTGACCAGGACGAAAAGCCCAGATGGAGTGCAGGGCTCCCACCAGGAATGCAGTCCAGCACGACCAGCTCCAAACATGGGCTCGAGTTTCAGTGGCTCCAGGATGAAATATACTGGTTGATTGTGCTTGGAAATCTAGCTTTGCCTCCTGAACTGTGGACAACTTCTATGTGGAATTTTCAGGCTTTATCTGAAAGGAAGGGATAAACCCAAAGCATGTGTGGGAGGGAGACAGATTAGTAACACTTTCTTTTGCCTGGTAATAACATCCCCCATTACTGAAACTTTACCTTGAGTCCCCTAGAAGGCCTGGGAGCCTTGGCAGCGAACGTCCAGCCGGTAATGAAACCTGAAATGGGGTTTGCCAGGTTTTAGGTTGAGTTACAGTGGGGAAGCTGTGCACAGTCATCGCCTCAACCGTTGACGGGTGCCATCCCAAGCTTGCTCTGCCCAGGGTTCCTGTGGCCTCTCTTCAGCCTGAGGACTGGTGGGTGGCAGGCACAGGAGCAAGCTGTGATTTCTGCAGCTCAGCTGCCTTAAGCCTTGAGTGCTTCTAAGTGGGTAAGGTGGGTGCCTCCTAGCTCCTTCCGGTTCTAGTCTCATCTTTCCTTTGAATTGACCTTCAAAAGGTCCCTCCCCACCTCCATGCCCCAACACACACACACATGCACATACACACACAGGCTTACATGTTTTTTAAGGTCTGACCAACCTGAAATTAGTGACCACAAAGGAAGTGGCAGTAATAAAAAGAAAACTGGGTGCAATGTGTCTTATGTTTAACCTTCCAGAATGCTGGGTGTGTTTTGCTCTGCACAGTGCTGGGCACAGAGAGGAAGGTGTTGGTGCTGGTCTGGGCATCCTTTTGCAGGTGTGTTTTACTGGGAGTGATCCGAGGCTGAGAGGCTCAGAGGCATGAAGGCAGGGAGAGGTAGAGATGGGCAGAGGGAACCAGGACCATGACCACAATTCCCCATTGCTTTCTCCAACCATAACTATTTCTGTGGAAGATCATTGGAATGGACTTCAAATGCAGTTTTTAGTCCTTTCATATTCTCAAGGGAAATGTTGACTCATTTCATCTCATTCCAGTTTCAAAGGCTCAAAAACTGTATCTGTCTATGTGATGTGGATGCTGTTACTAGTTCATGGCTGATGTCAATGGAGACATGGATGGGAACATAAGCATCTTTTACAAGTAGGACTCCTGAAGTAAGAGTCGGGGAAAAATAAAATTAGCTGAGTGTTTGAAAACTTGCTCTTTACAAACAAAATAATATTTCCCCCAGGGCTTAGCCCCATGGAAGCTCTGGTTTTAGTCCACGAGATAATTTTTACTTGAGAATTCTATTCTTTGTTCATTAACCTTTAATTAATTCATCATTCTTTATTCATTTAAGTTTTGGCTCCTTTAAGAAAAAAAAAGTGCTCTTGTTACATTCAGAGCAGCTGTTGTCAGCCAGGAATGAAACAGATTCATGTTTTCTGTGTAGACCTTTTATTGACAGCAGCTCTGGATCACAAATGTATTTGAGAAACAGCTGGGCAGTTGGTTGGCAAAATTCTTTTCCATGAGGACACCTTGTAAATAAAAACATCTCTGCGTGGGTAATCTGACTTGAAATCACACAGATTTTGGTTTGACAAATCCACCCATCTACGTGGGTGGATCCACTCTTTTAAAACTTCCTTTTTCCTCCTCACTCCTAAAGTCTAAACCATGGTGGAGGGAGGCCAAGTGAGTAAAAAGAAGTCAAAAGTTTACGATAAGGAGGTTTAATTCATCCAGAGGCATGTTCCACTTTATCCCAAATGGCCTGGCTCTTCCAGCCAGAGTCAGCACAACTAGTATTATAAACAGAAAACCATGAGGAACAATCTTGCCTAGAAAATCCCATGGACAGAGGAGCCTGGTGGGCTACTGTCCATTGGGTTGCAAAGAGTCAGACATGACTGAAGCTACTGAGCACACAAGAGGAACAATAACCCAACCAAGACTGTATTAGATAATTAATCAAGATTGTAATGAAAAAGTGGTGCTGGGCACAGTAAAATCTTAAAGAAGTGGAATGCTTAAGGCCTGGAATCTTACCATTAATTTTTCAGATTAACATAAAGTTTACAGATGAGTCAGTTCACTTCGAAACTTACACCTTCTACAGGATATCAGAGTTACGTTGGCTGAGTCCATGCCATTGAGGGGCTCCTGGTCTGGTTAGAAAGCCAGACAAATAGATGATGCTAGAAAGAATTTGGAGAGGGCAGAGACAGAGCTGTGCACAGGAATTTGAGGTGCAAAGACAGGGAGAGGTTCAAGGGGTGGGGCCAGTGGGCAGGGTCAGTGTGGGCCCAAGGCAGGAGGCACCCTCAGTTCAGTGTTTAGCCTGAGCAAAGGCACTGTGGAGAGACCAGCTTTGGGAAATTGTGGGCCTAAGGCATCATAGGAGTGGGCAGAGGTGAGGTTAAACAGGTGGCCCATTAAAAGGAGTTTCTCACTTATCTCAGGGACGATAGAGGGACACAGAACAGTTTAAGCATGAGAACTGTATGAAATAAGAACACCCTCTGGCTCCCTCAACAAAGCCAAACCTCCAAACTGGCGAGGAGGGGTGATGGAGCCTTTAGCCCTAACTGTAAGCAACTAAAGTCTCCTGAAGGGGATGTGGATTTGGGGACACAGATCCAAAGAGGTGTCTAGCAACTGCTCAGACATGCTACACCAGGGGCTGGTATAACCCCAGTTACAAATTTGAGCAAAATAAACCTCTTTTACAGAATAGCTGAACCCAGGAGCATGGATGAGATCTCTCACAGGAGTCAAGGGAAGTAGACTCAGGACCGAGTGTTGTGTTCAACATTCCAGAGGTAGAGGGAAGAGGGAAGCCAGGCCAGGACCAGAGAGCCCTGTGTGTACCCAGGGGGCTGAGATTCCCTTGTGCCAAACACAGAGGACCAGAAGTGGGGGGAGGGCAGGGAGAGCCAGACTGAAGGGAGGCAGGACCACTGGGAGCTGAGGATGCAGAGAGCAAAGGAGTCTGCCCTTTGAAGAATCCAGCATCTACCAGGATGTATTCACATGCTCTGGCTGTCGTGACCAAGTACCACCTGGTGGTCTGACCAACAGAAATTTTTTTGTCGTAGTTTTGTAGGCTAGAAGGCTGAGATCAAGATGCCAGTTTCTCCCGAGGCCTCTCCCATTGGTTTGGTCTTCCCTCTGTGTGTATCTACGTCCTAACTCTACTGTCTAATAAGAACACCAGTTATATTAGATGAGGGCTCACCTTAATGACCTTGCTTTAACTTAAGTACAGGTTTGAAGGCCATCTCCAAATACAGTCCCGATCAGAGGTTCTGGAGGTTGGGATTTGAACAGATGACTTTGGGGAGGATAGAAGTCAGCCCATAACAGGGGAGGAGAGGGATTTTATGTTAGCTAGAGGGGATTACGAGATGGGGGAGGACTTTTCCCTTAGGATGGGAGAGACTTGAGGCAGCTCCCAGGTCTCTCAGGTAAAGCTCTCAAGAGGGGCTGAGATGGAAGAGCAACCATGAGGGAGTGGGACCAGGATACAGGGAGATGGGAGGGGTGGATGTGGACAGCTGTTTAGCACAGGGGTGGTTGTCAGTCTTGAGCTGATTCCATCAGGAATGAATGGCAGTACTTCGGGCACCTGACATCTCTGATGCTGACCTCACCACTGCTCATCCTTCATGCAAAACCTCCCCTCTTTAGAGCTTTAGGGGACCATGGGGGTGGGCAAGTGTCAGGAGAGGCAGAACACTGAGAATATTCATGCCTGATTCCTTCCATTTTCTTCATCTCATAGGAGACAAGGTTTTTGCTGAAGACCAGGGAGCAGGGATTCAGTTGCCAGTGAATGAGAGTCAGAAAAGGAGGGTCAGGGAGGGAGTGGACCAAGACCATCTCCAAGGACTAATGATCAACAGCAAGAGACACACTGAGTTTGGATCCCATGGATTTGAATGGCTCTAAACCATGTGGCAAAACACTGTTCCGCGAGAAGGGAGGGCCCTGCACTCTGCAGGCCAGCAGAATGTATCTGGTCTGCTCTGTACCTGAAGATGGTCCTTGTTTGCCTGGAGCAACTGTGGCCCCCGAGGAGAATCTGATCTTTGATTTTGCAAGTTTCTTTTCTGCACAGTCTCCAACAGAGTGGTCTAGGAGTCCTTGGTTAAGATTCTGTCTCCTCTGTGTCTCTGTCAGTCAGTTAACCACTGTTCTAGCTCTGATAGGTGGGGAGCTATGCCAAACTCTACAGATAGGGACGAAAATCTGGGGCCCTGGAGAATTGTTATGGATTCCTTATATACACAGAGACATGATTAAAGACATGGTTCGCCCACTCCTTGACGCTTGTCTAGGTCTGCCTGCATGGCAGCCACCAAAAAAGAGGACATTCAATCAGGCCACACTGTTGGGAAGAGAGTTTGGAGTGTGAAGATTCGCAGGAGAAATAATCCCGTTTGGAAATATATCACCTTTTGTTTCCCCGGTAAATGACCAAGAATGTCAAAAGGATATAGGAGTTATAATTCCTGCTACAGCCTAAGGATTTTCATACACGATTTCATCATATCTACAGTCTACAATCCTAGGAAGATATTATTATGATCACTCAGCAGATAAAGAGGGCAGAGTCTGAGTACAATAAATTCTCCCAGGATATGTAGCTGATAAATGGCATTTCAGATTCCAGTGCCTGTGCTTTTTCTGCTATGTTACACAGAGGAAGTTAGACAGGCAAGGAAGCAGACCAGGTGAATCAGGTGTAGGCAGCTGGGTCTGGGAGGTGTTCACCTAGTCTGACCGCTGTAGAACCTTCACCACTGGTGGGACAGCCAGATGGACTCCTTTGAATTGATAGGTAGTGTCCAGGTTGAAGATATTAAAAATATGTCTGTTCTGCTCTCTCTCTTTTTTTAAGTGAGTTCCATTTAATTATTTATGTATTTATTTTTGGCTGTGCTGGATCTCTGTTGCTCTGTGCGTGTTTTCTCTGGTTGTGGCGAGCAGGGGCTACTCTTCATTGTGGTGGTTGGACTTCTCATTGCTGTGGCTTCTCTTGTTGTGGAGCATAGGTTCTAGGGTGTGTGGGCTTCAGTAGTTGCAGCACATGGGCTCAGCAGTGTGGCGCACACAAGCCTAGCTGCTCTGCAGCATGTGGAATTTTCCCAGACCAGAGATGGAACCCATGTCCCCTTCTTTGGCAGGTGGATTTTATCCACTGCACCACCAAGGAAGTCCTCTGCTCTGTTTCTGAGTTCTAACATGCTGATGGGGGAGCTGGCATAGTCAGGAAGCACTGGGTGTTTGCTTCCAGTCCCAGTATCTCTAAGTGAATGAGTTCCCAGACTCCCCATGGACTGTCTCTGCACCAGCTTTTATGGAAACTCCACATATCTTTGCAGCCTCCTCTGGGACTGTTTTGGCCTTGGCGTTGACTGCCAGCCCAGTCCCTGCAAAGTTCACTGCCACCACATACAGTAAAAAAAAAAAAAAAAAAAAAAATGGGGCTTCCTTGGTGGCTCAGACAGTAAAGAACCCACCTGCAATACAGGAGACCTGGGTTCGATCCATTTTACATACAAGAAAACAGAGATTAGGTGACATGTCCAGAGCAATGGATGCTAAGTTTTCCAGAGAGGACCCTCAGCCAGCTCAGGGCCTGACCCGTTAGCTTCTGTGGTACCCTGCTTCCCCGTGTCCTTTCTGCTTTGGGGTGTTGAGAGATGGAGGGAGGTGACATTATGTATAAAATAGGTAACTGATGAGAACCTATTGCATAGCACAGGGAACTCTACTCAGTGCTCTTTGGTGACCTGAAATGGGAAGGAAATCTAAAAAGGGGGATATGTGTATATGTATGGCTGATTCACTTTGCTGTACAGAAACTAACACAATATTTTAAAGCAACTTTACTCCAATAAATTTTTTAAATTAAAAAAGAAAAGGGAGGAAGGCCTCACAGACATGATGGGTCAATTAAAGAGGAAAATGCAACTATTCCAAAAGATTCTAAAAGCAGATAGACTGAAAAAAACCCAACACTTAGGCCTGAAGAACTGTGCCAGATGCTCTCAAGGGGGACCCCAGCTCTCCCTAGGGAGGTGGCCTCTGCACCTCAGCCTGATGGTGTCACTGGTGACTTCCCAAGTCCAGAAATGCCTGGGTTACTTGTATATGCGTGCTCAGGCACTTCGTCTCTGTGACTATGGACTGTAGTCCGCCTGGCTCCTCTGTCCATGGGGATTCTCCAGGCAAGAATACTGCAGTGGGTTGCCGTGCCCTCTTCCAGAGGATCTTCCTGACCCAGAAACGTGTGTGAATTATTTGGGTAGAGAGCAGTGGTGGCCCGCAGGAACCATTATCCAGCCTGGCAGCCTTAAACTAACAGAGAAGCAACTCACCAGGAAACCCTGAGCCAAACGACATTGCTTGTCCTTCTGTTGTCTTCTCAGTCTTTGTGGGGAATGAGGTCAAAAAAAGGAGATCTAATTCCACTCTGAGTCTCAGACACGGTAAAATCAGAACAAAACTACAGCAGCAAAAACGTTGCTTCAGTCCCATAAAATCCCTCCCAGCCCCAGTGAATAGCTTCAAGTGGGCAAGTGCCCCTGGGAGGCCCGCCTGCTCTGTTTTTCTCTGTGGCCGCCTCTCCCCTTCCTTCCTGCCCGGTGGTGGTGGCGGGTGGCCGGGCTTTAGCCGAGCAGTCCCCACCAGGCGGAGCGAGCGCCTCTGGGATAATCCGGAGCTTGGGATGCTCAGAGATGCTCAGGGATGCTCCTGGCAGAGGCTCCGCCCCGCTCAGCTCTCCCACTGCTGGAAGGTTCTCCACTTCGACTTCACTCAAGTCAAGAAGTAGCTTGCAAAGGGGAGGATTTTCAGCACAGTGCACAGGGAATTAAACTTCTCTGAACAATAACGCTGGTCCGTGGAGTGTAAAAGCTGGGACAGTGCTGGCGTTCCCTAGGCAACGAGCTGAAAATGTTCACTCCTTACAAAATCTTTCAATTGGCCAGGCTTTCTTTCCCGACAGTCTCAGTGGCTGAGCTCCGGAAAAATAAGGCAGGCTGTGGATGGGATTTGGTGAGTGCCATGAGATCCCTACCCCCTGCAAGTAAGGGCTGCTTTCCTTGTGTTTGGATTCGGATTAGAAAAACAAGCTAGCAGACCATGACTGCTGACACAAATAAATCCCTAACCGGACTGGTAAACACTGGAAATGCATCCTTGCAGTAAAAGGGATAAAACAAAGCAGAACTATTTGCCTCCTCTCCTGGTAACATCCAGGGCTGTGATGGAAAACTCCGTTATCCCTAAGAAAGATGCCTGGTGAGCATGTGGGTTTTTCCAAGCTGGTTTTCTACTTTAACTCGGGAGTCTCTGTTGCATAGACACGCAGAGCGAGGGCACGACCTGGCTGTGTGTGTGCGCGCGCGCGGGCGCGCGCGCGTGCGTTCTGCATGCGGTCTTCCCTAATTACTACAGCGCAACTTCCTCTTTGCTTTGCCAGACTAAGTCTCAACAATGAGACATCATGTGTAAACTTCTTGTCTGTTTGCTTTTTTCAGTTCTAGGGAAAATCCGAACCGCAGTGGGCAGTGCCCAACTTCTTATGGCCCAGAAATTCTACCAGTTCAGAGAACTGTGTGAAGAAAACCTGGTAGGTATCTTTCCCTGTCAATACTAGTTTTCTCCGCTCCTCCCCGTGAGAAGACCATGTGGTCAAGACCAGTCCAACTAGAGTAGAACCAAGCCAGGGCTCATTGGACTCTCTTAACCTGACAGAGAGAATTTTCCGATGAATCATATATTTGCTGCTTTTTCTTAAAAATATTTATCTTTTAAAATAATAAAAAATATTAAATAATCTTCGAAGAAAGAATCCAATCAAGTTATCAAGTTAAAACTCCATTTCCTTTTTTTTTTTTTTCTGGTTGCTGAAGATTTTCTATTTTCCTGGCCTCCTGACTTTATTATTCTTACCCAATACCAGCCTGATATTTCAAACATAATATTTCAGAAAAAAATAATTTTGGATAACGAGTTTCTTTCTGAAGTAGCCATTGGGGCCTTTTTCCTTATCAGAGTGCTCTGTTTTAATTCAAGAACTGGAGGTGGAAGGTGTCAGAAAGTGTAGCTTTGATCTCCATGAGAACAATGAATCATTCATCTTTCTTGGACACACAGAAATGAAATAAAGCAGAACAAACAGACAAAACCAGTATTAGCAGCAACAACATTTTTTAAAAACTGTCAGCAAAATGCAAGGCCAAGAGCTTCCTCACGTTTTTTTTTTAAATTCTGCCATCTCCACAAGTGTCATTCCACAAAAATAGCTTTTATTGGCCAATTAATGATCAAGCTGCATCTGTGTACTCAGTCCCTCAGTTGTGTCCAACTCTTTTCGACCCTATAGACTGTAGCCTGCCAGGCTCCTCTGTCCATGAGATTCTCCAGGCAAGAATACTGGAGTGGATAGCCATTTCCTCCTCCAGAGGATACCCCTGACCCAGGGATGGAAACTGCATCTAAAATAAAGAAAATTAAAAGCAATTCTTTTAATCTTCTGGAAAGTTTAAAACACAATCATTTGTGATCTGATTGACCCAAACTATGGTTGTGTTGTTTTGTTTTTTTTTTAGCGTTCTAACTACATCTTGTCGTTAACAAGGACAAATACAGACTGAATGGGATTTGTTTAGACAAGACTCAACCAAGAGCAGATATAAAGTCTGCACAAGTCAGTGCTCTTATCCCCCTTCACCAGGCTTTTCTTTGTGAAACCTCTCTTTCCTGCCTCCTCACCCTGACCTCCCATACCCATAGTTTGTTTTCCCCTTCCTCAGCAAAAATGACCTGGCCCTTCTTTCACCTTCTCAGAAATTCTGTTCTGAATTATGAGATAATATATATTAGTAAATGTATTGATCAGTGATTTAACAAATATTTTATTGAGCTTCACTATGCGTCAGGTACAGAATTCCTTCTAATTTGTAAACTTGCTCACGTGTCACAGATCTTAATTCATATTATTCTTTAACTCTTTAAATTAAAAAGTTCATATAAAGCCATATTTCTCAAACTGGCCCTCGTTATCTTTCTCATCCTCTATCGCCTCTGACCTCCAAGTGACCTGGTTCAGACTGAAGCAGGTTTCACAACTACTTCTTGTGCTGGGTGTCACAGGAGCCACTGATTAAAAGACTGGCTGAGCACCCAGGCTCTTTCTCTCTGCTTCCCCATTCATCCCTTGGATGATGAGGGGGCAAAGAGATTCCTGATGGGAAAGGAACAAATTTCCCTTGTTACTACAGAGTTAAATGCTATCACAGTTTAACAACAGGGCTTGTGACCTAGAAGGCTTTAGTGAACTTCAAGGTATGAGGAATTTAGCTTTTAATTACAAATAAGATAAAGTAATATATTGTGAGATCATAAAACTCCAGCTGACAAGTACTTTGTCAAAATTATTATCTGTCTATTCTGAACCTAGATATAAGAAACATTGGAGTTTACTATATCAAAATGCTACAGAGAAGCCCTCTTGTTAATTCAGGTGTCACTGGAATAGAGTTTAACAGTGAACCAAATACTTACAAATTTTAGAATTTAATTATTCCAATGAACTATGGGTAGTTTTAAAAGTATAAGTTTATAAATACATTCTTGTATTTATTTTGAAGTCAGACCAATAATACTCATCCATCAAAAGGCTAAAAAGTATTTTTTCCAGTCTGTTAACTTTGATGGTCACTTACCCTGTGCTTTCTGAAGTTCTGATGATGTCATTTCTTTAGGGTTGTTTTAAAAGTAAGAACGGGCCTCAAGTTATTATATGGCATGAGATTTCACAGTCTTTCCAATTGCCTGGGATACCCAGAGGTAACCAAATGGAACCTCAATAGAAACCTCTGATAAGTATGAGCCCCACCTATCTGCCCATGAATACCTTTAGCTATTGTTGCCGGTAGTAATAACTTCAGTCTCTTAGTTATGGTTTTTATGTCTCAGATCATATAAATTAGAGGTTCCTACTCTCTAGTGCTTGTCAGGGATATGTGAATGAGGGCAAAGAAAGTCAATCCACACATCAAAGAATCTTTAATATTATCTAGCAAATGCACAGAAATCTATGTTTACATACAGACAAGTGTTCTCACATTTGCTGTATTATGTTATTTTAAAACCAATTCATTTCCAAACAATTATGTCCAAGTACTTATATGATAAAATGACTTCCAATATTAGAAATATCTTAATTGTTAAACACACAATACTTTGAAAATCTAATTCTTTTATTACTTATCACTTGTTTGCCCTATTATTTCACTCAAGGTAAGTATTAAAATGAATCTTATTTTAGATTCCTTATCTGTTCTCTGAGTATGCTGGATCCCATGGAGTCAAATACTGACTCTAATAACAATAGACTGTATTTTTTGGTAATATGGTATTTTCATTTAAATATAGTTTTAAATGCATTTTGGCATATATCACACATTCTGGGTTTTTTCCAAATGTTTAGATTCCCCACCATACCATACTGATAGATGCTGTATTACAAAAGAATTTTACCTTGACATTGAGAATCACTGACTCAAATGTGTATAAAATGATTGTATGAAATTATTGTTTGTAGTGGAATTTTTTTTTTTTAAGCCAAATTCATAGAGAGAGTATAAAAGTGGTTGGCAAGGGCTCAGGGGTAGGGGAAATGGAGGGGGCATTGGTAAAATGATACAGATTTTCAGCTATAAAATGAATGAGATCTGAGGATCTAATTAGAACATGGTGACTATGGTTGATAACACTGTATTGTCTAACTGAGCTTTGCTAAGAAAGAGTAGACGATAAATGTTCTCACACACACACACAAAAGGATAAAGATGTGAGGTGATAATGTGCTGCTTAACTCGATGGGGAAGTCCTATACAAGGTGTGTCTCTATCAAATAATCATAGGGTACATTCTAAATATCTTATAATCTTATTTGTCAATTAGTCCTTAATAAAGGTGAATATATAGAGGGATATATATATATATATATATATATATATATAATATATGCATGTATGCTCAGTCGCTCAGTCGTGTCCAACTCTTTCAGACCCAATGGACTGTAGCCCACCAAGCTTCTCTGTCCATGGGATTCTCCAGGCAAGAATACTGGAGTGGATTCTCATGCCCTCCTCCAGGAGATCTTCCCCATCCAGGGATCGAACCCTTGTCTCTTATGTCTCCTGCTGAGGCAGGTGGGTTCTTTACCACTTGTGCCACCTGGGAAGCCCCATAAAACATATATACCTATAAAATATAAAATAAATAAATAGAAGTACCATCAGTGAGGAGGGCATGGCAACCCACTCCAGTATTCTTGCCTGGAGAATCCCCATGGACAGAGAAGCCTGGCGGATTACAATCCATGGTGTCACAAAGAGTCGGACACGACTGAGCGACTAAGCATAGCACAGCATGGCACCATCAGTAACTTCACTTTTCTTTCCTATCTGAAAACTAAGAGGAACTCATCCTCCTTTTGTTATTTTAAGTATTTGAAAATGCCTCGTTGATCCTGGGCTTGTCACAAACATCGCTTCTAAAGCATGACTGTTTTTCTTTCTCTTGCACAGAATCCCAATGCTCATCCAAGGCCCACCTCTCAGGATCTGGCGGGGTTCTGGGACATGCTGCAGTTGTCCATAGAAAACATTAGTATGAAATTTGATGAACTTCATCAGTTAAAGGCCAATAATTGGAAACAGATGGATCCTCTTGACAAGAAGGTAGAACAATGTAGATTTTGTATGGTTCATTTAAAAACCTGCACAAACACTGGACAGTCTAAATAGGCTTCTGCTCTCAGTCTTGCTGTTTACAATGTGAAATGGAGCTGAAATCATATTAATTTCATTGTAATGACAATGTTTACATAGTAATCATTTGGGATATTATCTGTAATATGTTTCAGGCATATTTTTAAAGAAAAACCTGTCTGTGAATTGGAAAATGGGAATGTGGCTTTTTTTTTTTGTTAATTAAACTTTAAGTTAAACCATTTTAGTCACTGGAAGGAACTGCCTCCATTTTGCTTTTTAAACTAAAATAAATGACATCTTCAGTGCATGATTACATAGAGCAAGAGTACAACTTCCTTACACCCCTAGAACGTGTTGCCGAGAAAATAGGAAGCCCTGCAAACTAACCGACTTTTATAATCATTTCATAAATATAGTAATAAAGAAACCACTGTTGTTCAAGTCTAAAAATATACACACCATATAGTTTCACAGTAATCATAAATGTTGGGATCTTTTTTTTTTAAAAAAAAAAAAAGGTTTTACCTTTGGTTGATTTGCCTTGGGGAGTATTGCTCACTGGGTTCCTCATGCAAGAGCTTAGAAATAAAGACTCAAATTCTTTTACTTGAATTAATAAACTGCACTTTTCACATTTGATTACAGTGGCTCCACCAGGCTTGCCCAGGTATCCAATGTCTACCCTCTTAGGCTGACCAGAGATGCATGACATTTTTAACCCTTTGCTTTCCTACAGCCTGAGGTCAAATGATTCTGAGAGGTTCAACTTCCGAAGTCGGGCACAGCCATTTCTGTGATGCCTCTTCCTGATCCTTTCACCTGTCAGTCCAGTCCATTCTGCTGCTGCCCATCATAATATCAGAGTTCTTGGAGTCCCTGGGCTCCCAGGAGAAATCTAGTGCTAAGGGCTGGTGCATAATTGAAGGGGCCACCACTCTCATCACTGTCCCTCATCTCTAATTCTATCACCATCCACCTGGCGGGTTTTGGTATGAAACATCAAAGTACCATTGATGCCTGTGTGGCCTCTCACTGGGGTAACCAAACATTTGCATTCATTCTAGTTTTCTTTAATCTGGGTTTAAAACTGTCTGCTAAACAAGCTTTTAAATTGGTCTGGTTTTAAGAAAACATTACAGATGTACACACATACTGGTAACTGATTTTCTAGAGCTGATCCATCTAATTACTTATTCATCAATTTTTAAAAATTGTTGTTAAAAAAATAAACTATGCAAGGAAAGGAAAATATGACTAAAAAGTTTTCAACAATCGTACTTTCAAAAGTATCTACTGAGTGTCCCAATCATGAAGATTTTAAATGTCCAAAAGGAGTGAAGCTAAGAATTGATATATGGTACCTAGTGACAGTTATACTGTAAATCATTACTAACTTGATCAGAGCTTTGCATCATCCCATGAACTGGAGGGGAAACAATGAACAAACGCAATCAGAGTTGGTGGAATACGGTTTGCACTCTGTGCTTCCTTTTTTTTAATCCACACGAGACTCCACCTTAAACAACTGCGGGGCTACTCACTGCAATAAGGGTAACTAGGCACTCCACGAAGGCCAGCAAAGGAGGAACACAGAGAGTGCCCTTTGGAGAATCATGGAATCCATATTTTAAGATATTTCTAACATTTAGGTTTATGAGAATTTAAGGTATTTTATTAAAAGAGGAAATCATCAGATTCACATGGACCTTTTTGCAGCCTGAAAACTCGCTATCTTTTTCCTAAAAATCCTTTGTGATTTAGATTCCCTTTTCCACTATACTTTTTTTTTTCCAGTCCAAGTTATGAATGACTTGTTTGTTTTTGCAGTGGCATTTAAAAATAGCCCACCAGTTTCTAGTTTGCTGCTGCTGGGGGTGTGGGGGAGGGGAGCAGGAATGAACTCTTTCAGTCTTGTGTTCAGTCTTCATGGCGCAATGTGTGTCCCTATGACGAAATAGCCTTCAGGGCCACCAAGGTCACCCCGAGGCCCCTAATTCGTGATGGTCCAACAGGATGTTTTAGGAGCTGACTCCATACCCGCAAGGGTAGGAACTCCCTCCAGGGTGACCCTGCCGAGTATATCTCTGTGTGTCTGTGTGTGATGATATGTAAATCGGTGTAATTCACTGGGACACCAGCAAAGCTAAACGAACACAGTTTTAACAATCGCTTCTTCCTCGTTTGGCTGTTTAGGTTTGGGTGGGCTCAGGGTAGAGGGCAGGGATGTTTTTAAACTCTGAACCCAGCTGGTACCACACGCTGCCGCCCTGCTTAGAGGGGGTGCAGAATCTAAGAGGCGACCGCTGCCCTCTCCTTCCCATCTCTGGCATCCGAAAGAGTCTGGAGCCTCCCGAGAAAAACCACAGTAAATGTGCTGGAAGCTGCAGCCTTTAGGTGAAGTGAGGGGCGAGGGGCAGGGGCGGGGGCGGGGGCGGGTTAGATTTTAAATACCCATATCCTTCCCTTGGAGAGACTAGTTCTGCCCTCCAGCTTTACCCTTGGCCTTAAACTTCCCAGTATTTTTTTCCCTCATGCATCTTTTTGAAAACCCAAGCCAGAATACTAAGGAAAAAAATATATACATTATTACGTGCTCAGTCGCTCAGTCACGTCTCACTCTTTGAGACCCCATGGACTGTAGCCCGCCAGGCTCCTCTGTCCATGGGATTCTGCGGGCAAGAATACTGGAGTGGATTGCCATTTCCTTCTCCAATGCATATATATATATATATATATATATATATATATATATATATGTAAATATGTATACAGTGTGCAGATCAGAACTAACAACCACCCTTAAGCTTAAAAAAAAAAAAAGTGTGTGCTAACTACTGACCTATCCCAGTTTCCCCCAAGCTTGTCCTGAGAAGCTGTGTAATGTCCTGAACCTTCTGCTTTGATCAGGAGCGAAGGGCCCCTCCTCCAGTGCCCAAGAAGCCGGCGAAGGGCCCCGCGCCGCTGATCCGGGAGCGCTCGCTGGAGAGCTCGCAGCGCCAGGAGGCCCGCAAGCGCCTGATGGCCGCCAAGCGCGCCGCGTCCGTCCGTCAGAACTCGGCCACCGAGAGCGCCGAGAGCATCGAGATCTACATCCCCGAGGCGCAGACCCGGCTTTGAGGCCCCGGCCGCCGCGCCCCCGCCGCCGCCGCCGCCGCCGCCGCCTCCCCGGCGCCTGCCCACCCGCGTAAACGCGGCCCCTCTCTAGGTCACCCGCCAGCCATCCTCCGTCCTCCTCAAGCTAGTCCGTCCCTAGATTCCAGCAATATCCAACCGTAGGGTATCTCAGACATCCAGGATCCCGCGGGGGGATGGGGGGGTCCCTAGGGACCTCGCCGTCTTCCACGCGAAAGAAACTAGGGCTCCGATCCCCTTGATTTCCCGACACGCTTCCTATTTTGGGCAAGCAGATTGGAGCGCTTGATGTCCAGCCTCAGACATCACACCCTGTCACCAGAGTCCGGGAGTAACACACCGAGAGGGGACGAAGAGGGGCTGGGCGCGGGGGGGGGACCAGGATGTGTAGTGGGTGGGGAAAAGAAGCAAAATCTGCAGGTGCCCGGGGGGGAGGGAGTGGGGTGCGGGTACCTGCGTCGCTCACAGCTGCACAAACTGCCTCACTGTTGTGTCATCAGTCACTGCTTCAAATGTCTCACTCAGCAGAAGATTGTCAATTTGATCTTTCAGGGACATCCATCTATTCCGAAAGGCAATAAAATGAAGACAGGAAAGGCAAGACCAAGGAAGCACTGCTAGCTTAAGAGACTACATAAGGGATTTTTTTCTTTTGTCCTATTCTTAAGACAATTTAGACCTGAAGTGTTTTCTCAACTTTTCTTGTACTATGTATATTATATTGTTGTTGTGGTGGTGGGCGGGGGGAGGTCTTTAAAGGGGAAAGTGTTGGTTCCATTACTTTGTTAGTGTCCATCTTGGGGAGGGGGGGAGCCTACCTAATTACACAGATAGAAGTACATCTCTGCTTACCAAGTGCTGTAAATGGCAGCCGGCCTGCTTTCTGAGAAGAGTCGGGATTTTCCCATCATCCCCTTCGAATGCTACACATTCGGTCTCTTTTAACCCAGTAGTTCATAGGGCAGACGTTTGTCTCCATCAGTCTTTCCTCACTGCTCCAGAGTCCTATTACACCCCCGAATCAGGATTTTGTCCTGTGTCAAACCCATCAAATAAGCTTTCTGTCCCAGTAGACATGCTGTCTCATTCAAAGAGCAACCACTCATCTTGAGGTCCCAGGTAGAGAGAAAAGAAATTTGACCTGCAAGGTTCAGCAGCCACGTGGAGGGGGACAGCATTGCGGTTCCTAAACACTGAGGAGACCCAGGGATTTGGCAGAGAAGGTTGATTTTTGTTTTTAGTCATGATGGACGGCATATGACCTTTGTGGCCAGCTGAAGTTATCTTTAAATGCCCTTACTCCTAGCAGTTTAAACACTTAGAATGAGGTGATCTTACATGGTCACTGGCATTTTATCCAGCTCCCTAAAGTGTTAGAAATTATCATTGAAAAATGAAAGACTTTTAAAAAGATATATCAGATACACTTGCACCAGAGACGCTTTAAAAAAATATATACAATCTCATAGCCAGGTGCTAATTTTATTTTAAAAATTAAGAGAAGTGATGGGTTCTGGCAACAACTATTTTCATGGACATATTATAAAACCACTAGAGAATTCGCTACCTCTCAGAGCCATTGATGCTTTGAGCTATCTTTATTAACAGGGCACAAACGTTTACTGCTGTGGTTTACAAGAAAAGGGCTACTAACTTATTTAAAAACAAACCAACTTTTAACTAGAGTGGACAAAGCACCTTTGAGTACTTTGTAAAATTGGAGCAGATAGAGAATTTCAGCTTCAAGTATTTTCTGGTTTTAAAAAGAATACACGTTTTCTTTACTCTGTAGCAGCCGGGAAGGTCACACAAAGTTTGTATCAAGTAAGGCCAACTGCCACCTTGGGTAGCCTATGGTCATGTTCAACCATGGCAATGACTCAGAACTCACAGACTAACGTGAAGGAAACAGCATCCATTTGAAGACCCATGTTCCCATCCACAGCTCTGTGCCCTGAGGGAGAGATAAGATTTGGATGGAGAAATAGATTTCTAAAGATCATCCTACAATATTTTCTTTGGAAACTGGTTTAGCCCAGGATATTTTAAGAGAGACAAGAGGTGGCCTATTTATCTTGTCTACGTGAATGGTATTTGTATATTCATAAGCTATTTTTGGTAAGAATTTTAAATCTTTTAGCAGAATGCCTACAGGCATCATGACCTTTGCCTTCCTTAAAAACACCAATTGTACAAACACTTTATAAAAAGCTAATTATTGATGTTAAGACATGACCCCACATAAAACTGCTTGTTGATCACTTGCCCTCTTAAGCCTGACATCCATGAGCATAACCCTTGTTACATTGTTCTTTTTGATGTAATTTGTAGAAATGTTTTTTAGTTAATAACAGAAAATGTATGTACCCTGAAAAATTACTTATTTTGTTTAACTTTGGTACAAAGGTGTTTGGGTATTTTCTTGGGGAGGGGGGAATTACAAAAGAAGTTTGTCTCCCACATCAAAAAAACGTTCAAAGAAATTAAGTATTTATTATATTTTTTGCAGATGTTTCCATACAACTCACATAACCTTTTTGTAAAGAGAGATGAAGAAATGGATTAAAGATTTTTAATATTTGAAATGGTAAATAGAACTAATTTATTTGTACTATATTTCTGTTATTTATAGATGTTTCCTTAATGTTTTACTGTGCATTACCACTTTAATTTAAGCCTTATCCTTGTGAATTTACCATTTCTTTTTAAAAACATGTCTAGATGCATATTTTAAATAACTGGAATGTAAATCACTAGCATATCTGAATTCCCAAATGTAATTTTTAAAAATTATTTTGGTTTGGAAAAAAAAAAGATTCATTTGAAAGCTTTCAGATGGAGGGGTGGGGAACATTTTTATGGCTTTATGAATTGGAATTTCATAGGCTTATCTACCTAGATTGTGTGCGGACAAAAAAAAATTGTAAATAGATGAATGTTTCCCATAATGTAAAAAGAAATTAATAAAATAATTAATGCACTGCTTTCAGGTCTCTGTGTTTTCACTACAGAGTCCTGCTTCTTCCAGAATAGAAGTAATTGTCTTTGGGGGAGTAATTAAGCAGTTCAGAAGCATATCATTCTGATTTTCATTGTAATAACACATGTTCTAGTACCTGTGAGCTTGTGGGTAGAACTTGTCCCCTATGGAAGGGATTTAAATATAGAAAACTAAAAGTCCTTTTACTGTGATGATCATACACTTCTGAAAGGTTCAAGTCAGGGACTGTATGTTTTATGAAAGGAGTTATCAGCTTCTCAAGCATGTGCAAATCTGTATAGATGTTAACCCACGTGGGTATCTTGCCAAGCATGTCAGTTGTGTTTCCTACATAGTTCTCCACGGTAGGGAAAATCAGAATAATGCATTGTGGGTTTCATTTCACCCTTGCACTAATGAAAAACTACTCCCAGAGCTTCGGTAACTTGCCCAGTATGACACAATTACGAAGTGACCCATTTAAGTCCAAAATCCGAACTTCCATTTAGCTTTGTCTTCTGTGATGTCTTTGTCTTTCTTCCCACATTTAAAATTGGTAACTGCCACTGTTGATCTCCCCTGCTTTTCATCTACGTCATATCTGGAAACTTACTTTATACGCAAAAATACAGACTCACCAAAAACAAGGTAAATTAGCACACTCTATAAAGTGGACTTGCAATGATCTGAAAATGCCACAGCTCTGAAACCTGTGTCCACGGTACTCCCTCCCGTCAGGTTCTTGGGCAAAGCCATCAAACTACATGCAACAGACTTGGACACTGTTAAGCAAATAAGCCATTTTGTCCAATTTTTATACATAAGCAAGAACCTGTGCTAGTCACCAGCTGCTGCTAAGCCACTCCAGTCATGTCTGACTCTGTGTGACCCCTAGTCACCAAAATAACACAATGTACTTTTGAAAATGCTTCAAAAGAGTAGAGATCAAGTGGCTGTACACAGGCAAGGTTGCAAAGATTTCATTACCCTGGCTCTTGTGCTGACCATAGTCTGAACCGTGATTATACTTCTTGACTTTTAACAAATTCTGATATTTCATCAGGGCTTCTTGAACATTTCAGCCAATCTGAAAATGAAATTAGGTTTTGCATGCAAAAAATTGAATTTCAATGAAGAAATTTCCTATGTTACAGGGTCCACTCCTCCCGCAAAATGTAATTTCATTTTTTATAGATAGGTATTGAACAAAATGGTTTGAATTTCTTTTTATATCTTTGAAATCCAGCCCCTTGAAAATATAAATTGATTTTGGTTTAAATAAATGACATATGAAAAATCTTAGTGTCTGACTGTGTTCATTCTTGAATTCCACTGTCACCAAAGGGTGTAGAAATCCACCTGGGGTTTGTTCAATAGGCTATTTGTCTTTCAGCTGCTAAACCAAAATCAGATCAACTCCTTTTCCAAACGGAAACCAGTGGCCCAGCCTGAAAACCTCTCTGGTCCTAACTCATCTTCACTGGTGTAAGTTCACAGTTGTTTAGTCATTAAGTCATGTCCAAGTCTTTTCAACCCAATGGACAGTAGCACTCCAGGCTTCCCTGTCCTTCAATATCTACTGCAGTTTGCTCAAACTCATGTCTATTAGGTTGGTGATGCCATTCAACCATCTCATCCTCTGTTGCTCCCTTCTCCTCCTGCCCTCAATCTTTTCCAGCATCAGGGTCTTTTCCAATGAGTCAACTCAGTTTCCCTCATAGCTCAGCTGGTAAAGAATCTGCAGGCACTGCAGGAGACTCCAGTTCAATTCCTGGATCGGGAAGATCTGCTGGAGAAGGGATAGGCTACCCAGTCCCATATTCTTGGGCTTCCCTGCTGGCTCAGCTGGTAAAGAATCCACCTGCAATGTGGGAGACCTAGGTTTGATCTCTGGGTTGGGAAGATCCCCTGGAGAAGAGAATGGCTACCCACTCCATTATTCTGGCCTGGAGAATTCCATGGACTGTATAGTCCATGGGGTCCCAAAGAGTCGGACACGACTGAGCAACTTTTACTTTCACTTCACAACTCAGTTTACAGAATACATCTTAAATTTCTGTGCAAATCCCTTATTTCCCCTGAAGCAGAGAGAGGAAACAATGTGCTCTTCCTGGTTGGGCTTCCTCCTGATCCAGGGAAGCATCACTGGAAAATCACAGTGACGGGAAGCCCCAGTGCAGTAGTCAATGGATTATTTTGATATGACCTGTATGCAAATAAGCACAAGCCTGAATTTAGAGAACATGGCTGAAAGCAAGAAAACATTTTAATAAATATCAAAAGTCATACTCTGCCATGTAGCTGATTGAACTGTTGCTATTCACCAAATTTTTTCACTAGAACAAATGAAAAATACCAGTTCTTCCACTTCACGCTTCTAGCCTGGCTTCTGGGAGATGTAGATGTTAATGTTGTCTTTCCAGATTACCTGATAGGTAAATCAGTGTCACAGAGAACTCGATAAAGAGATTCTTCTAGGGATTCCCCTGATGTTCCAGTGGCTAAGACCCCACACCCACAATGCTGGGGGGCAGGGTTTGAACCCTGGTCAGGGAATTAGAACCCATATGCCACAACTAAAAAAAAAAAAATCCTGCATACCACAACTAAGATCCAGTGCAGCCAAATAAATAAAATAAAAATTAAAAGAGAGAGAGACTCTTTCATTAAAAAAAAAAAAAGCCTCTCCTTTCACTTTAAAAAATACATATATTTATTTTTATTGATTGATCTGACTGTGTCACATCTTAACTGTAGCACTTGGGATCTTCAGTCTGCACTGAAGCATGCAGGATTTTTAGTTGATCTTCAGTTGCGGCATCCTAACCAGGGACCGAAACCAGGCCCCCTGCATTGGGAGGGCAGAGTCTTAGCCACTGGGCCACCAGGAAAGTCCCTCCTTTTCACTTTGGAAAGGAGGATGCTTGCTGTTTAGTCACTGAGTTGTGTCCAACTCTTTCATGATCCCATGAACTGCAGCCCACCAGGCTCCTCTGTCCATGAGATTTCCCAGGCAAAAATACTAGAGTGGGTTGCCATTTCCTTCTCCAGGGGATCTTCCTGACCCAGGGATTGAAACCACGTCTCCTGCATTGGTAGGTAAATTCTTTACCACTGAGCCATCAGGGAAACCCATACATACATATACACACACATATACATATACATATAAATACACACACACACACACATGCACAGAATGGACAAATTGATTTGAGATGTATTTCACCCTGGATTTCAAATCTTTACCATAATAAAAGAAATGTAGAAAACTTTTAGAAGGAGCAAGACAGCAATGGACTTCCTCCTCAAATTCCATTTTTTATCCACTACTTTCTATCCTAGAGCTATCAGACAGCCTCAATAAATGCTTCTCTTAAGAAGAATGTGTTTCTGCCAGTCAGAGGAGGTAGGGAGGTTAAGGATAGGAGACAGCCAAATTGACTGAGTAATCAGCAAAAATTGAGGATGTTTAATCCAAGAGTCGGACACGACTGAGCAACTGAACTGAACTGAACTGACTAATCCATAAATCTACAGGGTTTCCTGTACAATTATTCCCAATACTGAGCTCACTAATATCTTGCTTTCCAGTTTCTTTTCCTATGGCATAAAAAAAAAGAATTCAAACCCTATTATCCTAAGTCTGAAACACCTTACCTCAAAATATAACCTTTTCTTAAAAAAATAATGAAATGTTTGACTCACAAATCCATATGAAGTATTCATCAAGTTTAGCCCTATTATCTTGTGATTTTATTAAACAAATATATTCTTACCTGCAATTGGAATATCACTATGCACTTCCTTCCAAGTCATTTACAATAAGGTTAAACAGGACCATTTCAGGTAGCAAAACTGAAAATAGCATTATTTACAATTCTGTCCAGAAAAAAAAATCCCTTTATTACTATTATTTTCTTTTTCTTGTCTTAAAAGTCATCACCCAGTCATCACATAATGTACCTTTGCCTTTCAACTAAACACTGATTGGACTCTTTTCAAAGATTTTTAGAAAATGTAAATGACTAACATTCACTTGTTTTCCTATTCCTATATTATTAACCAGTTCAAAAGTTACACCTAAATTAAGTGTAGTTTCCTCTTTAATGCTACTCTCCCAACCCAAAAATGTTAACTCTAAGTGTTCAATGATCTGTCTTATTAGAGAATCCACTTCTCTAAGAATGCACTAAAGCTAAACAATTAGCTAGACACTAAACAGGAAAACTGGAAGGTTGGATTCAGAATAACAGTGTGACATATAATGAAAGTGATCAATACTAAATGTTAAATTTCAAATCCCAGTTCAGCAAGATCAACCACAAAAGAAATATGAAGTTGAAATTAATCACAAAAGGATTACACCATATAAAAATTATACTTACATTTCAATGGAACTGTGTAAAGGACTGAATCATGTAGAATCGCTGCATGTACACTATGGCAGAGTTGATAGTCAATTGTGAGACATTAAGATGTTGACCTTAAGGAGAACGGGGGATGCAAATAGTCTTAGTTTTCTCTTCTGTTACAGAGAGGGAAGATGCATTCTTCCTACTGACTCTAGTACAAGAAGGTTATAAAGAAAAATGATAAGCTCTATAATCTTAAATTCTGGTGCTTTCACTGTTTCTGAAGACCAGTGCTTTGCAAATAAAAAACATTCCTACATAGCTAGCCTCCGGAGATCTACACAAGTAATGATCAGCTGAAGACCCCTTCCTTCTTTCTAGGGCATTCAAGTGCAATGCCTACCAGCAATTTCTATTATGAAAAATAAAGAGGAACATCTAGGGAATTAGATAATACTATGGATGTCCCCATAAAGTACATTGGAGGAAACATTTCTGCAGATTACAATTAAAATATTCTATTCACTGTAAAGGGGTGACATTTTCAAGGCATTTTGGTCTTAGGGAATAACCTCTTAGTATGGAAAATATTTATTTCTATAAGTGACAATTTTTAAAACACTAGCAGCTTTGGGAAATTCCCTGGAGATCCAGTAGTTAGGACTCCATGCTTCCATCGGAGGGGGCACAGGTTCGATCCCTGGTGGGGAAAACTAGGATCCCACAAGCAGCATGTTACTAGAAAAAGCATCAGCTTCATCACATCATTTCCTTTCTAGAATAAAACCTAATGTACTTTGCTACCTCAGCCAATACAATGTCTGTCTGTAATTTGAAATTGCCAAGTGTGAGAAGAGGCAGATCTTAAACAAAGGGGAGAAGGAGGTGAGTTAAATAATTTACTCTTAGATAGATTCCTTTCGAGGGAAGAGAGCCCGGTTGCCTTCACTGCCTTTGTTGGCAGGATTTGGCAGGTTTCTTCTCTGCAGCCTGGCCCCTTGGCAAGAGCAGGACCAGGAAGATCAGGGGCAGCCTGGTACTGCCAAGGTTGAACTTGACAAACTTCAAAGAGCAGCTCAAGGCTCCCAACTTGCTTCTTAAGGTAGTCGAGCAAGGTAAGGAGTCTGGATTGGCTGAAAGGCGATCCTTTCCAAGGAGCTGCTGTCTGTTTCCGTCTCAAGTCAGCGCCCCAAAGATCTCTTGACTAGCAGATTGTTCAAAATGAAATCTGAAAGAAATCTTACAGAGAAAGTAAATAATTGATCAATAGTTTGGAAAGTTGGAACACAGGAAAGATCATGACACAGCACAAAACAGGGATTTCCGAACTGAACGCACATGCCTGTGAAGCACTTTGGGAATAGTAGTGACATGAGGAATAGGTATTCAGATAATTCTGAGTAATTCTGGACACAAAGAAAGAAAAACACCCTACTCTTGGGGACCTGAGAACGTCAGGGTCTGTCAGTGGCTGAATTCATCATGTCATCATTGTCAAGGGCACTTCTTTTAAAGACAGATTATGAGGAAGCCAAAGACCAGCTATTCTTCTAGCAAAAACAGCACATTACAGTCGGATTAAATATTTAACTGAGAGAATTTGGGTTAAATATTAAGGAAATGCTTACCTAAAGAAATACAAGGTTTGGACCACCCTGAGAGAGCTAGTATCCTGTCCCCAGAGATGGTCAGGCTGACAAAACTGTCACCTCAATGATCCTCTTGAAGGAGGGCAGGTCCTCCGTGGCTCTTAGTGTTCAAATATGTTCGTTAGATGATAGACACAGGAAAGACAGGTCCCCTCACCCCTTCCACACCCCAGGGTCCCTGTTGGCTTCATCTTGCAGTCAAGATTTCCCAGCAGGGCTCCTGTCAGTGACTCCAGATACACACACAGATAGGACCCAGCTGGGAGGAAACACAGGCGGAGGGAAAAGTCCCCACACACGCCAGCAGAAACACCCCCGCATGTCACTCTGATTGTAACATTCTGACGTGAGGTTGGTAGGAAATCATTGCCAAATGCTTATAAGACATTTACAAATAGCCTCAGCATTTGTCTTAGAAACTAAACCGACCCTCTCATCAGCCTCATGCTGCCCTGAGTAGACCTGTCTGCCCAGTAGGGACAGGCCCGTTGGGTAAGTGGGGAGGAATGTAGACTACAGAACCAGACTGCCTTGGTTCAAATCCTTAGCTCACTGTGTCTTCCTGGCCAAGTTACTTAGCCTTTCTGTGCCTCAATTTCCCCATCTGTACAATTAGGATGAAAATAGTACCTATTTCCCAAAAAGGACCTACTGTATAGCACAGGGAACTTGGCTCAGTATTCTGTAATAACCTATATTGGAAGAGAATTTGAAATAGATATATGTGTATGTATCTCTGAGTCACTTTGTTGTACATCTGAAACTAACACAACTTTGTTAATCAACTATACTCTGATCAGTTCAGTTCAGTTGCTCAGTTGTGTCCGACTCTTTGCGACCCCATGAATAGAAGCACGCCAGGCCTCCCTGTCCATCACCAACTCCCAGAGTTCACTCAGACTCATGTCCTTAGAGTCCGTGATGCCATCCAGCCATCTCATCCTCTGTCATCCCCTTCTCCTCCTGCCCCCAATCCTCCCAGCATCAAAGTCTTTTCCAATGAGTCAACTCTTTGCATGAGGTGGCCAAAGTACTGGAATTTCAGCTTTAGCATCATTCCTTCCAAAGAAATCCCAGGGCTGATCTCCTTCAGAATGGACTGGTTGGATCTCCTTGCAGTCCAAGGGACTCTCAAGAGTCTTCTCCAAAACCACAGTTCAAAAGCATCAATTCTTCAGCGCTCAGCCTTCTTCACAGTCCAACTCTCACATCCATATACGACCACAGGAAAAACCATAGCCTTGACTAGACGGACCTTAGTCGGCAAAGTAATGTCTCTGCTTTTGAATATACTATCTAGGTTGGTCATAACTTTTCTTCCAAGGAGTAAGAGTCTTTTAATTTCATGGCTGCAGTCACCATCTGCAGTGATTTTGGAGCCCCCCAAAATAAAGTCTGACATTGTTTCCACTGTTTCCCCATCTATTTGCCATGAAGTGATGGGACCGGATGCCATGATCTTCGTTTTCTGAATGTTGAGCTTTAAGCCAACTTTTTCACTCTCCTCTTTCACTTTCATCAAGAGGCTTTTTAGCTCCTCTTCCCTTTCTGCCATAAGGGTGGTATCACCTGCATATCTGAGGTTATTGATATTTCTCCCGTAATCTTGATTCCAGCTTGTGTTTCTTCCAGCCCAGCGTTTCTCATGATGTACTCTGCATATAAGTTAAATAAGCAGCGTGACGATATACAACCTTGATGTACTCCTTTTCCTATTTGGAACCAGTCTGTTGTTCCATGTCCAGTTCTAACTGTTGCTTCCTGACCTGCATACAGATTTCTCAAGAGGCAAGTCAGGTGGTCTGGTATTCCCATCTCTTTCAGAATTTTCCACAGTTGATTGTGATCCACACAGTCAAAGGCTTTGGCATAGTCAATAAAGCAGAAATAGATGTTTTTCTGGAACTCTCTTGCTTTTTCCATGATCCAGCGGGTGTTGGCAATTTGATCTCTGGTTCCTCTGCCTTTTCTAAAACCAGCTTGAACATCAAGGAGTTCACGGTTCACGTATTGCTGAAGCCTGGCTTGGAGAATTCTGAGCATTACTTTACTAGCATGTGAGATGAGTGCAATTGTGCAGTAGTTTGAGCATTCTTTGGCATTGCCTTTCTTTGGGATTGGAATGAAAGCTGACCTTTTCCAGTCCTATGGCCACTGCTGAGTTTTCCAAATTTGCTGGCATATTGAGTGCAGCACTTTCACAGCATCATCTTTCAGGATTTGAAATAGCTCAACTGGAATTCCATCACCTCCCCTAGCTTTGTTTGTAGTGATGCTTTCTAAGGCCCACTTGACTTCACATTCCAAGATGTCTGGCTCTAGATTAGTGATCACATCATCATGATTATCTGGGTCGTGAAGATCTTTTTTGTACAGTTCTTCCATGTATTCTTGCCACCTCTTCTTAATATCTTCTGCTTCTGTTAGGTCCATACCATTTCTGTCCTTTATCAAGCCCATCTTTGCATGAAATGTCCCCTTGATATCTCTAATTTTCTTGAAGAGATCTCTAGTCTTTCCCATTCTGTTGTTTTCCTCTATTTCTTTGCATTGATTGCTGAAGAAGGCTTTCTTATCTCTTCTTGTTATTCTTTGGAACTCTGCATTCAGATGCTTATATCTTTCCTTTTCTCCTTTGCTTTTCGCTTCTCTTCTTTTCACAGCTATTTGTAAGGCCTCACCAGACAACCATTTTGCTTTTTTGCATTTCTTTTCCATGGGGATGGTCTTGACCTCTGTCTCCTGTACAATGTCACAAACCTCAGTCCATAGTTCATCAGGCACTCTATCTATCAGATCTAGGCCCTTAAATCTATTTCTCACTTCCACTGTATAATCATAAGAGATTTGATTTAGGTCATACCTGAATGGTCTAGCGGTTTTCCCTACTTTCTTCAATTTGAGTCTGAATTGGGCAATAAGGAGTTCATGATCTGAGCCACAGTCAGCTCCTGGTCTTGTTTTTGTTGACTGTATAGAGCTTCTCCATCTTTGGCTGCAAAGAATATAATCAATCTGATTTCGGTGTTGACCATCTGGTGATGTCCATGTGTAGAGTCTTCTCTTGTGTTGTTGGAAGAGGGTGTTTGCTATGACCAGTGCATTTTCTTGGCAAAACTCTATTAGTCTTTGCCCTGCTTCATTCCACATCCCAACGCCAAATTTGACTGTTATTCCAGGTGTTTCTTGACTTCCTACTTTTGCATTCCAGTCCCCTATAATGAAAAGGACATCTTTTTTGGGTGTTAGTTCTAAAAGGTCTTGTAGGTCTTCATAAAACCATTTAACTTCAGTTTCTTCAGCATTACTGGTTGGGGCATAGACTTGGATAACTGTGATATTGAATGGTTTGCCTTGGAGACGAACAGAAACCATTCTGTCGTTTTTGAGATTGCATCCAAGTACTGCATTTTGGACTCTTTTGTTGACCAGGATGGCTACTCCATTTCTTCTGAGGGATTCCTGCCTGTAGTAGTAGATTAATGGTCATCTGAGTTAAATTCACCCATTCCAGTCCATTTTAGTTCGCTGATTCCTAGAATGTCGACATTCACCCTTGCCATTTCTTGTTTGAACACCCCCAATTTGCTTTGATTCATGGACCTGACATTCCAGTTTCCTATGCAATATTGCTTTTTACAGCATCGGATCTTGCTTCTATCACCAGTCACATCCACAACTGGGTATTGTTTTTGCTTTGGCTCCATTCCTTCATTCTTTCTGGAGTTATTTCTCCACTGATCTCCAGTAGCATATTGGGCACCTAATGACCTGGGGAGTTCCTCTTTTGGTATCCTATCATTTTGCCTTTTCATACTGTTCATGTGGTTCTCAAGGCAAGAATACTAAAGTGGCTTGCCATTCCCTTCTCCAGTGGACCACATTCTGTCAGGCCTCTCCACCATGACCCGCCTGTCTTGGGTGGCCCCACAGGCATGGCTTGGTTTCATTGAGTTAGACAAGGCTGTGGTCCCAGTGTGATTAGATTGACTAGTTTTCTGTGAGTATGGTTTCAGTGTGTCTGCCCTCTGATGCCCTCTTGCAACATTTAACATCTTACTTGGATTTCTCTTACCTTGGACGTGGGGTATCTCTTCACGGCTGCTCCAGCAAGGCACAGCGGCTGCCCCCTACCTTGGACGAGGGTACCTCCTTACCGCCGCCGTTCCTGACCTTCAACGTGGGATAGCTCCTCTAGGCCTTCCTGTGCCTGCGCAGCCACCGCTCCTCCGGTTGATCCTCCCAGCTGCTGCCCCTGGCCTCAGGCTCGGGGTGTCTCCTCCCGGCCGCCACTAACCTTGGACACAGGGTAGCTCCTCTCGGCTGCGCTTAAGTGCGCCGGCTCGCTATACTCTGACATAAAATAGAAATTAAAATAAGAAAATAGTACTTGTCTCATAGAGTTGGTATAAGGATTAAATGAATTACTATATGTGTGTGTGTGCTCATTGGCATCTGACTCTTTGCGATCCCATGGACTGTAGCCCACCAGGCTCTCTGTCCATGGGATTTTCCAAGGAAGAATACTAGGTTGTCATCTCCTGTTCCAGGGGATCTTACTGATTTAGGGATTGAAACCAAGTCTCTTGCATCTCCTACATTAACAGGGGGATTCTGTATCATTGTGCCACCTGGGAAGCCCTGAATTAATATAGGCAAAGCTCTTAATACAGTGCCTGACACATGGTAAGCATTCAATAAATGTTCACTATATCATCATTACACATTTACATTTACGGAGAAAGCACTATTTGATATGTATCCTGTAATTAATCATCACATCAAACCCATGAAATAGATACTACAAATAGATTAGGGAGACATCAAGGTCACAGGTAAATGACAGATCTTGTCTTTGAATCCAATCTAATTCTAGATCCTTTATATGTGGGAGATTTTTATGCGAGACAAAAAGACAAAGCAAAGTATCTAGGTGTTTTCATTTTGTTTTTTTCCAGGTGAAAAATGCACACATATGAAAATTTCAAAAGAACAAGAGGGAATATAATGAACATAAGCCTACTTTTCACTCCAGTTCTTTGCTGCAATATTCAACATATTTGAACACTTGGTTGTACATCCTTTCAAAATTTTTCAATGCACATTCAAGTGTACATTTTTTTCTTTCCCCACAGACTGGAAGCATACTAGACACATGATCCTACTATTTGCTTTTTCATTTAGTAATGACTACTCCATTTTAGAACATTCTGACTCACCCATTCTCTTTAATGGTTCCATAGCATTCCACTTCATGAAGGAACCATAATACACTATTAGTCCTTCAAATGATGGACATTTAGGCTATTTCCACCATTTGCTATGACAAAAAAAAAAAAAAGCAACCTGCAATGAAAATTGTTTTACAGTGGATCTTTAGGACATGCAGAAGTTTATCTTAGGGTTATATTTCTAGACAAATCAATGCATACTTTTGTTTTTAAATACTGCCAATTGGCCTTCCAAAAAGGCTACTTTGATTTTTACTTCACCAAGCACGTATGAGTTTCATCACCTGCCTTTGCAAACAAGGAAACAAAGCCTTCATAAAGCAAATTCAGAGGTGTACTTATAACACCAACCACAAAACTGGCATCTTCCAGTTGAATTTCAAAAAGGAAGGGAAAAAGTCTCCAGAAACGTGGAGGTAGGTGTACTGTAACATCAATCCCAGGGTGTGAACTCCTCCCGGAACTGGGTCTGTTTGCACACCCCTTAGATGGCAGCCAGGCTACCCAACTCCAGTATTCTTGCCTGGACAAGATATTCCGTGGACAGAGGTACCTCACGGGCTACAGTCCATGGCTTAGCAAAGAGTCGGACATGACCGAGTGAATAACACTTTCACTTTTCCCTAGACATTAGCCTTTTCATACTGTTCATGGGGTTCTCAAGGCAAGAATACTGAAGTGGTTTGCCATTCCCTTCTCCACTGGACCATGTTTCTTCAAAACTCTCCACCATGATCCGTGAGTCTTGCTTGGCCCTACATGGCATGGCTCATAGTTTCATTGAGTTAGACAAGGCTGTGGTCCATGTGATCAGATTGGTTAGTTTTCTGTGATTGTCATTTCTATTCTGTCTGCCCTCTGATGGAGAAGGATAAGAGGCTTATGGAACCTTCCTGATGGGAGAAACTGACTGAGGGGGAAACTGGGTCTTGTTCTGATGGGCAGGGCCATGCTCAGTAAATCTTTAATCCAATTTTCTGTTGAAGGACTGGGCTGTGTTCCCTCCCTGTTGTTTGACCTGAGGCCAAACTATGGTGGAGGTAATGAAGATAATGGTGACCTCCTTCAAAAGGTTCCATGCACGCACTGCTGCACTCAGTGTCCACAACCCTGCAGCAGGCCACTGCCAACACACACCTCCGCCAGAGGCTCCTGGACACTCCCGGGCAAGTCTGGGTGGGGTCAGCCTCTTGTGGGGTCACTGCTCATTTCTCCTGGGTCCTGGTGCACACAAGGACCTTCAAGATCTTTTGTTTGTGCCCTCCAAGACTCTGTTTCCCAGTCCTGTGTAAGTTCTGGTGGCTGTATGGTGGGATCATCAAAAAAGCAAGAGTGTTCCAGAAAAACATCTATTTCTGCTTTATTGACTATGCCAAAACCTTTGACTGTGTGGATCACAAGAAACTATGGAAAATTCTTGAAAAGATGGGAATACCAGATCACCTGACCCGCCTCTTGAGAAATCTGTATGCAGGTCAGGAAGCAACAATTAGAACTGGACATGGAACAACAGACTGGTTCCAAATAGGAAAAAGAGTGTGTCAAGGCTGTATCTTGTCACCCTGCTTATTTAACTTATATGCAGAGTACATCATGAGAAATGCCAGGCTGGACGAAGCACAAGCTGTAATTGAGATTGCTGGGAGAAATATCAATAACCTCAGATATCCAGATGACACCACCCTTATGGCAGAAAGCAAAGAAGAACTAAAGAGCCTCTTGATGAAAGGGAAAGAGGAGAGTGAAAAAGTTAGCTTAAAACTTAACATTCAGAAAATGAAGATCATGGCATCCGGTCCCATCACTTCATGGCAAATAGATGGGGAAACAATGGAAACAGTGACAGGCTTTACTTTGGGCGGCTCCAAAATCACTGCAGATGGTGACTGCAGCCATGAAATTAAAAGATGCTTGCTCCTTGGAAGAAAAGTTAAGACCAAACTAGACAGCTTATTAAAAAGCAGAAACATTACTTTGCCAACAAAGGTCCATCTATTCAAAGCTATGGTTTTTCCAGTAGTCCTGTATGGATGTGAAAGTTGGACAATAAAGAAAGCTGAGTGCCGAAGAGTTGATGCTTTTGAACTGTGATGTTGGAGAAGACTCTTGAGAGTCCCTGGTACTGCAAGGAGCTCAAACCAGTCCATCCTAAAGGAAATCAGTCATGAATATTCATTGGAAGGACTGATGCTGAAGCTGAAACTCCAATACTTTGGCCACCTGATGAGAGGAACTGACTCATTTGAAAAGAACCTAATGCTGGGAAAGATTGAAGGCAGGAGGAGAAGGGGACGACAGAGGATGAGATGGTTGGATGGCATCACTGACTCGATGGACATGAGTTTGAGTAAGCTCTGGGAGTTGGTGATGGACAGGGAAGTCTGGCATGCTGCAGTCCATGGGATCGAAGAGTTGGACACGACTGAGCAACTGAACTAAACTGAATTGAGAAGGCAGCTTAAGATCCCCATTGGTTTCTACAGCAAGGTCTAGGCTAACCCCCGGGCTAGAGCCAGGACAGGAGCAGAGTGGATGCATGTGGATGGTGAATAGGTTTATACCAGGACACCAGCACCTATGCAAGGTTGTTCTTGTTTTACTAGTTTTTTAAAAAGTGAAACTTCACTTCTAAAAAGTCTTTAAGATGATTTACAGAATGAAAATATAAAACATTGAACAATTTTTTAAGTTAAAAAGAAATATGAAAAGAAAATTATGAGGAATTCTCTGGTGGTCCAGTGATGAGGTCTTGGTGCTTTCACCGCCAGGGCCCAGGTTCAATCGCGGTGGGGGAGTAAGATTCTGCAAGCCGCAGTGTTAGTTGCTCAGTCTTGTCTGACTCTTTGGGACCCCATGGACTGTAGCCTGCCAGGCTCCTCTGTACCTGGGATTCTCCAGGCAAGAATACTGGAGTGGGTAGCCATTCCCTTCTTCAGGGGATCTTCCCGACCCAGGGATCACACCTGGGTCTCCTGCATTACAGACAGATTGTTTATCATCTGCACTACCAGGCAAGCTTCAGGGTGTGGCCAAAAAAAAAAAAAAAGGAAGAAAGAAAGAAAATTGCTGGATAAATAACTTCATCAAGTTGCCAGAGTACCCTGCTGTAAATCCTAAATTTCTAGGCTTCCTGGCAGTCAGGGCAAAGCAGTCAGTGTTCTTTGTAGTCTGTCTTCGTTGAGTTTGGAGACACCAAAACTTTAAAAATCCCCCTTCGATGCTTAAAGAGCTACCAAACTGAGCAGACGCTGCAAACCGAAGGTGTGAGCACAACTGCCTCTCAAATCACAAGCGACAACGAAGAATGAAGTCTGACGACTGTGTCTTTAAAACCAACCCTCTCTTATTTAAGTGATCTGAGTGATATTTTTCAGTTCTTGGCAAACAAATGACCCTAGAGTTAACTGACATCCTTGTTGGGCCTGACATCCTTTGTGTTCAGTCCAAGAATGTGTCCTTCCCTGTAGGAAGTAAGTGATATTTCAGTGGGTCTTTTTTTTTTCTTTTCTTTTCTAGCAGACCTCCTGACAAATAAGAAGTCCTCCTTTTCCTGTTCAGACAGGCCCATATCAGAGCGCGTGACTATCAAGACCAATTGGTCTATGAGCAGGAACTCTTGTTTCCCAAACACATCTCTGTGTCACGCTAAAGGCTGTAGCCCTTTCAGCCCAGCTGTCTCAGCGGAAAGACTCTGTTGTCCCTCGGGGCTGTTGCCACCCTACACTGGCGTCTGTGCTGTGACCTGGAGGGCAAACCGTTCTGTGCCTTTTAACTCACATAAGGACAGAAGAAGGACTTCCTGGGCAGACCAGTGATTAAGACTCGGAGTTCCACTACATGGGACGTAGGTTTGATCCCTAATTCTATATGCTATGTGGCACAGCCAAAAAAAATTTTTTTTAATTAAAGAAAAAACAAAAACAAAACAGAAGGGTTTTCCTCCATGTGGAGACACACACAGAGGACTTCACACAGAACTTAGGGCCCTAACGTCTGGTTAACATTTCAGCTCCAGACCTGAAAAGATGGCTTTGAAGTTGAATTTATTTAGCCCTCCCTCACCACACACATGGAGAAGGAAATGGCAACCCACTCCAGTATTCTTGCCTAGAGAATCCTGTGGACAGAGAAACCTGGTGGGCTGCTGTCTATGGGGTCACCCAGGGTCGGACACAACTGAAGTGACTTAGCAGCAGCAGCAGCACCACACACAAGCAGATTCTAACTCAGTACGTATGCTCTGAGAGACAATTTGTGTTTCTAACAAATTCACCAGGGGAGTCCTATTGCCTGAGTCCACAGGCGGGTCCACTAGTAGTGTTAGACCTGGGAAGCTTTAAGAAATCGGCATGGCAAATCAGTTACATCAGAATGTGGGAGGCAGGAAGGACTGATTATGCTTTTACACTTGGGTGCAGCAGAAGCTGAGAACCCCCCACTGTAGAGGTGGCTTAAGCAAGAGGAATGGGTTGAACAGAGGCGCAGGGGAGAGACAAAGTAAAGATGTCTGAAGAGTCCATCATCTAAGTACATAGGTATGGCTAGAATGCAGATGCATTGTGGGAGCTGTACTTTAACTCATATGCCAGGACAAGGACAATTTAGAACCAGTGTGCTACACACAGGACAAAAATTCTATTGTTACCTAAATTATTACTAGGAATCTTATGACCAACTTGCTTGTGGAGCACAATGTCTCCATTTTTATCTAAGGGAAGCCTGTCTGGGACATAAGTAAGTCCATCAAGAGTGAGGTTTCCCATTGAGGTTAAACATCTCTGTCAGTCTGGCTCTCATTCTGAGAATTAGAAGCCAGAAAGTAGAATGTGCGACATCATACAGAGTATTTCTATGAAGTAACTAGCTTGTATCAGCTTATTTTCCAAAATATCCTTTGCAATAAAATATGAATCAATTACTATGCACCTGAAACTATTCTGCAGTCACCTGGCAAAGAGAATCACATATTATAAAGAATCAGTTTAAAATGACAGTTTTCTTGTCTATCACTCTTTTAGTCCATTTGGGCTGTTATAACAAAAATACCATAGATTGGGTGGCTTAAGCAACAAACATTTATTTCTTACAATTCTGGGAAGATCAAGGCACCAGTACATACAGTGTTTGGTGAGGGTCCACTCCCTAGTTCATAGATGGCTTAAGGGACTGGGGTCTCTTTCATAAGGACACTAATCCCATACATGAGGGCCCCACCCTCACAATCTAATCACCCCAAAGACTCCACCTCCACATACATTGAGAATTAGGCTTCAGCATAAGAATGTGTCCAACACAAATATTGTCTATTGTCTTTCCTATTTTTGAATAATCCTAGAATCTTGAGAATATTGGTCATGTGCACTCATTATTTGGGGCTTTTCTGGTGGCTCGGTGGTAAAGAATCCTCCTGCAATGTAAGAGACTCAGGTTTGATCCCTGAGTTGGGAAGATCCCCTGGAGGAGGAAATGGCAAACCACTCCAGAAGTCTTGCCTGGAAAATCCCATGGACAAAGGAGCCTGGTGAGTTACAGTCCATGGGGTCACAAGGAGTCAGATACGACCGAAGTGACTTAGCACAAACACATGCACACAGAGCTACTCTCCCACCAAGGCTGATCAACTCTGACAGCTCATATCTTACACAGCAAAAAGACAATGCCAATTTGTGGCACAGCCCAGTCCTAAAACTTTGGTCTGTAAACAGACTATGTTAATCAACCTACACTACAATGAACCTCTTGTAAGTCATATTTGGGATTTTCTCTGCCTATTTTATATAAGAATGAGTTCTGAACTTTAAGGGTGAAACCACAGATCCTGAATTTTCCGGGACAATTTAGATGTGATAGATTTTGTCTCTAGATGTTAATATCAATGGATATACAAATCAGAACAAAAGAAAAAGTTCTTTGTCAGACCAAACACCTCATACTTGGTTCCAAAGCAAACTACTCTACCCCTCATCAAATCGCTGCCACTCCTCCTCCCTCACCCAGGAGTCTATGCAGATTTTTCTACAGATGGTAATTTGCAGTTCTCACTGACTTCCAGAGTCATCCTCCCTGCTTTTAAAAGAGCTCTCAAACCTGTTGGTCACATGGATATACGTGTATGTTAATATCAGATATTGCATGGGCTTTCCATGGCCCTGGAAATTCAATTATTTTGAGCTATCCTTTCTGCTTTTTCCCCCTCCCTGTTCCAATCCCTACCTGTGAAAGTCCAAAGTAACTGGATTTCTACTAATTCTCACGTAGGAGGTTAAAGTCTGTGGTCTTTTTAGGCCTTTGGAATCCTGCTACACAATGTTTAGTAATATTCTGTATCATGTTGAATTGGCCTCAGACTCAGTCCCTCTTTCCGTTTCTATACAGACACATATACATACACACACAATCCAAAAGGCTTCATAAATTCAGGATATGGGGTGCAAGGAGACAGAGTGACTGTCAAAAGCATACACACACACACACAATATGCACAAATCCATGTAGCATTTAGATCCGGCAGGATTCTGAGTGCATCTTTCAGCCACGGAAGTCTGGGACCAGTTTCACTGCACTGACTTTCTGCAGCTCCCCATCTTGCTCATCCTCCTCTCTCTGGTCACAAATGGGACAACTTGAGCATCAACTGCAATGGATTGAAATGCATCAAATGTGTACAATCCAGAAGTTCATCGTGATACTCGACACATCATGCTCTAGACCCAGCACTCACAGAGCCTCTGCAGTGGCGGTGCACCTGTGTCTGAGCTGAAATCTTCCCAAAGGCCCCCACAGCACCAGTTTCTCTGTCCTCCCAGGTCTCCTCCTAAATGGGTCTTTTCCTATCACCCTGTTTAAAATCACATATTCCCATGCCCACCCTACCTGCAGGCACCCCTCTCTCCATCTCTTCTCACCATCTAACCTATAACAGACGATCAACAAAATGCATGAGTAAAATGTCTTCTTCCCATCTCCCAACTAAGAGGGTAGGGATTTCTTTGTTCTTGTCTGTTTTATTCTTTTTGATATTTCCAGACCCAGAAATATCTAGAACTATCTAGTCTATAGAAGGCACTCAGTCAATATTAGTTGGATGGATGAATGACAACTGAAGCTATTTCTCCCCTCTTCTGTAATAATCTCTCACTGTTCTCATTTCTTTGCTAGAAGTTGCTGCAGTTGCTTGTGTTTTCCTGTTAGATTAGCTACAGAGGAATTGAAGTCAAAAGGGCCTGGGGTCACTCTGGATGGAAAGAGGATATTTCTTGCAGGACTCGAGGTGGCAGTAGGGTAAAATCTCTAATTTAGGGATTGCCCTGGTGGTCCAGTGGCTAAGATTCCATGCTTCCAATGCTGGGGACCTGGGTTCAATCCCTGGTCAGGGAATTAGATCCCACATGCTGCAACTGAAATCCAGCACAGTGAAATAAAATATATTTTTAAAAAATTCTCTATTTAAGACTGCAAGATGGTGAATGAGAATGCTAACCAGTCCCCTGAAACTCTCAGAAATACGGGGGATTTTGTGGATACTAAACTCTACCCATAGTAGGATGAGATGGAGGTTATAGTGCTTTTAGACAAATTTTGTTTTAAGATGACTGAACACAGGAAGCAGGAAGATTTGGAATTTGAGGTTACACAAAAAGGACAACACACCCCAGTTCAGTTCAGTTCAGTCACTCAGTCGTGTCTGACTCTGAGACCCCATGAATCGCAGCACACCAGGCCTCCCTGTCCATCACCAACTCCCAGAGTTCACTTAGACTCACGTCCATCGAGTCGGTGATGCCATCCAGCCATCTCATCCTCTGTCATCCCCTTCTCCTCCTGCCCCCAATCCCTCCCAGCATCACAGTCTTTCCCAATGAGTCAACTCTTCGCGTGAGGTGGCCAAAGTACTGGAGCTTCAGCTTTAGCATCATTCCTTCCAAAGAAATTCCAGGGCTGATCTCCTTCAGAATGGACTGGTTGGATCTCCTTGCAGTCCAAGGGACTCTCAAGAGTCTTCTCCAACACCACAGTTCAAAAGCATCAATTCTTCAGCGCTCAGCTTTCTTCACAGTCCACCTCTCACACCCATACATGACCACAGGAAAAACCATAGCCTTGACTAGACGGACCTTAGTCGGCAAAGTAATGTCTCTGCTTTTGAATATACTATCTAGGTTGGTCATAACTTTTCTTCCAAGGAGTAAGCATCTTTTAATTTCATGGCTGCAATCACCATCTGCAGTGATTTTGGAGCCCCCCAAAATAAAGTCTGACACTGTTTCCACTGCTTCCCCATCTATTTCCCATGAAGTGATGAGACCAGATGCCATGATCTTCGTTTTCTGAATGTTGAGCTTTAAGCCAACTTTTTCATTCTCCACTTTCACGTTCATCAAGAGGCTTTTTAGTTCCTCTTCACTTTCTGCCATAAAGGTGGTGTCATCTGCATATCTGAGGTATTGATATTTCTCCCAGCAATCTTGATTCCAACTTGTGTTTCTTCCAGTCCAGCTTTTCTCATGATGTACTCTGCATAGAAGTTAAATAAGCAGGGTGACAATATACAGCCTTGACGTACTCCTTTTCCTATTTGAAACCAGTAACCCAGAGCTGATGCACTGAGAATTCACAGGATGATAGAAAAGGCATGAAGGCACAAGGTGGAAAGCAAATTTGTCCATGTATCCAAGTGCTTTGTGGAGGAATCCACCTGAAATCTGCCTCCATTTACACACGAAGGCACTGAGATGCAAAATCGCGTGTCTTGAGCAAGTTCATAGCCACGCCCCTGACACATGGCTGAACTGGGTACACACCATAGCTTTGTACTCCATCAGGCATCTGCTCAGAGGCTCTTCAGGGTTGGGTCATGTACTGCATGTGTATAACCCATACTTTTCTGTCAAGTTCATGACTAAGTGTTAATAAGATTGAAGCAGCAAGTGGAGCAGAGTTCAATACCGGCAAAGAGCTGCCTTGTCCGGGAGATCATTCAGCCCAGAACTCAAATCCCAGTCCTGTCAGGGCCTAGCTCCACGGCCTTGGAGAAGCTCATCCAGCCTCAGTTTTCTTGTCTGTCAAAGGCGGAGGACAATACCTACTCTGTAGGCTGCTACGGGGATGACATTTCAGAGAAAACATTCAGCAGAGTCCTGGAACATAGTAAGTCCTTGATAATTGGTACCTTCACATTTTTGCAATAGCAGAAGTTTTGAATTTTTGTTTCTTGCACAAAGGCTTAAAATAGTTTAGCTACAACATCTTAGTTATTAAATCTAGCAGCTTTTTAACCAGTTGGACAGGTTACTTCGTGTTGTTCATTTTTTCTGCATTAGTCATGAAGACTGGAGGCCAAAGCATTCATTGTTTTCCCCCAACATTTCTCAAAGTAAAATTGCAAACTTGAAGCCAAATTGAAAGACTTAGATGGTGATCACCCCCACATTACCCACTGCCTGGCTCCTGCTGTTAACATCCTCCTGGAGTTACTTTATCATCAATCTACTCACTATCCAACCCTCGCCCAGCCATCTCCTTTTTATGCATTTCAAAGTAAGTTGCAGGCATTCATGTTTGGATACTTCAGCATACCTATCTCAGATTAGAGTTTAATGCTTGTTTACATGTTTTAATCCCTGAATTTTGACCTAAAAGGTACACTGGAGATCATTCAGTCTTATTCCCTTCATTCCATAGATGTGGAAACTGAGCCAGTTCATGTGTTTTCTAGAAACAGCATTAGCTTAGAGAGGGATGATCCCCCAACAATATTCAGAGGCAAGTCTTAGCATTTTCTCCATTTCCTTTTTTAGATGTTTGTGCTTTTTTATTTTTCAAGACTAATTTTTTTCAGAGCATGTCTTACTATAAAATTGATGCACCAATTGCCTTAGCCGAGTCCTGAGCCAGGTGACCACATTTTCCCCTAAATCCTGCAGTTCCCCTGAACAGAACCAACAAAGGGAACCACCACGGAGCTTCCAGAGCAGCGCGCCTGAGCCCCTGGAGTGATGGAGTTGAGGTGTGTGGAGAGCGAGGGGTGGGGGGCTTCTGGGGTTCCCAGGCAGGCCCTCCAGCCTTGAGACGCCACGCACGTAGTACAAATGTGACCACTTTCCATGTCCGCCACGTTAAGAAAGGATTGGGAAGTAGGACCCCACCCAGTAATCTGACGATCTTCCCTGATAGCTCAACTGGTAAAGAATCTGCCTGCAATGCAGGAGACCCTGGTTTGTATTCTTGGGTCAGGAAAATCTGCTGGAGAAGTGATAGGCTACCCATTCCACTATTCCGGCCTGGAGAATTCCATGGACTGTATAGTCCATGAGGTCACAAAGAGTTGGACACAACTGAGTGACTTTTACTTTCGCTCCATGAAAGCAACAAATCAACCATTAACAGATTCCAGTTACCTCCTCTTGACTGTACTACTTTTGTGAACGACAATCTTAAGTCTCGAGAGAAGGATGTGAAAACTGGTTTGTATGCCACCTAGTCTACACTGGGACCTACTTACTTATTTTTGTCTGTGCTGGGTCTTTGTTGCTCCAAGGGCCTTTCTCTAGTTGCACTGAGCAGAGGCTACTCTCTAGCTGCAGTGAGCAGAGGCTACTCTCTAGCTGCAGTGAGGAGGGGCTACTCTCTAGCTGCAGTGAGGAGGGGCTACTCTCTAGCTGCAGTGAGGAGGGGCTACTCTCTAGCTGCAGTGAGGAGGGGCTACTCTCTAGCTGCAGTGAGCAGAGGCTACTCTCTAGCTGCAGTGAGGAGGGGCTACTCCCTAGCTGCAGTGAGCAGAGGCTGCTCTAGTTGCAGTGCATGGGCTTATTGCAGTGGCTTCTCTTGTTGCAGAGCATGGGCTTTATGGCACGAGGGCTCAGGGGTTGCTGCTCCTGGGCTCCAGAGCACAGGCTTGGTAGTTGGCGTGAACGGGCTTAGTTACTGCACCACATGTGGGATCTTCCCAAATCAGGGATTGAACTGGTGTCTCCTGCACTAGCGGATAGATTGTTTACCACTGAGCCACCAGGGAAGCCCCTACATTGAGGTTTAAACAGAGGGTAAATTACACACCAGCCTTGACTGCAGATTCAGCCCGAGTGTTCTTCACCAAACTTCTGGGAGTGGGAGGGTGGGAGGTTAGGATTGATACAGTTTGGGGTTTTTGAGGGGTGTGGTGGGGTTGTTTTTTGTTTTTGGCCACACTGCATGACTCCTGGGATCTCAGTTCCCCAAACAGGGGTTGAACCCAGGCCTGGCAGTGCCAGAGAATTCCAGAACTGATACAGCTAGGTGGATTGTAGATGACAGTGTACTGCTAGCCCCCACCACTCCCCGAGAACACGGGTTTCTATCTGGGGCCTGACAGGCGTCTCTGGCCTCAGCCTGGGAGAGCTGAAAGTCAAGCTCAGGATGAGAGGAAGGGCATATCCTTCTCAAAACCAAGGGCAGGGGGTGGCGGGTGGGGAGTGGCTGTCTCGGTCCAGTTCTTAAAATCACACAGTGTGGGCCTCCTTAGGAGTTTCTCTTGTACTGGCCTGCAGCAGCTTTGTGTGTGAACACTTCAACGTCTGTTGGCAGTGATGACAGGGACAAAAAAAGCAACCGAGTTCCTTTTCCTTCTGTCTTCACCCCAACCTTCAGCATCACCTATGGGGCCTGGCTCCTCCTCCCTCTCCCTCACCTGGTCTTTATTTCAGAGGCCGGAGGCTTGGAACCCGGATCACTTACCAGCAAAAAGGTAAGTCTGGGGTGGGAAGTACTGATGCTGAGCCAGGGCGGTTCGGGGGAAGATAACGTGTGGTCCGCAGGGCTTCATGCTCTGGAGGGTCCTGTGCTGGGTGTAACACTCTGTTAGCACCCTCTTACAGGTGTTAATCATTGTACCCTCGAATATGTGCTTTTTAAGTGAAGTCCGGGGGTGGACCTGTGTTGACCAGAGCAAGGACGCGCGTCATGTGTGTGCGCATGCGCGTGTGTTTGCGGCAATTTCTGGCAGCCTCATCCTTGGGTTGTGGTACCCACACCCATGAGCACAGGGTTCCAGTGGACTGGTGATACCTTGGGCATCAGCGAGGCTCAAAGTGGGTGCCAGGGAAGTGCTAGACCTACAACCCAGTCATCAGAGGAGCTGATGGCGCCAAGAAGCTGTGCTTTCCTAGAGAAAGAAAGCAGTGACATTATAAGAAACACACAAGGGATCCCATCACATTTATTCCCGCCCTCATGACTTCCCTGCATTACCAACTACTTATGCCAACAAGGACAGAAACGGAGAGAGGGCAGCCATGGGTCCTCCTCCCTCCCAACCCTCCCTACTCAACTGAGGATGGAAAGTGCTGGTAGGATGTGAGCATACTGAGTGAAAACAATTAAGTTTACTTTCATGTATTGTTCCCACTGTTCTAGGAAGAACACATACATATATTTTGTTATGTGCAGGTACAAGCTTTGAAATAAAAAGTGTCCTTTGGCTGATTTTGTATGTGTTACATGCCATTGTATTTTAAACTGGCATGGCACAATGTAAAGATGGATGGTAAAAATTCATGCTGCTAAGTCAAAATGATAGCCTTTCCTGAAAATTATAATAGAAAACATCATCACAAGTAGACAGAAAGGAAAAAGCTTTACATCTTTGTACCTCTAATGACATTTTTTCCTGTTTTTTGAAGTGGCCTCATGCTTGTGTATTCTTCACCAAGCCCTGCAAATTACAGAGCCAGCCCAGAATTTGAATTATGGAGCCGAGACATCTGTATCTGAAAGCCTCCCGTTGCAAGATTCTGATGTGGCCAGAATCTAGATGCTGGGTTCTATTTCAAAGCCTTCCCAGGGTTCTCTTCCTCCATCCACCCTGCCCCTCTCCCCTTGGGCCAGTAAAATCCTGAACACAAGATTCTCCAAGCACGAAAATTATCTCCTTGCATAGCTGCAGATATCTCAAAAAGGACTTAAACTATTCTTCAGATGTCCTCAGTGTTAAGCATACGATTGCCCAGCTACTCTGTAAAGGCTGCTCAGTTTTAAATGCACCCCATCCTGACTTCAGAGGCTACACATTTTTCTTCCTTGGAGTCATAAGGTTCTTTCCTATCGGGTTTCCAGATGCCCCTCTGATTTCTACATTTACAATTACAGTCATTTTCCTAATCAACTCCTAATCAGCTCCAGGTTTTCCTGGAGCCCTGTTTGTCCTCAAGAAATCCCAGAGGCCCCTGAGCTGCTCCCCTGTTCTGTCTCCAATGAAGACCACCACACCTGGTCTTGGCAGGACCGACTGGCACGCCACAGCCAAGAGGCCACAGGGCACACCCTCCCACCTCCATCTCCATCTTCTGGAACCATCCCATCTTCCCCTCTTCATCCCTCCCCCCACCCTGTATCCCCCTCGTTAATCCCCATTATTTCTTGAAGTGAAACACCAAGGGACTCTCCAACTTAATATTTCAACACACACTCCTCTCTTGTCTGGACTGAAGCATCGTCCCTAAAGTTTAGTCACACTTTTGATACTTTTGCCCAAAGAAAGGGATCATTTCATCATTTTGAGATCCCTATATTTTTAAAACTTTATGTTAGTCAAATATAGTTGCTTTACAATGTTGTGTTTGTTTCTACCGTACAGCAAATTAATCAGCTATACCTATACATATATCCCCTGTTTTTTTAAATTTCCTTCTCATTTAGGTCACCACAGAGCACTGAGTGGAGTTCCCTGTACTATATCATAGGTTCTTATTAGTTGCTTATTCTATACATGTGCTCAGTAGCTCACTTGTGTCAAACTCTTTGTAACTCTGTAGACTGTAGGCCGCTAGGCTCTTCTGTCCATGGGAATCTCCAGGCAATACTGGAGTGGGTTGCCATTTCCTACTCCAGGGGATCTTCCCACCCTAGGGAATCAGACCCACGTCTTTCAAGTCTCCTGCACTGGCAGGCCCATTCTTTATTGCCTGGGAAGTCCTATTTTATACATAGTAGTGTATCTACCGGAGAAGGCACTGGCAACCCACTCCAGTACTTTCGCCTGGAGAATCCCATGGACGGAGAAGCCTGGTGGGCTGCAGTCCATGGGATCACTAGAGTCGGACACGACTGAGCGACTTCACTTTCACTCTTCACTTTCATGCATTGGAGAAGGAAATGGCAACCCACTCCAGTGTTCTCGCCTGGAGAATCCCAGGGACGGGGGAGCCTGCCGTCTATGGGGTCTCACAGAGTCGGACACAACTGAAGCGACTTAGCAGCAGCAGCAGCAGCAGTGTATCTATGTCAATCCCAACCTTCCAGTTCATCCCACCTCTGGAGAACCCCTATATTTTAAACTTTTTACTTGCATTCTGTCACACAATAGACTTTTTATTTAGACTTATGATGACCCGTCTTTGGGGGGACTTTCAAGCAACCTACACTGTTATCAGATCTGTATGTATCAGTACTCGTGTCTTTAGAAAGTTAGACCTTTCAGAGGTGAAGAGAAAGATCATCTAGCGCAACCTTTTAGCTTTACTGATGAAAAAACCAGCATGGAGAAGTCGGTATCATGCTGGCCTAGTATCATTTTTAGTTCTTCTAAAGTATAGCTCAATGCTTCTCCTTCTGCACCAGGCGGCACCTTCAGTTGTAAAGTTGTCACCAAACTAGATTTCTTTTCCCCAACGCCCAGTGAGCCAAATGCTGAGACCCCACGCTCTGCAGCAGAGACGAGGTTTATGTGCAAGGCAGCCTAAGGCAGAAATGAAAGGAGAAAGTCTCAGATGCACCTCCCGTAAGGAAGGGGTTAAGGTATTTATGGGATGAGCTGGCGTCCCCAGGCTCAGGTACATGGGGCTCTCGGGGAAAGGTGATGAGAAAGAGGTGTGACCTCTTTGCTCTTCACAGGTGCAGCTCAGCCGCAGCCTCTGCAAGTTAAAAAAAAGAAGCGCTTGGCAAGGTCTGAGGGTGGAGTTTCCAGCCCTCTAACTGTCAAAAGGTCACTGAGTGACACACAAGCCCAGGTGGAAGATGAGTAGTCCTTCCCAGTCTTAACCAGCTCAGCTCCAGCTAGACACAGTTGATCCAGGTTCCTGGAGAACATCTTGTTTTTAGACTCCATGCTGCTTAGAGGGAGAAAGCAATGGGTGCAATGGCACCCCACTCCAGTACTCTAGCCTGGAAAATCCCATGGACGGAGGAGCCTGGTGGGCTGCCGTCTATGGAGTCGCACGGAGTCAGACACAACTGAAGCGACTTAGCAGCAGCAGCTGCTGCTGCTTAGAGGGCAAGCAGGCTTTTTGCAGCAACAGTTGAACCGATCTTGATTAGCGAAGGCAGGTTACAGGTGAAATGGATTAAACCAGTAGTTACCCACAGTTTCTCAGTCAGTCCCTCTGCGTCCATAGGAGATTGGTTTCACGGTCCATGGATGCACAAGTCTCATATAAAGTGGCCCCTTAATACACTGAATACAGTCAGTGTCCAGTGTCCTGGGGTTCGCACCTGCAGATTCAGAGAGCCAACTGTGTATCCATTCCACAGAAGGCAGAAAGTTCCCGGGTTCATGAAAGCATCCACAAGCAAGGAGGGTGCAGCACCCAGTTCCTTGGAGACAGAAGCTCCTATACAGGGAACCCTTCCAGACCTTGCCCAACGTATGTCTTCATATGGCTGCTGTATCTTTTAAGTCTCCTTTGTAACAAACTGGTAAAGGAGACTGGTAAACAAATTTTTAAAAAGGTAAAGAAAGACAAAAAACGGGCAAAGAAGGAGGGAAGGGCAAAGGAAGGGAAGAGTTGAAGGAGAGAAATTGTTCTTCAGTAATGAGGGAAGGAAATAAAGGCAAAACATCCAAGAACAGGCAAGGGAGATTGTCTTCAACCAGTTCTTATTTCTTGTAAAAACTCTCTTGTGTGATAAATATTCTCTGGAGTGTAAAACTGAGAGATGAAGAAACTAAGGCTTGGAGAAGTAAATAACTTAAAAATGTTAAGAGACAAATTCAGTTTTTTTTAATCTCATCTAACTGATCCCCCAAAGTCCTTCTACCTCCAAGAAGAAATAAAAACACTTCCAGTCATAATAAATTTAACATCTTTCAGAAGAACAGGAAAAAAAAAATATCACCAAAGGGACTTCCCTGGTAGTCCAGTGGTCAAGACTCCACGCTTCGAATGTAGGGAGTTTGGGTTCAATCTCTGGTTGGGGAACTATGATCCCACATGCCAAATGGAGTGGCTGAAAAATAAAAAATATTTCTAATTAAAAAAATATATCACCAAAGGCATATACGAATGTGAGAGTTGGGCCATAAAGAAGGCTGTGTGCCGAAAAAGGGATGCTTTCAAACTGGTGCAGGTGAAGACTCTTGAGAATCCCTTGGACTGCAAGGAAATCAAACCAGTCAATCCTAAAGGAAATCAAGCCTGAATATTCATTGGAAGGATTGATGCTGAAGCTGAAGCTCCAATATTTTGGCACATGATGCAAAGAGCTGACTCATTGGAAAAGACCCTGATGCTGGGAAGGATTGAGGGCAGGAGGAGAAGGGGGCAACAGAGGATGAGATGGTTGGATAGCATCACCGACTCAATGGACGTGAGTTTGAGCAAACTCCAGGAGATAGTGAAGAACAGAAGGCCTGGCAAGTTACAGTCCTTGAGGATGCAGAATCAGACACGACTGAGTGACTGAACAACAAAAGGCAAAATGGAATCTCTTCAGAGGAGTCTCTTAAGTGAGCCCAGAACATGGAAGAGAGAGCAAGTCAGAGGCTCTGGATGGTCAAACTTTTAGTAACTAAAGTGTCAGTTGTTCAGTCATGCCCCAACTCTTTGCAACCCCATGGACTGTAGCCCACCAGGCTCCATATCCATGGGATTTTCCTGGCAGGAATATTAGAGTGGGTTGTCATTCCCTTCTCCAGGGGATCTCCCGATCCAGGGAAGGAACCCAAGTCTCCTGCATTGCAGGCAGATTCTTTACCATCTGAGCTACCAGGGAAGCCTTTAGTAACTAAGAAGCAATGTTATTTTGAACTTTGCAGAAACGATGCCAGTGGTAAAAACTGAAATAGCTAGTTTGAGAAAGATGATGATTACCTAGTCTTGAGCATAATGGCCACCACCGTCTCCAACCTACTACCTGTTTTTGAAGTCCTCGTACCCCTTTTTTTTGGTAGACCGTCTTCAGAGAAAAAGCAGTGGACACAGCAATAGGGGTGGGGAGGGGTGGGGAGGGGCGGGTGTGGCAGTGGGGGTGGGGGGAGACCTGAACTGCTGCTTTCAGTGAAGACAGGCTGGAGGCGGGAAGAACAGACAAGGCCAGGCCTGGCAGGACAAGATCAAAGGCTGAAAATGCGTTTGGAACATTTACCTGCCGGGTCGCTGTGTCAGGCAGGACTCTGCACCTGGCTAGGTAATGGTGGGTGTGTGGAGATAGATTCATTCTATCTAAGGCACAACAACATTTGTAGATCAATCTGCTTTGCTCTCAAACTTTTAAGGCGTTTTTCCCTTCATTACTTCATTTAATCCACTCAGAACTTTAAGATTTAGGGTTCATTTTTACCAAATTTAGAGAAGAAGCAGCCAGGCTTAAAGAGGACAAATAACTTGCTTGAGGCTATATAAATTCAGATCTCTTTCACCTATGCCCCCAGTTCTAAAATACTTTCCAGAGCAATATAAAAAATAAAGCCTTTTTTTTTTTCTTCTTTTTTTGGTTGTTCCATTCACCTTGTGGGATCTCAGACTTACAGGATCTCAGTTCCCTGACCAGGGATTGAACTCAGGGCAACAGCACTGAAAGCTCAGAATCCTTACCACTAAGCCACCAGGGAACCCCCTAAAGCATTTTTTTAAATCCAAATACAGATGCATGAAATCCTGGAAGCCAATACTGGATGAGCCTTGAAAGAGAAATAATAAAACTCAAGGACTAGTTCAGTTCAGTTCAGTTGCTCAGTAGTGTCCAACTCTTTGCAACCCCATGCATTGCAGCACGCCAGGCCTCGCTGTCCATCACCAGCTCCCGGAGTTCACCCAAACTCCTGTCCATCGAGTTGGTGATGCCATCCAGCCATCTCATCCCCTGTCATCCCCTTCTCCTCCTGCCCCCAATGCCTCCCAGCATCACAGTCTTTTCCAATGAGTCAACTCTTCGCATGAGGTGGCCAAAGTACTGGAGTTTCAGCTTTAGCATCATTCCTTCCAAAGAACACCCAGGACTGATCTCCTTTAGAATGGATTGGTTGGATCTCTTTGCAGTCCAAGGGACTCTCAAGAGTCTTCTCCAACACCACAGTTCAAAAGCATCAATTCTTTGGCACTCAGCTTTCTTCACAGTCCAACTCTCACATCCATACATGACCACTGGAAAAACCATAGCTTTAACTAGTATTGACTTGTAATTAACTATAGAATTTAATTAAAAATTTTTTAAAAGACTCAATATTATCTAACCTATCACCCTTAAATATAACTGCGTCTTGGCTCTGGAAAAAAATGAATAAGAAATTGGTTATAAAGATTTTCTCAAGGAAAGGGAACTGGGTGATTGAGGAATAGAGGAGAGGGGGCTTCCCTGGTGGCTCAGCTGGTAAAGAATCTGCCTGCAATGCAGGAGAACTGGGTTTGATCCCTGGAAGATCCTTTGGAGAAGGGAATGGCTACCGACTCCAGTATTTTTGCCTGGAGAATTCCATGGACAGAGAAGCCTGGCAGGCTACAGCCCATGGGGTCTCAAATAGGCATGACTAACACTTTCACACTTTGCATAGCTTAGTAACTCATTTGTCCTTTTTGCTTTTTGTTCCAGGAGCATTTATATCCTTTTGGAAATATTAAATGAAATTAAAGCATTGACTAAAAATGCTGGAAAAAATATAACTGTGTCTTGATAAGGAATATTGCTGTATGTTTGTAACTCAGAATTTCCAATCCACTGCCAGAGTCCCAATTAACTCACCCACACTTGTTATCTGAGGGCCATCATGATGGATGTAATATACGGTGCTTAGTAGCTACTGTACTACTAAGAGTTCCCCTAAAGTGAAGTTTCTCCGGTCTACAGAGCATCAGGCCAGCATACATTAATTTACATACCTGCATGCATGTCCTTGCAAGTGAGCTTAAGAGCCCTGACCCTCCACTGGCAGAGATTTGAGTTACAAAGAGGAACACCCCCAAACCCATTCACCTGTCCGTTTAACATTGTGACACCAAGTATTATCGTGGAAAACGCCCTCCAGCTGAAGAAAAGGTGCTGTTGAGTGAACACAGTGGGCAGACAGAGAAACAGGAAGGCTGAGATTAGAGTCTGCTTTATGGTTCTTTTGATGTTTTCTGTGCCAACTGTGGAAGCCAGTGAGGCTCTGAGTGGGTAATCAAAGATGTGTCTGCAGGTTCAGGTTAACAGGGAGCTGGCGAATCAGGACTGCACCTGCCTTCGAACAGAAACACATCCCACCGAGAAGAGTTTATCTTTTAGTCAAACTTGGAGGTGGCGGTCCTATTAGAAAATGTACACGGGCTAAATTTATTCTTGCTGCATCTTAGGCCTCTGAAGGGAAAATACTGCTCTGCTTTCTATTCTTCCCATAGAAGTATTATTTTAAAGCTGATCTTTGCCACATGGTGTATACCGCTTAAGCCCTCTGGCTCTAACAACTACACAGCCTGGTTTCACAAAGGTGGATGTTTGGGGATTTGGAAGAGAGGAGTGGAGAGGCACTGTCATAAATCTCTACCTGCCTTTTAAAACTTCAAATTTTAGGAATTCCCTGGAGGTCCAGTGGTTAAGACTCTGAGCTTTCACTCCTGAGGACCTGGGTTCAATCCCTGGTGTAGGAACTAAGATGCCACAAGCTGTGCAGTGTGGCCAAAAAGGAAAAAAAAAGAAAAAAACTGTGTTATTTGATGAAGGTGTAGCTTTGTCCCAGAGCAATTACTTCATCTTTACTTGGGGAAATATAGCTTAAAAGACGAATTTTTTTTTTTTAAACAGAGGAAATTGAAAATAGGGCAGAGTAACTGAAGCCACTAGAATAAGTCTAAAGAGTCTCACAGTCAAAATAAAAAGCAGAAACGTACTAAACAAGGTAGTAGGCCAAGTCACAGGCTCAGAAAGTCGATACTTAGAAAGGGAAACAAAACACATTGGATAGAAGATTAAGTGTTAAGACTCACACAGAGAAACTACAAAACAGATTTCTTGGCCTTGCAGAGTTCATTATTTCAGGCCCTGGCTCGTCATACAGTTTAGGAAATCAAGAGGATGTGTCAAATCCTGCAAGTCTCCCAGAGAAGCAGATGCAGCCAAGAGGAAATGGAATGGGGAAGGGAGGAGGTGTTGGAGAGCAGAAACATAAGTGCAGGTACTTGAAAGAGAAAACTTGCATATGATTGTCTGCCAAAGCCATCCTCAAATCTTTGCTGAACGGCCTGATAAAAGCAGGACGGTTCCCAGTTGTTTCATTTTAGGCATATAGTATGGTAAGTGTGAACTTGGGACTTCCCTGGTGGTCCAGTGGCTTAGAATCTAAGCTCCCAATGCAGGGGGACTGAGTTCGATCCCTGGTCAGGGAACTAGATCCCACATGCCACGGGGAAGATTGAAGGTCCTGCGTGCCACAGGTAAGACCCAGTGCAGCCAAATAAGTAAATACATATATTTTAAAAGTGAACTTGCAGAATCTTCTAGGGAACACGGCTTTATTATGGCTGGTATCCACACACAAACTGAACTCAGATGGGGCTAGTTCCTCACCTACACAGTGGGAATAATATCTCTCATCCGGGCTGTGAAGACTAAATGAGATATACACCCAAAGTGTTCAAGAACTATTTGATAATAATATAACAAAATGTTCAATAAATATCTTTTCTTTTCCAAATCAGTCTAACAGTTTTCATTTCAATACTAGATTTACAGATGCTACCAAGAAAACCATGTTACAGTTGAAAGGACTTTTGATTCAAAAATATAAAATATGTGATGGTCCAGGTTGAGGAGACTGACTGTACAAATAGGCTAGGGGAAAAGAAAAGTTAACTAACAATAACAACAACAACAAATATATATATATATATATATATATATATATATATATATATATATATATACACACACACACTGGCTTTTCACAAACTCATATGAATAAATCAAACTTCAAAACAAAAATCAGAAAAAAAAAAAAAAAAATCAGGTACTTCCCTGGTAATCCAGTGGTGAGGACTCCACAGTCCCAATGCAGAGAACCTGGATGGTTCGATCTCTGGTCTGGGAACTAGATCCCACATGCCACAACTAAGATCCAGTGTAGCCAAATAAGTTTAAAAGAAAAAAAAATCACTAAAGCAACAAAACATTAGCAATCAGATTAGATAATGAGACAAAAGTTAACACAAATTTATTTAAAGTTTACATTGAAAGTTAAAAGACTATCTTTTACTGTATTTCAATCTACTTATAGTCTCTAAAAGCCCTATCCTATTAAAATGTATAAGAATACATGCCTTTAGAGTATTAAATATGTATTAGCAATAATTGCCAATAATTTGAGACAAGATAGAAAAGCTGAATTTGTCCTAAGGTCATAAATTTGAGGGGCTTCTCTTGTAGCTCAGTCGGTAAAGAATCTTCCTACAATGCAAGAGACCCAGGTTTGATTCCTAGGTCAGGAAGATCCCCTGGGGAAGGAAACGGCAACCACTCCAGTATTCTTGCCTGGAGATTCCCATGGACAGAGGAACCTGGCAGGCAACAGTCCATGGGCTCGCAAGTGTTGGACACGACTTAGCAACCAAACCATCGTAAAGTTGAGTGATCCAATCAAATGTGACCATGTTCAAGTTTCAGTCATTTTAATTATAAAGACAAGTTTGGAATATTAACCAAAAAAACCCAAACGGGCAAGGCTTCCTAGGATAACAATTTACCTTCTAGAAAAACAATTTACCTTCTAGTTTCCTCTATGGCTTCATTTGCCTTGTCTGTATGGGAATGTTAAAGGCGTGTTCTCTTCAAGTCTAAGTAAATTCTTATCATGGGCTTTTATTCCATTTGTAAGTCATTGACCCGGTGCTTCAAAGGTTGTATATTCTTCAGTATCTATGAAACATTTCACTCAAAAACTTTCTTTGACATTTGGTGAAATCCTCATAGTACTTACTGTGGGCTCCATCTCTTGATCATGCTGTCCTTGTTTGTCATATGTCCAATTGTGACCGTCAACTTTAAGTTACTTCTTTTCATCGGCCACAAGCATCCATTGAATATTTTGTTTTCAATCTCAGAATCAAACTTATCTCAGATGAGAGTCTGTTTTTTCTCAGTGAGACCGTTTAAAACTTGATCTCTGAACATCGCTTTTTACTCTCTGGCTGGGTTCCAGATATAAACTTTATTTTTTGGTTTGATCCAAATGCATTTTTACCTTCCTGCAGTGTTAGGTCTATCTGTTAGTGTCTTGGTTTTATGTATTTTATAGGCTATACAATATGTATACCATAATGTATACAATATGTACAATATAGTATACAAAACATGTATACCATAGGATTAGCCCAAATGGAACTCTCCTTGACTAAGTTGACTGGGTGATAATTTTACAGTAAATTGTTTTTTGTTTCAACAACAAAAGGACACACAAATTTTTCTAGGTCTGGAAAAAGAATAAACTGTCAGTTTCCAATGTTCTACTTACGAAGAGAAATAACGGCTAAAGAATAGGGCAATGGTGCCCAAATTTGTCTATGCATTAGAATCATCAAGGGATCTCTAAAAAATTCCCAAACCCAAATCACAGTTGTTTTTAAACCTTTCTAGGTGTTTCCAATGTGCAGATAAATTTGAGAACTCTTAATTTAGAGTTTAAAAGTAACTAAAGAATCAGTTACTTTCAAAAGAAAGGAACTTCGGGGGGTAAGATGTGCAAGTGTATACCCGGTTGCCTTAGGGCATACCTCACTCTTCAGAAGACTAAGGGTGGCAGAGAACTGCAGCCTTACTGACCTGAGATGTCAAGGACAGAATTGGGGTTGGTGGAGAAGATGGAAAGTTAGGAGAGGAATCCTGGAAAGGAAGGAGCTGCAGAAGGAGCAAACCTCAGACTCGGAACCTAAACTCTGTCCGAATCCTCGGTCAGCTTGTGCAGGGAGATCCCAGTGAGTCCACTGAACGGCAGCAGCTGGAAGCTGAAAGAACTGATCAGAGATCTGAACTATCTACTACAGGGGAGAAAGGAGGCTGAGGCTTCAGCCCAGCCAAATGAACTGGCTGCCAGAACAAAAATTAACACTCTTCATAGGAATGTAGCAGAATCCTTATTAAGTAGTATTAATCCTTAATAAGTAGTCCTTATTAATATGTCATCCATAATGTCTACTGTATAATAAAATGTCATCAGACAAGCAAAACAGCATCAACATATGACTCGTACTGAGGCAAAATGGCATCAAATACCTTAACAAAGCTATAGTAAATAACTTATAAGGAAACATTCATAATTAATAAACTGATGAGGAATCTAGGCAGAGAAAGAGCAATGATAAAAAAGGACTAACTAACTGGGAATTCTGTATGTGAAAAATAGAATAACTAATACTAAAATTCACTGGATGGCCTTAACAGCACTTTAGAGACAGTAGAAGAGTTAGTGAATTAAAAATTAATACAAACTATCCAATCTGAAGAATAAAGAGAAACAAGATTAAAGAAAAACAGAACCTAAGACAATAACGTAATATAAATCTACTGGAGTTCTAGGAGAGAAAAGGATTTTTGAAGAAATAACGGCCAGTATTTCCTAAATTTAGTAAAAAACAAGATAAACTATGGTTTTTCCAGTAGTCATGTATGGATATGAGAGTTAGATTATAAAGAAAGCTGAGCACCAAAGAATTGATGCTTTTGAACTGTGGTGTTGGAGAATCTGGAGAGTCCCTTGGACTGCAAGGAAATCCAACCAGTCCATCCTAAAGGAAATCAGTCCGGAATATTTATTGGAAGGACTGATGCTGAAGCTGCGACTTCAATACTTTAGCCACCTGATGGGAAGAACAGATTCATTTGAAAAGAACTTGATGCTGGGAAAGATTGAAGGCAGGAGGAGAAGGGGACGACAGAGGATGAGATGGCTGGATGGCACAACTGACTCTATGAATATGAGTCTGTGGCTCAGAGGTTAATGCGTCTGCCTCCAATGCAGGAGACCCGGGTTCGATCCCTGGGTCAGGAAGATCCCCTGGAGAAGGAAATGGCAACCCACTTCAGTATTCTTGCCTGGAGAATCCCATGGATTGAGGAGCCTGGTGGGCTGCAGCCCATGGGGTCACAAAGAGTCTGACACGACTGAGTGACTTTACTAAGCTCCAGGAGCTGGTGATGGACAGGGAGGCCTGGCATGCTGCAGTCCATGGGGTCGCAAAGAGTCGGACACGACTGAGCGACTGAACTGAACTGAAATATTAAAAAAAATACTATATACAGGCATAGCTTGTTTTTATTGCACTTTGCTTCACTGTGCTTTGCAGATGTATTTTTTATTTCAAGTCTATCAATGCCACAGCATTTGTTTACTTCATGTCTCTGTGCTACCTTTTGGTAATCCTCACAGTATTTCAGTTTCATTTGTATCATATTTGTTATAGTGATCTATAATCACTGATCTTTTTCACTCCTGCCTTTGGCTGCACCTCGGCAGCTTATGGGATTTTCATTCCCCAAACAGGGATCAAACCCATGCCCTTGGCAGTGTAAACAGAGTCCTAACCACTGGACCACCAGGGAATTTCATCAGTGATCTTTGATGTTATTGAATGTAAAATGATTATGACTTGCTGAAAGCTGAGATGATGGTTAGTTACTTCTTAGCAAACTAAGTATTTTTAAATTGTTATGTATTTTTTTATTGGATCAATGATTCTATATACTTAATAGAATACAGTATAACCATAATTTCTATATGGATTGGGAAACCAAAAAATTTATGTGACTCATTTGGTGCTATTCATGTCATTGTGGAGGTCTGGTACCAAACCCACAATATCTCCAAGGTATGCCTGTATACATTCTCTTTTCTCTTATTCTTTGAAAAAACATATAGTCCTGTTTCAAATAAAAATTATGACATACTGTTGGGTTTATCAGTTACTGCTAAAATATATATAAAAATCAACAAAAAGAGCAGATAGTAAATGGAACTATATACTGTTGGAAGTTTCTATATTTTGTATGAGGTTGTATAAATTAATTCCAAGTTGATTATGATAAATCAAAGATGTATACTGTAATCCTGTAAGAACCGTTAAAAACAATATGGTTTGAAAGAGAATAGGAAACTTACAACAAAATATGTAAAATATTCAACTAACCCCAAAAAAGGCAGGAAAAGGGGGAGGGAAAAAAAAAATCCAAATGGTAAACTCAACCCAAACATATCAATAGTATATTAAATATAAATCAACCAAACACACAAAGTAAAAGGCAGAGATTGTTAGGAGATGAGCTTTAAACACAAATTAAAAATAAGTAAGAAAAGATATACCATTCAGATGCTAAGCATAAGAATTATTTTCTATTTGTCTCCAACTTGAATAAATATTTTATTACATGTACTTTTCCAGTTATGTTTATTATATACCAGTTATTTATCCACCCAGATCTATTTGGGATGATTTTTCTTTTTTCAATGTTTGGGTTTCATTTGACCCTTGACATTTATTTTTCTTCTAAATCACTCATATGACTGCTTCCTCCTGCTCCCCCCACTGTATGATTAATGAAATGCTTTATCAAGGGAAGCCTTTCAGGATTTGCTGGCCTCCCTTATCTGCACTCAAAGAATTCCAGCCTTTGATCTAGCTATTAAAGCCAGTAATGATTCTTAATTGCCTGTGGTTTATTTCATTTTTGTTTACTTTGTTCCTTTTATATATTTTATTTTTGGTTTTGTCTATTTCCACGACTCTGAGGTGGGCCTAGGCCACGTCAGACTGACGTGCCCTTCATTATTGCCTCCCTCTCAGACTAGAGCATCTGCCTTCTCCTCCCTTGTTTTTCTTTCAACTCTTAGTTGTCCTCATCAAAAGTTTTTTTCTTCCACTTAGAAAAGAGTTTAGCTCTTTTTACTGTAGGGACCTTCTAAACAGAATTTCAAAATTAGACAAACTAGAGTTTGCAAGAATTTTTCTATATTCTTTAAACAATACTGAAGCTCTAATGCTCCCTCAAACTTGGACAATTCATAGCTGGGGCAGGGCTGGAAAGAACATGACTATAATAACAAAGAAACTTCATACTAAGCATGACTACGAAGAATGGTTTTGTGGCATGTGACAAACCCGCTCAAGCATGTAAGTGAAAGGAACACCATCAATCCCCTTCTAGCCATCCTGGCTTCATAAATAATTGCCTATTCCAACAAACTCCACTTGTGTCGGGCACCACTTTTCACAAACCATGACCTTAGAAAAGAAACCTAATAAATTAACAATTATTTGGCAACCTAATAAATTAACAGAGTTGTGAGAGACACAACTCTGCTGTTTTAACCATTTTAGACAGTGCTCTGAAAAATTATTTTAAACGTAAAGGCCTTACCTAACTGGACCACTGAACAAAAATTATTTTAGAAGGTTAACATGACAGAGGCAATACTAAGAACTGCTTGGGTTGTTGTTTACTTCTGAAAACTTAGGCCGCAATCTGGTGCTTCGAGACTTTCCTTTTCAACATGGGTCATAGCTTAAAATATGCAGTCTAGACCACCAAGGGATTTTTGGTTAGCTAAACACCGATGGAAATGATTCATTTCAATTTGTCATGCAGTTTTAAGTAAAGATTTAAGGGCCTGCTATGCCTCCTATCAAGAGTAAATATCACACATCCTGTTTATACAGACTGGCTTGTCCACAGTTGTTCAAAGTTAGTGACACCCCCCCAACTCACACTCCACCCTACCCCCAACTTCCTGCTCACTGGGGTGCTATATTCCTACTCATTTTTAAGAAGTGCCTCTCTCAACAAAATACTCTGTATTACAGGAATTTTTAAAGAAAATACTTTATTATGTCATGAAAAAAATGCATCAATCAACTAGATTCATACTTGTTTGAAAAAACAATTGAAAATTTATTAATTAGACAGTATGTGGGCATCCTGTTCCACATGGGAATGAGAAGATGCTATAGGTTCTCTAAGTATTGCACAGTCTGAAAAAAACATCAACGAAAAAAAAGGGAAGGGAAGGGGGAAAAAAAAAAAATCACATGATCTTGGGAACCATCTCACATTATGAATAATCTACCAAGAAACATTAAAAAAAGAAAACCCTTTGTTTCTACAGTAGCTCTGAGTTTATAGTTCTTGGAATGACTGTATTCCATTGACGACATTTCAGTAACAGGAAGCTTCATTTTAGCAATCCCATGTGCAAATATTAATAAAAAAATATATAAAATAATGCAATTCATCTTTTGCTATCATCCCAGCAATCATAACATTTTTTTGAGAACTGTTTTGCTTGGGAAAAAAAAAGGGGGGGTTAAGCCATAAGTTTTGCCTGAAGCTCCATCTCTGCAGCCTGTTTGAGTGCAACATCTACCAGAAGCTGAATTCCACTGAAATCTTGGTTGAGGTCCGGTGGAGTAGGGGGAGGAGTGTTGAAAAGACCACTCTGTGTGTTTGCACTTGGTCCAGATTTACAGGAGTCCTCTGCGTACATGAGGGAGGTGTCTGTAAAGCTGCTGTTGGCCATCTGCTGTGTATCTGTGTTTTGTCCCACACCAACTGACTGGCAGAGAGAGAAAGGCACATCTTTTAACGCAGTCACGGTGGTATGACAGATCACTGATGGACGAGCCAAAATGGATCCTGGGGAGGACGGCTTAGGAGACAGTGGCCTCCCCAGGGCTGGGTTGGGCCCAGCTGTACAGGAGTGAAACGGGCTCTCTTCTAGAGCTGGCATGAGGTTCCTAATGCTCACTGCTGACTCCACAGAGCTGGCTTCAGTCATCTTGGCCCCACGGCGGGAAATTGTGAACCGATTTGGATCTTTGCCATCTTTTCTCAGCATGTCAGGGAGGAGCCTGCGCCGGGCGTTGATAAACCAGTTACAGACCTGAAATTGTACGGGGATGTTTTAGACATGTTAACACTCTGCCAACACGCCTGAGAACCTCCTTCTTGTTGCTGAAATCACTCAGTAGTGTCCAACTCTCTGCAACCCCATGGACTGTAGCCCACCAGGCTCATCCGTCCATGGAATTCTTCTGGAGTGGGTTGCCATTTCCTCCTCCAGGGATCAAACCCGAGTCACCTCCATTGGCAGGTGGATTCTTTTACCCAGAACCTTCTTGGGGTATGCCTAACTGGTCTCTCTTTGCATTAAAGAAGGCATGAAAAGGCTTATAGGAACCTACCAATTTATTTCAAGGTATTTTGAGCCCAGCCAAGAAAGGAGAGGTGCTTCCTGTCATAAACCACCTCCTTTTCTAATACAAATTCCCCTTTTGGCTTCCCATCATCCTTAAACCCTTTCAGCACCAAAAAAAAAAAGAAGTATACGTTCTCAAATGTCTGAAAATGATTTTAGAGAGGGAAGTTTACCTTTTAACTCTCCCCATATTAACCTATTATCTACTGCCCAGCATTGAAGTTAATCAACTACAGGAAAACCTTCCTGTATGAAAAGAGCCACTCCTCCCAGTTACTGATTTTTTTTCCCAGTTCAAATGACTATGTCAACAGACAGGACATGAATTACCTCACTTAAGGCTGTCCTTGTTTAAATATCAAACCAGTTTCCTGGGCAATAGAGTAAGATTTAACCTCCTTTTTATGTTTGGTGCATAAAGGAAGGCTCTTTTAGGCGTTAAAGGAAATGCTGTTTGACAGATGACTGTCAAGTGTTTCTGTTTCTCTAGATAGCTAACAGTTATTAGCTGTTAGCACTATAAACTTTACAAGAAAAAGATATGCCTCCCCCCACTTTGAGTGAGGAGGCAGTTTATGACTTGCTATATAGGAATGCTGTAAAGTGATTCTGGGGCGGGGGGTGGGGGGACCCACCACCCCTGGGAATGCCTTCCCCTTACCTGTAGTGTAGATAAGTGTGTTTGCTGGGACAGTAACGCTTTTTCTTGCTCTGAGGGGTAGGCATTGTATCGGTGTTCATACAACCAGTCGCGGAGAATCTGAACTGATTCCTTCGGCAGGTTGCCCCTCCGCCTTCTCTTGCCTGAGCCAGCAGAAGAGGAGAGGTCCAGGGGACTGTCCATGCTGTCATCATCTTCAGTCTCACTGCCAGACGCGGCCACAACACCTAGGACAGGACAGAGGCCAGCTATCAGCTGCTTTTATCAGCAGAGCACCTACTGCAAAGCTCACCTCTTTTAAACACTCAGCACAACCGCATTTTCTCAACTTCTGAGAGCCCAGGGAAGTATCGGTGTTTCTTTGTCCCAAAACACCAGAGCTCATCTGAAATCTGCAGGGTAATTTGACTCGCAGCATATTCCAGATCCCCAACCCACGGTCAGATTCCCTTTTGTACCCACTTTCCTATAGGCCTCAACGACTCACATTCCTTTTGAATGAAGCTCAGAAAAGTCTAATCCAGCAAAGAGACAAAGCTGCATCCAAGGCGAATAGCATGCCACGTGTGAAACAGGAAAGGTGGCACAGCAGACGGGATGTGTCTGACAACCTCCTCGGTGAGGTCATTGCTAACTGGGAAAAACAAGCCAGCCAGTATCTTAATGCATGTTTCAAGCGCTGTTCTTCCTCCCTCTTCCACTGAAGGTTTTGAAATAAAATGGAAGATTTTTTTCCACTGATATAAGGAAGGAAAATTACACTCTTAACTCAGTTAGTATTCAAAAGATAAAGTGCATGCCAGAATCTTCTGCCAGTTCCTTTTCCTTTTCACTGCTGCTTCCTTTTATTCAAAACTAGACACCTACTTTTAATGGACAGCACTAGTCACTTTTTACTAAATACAAACAACCACTGATAAGTTTCATTAGTATAAAAAGCTTTTTCTACTTTTAGTACTTATGTAAGACCTCAAAAGATGCCTAATACTGAGTAAATTTTTAAATTTCTATAAATTTCAATTGCCAGCTTAATCTGAACCTAGAATACTACATATAAATAAGCAGGATTTGGCTTTAAATCATTACATGACAAAGAAAACTTGAATATGCAACTACCAAAGGAAACTCTTGTTTACAAGCACTTTAATCCTACTAGAAATTTTAAAAATTCACACACCATACAGAATATTTAAATCACACATAGACTGGGTTCCACAAAAATTCAAATTTGGCCCTTTTAGACATTTAAAGATAACTTAGACTTTTTTTTCCTGGCCCTGCCTCGAGGCACATGGGATCTTAGTTCCCCGACCAGGGACAGAACCTGAACCCCCTGCATTGGAAGCTTGGAGTCTTAACCAAGAGACTGCCCCAAAATTTTGAACTTTAACTTTCCCCCTTTCAAAACTATAAAAGGCTACTCTGATTAAAGAAATGAAATCTTGTTTTTAAAGCATACTACAGTATGCTCTAAAAACCAGTATTTCTATGTAAAAGAAATCATAGTAGCATGAAATGTAAAAAATTCTCTTTAACGTTGTTGACAGAACCTCAAGTAGTTTACCTTGGTAGGAAATAAAAGCAGAATATTCCTCAGAGTGATAAACCATTCAGTGGTTTTTAAAGGAACTTTTCCCCAAACCCTTTCTTTTAAAGCATTTGATGGATGAGACAGCCCACCACTTAACTGAATCTAACTCTACTGGCTGACACATTTTCAGTTTTGAACGGCAGGGGGCAGAAGGTGCCGGAGGGAGTGTCGGCAGAAAACGCAGAAACTTCCAAAGACAAAGTAAAGCAAGTTCTAACAAAAGAGGAGGATGATCTTGCAAATTCACTTCAGCTCAAGGCTTCATGAACAAACAGCCACCAGTAAAAGGCCCCGGAATCCTAAATTTTAACCGCTGCCACGTATCTGATGTCTCTTTCCCCAAAAGATTTCATTAAACTGCTTTAAAAAAAAAGTTTCAAAAAAAAGGAGGCACATTTAAAACTGAAAGTGCTTTCACTGTTGAGCAGATAAAAACCTTTTAAAACCCATGTTAAAATTTGGGTGAAGAAGTATTGACCAAAAAATCCTTAAGAAATTATAAATGTTCCTGTTTTACAACTGCTCTGATAAAAAAAAAATCTTAACTTTAAAAAAAACCTATCACATATCTGAATGACTAACACTAATTTGAATAAAGCAATTTATTTTTTTTTTTGAATAAAGCAATTTATTTTAACTCATCAAAAGGTCTGAAAAGCCAGATCTTCTTCCTAAAGCCATTACTACCACCCCAACTCACAGGCCACCCCCCTCAACTTTTTAACTTCTTAAAAAGTGTGAAAATCTGCGCACTGAACAGTGAATTCCCAACTGTAAACTGATAATCACAAGTAGTTTGAAACAAACAAAAAACTCCTAATGTGTATCCTTTGATCTGCTTACTTAGTTTGACAAGAAGCCGTCACTCTCAAAGCAGGCGAGTGACAGGAGGTAGATACCAGTTAAGCAATACCAAACTGCAGTGACTTTACTCTGCTCTCAGTTCACTCGAATCAATGAGTGCCAGGCCGCCGGACGTCTTAACAAAGCTGAAGGAACAGGAAGTTAAGACTTCAGTCCCTCGGCTGCCCCAGCTGGTATTTCACTACAGCAAACCACGTTTGCGGCTGTCAGGGCTGTTTCCATTAAAACTCTCCCTCCGGATTGTGGCTCAACTTGGAAAAACAAAAAGACTTTTCCACGTTACTCATTTCCTATTGTAAAAGAGCTTTTGAACGCTTTCCCGGTTACGACTTGTTTCCAAACGTCTTGCTTTGCTCACGCTTTAAAAAATGTGGTGATGGCTGGTGGGGGGAGCTGGGCGGGAAGCGGGGATCACAAGCCTCTTACTCCATCCACATACAAGGAAATGTTGTTTAGAAAGCCACAAGATGGCCTATGGATCCCACCACCCTAAAAAGAACTCCTCCCCACCCCCGAATAGGAACAGAGGGAGCGGCAGAGCACGGGGAAGGGTCAGAGATAGTGGTTATGAAGTTGGACTTTAAAAAAATCTGGAAAAGGCTAGAAAGGGATCTCGGAATAAGAATAACCAACGGGAACTTATAAGTGTACTATTAGGAAAAAGCAAACCTAACAAGTTTCCGGACCTTAACATCTCGGGAGAAGCGACAGGAACCCTACTTAACATCCCAGACACTAGATCCAAGGAGCCCATCCCGTCAGGAGCCGGGAGCAAAGACACTTAAGGGAGATCTTTTTGGCATCCTCAGTTTTCTAAGGCGGGACACTATTATCACTAACCAGTCTTAACCAACCCCCTGGCTCCACGATTGACTTTTTAAAAAGTGCTTTTATTTTCAACAAAACTTGAAGAGAGTTTCACAGACTTTCGTAAGACAGACAGACAATAGTCGGACTCGGCGAACCCGGCGGGGCCAGGTCTCTTCCGGAGCCCGGGCGGAGGCCGCTGGGCGCGGGGCCCCCAGGTGGCCGGAGGCCGGGGCGGGGGCAGGCAGGGCCGGGCGGAACGAGCCGAGGGAGGAGCCTGGGCCCCCGCCGGCCCACAGGCTTTTGTTCCGCCAGTTCTTCGGCCCCCGCCGCAGTAGCCCCTCCGAGCTCACCAGCGAGAGAGCTCGCCCAGGCCTAGGAGTTTCAGATTACAAGAAGAAACTAGAAACCGGGCCGTGAATCTCAACGTCCGGAGGGGCCTGCCCACCCGCGGAGGATTTGCCAGAAAAACCTAAAAAGGGAAAGAAAGCCGGGCCACCTCGGCAGCCTCTGCTCCCCCGCACGAGCTCTGAACCAGTCGGCGAAGTTTCCCCTCCAACACGTCACCTTCCATTGTTTCCATGAGTCGGCGCGCGGCGGCAGGACCGCGCGCCCCGGGGCAGCGCTCCCCGGAGATTCCTCAGGGACCGGCGGGTTCGTGCAGGGCCCCGCCTGGGGGAGGGGGGCTTCGAGGGAAGCGGAACGGGAGGTATGGTGGGGAGGGGATGCCCCAGAGCCCGGGGGTAGCCGGGGAGGATCATCACTGCCGCCCCCGCCAGAACCCGAACAATGGGGCAAGCCAATCCCTGCTCTCGCACCCCTAGGGGGACCCATCAGATACACCCTTTCCCCAACTTATCCCCGGCAGTTCTCCACGAGGGAGGGAACGCCTCCCTCCCGGGGACGGTCTGAACCTGTCAGCCCTCTCCGAACTGACACGATACCGACGCCCCCTGTGTGCTCCCCGCGCGTGTTTTCTCGCCCAGTCCAGTTAAACATCCAAATTTCTGAGCCCCGCCAGGTCCTTGGCGAGGGGACGCGGGGAGTTGGTCCAACCTCAACTACCAACGCCCCCCACCCACCCCGGGAACATTGAGTTTGACTCCCGCCCGCAAAGCGGCACGTGCGGGGCTCTGTGTGTTTGAGTCACCGGCCTGGGGTCAATCGAACGTAAGTCCAAAGTGAAAACGTGGCCGAGGACACACGGTTTCGGTCCCGGGCTGCCCCGCTCTAACTTGAGTCTGAACCGCATTAGCCGGACAAGTCTGGAAGAACGTGGAGCAGGAGCCACTCTGAGCATGCGCGGCACAACCCCCGCCACCCCTCACCCCCACCCCACCCCCGCGCTGGCTTCCCCCAGCGATTAACTTCTGTTTTGAACCACTCGACATAAATCACAACAGAAAAGCCAGCTCCGGCCCACGACGGAACGTTCGGGGTGCCTCCCTGCCCGGGACTCAAAAGTTAACTTCAAAAGGGAGTTAACATTCTTTGACCTTTCGTGGTGGTGGTTTTTTTTTTTTTTTCTGTTTCTTTCTGTGTATTTTGTTTTTAAAACCAGACTGACGGCAAGTTTCAGTTGTAAAGCTTCCAGAAGGCCTGGTGGAAACAATGACAGGCTCGCTCTTTGCATGTCACACTTGGACTCGTTCTCACTGCACGCCTTCAGTCCTAACTCTTCCTCTTGCCCCAGATTCATCGTGGGAAAACTTTTGTGAGGCTAGGAATTCTGGAAAATATAACTTTCCAAAGGAACCGACCCCCGGGGGCGATCTCGGATCCAGAGTCGCGTTCCTCCGAAGGTGAAAACGCCCCATGCCGGGAGAAGTCGTGCCCGGACTCTGCCGGGAGCGAGTGGGGAGCCCCGGAGCCCAACTTTCAGACAAAGCGCCAAGACTCCGCGGGCCGGGCCACCCCGGGTCCCGACGGAGAAAAGCGGGACGGGGGTACCCCCCGACTCGGGACCCCACTCCCCCGCCCGCGAGAAGCCACGCGGCGGCTCGGCGGAGCGTGGGGTGTCGGTTTGGAGACAATGAAACTTGGAGGCGCACAAACAAGGCGCGGAGCGTGCTTCTTGACAACGTGCCAGCAGCGTGGAGAGGCCCGTCTCCCCACAACAGCCCCTCGTGTTGTGTCTGGAAGGAAAACAGCAACGGCCGTTCCAGACACAGCTTCCACAAAGAGGACGGCCGCGGCTCAGGCCTCCGAGCCCCCCGGGGCGGAAAAGTCCGAGTCACCCGCGCCGCCCGGCGAGCACGTTGCCCCGGGACCCGCGCCCAAGGCGCGCGCCGCCCGCGAGCCTTACCTTTCTTGCTTTTCATTCTGGAGTTCCCCGGCCAGTGCCAGGCGACAGCGGGGGTCTCCAGGGGCCAGGAGCGGGGACGGAGGGGCCGAGCGGTCGTCCTCCTTCCCGGCCGACTCTCCCGTAACTTGGAGGACGCGCTCCAGCCGTTATTGCTAAACACGGCGGACTCGAATCCCAGGCGCCCGCTCCTCGGGCGGAATTCAAGTGACACTCGGGCTTCCTCCCGCCGGGATCTTCTGGCAGCGGGCCGGGGACGCTCCCTAGCCTAACTCGCTCCCCTCCCCACTCCGCTCCTTTGTTCGCGGCTCCTGCTCGGCGCACCTCGGCGCTGTCAGAGTGAGCGAGGCAAGGAGGGAAGGTACCGGAGGTCCTGCCTCCGCCCCCAGCCGCCCGCCCCGTCCCCCGCCCGCCCAGCCGCTCCTCCGCCCCTCCCCCGCACCTTCCAGCAGCCTAGGACCGCTCTGAGCACCCGGGCCGCGTCGCCTCACCCCGCGCCCCCGGGGCGGCTGTCACCGGTCCCTCGTGGGGACGGCCGAGCTCACGAACGCGATCCTTCATCCCCGCCGCGCGCCCGCCGCCCGCATCCCCGGGTTGCGGGCGACACCAGCCAAACGCCCTGGGTTGCTCCCTTGGGCCTTTCTTCCAGGGTCTGGCGAGGGTGCGTTTGGTTAGGAAATTGCAACAGATGGGGTGGGGGGCGGAATGCCGTTCCCTCCTCCACCGCAGGGAAGAAAAAGCCTCCCCTTTCGATTTTGACAGCTGCCCCAACTCCACCGGCCCGACTCGGGCCGCAGGAGTAGACAGCCGCTGCTGATTCAAGGGGCGGGGCTGCCCAAGAAAAGTATTCGGGAAAAGAATCAACTTCTTCCAGGACGCACTGCTGCCATTGACACGCGCGGGCGCGGAGCGACGCACCCTTCTCCTCTCGGGGCTCTTCCTCCCAAAGCAACAGTGTGGGGGGGGGGGGCGGGCGGGGGAATGGGGAGGAGGATGAGACCCAGACACCCTAGGCGAAAGTCTGTTGCCCCCGGCTAAAGCTGCGAGTTCCGGACTGGATTGCAAGGCAGTTTCGAAATCTGACATGTTGCGGACAGACACTTGTCATGCTCACATGCTCTTTAAAAGTCGGTGCCTGGGGATGGCCGGGACGCGCGCCCGCCCCGCCTGAGACTCGGCCTGACACCCCATCCCCGGACCCCCTCGCCTGTCTCGGTAAACAGTCTACTCAGGACTTATCCTGCTAGGGGACCTCTTTTCCCCCACCACCCCCACGCCCCGGTATTTCAAACAAACTATTAGGTAAACACATGTTCCTGTTAGTTTATTTTGGTTGAGAGTTAGGCAGGCTCCAGCGGGAGTTCCTGGATGAAACTACCCATTTTAAAAGTCCAGATGCTTTAGGCTGATTTCAAGAAATGCAGCCCCCTCTCCGCCCTCTCCTCTGGGTGTAGTTTTTGCGTGTCTGTCCCGTTGTTTTGAAGTCAACGAACTGTCACATGCCACACTAATACTTTCCCCATCATTAAAAAAAAAAAAAAAAAAAGCCCGGTAGAGACGTCAGCGCCCGAGTCTGCCTCCAGCTTGTGCTCTGCACTGTCTTTGTTTTGTAACCTCGATGAAGAACCGGCAGAAGTTCTGTGGAAATAAGGTTCAACCCAAGAAGAAATAAGGCGGCCAAACCATGACTGACTAGAACTTTGGAGCCTCTGTTGTCGGATTACACTGAAAATTAAAGCCAGCCTCCCACCCACTCACCCTCCCAAAACAAGGCACCCACCCACTCCACCCCACCCCCAGAGTGACTTAAGGCCAGAGTTTACAAAGCTTGCGTGTTTTTTTTTTTTTTCCAATTACAGGACTTAAGATGAATAAACAAGGAAAATAGCGTCACTCTAAAAAGGCGGCAACCTTTCGATTCCCCTCCCTCCCCGTGCGGTGTGCCGACGGCTCGGCACCTAAGAGAACACGCGTCTGAAACGGCCGAGAGGGGTACCGAGACCTGGGGGGAAACCAACCCGGAGGCTCCCCTGCCCCTTGGGGGTTCTTCCCTGCCCGCCTGGAGACGAATCAGCGGCTGCGCCCGCGCGCAGCACAGACGCCGGGCGGGTAGGGGGCCGCCGATTCCGGGGCCGCGGCGCTCTAGGCGTTTGAAGGGCGGCCGGTCGCCGGGATTGGCGGCTCGCGGCCGTTGGGGACTGGGAGCTAGGCGGGCGGGGGGAAGGGCGCGGGAGGAGGAGCCCGGCGCCTGCGCTGCGCCTCCGCCGCCTGAGTGGCAGGAGCCTCCCCCGGAGCCGGGCGGTTACTGCGGAGACGCTTTGTTTGCTGACTTCGAAAGCCGTTCCGACTGCCTCGGCCGCTTTCGAAGCGGCTCCACGAAACACGCTGCCTCCGGGTGGGCCTCACCCTCCCCCGGCCGCCGGCCCCGGCGCGCGCCTGAAACGTCTCCTCCTTCCGCGTGGCTCCGCTCGGCCACGCGGGGGCTCTCCTTCTGTGCACAAAGGTGTCCTTTTCTCCGGCCAAGTCAGCTTAGCTCCTGACGGCGATTCTCGGACAACCGAGATGGGAACGGAGTTTACAGCTAGTAAACCAACTTTGCAGGGGAAGGGGGAAGCGGCGCAGAGGATTAACAGTCTCTTTGAAACTGCGAGGAGGAGGAAAAGGTCAAATTTTCCTCTCTTGCTGGAAGTCCGGCTTGATCCGGGCAATGCTCACCTTTTTGCTCAAGCGAATCACATCGAAGCAGTCACTAAAGCTGGCAAGACGCCCCTAGGAGGAACCCGGGAACCCTTCTGGGTGATACACGGCACACACACACCTCCCCGCCCCCCCACCAGAGCCTGTCCTAAACTTGTCTTTAGATTTGAAATTTTGGTGCATTCTGGAAGAAAGTGCCTGGAGTCTGCGTGACACAGGCCAAGAAGACAGCCCCACAGAGTGGGCTTGAGGAACCAGCAATTGCTTAGGATATTTTTGTTTATTTGCTTCTCTCAAGGTGGAAAAACAAGTTTCAGTTCTGGCTCTGTGAGTCCCTTCGTGTACCAGCCAGGCCCTCTCTTTAAAACTGATCCAGTGACTTTTAAAGATTCTTTCCCGTGTTTTGGGGGGAAAATGTGGATTCACATTGACTACATATTATTTGCTAACTTCATATGAATATTAATATATATTGGAATGCTGCCTGAGTGAGAAGGAAGAGGAGATACTTGTTCACGTTTTACACCATTATTTTTTCCCCCCTCCAAGCACACATAGTTCCATGTGGTGTCTTATCTTTCCAGGCTGCCTCAAGGCCAAGAAAAGACGAGACTTAAGTTACTTTTCACAGCTGCAATCTCTTCAAAGGCAAAAACTCAAAAATGAAACTTGGAAAGGCAAATAAGCCAGGGAAGTGTATCAGTACATTTTGTGTTATTTTGATACTTGGTCCATCAAGTGATTGGATAATAAAGCCTGATTCCACCCAGCACTGTCTTAGGTGGAGGAAGGATGACTCACAGTCACTGGATCCCTTTTGTGTCTCCTCACTAAAGGACAGATTTTTTTTTTTTTTTTTTGGAATAAAATACGCAGACTGCTGGGCTCCACATAAGGATTCTATAATCATCTCTTCACATCTCAGGTCAGAGGGTCTTGGGCTGCTCAAGGAGAAGCCACCCATTGTCTTTTCAAGGACCCACAACCCATCAGTGTGGTGATTTTATCAGCCTTATCAGGATAATTCTCCTCCTGTCAGTTACCTGAATAGTTAACTTGTGCTACTACTTCTGTTAGTAATCACTTTTCTCCAAGCCTGCATTCCCTTTCCCAGCCCCTCTTTTTACCTCTGCAGCCAGGGGCCTCCTTTTTTCTTGTTTTACCCAGAGGGGTTCTGAACTCATCAGGACAAAGAAAAAAAGATCATTGTTGAGCACAGCCTTTAACCTCTCTACTCTTTTTTTTTTTTAAACTTTTTTCTTTTCTCTTTCCTTTTTTCTTTTTAACCTCTCTATTCTCAACATCGTGTTTCTATATTGTGCCTTCAGTTCAGTTCAGCCGCTCAGTCCTGTCCAACTCTGTGACCCTATCGCTTCTCTGCCCTTTTGGCTAAGACCAAGAGTAGTATTGTGCTTTACAGTTTGCTGCTACTGCTAAGTCGCTTCAGTCGTGTCCGACTCTGTGCAACCCCATAGATGGCAGCCCACCAGGCTCCGCCGTCCCTGGGATTCTCCAGGCAAGAACACTGGAGTGGGTTGCCATTTCCTTCTCCAATGCATGAAAGTGAAAAGCGAAAGTGAAGTCGCTCAGTCGTGCCCGACTCTTAGCGACCCAATGGACTGCAGCCTACCAGGCTCCTTCGTCCATGGGATTTTCCAGGCAAGAGTACTGGAGTGGGTTGCCATTGCCTTCTCTGGCTTTACAGTTTAAGAAACACTTAATTTAAATGACCTCATTTAATACTCATTTAATAAGGTAGATATTATGATTTTTTCCCTAACGTCAAGATAGCACATCCAAACATAACAAAGCTAAAAGGTATAAAACCAAGTACTGGACATAAATTGTTGTTTAATTGCTAAGTGGTGTCCAACCCCACAGACTGTGGCCCGCCTGGCTCCTCTGACCATGGGATTTTCCAGGCAAGAATACTGGAGTGGGTTGCCATTTCCTTCTCTCCAGGGGATCTTCCCGACCCAGGGATCGAACCAGTGTCTCCAGCATTACAGGTAGATACTTTATCACTCAGTCACCAGGAAAGCCCAGACTTTAAACAAAGTGTTCTCGGGCATGTCTGGTGGAAGGTCTGGTGGATAAAGAAGGCAGTATAGGGCAGAAACTGACCACAGATTATGACACAAGGGCCATCTGAACACGTGGAGGCTACTCTAAAACCTGCCTCTCCTCTGAAATCTATGTGGAATTTTACCAGAAGCTCCCTTCCAATCTACCTGCATTTTGTCCTTTTTTTAAACCACTCGTTTTTTCTTTACAAAAACAAAAAGAGGAGGAAGCTTGTTTTCAAAACTACAAGCAGGAAAAGTATACAAAGTGAAATAGGAAAGACCTCTTAATTGACTATTCACTCTCCATATGTGCATATGTATACTACATACAAATGTAAGGGGTTTTTCATTGTTATTAGTTGTTTTCAAGTCCACTCTGCCTGGGATGGCCGCGCAGGACTGGCTTGCATATCTGACGTTTCTCACCGAAGGGTGGCCTGCGTGCGCGGGAAGTCGCTTCAGTCCTGTCCATCTCTTTGCGACTGTATGGACTCCTCTGTCCCGCCAGTCTCCTCTGTCCATGAGGATTTTCCAAGTGGGTTGCCATGCCCCGGGGATCTCCCCCACTCATCTCTAGGTCTGCTGCATCAACAGGCAGATTCTTTACCACTCATGCCACCTGGGAAGCCCAAAGTTTGGCCTAAATATCATCTCAGAGGAGTCTTCTGTAACCACTTCACCTAAATTTAGTTACCCTTGCTGCCACCATCTAGCTCAGGAGTTCTCAACTGCTGTTTAGGGCTGGATAACTCTTGGTTGTAGGGGGCTTCCCTGGCAGTTAAGGTCCGTAGAGGCAAAACTGTGATTTAGCCAGTAGTCATGTGTAGATGTGAGAGAAGGCTGAGTACCAAAGAATTGATGCTTTTGAACTGTGGTGCTGGAGAAGACTTTTCAGAGTCTCCTGGACTGTGAGGAGATCGAACCAGTCAATCCTAAAGAAAATCAATCCTGAATATTCATTGGAAGGACTGATGCTGAAGCTGAAGCTCCAATATTTTTGCCACCTGATGCGAAGAGCCAACTCATTGGAAAAGATCCTGATGGTGTGAAAGGTTGAAGGCAGGAGAAGGGAGTGACAGGATGAGGTGGTTGGATGGCATCAATGGACATGAGTCTGAGCAAACTCCTGGAGATGGTGAAGGACAGGAAAGCTTGGTGTGCTGCAGTCCATGGGGTTGCAAAGCAGCGGACACAACTTAGCAACTGAACAACAACAAAAACTCTTGGTTGTAGGGGGCTTCCCTGGTGGCTAACCAATCTGGCTGATAACACCTTCCCCCTAGCTTGTGAAAAAAAAAACCAAAACTCCAGCATTCCCAATGTTCTCCAGAGGGGACAGAAATTGGGGTGGGCAAGAAGACCCCTGGTTGAGAACCACAGCTCTAACTCAACCCTTTCTTTTTTCCACGACACCACAATTTTCATGGGGTCACAAAGAGTCGGACACGACTGAGCGACTGAACTGAACTGAAAAGCATTTGACAGAGAATTAAAGGAACAGGGTTAGAAGGACCAATTGTGAGTAAGAGGGGAAATGTGTCCCGATTCAAACAAGAAAAAAATACATACATATTGTTTGGAATAAGTGCCAAATTTATAAGGTAAAAGTAAGACCTTCATAATACCCTACCTGTTAACTTAGCCCCTTTCTCCTCTTTCCATTCTAGGGTTAATTCACTCACACGTTTCCATTTATCACCATTACCTCTTCTGAAAGCTATAGAGGACCTATAACAGCAATAAAATGATGAAATATCTGGGAATAAAATTAACAAGAAATAAGTGCAAGTTTTATGAAGAAAATTTTAAAACCCTACTGAGGGACATAAAGGAAGACTTGAGTAAAATAAAAGATGTAATTTATCCCTTCCAGCAAGATTCAATAACAAAAGCATAAAGATGTTTATCTTCCCTGAACTGATCTTTAAATTCAAAGCAATTTATATTAAAATGCCAACAGGATTTTTTTTTTCTTTAATTGCTACACTTCATCAAAATTAAGCATCTGGAGAAAGCCAGGGAAATTCTGAAAGACAAGTTAGGGATGGGAGGAGGGCAGCAGAAGCCCCTTCAAATATTAAAGTGTATTTTGAAGTTAATAATGAGATTAAATAATGAGGACACAAAAACAAGGCGATAGTTTAGACTATGATATGGACATTTCAATTTGGGTAAAGGTGACTTTTCAGATCAGAGATAAATTGAATTGGGACAGTGAACTACTTTTCGTAAAAAATCAAACTGGTGGAGGAGTGGGAGGGAGGTTCAAGAAGGAAGGGACATGTATACTTATGGCTGATTCACGTGGCTGTATGGCAGAAATCAACACAACACTGTAAAGCAAGTATCTTCCAAACAAACAAAAAATGAAGCTGGCTATGTTACTCTTCTAACAAAAATAAAACTCATCTGAATCAAGATGGAAATGTTAGAGTAATTAATAATGCACTTCTGTATGTTCTAGAACAGTGGTTCTCCAGGCGGAATACATGTGGCATCTTTGCCTCCCAGGGAATATCTGAAGATGTCTGGAGACAATGCCAGTGGTCACAGTTGGAGGGAAGGAAATGCTTCTGGCCTCTAGCAGATGGAGACCAGGGTGCTGCCATTTCACTGCACACAGGATAGACCCCCAGGGAAAGATCATTCTGTCTGAAAGTCAGTCGTGCTGAGGCTGAGACAACTTGTCCTGGAAGGAGGCATGAATATAATCATGGAGTAGGGAAGGCCTTTGTAACCAGGACAGAAAATCTAAGACACAGTAAAAGATACACATGTGTGTAAGTATTTTGTATTTTTTTTTTAAACTTGTGTGTAAGGGAAAATTCATAAAATTTTCAAAAGCAAAACAACTAGGAAAAAATACTGTCGGCACATATCAGGCAGAAGATCTATTTACCGAACTTATGCAGAACTCATATAAGTCAGAGGGAAAAAAGAGTCCTGTTTTTAAAAAGCTGGGCAAAGTCTATAGATAAGCAGTTCACATTAAAAAAAAAAAGAATCCAAATAAACAGAAACATGAAAAGTTTTAGTGTGCAGTCATTATAACAGCAAAGTAAATTAGACTGCGCTGATAGAGGAAGGTTGATAATATATATATATATAAGTTGTTTTTAAGCAAAGTACAGAACATTATAACAGTATTCCTTTTGTGTACAATTTTTTATGTGTAGTTTTTTGGAATGATACTCAGGGAAATATTAACAAAGTCTACCTTTGGAGGAAGAGTGGAAGAGAATGAGATGCATGATGAGGAGGGTCTGTTTTTCATCTTATACTTTTTTGTACAAACCTGATATACAAGAGACAGAGACAAAGTATATGAGATGAAGTCGGAGAAGGCAGGTGCCCAGTCTAGACTCGTCATTATCATTTGATTTTACCTTACCTTATTCCTTCTTCCGAGCTCCTCTTTTTCTTATGGAGATCTGAGTTTCTGACTTATTTTCCTTCTTTAAATAATTTCTTTTAGAAATTCCATGGTGGACAGTGGTTAAGACTCTGCATTTCCACTGCAGGGATGGAGTCGAGTCCTGGTTGGAAAACTAAGATCCCACATGCTACATGGGCCCCCAAAATAAAAAATTTCTTTTAACCTTTTTTTACAAGGTGGGTCTATCATTTTTGATGACTAAATAATAGTTCACTGTAACTATGGATATAATTTATGTACCAAACCCCATTTATTGGACACAGGTTTTGTTCTGGTTTGAACTGGAGGGGATTTTTGAAGATCTTCTATAAAAACCTAAGCAAGGGTCTAAAATAAGATGAGCTGTATTTGGGGCCTTGAAAGTCTGATTCTGCAGTCGACGAACCAGGGACGGTTAATCATTAGCAAGTGTAAATAACCCCCAGTGACACCCTGGGATTTCATTATTTGCTGCTATTTCCAAGAAGTATCAAAGGGTGTCAAACCATTTACCCTGTTAAATTGGGTGGCCAGATCTGCAAAACTGAAAAGTTTAATCCTGATGCAAGCACATTTTACAAAATTTGGCCAAGTATTATAGTACGTAAGAAGAGAGTAAGATGCTTTCCTCAAAATGAATGAGCAAAAGTTGTGGATGTAGGGCTGGAATCCACATACCCAGTAAATGGCATGGATCGTTCAAGTGAAGGCCTTCTCTTCTACTGGTGGGTGTGTTAGTACAGGGGACAAGTTGTTTCCTAAAGTGTTTCATCAGCTTTCCACAGGATGTCATGCAAAAGCCAAAATGGTTATTCTGTATTCCCTTAAAAGGGAGGAAAACACATTTACTGCCAAGCTACTTGGATACACTTTTAAAACTTACATTAAAAAAATAAACTTTTTTATACAAAAAAATAATTAAAAAATAAATAAATAAAACTTTTGTTTTATTTTTCCAGTCCATCTTGGAAGCTCTCTTCAGCAACACACAGGGTCGATTAGCAGAGCAAAATAAATGTCTAAATCCGTGCCTGTCTCTCCCCCTCTGCTTGCACTTGGCAACAAATTCATACATATGTCTGCTAGTCTCCAATACTTTTTTTTTTTTTGGTTTTGCCATGTGGCTTGTGAGATCTCAGTTCCCTAATGAGGGACTGAATCCGAGTCCCTGCGTTGGAAGTGTGGAGTCTTAACCACTGGACTGCCATGGAAGTCCTGAATACATTTTATTTTAAAAAAATCTTAAAAATAGCCAGGTGATCTCAAAAACAAGGGTTTTGTCCTGCCTAGAATTTTTTTTTTTAATAATGTAAAAATGTAAATATAATAGTGGATGTCCTAGTGTAATAAATCCCCAAATACTAATCACCCAGCTTCAACAATTATCAACCCATGGCCACTCTTGCTTCATCTATACCCTCACTGACTTCCTTCTCTCCTATATTATATCGAAGCCAATCCCAGACACCCAGGCACTTCTGGATAAGCTTAGAGTTAATTCTCTGCTTGCCTCAGCAGTAACTCCTTCCTCTCTGAGCTATATGGTTTGTTTACTGAAAGGGCTAAGAAGTCTCAGAATTATGCCCGATTGTATTTTACTTTCTAGCTATTTCTCCTCCTATGGTTAAACATTTTCTTCTAACCAGAGAGAGCAATTACATTTTATGTTTGTGTGTGTGCTGAGTTGCTCAGTTGTGCTTGACTCTTTGCGACCCCATGGGCTGTAGCCTGCCAGGCTCCTCTGTCTATGGGATTCTCCAAGCAAGAATACTGGAGTGTGTTGTCATGCCCTCCTCCAGGGGTTCTTCCTGACCCAGGGATTGAACCTGCGTCTCTTGCGTCTCCTGCATTAGCAGGCAGATTCTTCACCACAAGGGCCACCTGGGAAGCCCCGCATTTATGCTTAGATTCGGCTTTAAAGCTTTTAGTTCAGCTAGCCCCTGTTAGACCCACTCCAGTGTTCTTGCTTGGAGAATCCCAGGGACTGGGGAGCTTGGTAGGCTGCCATCTATGGGGTCGCACAGAGTCGGACATCACTGAAGTGACTTAGCAGCAGCAGCAGCAGCCCCTGTTAGAGCAGTGACTGTGATACATTTTCTCTTTTGGACAGTCCTACCCTCAAACATTTATATCAGTTTCTTCAATTTGAACTTGTCAGACAACGTGCACTGATTTTTTTTTTCCCTTGGTTCAGAGAGTACATTCACCAAATCAGAATCTCTCTTGAGGTCTATAGAAATGTTGTTTTACTTTACTGACTATAAAGAAAAACATGACTTTTAAAAATGTCATGGCTACAATGGACTTGAAAGTGAAGTTGCTCAGTCATGTCAGACTCTGCAACCCCATGGACTGTAGCCTATCAGGCTCCTCCGTCCATGGGATTTTCCAGGCAGGAGTGCTAGAGTGGATTGCCATTTCCTTCTCCAGGGGATCTTCCCGACCCAGGGATCGAACCCGGGTCTCCTGCATTGCAGGCAGATGCTTTACCGTCTGAGCGACCAGGGAAGCCCTTAAAGGCAAATTATTTCCTTCTCATGTGTGTGTGTGTGTGTGTGTGTGTGTGTGTGTCCTCATAGCTTATCTGATGACTTTTCCTCCCTCCCTCCTCCCTCTCTCCTTCCTTCCTTTCCCCCAGTCCCTAATAATCCTCGGACACATTATCCCTCATTGGAAATCACAGAACAATAATTAGTCCTAAATATTTTATACTTCACAAGAATCCCATTTAGTTTTTAAAACTAAACAAACCAATTAAAAACTGGGTTTAGATTTTTTGAGTTAGGAATGCTTTGCCTTCATGTGATAAAACATGTTCCTCCTACCAGTTTTTTTATGGGAAAGAATAAAGCCAAACCTCCACAAGCTTCTATCTGATTAGTCATTTGTCACTTATCTGTCTGCTCACAAAGTGCATTTACCAAAGGGATTAATGCTTCTGTAACCACAATGCTTTGCTTTCTGTCACTTTGTTGAGCCTCCAAAAAAATGACGAAAGGGAGGGGTTCTTGGGGCACCTCCTCCCCAGTCTGAAATACAAGCCCCTCCATGGAGCTTTGAAATCCAGTTCACAAAATAGCCTACCCATTTTTCATACTAAAGATGTTTAGGCCAAGTTTCGTCTCTAATGTGACTTACACATACACCTGCTCCTCCCATTTCTTCCTCACTCATCCAGAAAATAGTTCTCTTACTGTTTTGCAAAGTGCCACAGTCTAATCATTTCTGCTCAGTAAATGTAAAAATCAACTTTAATCCAGGAAAAAGTAATGTAAATTGTGTTTGCTGGACTTTGAGTTGTGTTAAGAAGATTTGAATAAGTTACTGTTAAGGAATCCTTATCTGGTAACAGGTGGGCTAAACTGGAAAAAAAAAAAAACCTGAAAATCCTGGAATGGGAAGTTTACACTCACTCCTCTTTGATTAGCTGTGGGATTAGAATGCCTCACCTCCACCCCTCTCACAGAGCAGATGTCCCAGTTATCAACTGTTCTCCAGAAGAAGAGCTGAGAAGGTTTGTAGGACATGCAAGAAGAGTTTATACTCTTGCTTCCAGGACTTTACCTTGAGGGTCTCCAGATCTACTCTCTAACCTATGCCCATTCCAGACCTTATTTGAATGTCCACAGGAACAAAACTAAACTAAAATTATATACCTCTCTTTCAGGATTCAGCTTCATCTATTGCAAAATTTGACAGTTTGTCACCTTAAGTATCAATGCCTGTGCCTGAGTTGGTGGCATTATGCCTACCCATTCTCTTTGCAAGTTTTCTGCAATGAGCTTGGATTCTCTTACTTTTTTTAATCATCATAAAAAATGAGGTTTCTCTTTTAAGTTTTTTTAAAATCTGCCTACCGTTAACACCACAGTACAGACACAATTACAGGTGGCTCTCATGTGAGCTGAAAGAGTGATTCATTTGACAAAGACTGACAGCTATTCCTCTGTCCTCGCTAGGTGTCAAGCTGGTTTTTTTTTTAAGCTGGTTGGTGTGAAAATAAATAAGAAAGAACAATAGGTGAATGTGTCCAGGAGGAGAAAGGATGAGAAAAGATAAGTTGTTCAGGGCATCTGAAAAATTGGAGGAATTGGAGGAACTTAAGAATCTGCCTCACAATGCAGGGGACGCGGGTTTGATCCCTGGTTGGGGAACAAAGATCCCACATGCCTTGGGGCAACTAAGAACTTGTGCCAAAACTATTAAGCCCACACAGCACAACAAAAGATTCCCACATGATGCAATAAAGACCCAACACAGCCAGATACATAAATAAATATTAAAAGAAAAAAAACTGGAGGAAGTAGAGTTGGCAGAGATTTGAGGGAAAGGAGGCCTGTTTTTAAAAGCCAGTGACAGAGCTTCCCTTGGTGGCTCAATGGTAAAGAATCCATCTGCCAGGGCAGGAGATGTGGGTTCAATCCCAGGTCCAGGAAGATCCCACATGCCCTGGGAACAACTAAGCCCATGCAACTGCTGAGCCTGTGCGCTAGAAACCAGAAGCCACAACTACTGAGCCTGTGTGCCTCAACTATTGATACCCATGCACCCTAGAGCCTGTGCCCACAACTAGAGAAGCCCCTGCAGTGAGAAGCCCACGCACCGCAACTCGAGGAAAACTCACCCAGCACAGCCCACAGTAAAATAAATAAATGTAAAAATAGTAAAATCTTTCTAAAAATAAATAAAGCCAGTGACAGCCACTCAGCAAAGTACAGATGTACTAGAAAAGGGTGTACCCTTTAGTCCAGCCCCTACACTTAGCGGGGCTTATTCTGAGGTTTGGTGGTCTCATTTGGCAAATACAGAGGGAGTAATAGGACAAGGCGATGGCACCCCACTCCAGTGTTCTTGCCTGGCAAATCCCATGGACGGAGGAGCCTGGTGGGCTGCAGCCCATGGGGTCTCGAAGAGTTGGACACCACTGAGCGACTTCCCTTTCACTTTTCACTTTCATGCATTGGAGGAGGAAATGGCAACCCACTCCAGTGTTCTTGCCTGGAGAATCCCAGGGACAGGGGAGCCTGGTGGGCTGCTGTCTATAGGGTCACACAGAGTCGGACATGACTGAAGCGACTTAGCAGCCGCAGCAGCAGAGGGAGTAATGGAAAGTAATGGAAAGCACAGAAGACCTAACACAGCCAGATAAGTAAATAAACATTAAAAGAAAGAATTGGAGGAAGTAGAGTTGGCAGGAATTTGAGGCACGGCAACTCACCTCAGTATACTTGCCTGGAGGATCCCATGGACAGAGGAGCCTGGAGGGCTATCGTCCATAGGGCAGCAAAGAGTTGGACACGACTGAAACAAACTTAGCACCCACACACAGGCCTGTTGTTTAAAGCCAGTGACAGGGCTTCCCTGGTGGCTCAGAGGCCAAAGAATCCACCTGCCAATGCTGAAGATCCGAGTTTGATCCCTAGATTGGGAAGATCCCCTGGAGAAGGGACTGGCAACCCACTCCAGTATTCTTGCCTGGAGAATCCCACGGACAAAGGAGCTTGGCAGGCTATAGTCCATGAGATTGCAAAGAGCTGGACACGACTAAAGTGAGCATGCATGAGCCTGAGGTGGGATCAGGCCTTATTCTGTAGAAAATGATGACATTTGGCTGTATTTCAGGGAGATGAAGTTTGCTGTTTTCTCTGGAACAAGTTTGAGGCAAAGTGCCTGGTGAATAGGGTTTTAAAAGATTAAAGGCCTGAAATTTCATTGTGCCTATGAAAATGGGAACTTTTTTTTTGCTTGGTACTTTAAGTTTCTAAAAATAAGATTTACTGAGCCTATTTGAGCCTGTACACGCAATTATTACAAACACTTAAAACATAGAAAACACTTTACCATTGTTTAGACTATAAAAAAATAATGAGTAGCTAGATGAGAATGGGAACCCCTTCAGGCCAGGATAGAGCCAGCTTTCAGGCAGGAGTCACAATTCAGAATGCATAAGTCAGCTGTTTTACACGACTTTATTTTTCCTGTTCACACTGTAGAGGTCAAAGGGTGTGAAAGGCTTGGAAAAGGCTGGATTTCTCCAAACATCCCTGGGAGGTGTCAGCCTGCAAACAGGCTGTTGGCTAATGACTGTGGTGATTAAGCCTGCCTCCTGGGGCCTGCTCATAACTTTTATTTAAATAGGCTGTTTCTCACCTTGATTGGCAAGATGTTCTCTGATGGGAAGGAGTCAGTTCCTTAACTACTTTTGTAGAATGAAACCTCAGTTTGAAGCTGGGGTTATCAACCCTCTTTTTTTGTTTGTTTGTTTGTGTGGTAAAATATACACAGCATGACATTTTCCATTTTAACCATTTTTAATTGCATGGTTCACTGACATTAAGTACATTTGCATTGTTGTGCCACCTTTCACCACCATCCATCTCCCTGACTTTTTTCATCTTCCCAAACTGAAATTCTGACCCATTAAACACCATCTCCTCTCTCCTCAACCACTGGTAACCTATTCTACTCCCTGTCTCTATGAATCTGACCATCCTAGGTCCCTCATTTAAGTCGAATCCTAAGGTATTTGTCCCTGTGAGTATGGCTGATTTTACTCAGCATGATGTCTTCATGGTCCTGGCCCCTTATAACATGTCTCAGAATTTTGTTACTTTCTCATTTACCTTTATTTTGGAACTTTTAATTATTTTTAAAATATTCATTTTTCTTTATTCATTTGGCTGCACCTGGTCTTATTGGGGCTTCCCAGGTGACCCCATGGACTGTAGCTTGTCAGGCTTCTCTGTCCATGAAATTCTCCAGTCAAGAATACTGGAGTATTCTTGGTAGCCATTCCCTTCTCCAGGGGATCTTCCTGATCCAAGGCTTGAACCTGCATCTCCTGCATTGCAGGGGGATTCTTTACCATCTGAGTCACCAGGGAAGCCCAGAGTAGGTGCAAAAGAGATATGAATGCTGTATGTTTATCTTTCCAATATTTTTCACATTTATTAATTGTAGCCTTTCAAAAATCCCTCCAGTGAAGAAGTTCAAGCATATTGAAATACTTGTATAGATAAATTAGAGAGGGTGCTTTTGAGATACTATTACTCCATCACTCTTTGAGGATTTTCTTATTTTCTGGTACAACTTTTTGTTCCAGGCTCATATTGGCTTTCCTGGCCCAACCCTAGAATCTACCATTTCTCTAAGAAGCCCTGGTCATTTTCAGTAGAAAAAGATACACAGATACTAAGATCTGGGCTCTAAATGTGCAAAGTACATATTACTACTGGATTGTCATTGCTTCTAGGTCCTCTCAATAGACAGAGGAAGAACACACACACACACACACACACACACACACTGCATCCAGTTGAAAACCATGAATTCATACTGATAGCTCCAATTTCAATTCAACACCACAGACTCCTTTCAGTCTTCTTGTTCTTCATGGTTACAACTCTTCTCTGACAGTAAGGAACCTGTTTCTCATTACCCTCAAGATAATGACTACTTGTTCAATCCTAGAATATACCAACCCTGCCTCTACAAAGAAACTATTATAATTCAGTATTCCTTTCTTTGTTCTCTTTAGTCTGAGTGTGTAAGGTCAAAATACCATGTTCAGAAGTTACTTGAGTCAGCTCTTCCTTCCATATGACTGTTACTGTTTTGAAATACGTTTAGGTTAATTTTTTATTCTTTCTTTCTTTTGGTTCATTTATTAAATTTATATTCCTTTCTCTGGTTGTCCTACATTTGTTTCATTTTATCATTATGATGATGATAATGACCTTTTTGGTATGCAAAACAGCATGATTCCAAAATCAAAACTTAATGGCAGGTTCGCTTCCTGCTAATCCCTCCCACCTTATAGATAATCTCTGTTAATATCCACAATCATTGGTTTCTTTCTTTTTTGGTCACGCAGAGAGGCACTCAGGATCTTAGTTCCCAACCAGGGTTTGAACCTGTGATACTTGCAGTGGAAACACTAACTCCTAATCACTGGACTGCCAGGGAATTCCGGCAGGATCATTAGTTTCTAGTCTTTACTTCCTGTATCTGCTGCTGCTGCTGCTAAGTTGCTTCAGTCGTGTCCGACTCTGTGAGACCCCATAGACAGCAGCCCACCAGGCTCCCCCATCCCTGAGATTCTCCAGGCAAGAACACTGGAGTGGGTTGCCATTTCCTCCTCCAATGCATGAGAGTGAAAAATGAAAGCGAAGTCGCTCAGTCATGTCCGACTCTTTGTGACCCCATGGACTGCACCACACCAGGCTCCTCCGTCCATGGGATTTTCCAGGCAAGAATACTGGAGTGAGGTGCCATTGCTTTCTCCGTTCCTGTATCTATTTTATCAAAAAATAAGAAAAGCAGATAGATATATGTTTCTGTGTTATACAATAGGTGGTACACTATGGATCAGCAATTCTCAAACTTTTTAGTCTCAGGGCCTCTTCGCACAATTAAAAATTATAGAAGAGTGAAAGAGCTTTTGTATATGTGGGCTTTCTCTGTTATATTTACTGCATTAGAAATTAAAACTGAGGGTCTTCCCCAGTGGTCCAGTGGTTAAAACTCCGAGCTTCCAATGCAGGGAACGTAGATTCAATCCTTAGCTGGAGAATTAAGATCCCACATGCCTCATGGCTCAGCCAAACAAACAAAAAACCCTTGATAAGTTATCAAAAGTATTTATTTATTATTTTGATTAAAATGAACAGTAATAAGCTCCTGAAATATAAATATATTTTTATGAAAAAGAACTCCATTTTCTCAAACAAAAAAGAATAGAAAGAAAGAAGGCATGGATTTACAATGTCTGACTTACTGAAATGCAGCTAAATTCTCTATCTGCTTCATACAATCTCCTGCAGTGTATTATTTTCACTGAAGCATATAAAGAGTCCTGGCCTCAAACAAATATGTAGTTAGAAAAGGGAAGAGTATTTTAACAGTTTTTTTTCAGAAAATTGTATATGTTCTTTAATACTACCCTAAAACTCAGCAGTAGTAGTTTCTTAAAAGGTAGTTGCAGTGTGGACTTTGGAAGCATATTAATAAACTTTTAAAAGTTCTGTTACATTATAATCCATTGATCTTTCTTATACTTTGGTTGGATCCTTAGCCATGCAGGATTTTGTGCATTTGGAAAATGATGATTAATTGAAGTATGAAGGTCTTCCTAATGTGGACACATTTCATCATACAGTATCAAAAATTATTTGATATATTATCACGTCTGAGGACTTCCTTGGTGGTCCATTGGCTAAGACTCCAGGCTCCCAACACAGGGGGGCCCAGGTTTGATCCCTGGTAGGGGAACTAGATCCCACATGCTGCAATGAAGATAGAGGTCCTGTGCTGCAACTAAGACCCAGTGCAACCAAATAAATAAAATTAAATTAAAATATATTAAAAATATATCATCTCTCACAGCAATAGAAAAGTCTTCAAGTATCAAGAAACCAAAGAGCCTACAGTGGTAGATAGAAATTTCCCAAAATTGCCATTCTGATTTGAAAGTTTTGAGTTTTACCATTGGCAGCATATACTATCAGTTGTTTCCTTGAAGAGAGAGGCTCACTCACTTATATTTGAGAAAAATAAAAACAATCCTCAAACACCCATGTGTGAATAACAAGTTTGTCTGGCAGGTATTCTTTCAGGTAAAAATGGTGTTCTATGAGAAAGTGGCTAGCTCAGCTTGTGACTCAAACAATAGCAGAAACACTTTTCCTTGAGGTAACCATTGTACTGTGTGTGTCAGAAGTGCTTCACGGGTATTTCCCATTTAGTCACACAGACTAGTAATTCATCTCTTCTATTTCTGGCTGTGCTGGGCCTTTGTTGCTGCACACAGGCTTTCTCTGGCTGCAGTGAGCAGGGTCTCCTCTTCACTGCAGTGTGTGGGCTTCTCATTGCAGTTGCTTCTCCTATTGCGAAGCGCGGGCTCTAGGTAATTGGGCTTCAGTAGTTGCTGCACATGGGCTCAGTAGTTGCGGTGCACTGGCTTAGTTGCTCTGAGGCATGTGAGATCTTCCTGGACCAGGAATCAAACCCATGTCCCCTGCAGTGACAGGGGCTTCTTATCCACTGCACCACCAGGGAAGTTGTTACAAAGACTATTAAAAAGACATGAACTCAAATCAAGTCTGATAACATTACTAATTTTTACTGCTTCATCCAAATATTCTTAAGGGAAATTGTCTTTTTTTTTAACCAAGAGTGAGTGCTAGTAGAGGGTGTATGGCACAACCTTGATTTGTGATAGTCCCTGCAGTTTTACTCTATTGCTTTTACACAATCAATGTAAATGTTACCTCTGAAAAAAGGCAAATGGTGGCTTCGCTGAGCGCCGAAGAACTGATGCTTTTGAACTGTGGTGTTGGAAAAGACTCTTGAGAGTCCCTTGGACTGCAAGGAGATCAAACCAGTCCATCCTAAAGGAGATCAGTCCTGAATATTCATTGGAAGGACTGATGTTGAAGCTGAAACTCCAATACTTTGGCCACTTACTGCGAAGAGCTGACTCATTTGAAAAGACCTTGATGCTGGGAAAGACTGAGGGCAGGCGGAAAAGGGGACAACAGAGGATGAGATGGTTGGATGGCATCACCAACTCAATGGACATGAGTCTGGGTAAACTCTGGGAGTTGGTGATGGACAGGGAGGCCTGGAGTGCTGTAGTTCATGGGGTTGCAAAGAGTTGGACACAACTGAGCGACTGAACTGAACTGAGTTTATAGAGATCATTCTCATTACTGTTGTTTTATAGTTCTATCATATTTCACCATATGAATAATATCATACTTCAATTACTTTCTTATGTTTGGACATTCAGAGTGCAATTATTAATACAAATGATATTCCAATGAACAATCTTGGGCTAAAGTATTTTCATGTAATTGAAGGTGTTTCCTGGGACAGCTTCCTAGAAGGGCAAGTATTGTGTCAAAAACAAACACGTGTGGTTTTTTTAGATATTGCCAAATTCCACTTCACAATGGTTGTCCCAATTTGCATATCTACCAGCAATGAATAGGAGTTCCTGTTTCTCCAGAGCCTTAGCAACTAAAGGTAATGCAGAAGATAGATATATAAATTCATCATATATTAAATGACCCCTAGGTTAAATAGCAAGCCACTCCAGTATTCTTGCTTGCCTGGAAAATCCCATGGACAGAGGATCCCGGTGGGCACTACAGTCCATGGGTTTGCAAAGAGTCAGACACGACTGAAGTGACTTAGCATGTAGCAGGTTATCTGTGAGGGTGACATCAGCCTTTTCTAAGAACTTTTCCCTTCAATATCAGTAGGTGAAGAATTGATGCTTTTGAACTGTTGGAGAAGACTCTTGAGAGTCCCTTGGACAGCAAGGAGTTCAAACCAGTCAATCCTAAACAAAGTCAACCCTGAATATTCATTGGAAAGACTGATGCTGAAGCTTCAATACTTTGGCCACCTGATGCAAAGAGCCAACTCATTGGGAAAGACCCTGCTGCAGGGAAAGATTGAGGGTAGGAAGAGAAGGGGATGACAGAGGATGAGATGGTTGGAGGGCATCACCAACTCAATGGACATGAGTATGAGCAAACTCTGGGAGATGGTGAAGGACAATGAAAGCCAGGCATGCTGCAGTCCACAGGGTCACAAAGAGTCAGACACAACTTAGCAACTGAACGACAACAAATGAGGAACAGGATCATAAAAATGCTCTTCCCGAAAAGGAAAGAAAGGGAGGGAAACAGTAATCACTGGACCACTGTAGTGATGTAGTACCCACTGAGACTCTCTGCTCCAGCAATAAAGTGTGTCTCTCCATTAGACCCTGGCTTGGCCGAGGAATTTCCTTGTTCATTATCATCTGTGGCCTTTGGTTTTGCCTCTGGAAGGTTCTTCCATCAATTATCCTCCTTGAGACTACACCTGAAGTGGTATTGAAGAGTACGCTCTCGTGTAGGTTGAGTTTTGAGGACCCTGAGGTTTGGTTTAGGGAGTTAAAGAATTACAGATTCCTGAAGGACTTTTGACATGTTTCTGGTGTTTTTCCTTATATTCAGTTCTTTGGTCCAAAGGTTCCTTTGTAACCATAGCCATACATCTTGTCAGGGAAAAGTTCTTAAGCCAGAGGAATCACTGCTTTGATTCACTGGCTGGCACATGGCACAAACCCACACTTGAAGTATCATGATGGATACCCTGAGGCCACGTGAAGCAATAGGCTTGGGTTGGGAAGGAACCAAACTTTATTAATCTGTCTGGCTCCCACTGTCTGCTAAAGAGCACTCAAGAAAGACTTTCCAAAACCTCCTTAGTGGAAATGTATTCCATTCCACCTTACCTTCCAACTGGCTAGCTCTTGCCTGGACTTATCTCTCTCACAGACTTTAGCTAAAGGCAGAAAAAAGCAGCCAACATATATAAACATTCAGACTTTCCTCAAACACTTCTCCTAGAGCTATGGACCTGATTGGCATGTCCCATATATACCATATATTGATTTGATTATATTCCAAGATATTGCAGGAGATGATTTGTCTAAGTTAGTTTAGCTAGCGCAGTTTTCTTTTGATCAGTGTAGCATGGTTTATCTGTCTCCATCACTTTACTTTTGATCTGAGTCTTTATATTTATTTTAAAAAAATTTTTTAAATATTTGTTTGCCTGGGCATGGGTCTTAATTATGGCAAGGGGAATCTTTAGTTGCAGCATGCAAACCCTTAATTGTGCCATGAGAAACCTTAAGTTTCAGCATGTGGGATCTAGTTCTCTGACCAGGGATCAAACGTGGGCCCCCTGCATTGGGAGCACAAGGTCTTAGCTACTGGACCACCAGGGAAATTGCTGTGTCTTTGTAATTAAATTGGATTTCTTATAGACAACATATAGCTGAGTCATTGTCTCTGTTTCTTAATTGGCATATTAGAACCATTCACATTTACAGTGATTGCTGATACGGCTATATTAGTGTCAATCATATATACAACCATATACACAGCTGTTCTTGCTCATTGTTGTCATTCTTCGTTTCTTTTTTGTTGTCTGCTCTTCCTGCCTTCTCCAGTTTTAATTAAGCATTTTGTACGACTCAGTTTTCTTTCTTTGTATATCAATATACCTCCTTAAAATTCTTTTTAGTCATTGCTCTACAGTTTGCAATATACTTGTATAGCTAATCTAAGTCTCCTTTCAAATGACATTATACCATTTCATGGAATACCTCCCTCCCGTCTCTTGTAACACTGCTGTCAGGCACTTCATTTACCCATAAGCTATAATCATCCAATGCATTGTTGCTGTTATGCCTTTGAACTAATGACTAACTGTTTAATTTGTTAAGAATAAGAAAAATAAGAACTTACCTGGCAATCAGGTGGTTAGATTCCTTGCATCTAGTGATCCCACATGCCATTTAGCATAGCTAAAAAAAAATCGAAGAAATAAGAGAAATAAAAGATTTTATTTTATCTTCATTTCTCAAACTCTCTTTTGTTATGTAGATCTGAGTTTTTGACCTATAGCATTTTCCTTCTCTTTAAAGAACATCTCTCAACAATTTCTTATAAGACAAGTCTGCTGGAGACAAATTCCCTCAGTTTCCGGTTTCTTATAAAAGCCTTTATTTCTCCTTTGGTTTGGAAGGATGATTTGCTAGACCCAGAATTCCAGCTTGCTGATTTTCTTTCAGTGCTATAAATATTTCACTCCTTTCTCCTTTTGCTTCCACGGTCACTTTCTCCAGCCTTTCTGACATTAAGTAGCGTAAAGTTCTAATGAACAAAAATGCTTCCCAATTCCTCATTTCGTTTTCAAATATATTTTAAAGGAAAATTGAGGGAGACTTCAATGGAGAGTGTTGGTAAAAGGAAACCATGCGCTTAAATAGGATGGGGTCCTGAGGCCTGAGCAGACCCAGAGATGAGGCACCTCCTTTTAAAATTTCACTGGTAGAGAGGCCATTACAGGAAGCAGAGCCATAAGGAAGAACCAGGTAGGCTCCAGGGTAAACAGAAATCTATACTCCCCAGTACATTTCTGAGCTCACCAAGTGAGCTCATTTCAGTACATTTTCTTTTTCACACTGGAAGAATCCTTGTGAAGTAGGTTTTATTCGTTATCAGCTCTACTTTATTGAGGGAAAAACTGAGACTTAAACAAGGAAGCTTGACAAGGGCAAAGAGTGAGTCATTGGCAAAGGCCAGGATAAGTTCATTCGGCTCAAAACAATATTCTGAGAATCTGAGCCAGACACCAACCGGAGGGGCTGAGTACGGGGGTGGGGGTGGGGGGTTGGGGGAGCTGGCGGTGCAGAGAAGGCAGGACGAGGCCCCACCCCCTCTACCTGGGTCCTTCCTGCGCGGGGCTCCTCCCACCGGCATACAAGGGCTTTGGGAGCCCCGGGCTGTAAAGTGGACCTTGGCTTCCCCGTGAAGGCCGGTCTCTTCCGCCAGGCCCTGGCTTTTCCTAGCTGAGGCAATCGTTGTTCTAGAGACTTCTTTCCCCTTTGTAACAGATAAGATATTTTTGAATGATGCCTGGCTGTGTTTCCTTACGATTAGCTGGTTTCTATTTCCTGAACCCTTTCTACCCCGGGGCAAGGGCAGGAGTCACCTCTGGAAGAAAGAGGATGTGATGAAGGGGGATGGTCTTCAGGGCAGGAAGAGGAGGGGAAAGCCTGCCTTCTTCCTAAGGCCACTGCGGAGAGGCGTGTGGAGCCCGAGGTAAGGGACTGGGAGATTGGATGGATTCATTTCTCTCTTTGGCCTGGGACAAGGTTGCATGCTGGGGTCGGGGTGGAGGAGAGTGGATGGCTCCCAGGAAGCATCCCACCAGACTGAAGCTCCCACAGGCTGCTCTCATGGATCCCGGAAGATACAGAGGTGGTTGGCTTGAGAATCTGTGGGCCTTGTGGGACAAAGGGGACAGGGACTGGAGAAGTGACAGCAGAGGCTTGGGTGGGCAAGAGCCTGGGGGTATGTGTGGCGTAGACTCGGGGTGATGCAGGAGCCCATTGGGCGCTGACCAGCCATTCCTCCAACAAGTAGCCACTTCACCCAGCAAATGAGGGATACCGCCCTGAGGCCAGAGCAGGCCTGGACATGGTACCCTCCAAGCTCCTTTTATCTCAGAGGCATCAAGAGGATAAGAAAGACCACTCAAATAGATGAAGATTTTAGTCAGCCCTAATGAGAAGTTGAACTTTGAATGAATAGAATGACTCTTTGCGACCCCACGGATTCTAACGCACCAGGCTGGAATACTGGACAGGTTGCCATTCCTTCCTTCTCCAAGTGATCTTCCCGACTCCGGGATCAAACCTGGGTCTCCTGAATTGCAGGCCAATTGTTAACAACTGAGCCACCTAAAAGAACTAAATTGCTGTTCTCTGGATACTTGAGCTTCCCTGGTGGCTCAGACAGTAAAGAATCCGCCTGCCAATGCAAGAGATTTGGTTTCATCCCTGGGTTGGGAAGATCCCCTGGAGAAGGGAATGGCCACCCACTCCAGTATTCTTGCCTGGAAAATCCCATGGACAGAGGAACCTGGCAGGCTAAAGTCCATGGGGTCCAGTCAGACATGACTGAACAACTAACACTCTCTAGATACCTGAGAAATGAAGAAGGGCAGAGATGGGAGAGGTTGTCAATGAGCCCTGGGAGGGAAGGGAGTTCCTCCTCTGTGTGGCCGTAAATTTCCAGAGGAGGCCAGCTTCATCTTCAGCCAGAAAGAGTGGCTCTAGCATGGTAGCCAGGCTCAGGTTCTTGAGAATGTCTTGGGTCCCAGGTTCCTTCTACCTGTTGTTGTCATCCCCAGAGGAATTACCCATGTCTTCATGTTTGAAGCTGACTGTGCATGACCAAATCTTCATGGTAGTGTTATTGGAAGGGGAACCCCTTCCAGGGCTTGCGACTGGGCTCATGTCTAACACTCGGAATGAATTATCCAAGGAGACACGTAAGCTGACAAAGCAAGAGACTCTATTGGAAAGGGGCGCCCGGGCAGAGAGCAGGAGCATAAGGGCACCCAGGAGGACTGCTCTGCCACGTGGCTTGAAGGCTCGGGTTTTACGGTGATGGGATTAGTTTCTGGGTTTTCTCTGGCCCATCACTCTAATTCATGGTCCTTCCTGGTGGTGCACACATTGCTCGGCCAAGATAGATGCCAGTGAGAAGGATTGTCGGAGGCTGGTTGGACACATGGTGTCTCCTTTAGACCTTTCCCAAACTCTTCTGGTTGGTGGTGGCTTGTCAGTTCCGTGTTCCTTACTAGGATCTCCTGTCATAAAATAACTCACGCAAATGGTTACTATGGTGCCTGGCCAGGGTGGGCAATTTCAGTCAGTGTGTTTCCCCTAACAGTAGCTGAGGGGAGGACCTGAGATGGAGGAGAGCACACTTCTTTTTAAGGAATAATGCAGGAATGACCCGTATCATCCCCTGTCACACCCTAATGGCCAGAACTTAGGCCCACGGCTACTCGGGGATGCAAGGAAGCTGGGGAAGGCGGCTTTTAGCTTGCTGATTATGTTTCCAGATGAAATTTCCGGGAGTTCTCTATAGAAAGGAAGAAAGAAGAGGATATCTGGGGACAATGAACAATCTCTGGTTGCATTCTTCTTTTCAGCAATGATTTAGAGGTGCATTGGCACAGTTTTAGCCAGTGAGGAGGGGGTATCTACAGAGGGTTGCTGGGAGAGTGTTCCTCTCTCCAGGTAGACATACTGTCCTCTTCGGGATTGTGCCCTGTTTGGTGTGAACCCTGAAGGAGCCGGGGACATTTTGCTGCTGGGAGGGGAGCCAGCCTTCAGACAAAGCTTACAAAGTGAAGATGGCAGAGAGAAAGAGGGCAAGAACTCGTATGCTTGATGAAGACCCAGAACCATGGGATGAAGTCCATGCTGTGGACTTCCGGGCTTGGAGACCCCTTGTTATGTCAGATAACACATTTCTTGTTCTTTAGGCCACAGCGAGTAGGTTTTTCCTGTTGTTTGTAGCCAAATCATTCCTAATGAATAATATGGCTTTTAAAATCAGCTTTCTTTCTTTTTCACTTTTGCGTTCCTGGCCTCTTTATATTATCCTAAAATCTCAAAGTTAGTGTGAGATTTAAGAATACATAACCCTGGGACTTCCTTGGAGGTCCAGTGGCTACAACTCCGAACTCCATTCTGGAGGCTAGTCTAGCCAGGGAGAGCACAAGGTGTGGGCAGGGCCTTGTACCCTCAGAGGCTTCAGGGGAGAACCTGCTGCATGCCTTTTATTTGGCTCCTGGTTTCACCAGCAAGCCCTAGGCTCCTTGGCTTGCACTGCATCACTCCAGTCTCCTTGTGGTCACATGGCATTCAGTGTGTGTGTTGCACGCACACAGCATCACATGGCTGTCTTCTTATAAGGATATCAGTATAATAGTGGATTAGGGGCCCCCCTGCACAGTATGACCTCATGTTAACTAATTACATTTTCAGTGACCCTATTGCCAACTAAGGTTGCTTTCCAAGGCTCTGGGAGTTAAGACTTAGACATGTCTTTCCGGGACGACACAGTTCAAGCCATAACACCATCTTAACTGGGTCTCCCTCTCTATGAGGGCTCTATTTCAGCCGCTTCCTGATGAATAAAGATATTGATAGAAAAAAATTCTCTGAATTAGCTTACACAAATACCTATGCAATATCGTAAAAACATGTTAAGAGTCCTTTAAAGGAAACCTGATTTTTTAAATCTTGAATTTATATTAGAATCATATTACTGAAATATTACTGAAATCATATTACTGAAATAAAATTACTTCAATGGATGATTTTTATTTGCATTAAATTTTTTCACATATTAAAATATTCCCAGGAGTTATCATCACATTAGAAGCAACAGAATTACATTCATTCCTCCAAAAGCAATTTCAGGGTATTAAAAAATAATGCAGTGTGATGAAAACTAGGTCTTTTTAGAATGCAAAGATTACCTTCAGAGGACTGCCCTTTTTGTGACTAAATGACTAAAATAAATATGGAGCTCATCTTAATGCCAGGTCTCATTATTGTCACTTAAATATTTACATCATTATCATTTCATAGCTGATGGTTCTTCCAGAAACATCTAGATGCTCATTAAGACTAGATGTACTATGTACTAACATTCCTTTTAATAGATAGGAGGTTATATCAAAGGTATTTGTCGTTCAGTTCCTAAGTCATGTCCAACTCTGCAGTCCCATGGACTGCAGCACCCAAGGCTTCTCTGTCCTTCCCTATCTCCCAGAGCTTGCTCAAACTCAAATGCATTGAGTCGGTGATGCCAGCCAACCATCTCATCCTCTCTCGTCCCATTTTCCTACTTCCCCCAATCTTTCCCAGCATCAGAGTCTTTTCCAGTGAGTCGACTCTTCACATTAGGTGGTCAAAGTTTTGGAGCTTCAGCTTCAGCATCAGTCTTTCCAATGAATATTCAGAGTTGATTTCCTTTAGGATTAACTGGTTTGATCTTGCTGTCCAAGGGATATCAAAGGTATAAATGGGACTATATCACAAATGCAAATAATGAAAGGCTGTTTGGGGTGACCAAGATCCCTACTGTATTTTTTATAAAAATGTATGTTGACAGAGTCTAAATTCCAGCTGGTCGGTGATCGTCTAGGCTGTGTAGCACAGGGCCCCTTTCAAGTGTCTGAAATCAAGAGGGACTAAGTCCTATTTGCAAAACAGCCCACATTTATATGTGCCTTGCATAAAGCACTTTTCTCGTGGTTGAAGTTCTGTCACTCGTGTGGTTTCATTTCCCATAACTCACTATGGGCCCCCGGCTCCCCATCTTCCACAATGACACTTTTAGTGTGAGGCCATATTGTTTTCTGGTTTTCCACGTTAGTCTGCTTAATTTCAGGACATATGGAAGTTAATTCATTCGACGAAAGTCACATGACTTTTCCCCAGGTCCTCTAGCTTGCCAGTGTGTGTGTGTGTTTGTGTGTGTGTACGGGAGTACATTTAGGCATTCACGTGACGGTGAAGGAACACTTCCACTTAAACCTGCACAAGCTGGGACTTCCCCAGTGGTCTAGTGGTTGCCACTCTGAGCTCCCAGTGCAGGGGGCAAGATTCCATCCCTGGGAGGGGAATTAAGATCCCACATGCTGTAGGACATGGCAAAAAAACCCAAACCTACACAAGCTGCTGTAGCTCCTACTCTGCTGGGCAGCGTGTTGGCGCTCCTCCCCAACGATTGCTGGGGAGCCCTGAGGAAGGGAGGGGCTGCTTGTCCTGTCCTCACTTCCCTCCTGGGTGTCAGGTCTCGCCTCTCTCCCCTCATGTCACCCCCAGCTCCTGTCATTCAGCGCTGGCTGTTTTATAACCACTTCATGCAGCTGCTTGCCCTCCTGTCTCTTCCCCTGTTACGCCACATAATAAGAGCCTCTTCTCTTATTTCCCTAAGGATGTAGGCAAGGCTGCCATGTTTGACACCCTTGCCCAAGGTCTGAAGCTAACACACACAAGTTAACTGTTCTGCAGAAGAGGCTATATTATCTACCATCACTGGTAGTGGCATCCGCTGGCCACACCCCTTCAGCTGAGGTCCCCTGGGGCCATCTGTCCTCTGCCCCCACCCGACTGCTCTCTTGGGGCTCAGTTCCTCCTTTTCTACTGCCTCACCTCCACCACTTTCAGGTAAAGGAAGCAGAAATCCCCTAAGCACGATTAAAAAAAACACAGCTCTCTCTGCTTGACACAAAGACCCTCCACTGTTCTGTTATTATTGAAAGGTGCGTTAATAGCCGCATTACGGTATTAAACAGCACCTGGTTTGAAAACACGTGCTTGTGAGTGACTCAACTGCTAGGCTTCCCTGAGAACAAGGGACAGAAAAGACTCAGAAAAGGTCCCTCCAGGAACAAAAGAAAGGCCCCATTCGAGCTGCTCTGCTGAACTCAGACACTGTTCTGTTTGTTTTTTTAATTAATTTATTTTTTAATTGAAGGATAATTGCTTTACAGAATTTTGTTGTTTTCTGTCAAACCTCAACATGAATCAGCCAGAGCCTGCTTTGGTTTTGTACCAGCACTTTACAATCCTTCCTGCTATCAAAATCTGTCAACACTGTCTACTGAAAACCTTATTATGGGTTATGAATTGCCATGTTAGTGACGGGAGATTTCCAAAGAACCCTGGTTTCCAGAGGCTGGATCCCGTGGGGACCCTGTGAACATGGTTTCTAGTCTGGTTGTTATATGTTAGCTATGTTCCTTGCACAAGTCACCTGAACTCTCAGAACCTTACTTATCTCACCTCTAAGATGGGGAGAATGGTACGAGCACTGACATTTCAGGATTTGCAAGAGGCAAAAATATCTGTAAGAAAGTCCTTATTACAAAATCGTATACAAATGCACATTGTTCTAAATCTTAATAGTCTATTTTAAGAGATTCTTATGGTGAGCAGACATAACCATGGAAAGTATTTCTTATGGATTCTGAGATGTTTCTAGAAGCTGGAAGAAAGGGATGCTTGAATACAGAGTCATTTATAATCAAAGTTATTACGCCAGGTCTATGCCATACCACCCTGAACGTGCCTGATCTTGTCAAAGTTATGCCAAGCTCCTGGGCAGATGGAGGCATTATTATCATCATTTCGGCTGCCCTGGGTCTTTGTTGCAGCGCACAGGCTTCTCACTGCGGTGGCTTCTCTTGTTGTGGTACAGGCTTCAGTAGTTGCGGTGTGTGGAGTCAATAGTTGTGGCTCCCAGGCTCGTAAAACACAGGCTCAGTAGATGTGGTACAGGGGCTTAGTTGCTCTGTGGCACGTGGGATCTTCCCAAACCAGGGACGGAACCCATATCTTCTGCATCAGCAGGCGGATTCTTTACCACTGAGCCACCAGGGAAGTCCTAGAGTTATTATTAGTTTTTATTTATTTTTAATTGAAGAACAGCTGCTTTACAGTATTGTGTTGGTTTCTGCCATACATCAACATGACCAGAGGTGTTATAAACTCAAAGAGGGAAGGCCAAGGTGTGAGCTCTAGAGATGAGTCCACGGTGGGAAAATTGGAGCCCCAGCCTCCTGGGCAACACTCAGGTTTCCTGAACTCACCGCCTTGCACTGACACTTACTAGCAGCAAGACCTTGGCCAAGGTGCTTAACCTCTCTGTGTCCTAGTCTTCTCATCTGTAAGATGAGGACGTAAGAGCTCCCAGTTCAAAGTGTTTCTGTGAGGATGAAGTAAGCTATTAATGTCCAGCCCTTAGAAGGGTACACAGGAAATGGCATAGCACAACAGAGATGAACCTCTGTTATATGGATCATCCACTGATGGAGTGTATCTCAGATCTGAAGAGATTATTCTCATCTCCTGAAGTTCAGAATGCTTAACTGAAACAGTGGTGTTAGATGACTGCACTGCAGCCTCTGCCAACGCATAGTGTGAACTAATCCCCGCAATCCTTCCCTTCTCACTCTTCCTATTTCTGTAAACATCAGCCCTTGTGTGTTTATTAATGACTGCTACACTTCAATAAAACATCTTTGCTGTTATTCAGTCTCTCATAGTAGTGTGAACTAAGGAAACAGTGAGAGACTTTATTTTTCTGGGCTCCCAAATCACTGCAGATGGTGATGGCAGCCGTGAACTTAAAAGATGCTTGCTCCTTGGAAGAAAAGCTATGACCAACCTAGACAGCTTATTAAAAAGCAGAGACATTATTTTACCAACAAAGGTCCACCTAGTCAAAGCTATGGTTTTTCCAGTAGTCATGTATGGATGTGAGAGTTGGACTATAGAGAAAGCTGAGTGCTGAAGAATTGATGCTTTTGAACTGTGGTGTTGGAGAAGATTCTTGAGAGTCCCTGATACTGCAAGGAGATCAAACCAGCCCACCCTAAAGGAAACAGTCCTGAATATTCATTGGAAGGACTGATGTTGAAGCTGAAACTCCAATACTTTGACCACCTGATGCGAAGAACCGACTCATTGGAAAAGACCCTGATGCTAGAAAGGATTGAAGGCGGGAGAAGAAAGGGGACAACAGAGGATGAGATAGTTGGATGGCATCACTGACTCTATGGACATGGGTTTGAGTAAACTCCAGGAGTTGGTGATGGACTGGGAAGCCTGGCATGCTGCAGTCCATGGGGTTACAAAGAGTTGGACGCGACTGAGTGACTGAACTGAACTGAACCCCCATAATCCTTCCCTTCTCACTCTTCCTCACTATTTTTGTAAGCGTCAGCCCTCGTGTGTCTTAATTAGTGCTGCACTGCAGTAAAACGTCGTTGCTGTTATTCACTCTCTCATAATCTGTTTTCCAGATTTCATGCTGTCATCGTGGTTCTCTTTACAACAGTATTGCATTGTGTCTTCACTAGAGGGGACCCAGGGAAATAGGTAGAATTGTCTTAAAACAATGCTTTCATTGAACCTTCTCAAATGGTATGTCGGCGTGTGTTGTTGCTTTGTTGACTCATATCCAGCTTGTGGTCTGCCTTTTTGCCTGGTTGTAACTAACCAGTGGTTTCCCAGTTTCTGTTTATGGAATTTATTCTTTCCTTAGCCTCCAGTGTACGTGGTTGTGCTTGCCAGGGACAGACAGTCTGAGGCAAGGCATGCTGTATGTGATCCCAGGACATGAGCGATTGTGCCTGCATGCTAAGTCTCTTCTGTTGTTTGTGACCCCATGGACTGTAGCCCGCCAGGCTCCTCTGTCCATGGGATTCTCCAGGCAAGAATACTGGAGTGGGTTGCCATGCCCTCCTCTCCAGGGGATCTTCCTAACCCAGGGATCAAACCCAAGTCTCTCACGTCTCAAGGTGAGCATTTACTTTGGTCCAGGTGTCAGTTGCATTTGGTTTACTTTGGGCCAAATGTCAGTTGCAAAGCTGGTCTCTGAGGTGAATGATCTCAGAACTCTCTGGGGTGAGGAAATGGGAAAGGTAGGTGGGCAGTTTCAGGCTGAACCTGTTTGGCTTCTTTTTGCTGCAGGCAGGCGATTGCATTCAGGGATTGCTTTCTGTGCTCTGAAGTTGCAGAGTTTCCCTGCTGCACTTGGAGGTGAATGAGGTGACTGTCTCAGTTTGTCCAGACAGGAGCTGCTTTGTAACCCAGACAGCAGCTCAGTATTCCAGCAAGACGCTGGGGGGTGGGGTGGGAGGGGAGGAGGTTGGGGGAGTGCTGCGAGACCATCACCTTCCCTGTGCTGATGCTTTCAACCCTAGGTCAGCCTTGTAGGATCCCGACAAGGGGAGCTCATTCTGTTATCCAATGTTTTTACCAAAATCTAAGAACCTATGACTCCTCTGTCAGCTCTGGGATCTTCTACCCTCTGGTCTGAAAGCCTCTTCCCCAGCATACATGCAGAGAAGCTTTTTTTTTCCCCTTTCTTGTTTCTAGAACTCTGAATTGGCACTTTCCAGGACAACACTGAGCATCTTTTCTCCCTCTCTACAGTTACTTATTTTTGGCTGCTCTGGTTCTTCGTTGCTGTGCATGGGCTTTCTCTAGTTGTAGTGCTTGGACTTCTCTTGTCATGGAGCATGGGTTCTAGGTGATTCAGTTCAGTTCAGTTCAGTTGCTCGTGTCTGACTCTTTGCAACCCCATGCATTGCAGCACGCCAGGCCTCCCTGTCCATCACCATCTCCCGGAGTTCACTCAAACTCACGTCCATCGAGTCAGTGATGCCATCCAGCCATCTCATCCTCTGTCGTCCCCTTCTCCTCCTGCCCCCAATCCCTCCCAGCATCAGGGTCTTTCCATTGAGTCAACTCTTCGCATGAGGTGGCCAAAGTACTGGAATTTCAGCTTCAGCATCGTTCCTTCCGAAGAACACCCAGGGCTGATCTCCTCTAGAATGGACTGGTTGGATCTCCTTGTAGTTCAAGGGACTCTCAAAAGAGTCTTCTCCAACACCACAGTTCAAAAGCATCAATTCTTTGGCGCTCAGCCTTCTTCACAGTCCAACTCTCACAGCCATACATGACCCCTGGGAAAACCATAGCCTTGACTAGACGGACCTTAGTCGGCAAAGTAATGTCTCTGCTTTTCAATATGCTATCTAGGTTTGTCATAACTTTCCTTCCAAGGAGTAAGCGTCTTTTAATTTCATGGCTGCAATCACCATCTGCAGTGATTTTGGAGCCCAAGAAAATAAAGTCTGACACTGTTTCCACTGTTTCCCCATCTATTTCCCATGAAGTGATGGGACCGGATGCCATGATCTTCGTTTTCTGAATGTTGAGCTTTAAGCCAACTTTTTCACTCTCCTCTTTCACTAGGCGATTGGGCTTCAATAATTGTGGCACATGGGCTCAGTATTTGTGGCTTGTGGGCTCTAGAGTGCTTGCTCAGTAGTTGCAGTGCACAGGCTTAGTCGCTCTGTGGCATGTGGGGTCTTCCGGGACCAGGGATCAAACCAGCATCCTCTGTGTTGACAGCTGGATTCTTAACCACTGGACTACCAGGAAAATCCTACTCTTCAGTTTTAACTTTGCATTTCCTTCTCATCATTTAAAAATGCACATTATGCTCCTTTAATAAATGATGTGTTTAGAATTTTTAGCCTGCTTTTTTTTTTTTTCCACTTAGTATACTTTGGGCATTTCCCCATGTTATTAAAGTTTTTTGAAAATGTAATTATTGATGATTATGTAATATTACAACTTATATATTACGGTTGCTTAACCTTTTTTTTTTTTTTAACATTTGGGATGTTATTTTTCAATACTGCATCTAATTGAGATCTTGGCTACCCCTCTCATCTGTGTGGGATAACTCTGGGCAACTCCCTTACAACAACTATGACAAAAATTCAATAAGGTCATATTCGTTAATACATTAGTGAAAGCATGCCATTCAGGTGTGTCACCTGGAAGGGAAGAAAAGAAATGTTTTCTTCTATCCATCTTGGGGCCTGTGGACCAGACCCACAAGACAGATGAACAGGAGACAAACAGAAGCTTATTAATGTATGTACCATACATATATGGGGGATAACCCACTAATGAGTAACTCAAAGCTGGTGGTTGGAACTTGAACTTATATAGCATCATAACAAAAGAGTGATAATTTTGTAGAAAAGTGACAAGACAAAGGGAAACAACTGAGCTTCTAGGGGACTTGCGGGGAGGCAGATATATGGGGCAAGTGAAAAGGACAAGGGGCTTCCCTGGTGGCTCAGTGGTAAAGAATCCCCTGCCAGTGCAGGAGATGCAGGTTCAATCCCTGGGTCGGGAAGATCCCCTGGAGAAGGAAATGGCAACCACTCTAGTATTACTCCCTTGGAGAGAGGAGCCTGGTGGGTTATAGTCCATGGGGTTGCAAAGACTTAGTGACTAAGTCACAGGGCTTAGTGACTAAACAGCAAGGACTAGTTGGCAGTTAGTTTGTCATCAGGATTTCTCTAGTGCCACCTCCAGGCTCCAGGCTGATAGGGTCTAGCGTCATCCCTGGTGATTCATTTCTGTCCTTCCTTGTAGAGGGGGGACACCTTTAAAAGGTTATGACCTACTTTTGGCAAATGTGGGAGGGCAGAGGGTTTTCCTTTTTTCTTTTTAAAATTTATTTATTTATTTGGCTGCATTGGGTCTTAGTTATGGCATGTGGGATCTAGTTCCCTCACCAGGTGATCGAACTCAGACCCCCTGTATTAATAGGGGATTTGGAGTCTTAGCCACCGGATCACCAGGGAATTCCTTAAATTTTTTTCTTTTCAAAAAATTAAAAAAAATTTTTTGGCTCCATCTGGTCTTAGCTGCAGCACTCAGGATCTTTCTTTGTGGCAAACGAACTCAGTAGTTGTGGCATGTTCAGGCTTCATTGCCCCTGGGCATGTGGGATCTTAGTTCCTGGACCAGGGATCCAACTCTTGTCCCCTGCATTGGAAGGCAGATTCTTAACTACTGGACCACCAGGGAAGTCCCCCTAAAAGTATTTTTTAATCAAAGGAAATCAGTACAGTAAAATCATCTACAATCATCACTTACAAATGAAGTCTATGGAGGGAGTAAAGATTTATATGACACAAAAGCTAAATTTTAAGGTCTTAAGACATAGTCTGTTTTAATCACTCATGTTTATACTCAATACTTAGCCCAGTGCCTGACAAATCTTAATGCTCAATAAATGTGAATTGTTTTCGATAAATAGCTCCAGAACTCACTCACTGGAAAACACCGTGATGCTGGGAAGGATTGAAGGCAGGAGGAGAAGGGGATGTCAGAGAGTAAGATGGTTGGATGGCATCACCAATTCTATGGACATGAGTTTGAGCAGGCTCCAGGAGTTGGTGATGGACAGGGAAGCCTGGCGTGCTGCAGTCCATGGGGTCGCAAAAGAGTCGGACACGACTGAGCAACTGAACTGAAACAGCTCCAGAGCAGGACTTTTCTTCGACTCTAGCAGCGCTCAGATACCTGTTGACAGTTGCTGCAGCATTTTCACCAACAGAAGTGCCTTGTCATGACTCAGCCTGTGTCTAACTCACTGAACCTGCTGTGTGTGGAACCACCACGGGCAACAACTTCACTTGGAAAGGGTGGAATTGGTGATGCCATTTTTCTGCATCTTTTCCCATTTTCTTATTCTCATTTGCTCTTCAGTGTCTTTGGACAGGGCACATTTCCATACCAAAGGGTATGAGGTGTGGAGGACATCTGTCTTTTTTTGTTTTTTGTATCCTCAAAACAACACTTGTCTTACACAGGGGAATCATCTTCTGAGCCCAGAGGATTCCCAAGGGACTGGCTGCTGGGCTGGTTACACCATCCACCCCATCCAATCATGACACCCCAGCCAAGTCTCCACAACCTAACTGGGTCCTGCCCCAAGCAAGTCCAGTCACATTTCTTTGCAAGAGATCTGATACATGGAATATAAGGAGAGAGAGAGTGTCTCATTTTTGTACCATGAGTTTGAGGATTATCCATAGGACCAAGGCTACCGGTAGCCATATTTCCTGCCATATACAATGAGCATAGTTGTTTAAGAAGAGAATTGGGCCACATACAAAAAAGAAAAAAAAGCAGAGAAAAACATAACCTGAGAGGCAGAGTGGGAAACATGATCTTGCTGACATCATTTGAACACGTGAATGCGCCTGTGACTAAGGCCTTTGTTCGGCTGAACAGACTGTAAGAGTAGAAAATGACCCCACCCCAACACACTTCCAGCCCCAGGCTTGGTAAGTTGGAAGAGGGTTTTGGGGAAAGTGGGGAGTTACTGTGCAAAAAGACGGGAAGAATTTGGTCCTGGGGCAGCCGTCAGGGTGGACGGGATGAGGAGCAGAAGAGGGAGGAGGTGTAGAGAGAGAAGAAAGGAGATGACAGGCCACACCCCCATGGCCCTCTTGCCGCCCAGCCCACTGTGATTCAACCCCTCTCCATATAAGAGATGCAGGTTCGATCCCTGGGTCAGGAAGTTCCCCTGGAGGAAGGCATGGCAATCCACTCCAGTATTCTTGCCTGGAGAATCCCATGGACAGAGGAGTCTGGTGGGCCATGGCCCATACGGTCTCAAAGACTGGGACACAACTGAAGTGACTTAGGATACATGATTTGGCTTTTGATAATGTGATTACTATGGCTTCAGAAAAGTATTTTTATCATTTTACACAATGAAAAATAATAATAATTTGGCAATAATAGATTTTTAAAAACCTCAGTTCAGTCAGTTAGTCATGTCCGACTCTTTGTGACCCCATGGACTGCAGCACACCAGGCTTCCCTGTCCATCACCAACTCCCGGAGTCTGCTCAAACTCAGGTCCATTGAGTCAATGACACCATCCAACCATCTCATCCTCTGTCTTCCCCTTCTCCTCCTGCCTTCAATCTTTCCCAGCATCAGGGTCTTTTCAAATGAGTCAGTTCTTCGCATCAGGAACATGCTAAAAACAAAAGATTTGGAGCTGGTTGAAGGTGGCTGACCTAAAAGATATGCCCCTTTTCCCTGCTCCCCAGGTCCCATGGATAAAATTGAAAAAGAGCCAAAAAGGTAATCAAATGACAAGAGTGCCGGAAAGCAACGGAAGAGCGTGACTTCACATCACGGAAGACAGTGGAAGAGTTTGCAGGGACAGGAAAAGGGTTAATTCCACAGCCTAGAATGTCAAATGTAGGAGATTTTTGAGATTTTTCTCTGGAAGCTCCAGAGAAGCTCTTAGCTCAGAGTCAACAAAGGGGAATGACGTCATGCCAGTTCCAGTCTCACCTCTGAGAGGACTAGTGGCTTTTGAGTTCTTCCCCTGGAAATTCTTGGAACCCAACTGCCTTTCAGGACCCAATGGCCACTCTGTGACAAGCACAGCCTGTGGGGAAAGGCTGAGCACAGATGCTGCAGCCAACAGTCTGCAGGAGCATCACCTGCGGGTGGATAACTCGGCTCAGCCCACTGCTCTCCTGGAGCAGAAGACCCACCCAGCAGAGCCCACTCAGCCCCAAAGGCCCCGGAGGTTATAGAGTTGTATGTAAATATTTAGATACCACTTGTGCAGAAGATTGCTGCTGCTGCTGCTGCTGCTGCTGCTAAGTCGCTTCAGTCGTGTCCGACTCTGTGCGACCCTATAGGCGGCAGGCCACCAGGCTCCCCCGTCCCTGGGATTCTCCAGGCAAGAACACTGGAGTGGGTTGCCATTTCCTTCTCCAATGCAGGAAAGTGGAAAGTGAAAGTGAAGTCTCAGTCGTGTCTGACTCTTAGCGACCCCACAGATTGCAGCCCACCAGGCTCCTCCACCCATGGGATTTTCCAGGCAAGAGTACTGGAGTGGGTTGCCATAGTTAAAAATGCTGACAGCTGAAGAGGGAAGGGGATGTGAGAGGCAAAGTATAAAGCCTTAATGGAAGGAGTCAGTACACAGCAATAGAATTTAAAGCGCTAATTTGTAACAAGCAGAAAAAACACGGAACATCTTATTATGTATTTCTGGAAAATGGGACTAAGGGTAGAACTAATTCACAAGGGAACTTACATTATCATTTTACATTTTTCATTAAATTTTTACTCTTTTGCTGTTGTTGTCGTTTAGTCACTAAGTCAAGTCCAACTCTTGTGATCCCATGGACTACATGTAGCCCACCAGGCTCTTCTCTCCATGGGATCTTCCAGGCAACAGTGCTGGAGTGGGTTGCCATTTCCCTCTCCAGGGGATCTTCCTAACCTGGGGATCAAACCCTAGTCTCCTGCATTCGAAGGCAGATTCTTTGCTACTGAGCCATCTGGGAAGCCCTTCAATATACAAGCATATATCGAGCCCCATCTCCTGTGTCTCCTGCATTGGCAGGTGGATTCTTTACCACTAGCGCCATCTGTTTGTTCTTTATTGGTAAACCATTTCCTTGGAAAACCTAAAGCATGGCACTTAGATGATTCCTTTTCCAATACATTTTATTGAAAAGATGATCTTCAGGTAGGAAAAATCTAACAGTATTAGTTATCTAGCTCATGTGGTCCAAAATAACTGTTTAAAGTACTAGAAAATATGTAATGAGCCTGAATACGGGCTCCTACAAGACTAGGTAAAAAACAAGCAAAAACACAAATAAATGAAAGGGTGGTAAGGACCCTTTTATTGGAGTTTTGTTTATGCAGTTTTACCCAAACTTTTTATTTGGAAAAACCTACAGAAAAGTTAATAGAACAGCACAAAGAACTTCACAAATCCCTAACATTTGGCCATTTTTACTTCCTTTCTGTCACCCTCCCTCTGAATCATCTTATCTGAATCTTTTGAAAGTGACTTGCAGACACCATTACACTATATTCCTAACTACTTAATCACTAACTCCTAAGCAAGAAACTTTTTTTTTACATAGCACAATCAGTTCAGTTCAGTCACTCAGTCATGTCCGACTGCGATCCCATGAATCGCAGCATGCCAGGCCTCCCTGTCCATCACCAACTCCCGGAGTTCACTCAAACTCACGTCCATCGAGTCGGTGATGCCATCCAGCCATCTCATCCTCTGTCATCCCCTTCTCCTCCTGCCCCCAATCCCTCCCAGCATCAGAGTCTTTTCCAATGAGTCAACTCTTCGCATGAGGTGGCCAAAGTACGGGAGTTTCAGCTTTAGCATCAGTCCTTCCAATGAACACCCAGGGCTGATCTCCTTCAGAACGGACTGGTTGGATCTCCTTGCAGTCCAAGGGACTCTGAAGAGTCTTCTCCAACACCACAGTTCAAAAGCATCAATTCTTCAGCGCTCAGCTTTCTTCACAGTCCAACTCTCACATCCATACATGACCACTGGAAAAACCATAGCCTTGACTAGACGGACCTTTGTTGGCAAAGTAATGTCTCTGCTTTTGAATATACTGTCTAGGTTGGTCATAACTTTTCTTCCAAGGAGTAAGCGTCTTTTAATTTCATGGCTGCAGTCACCATCTGCAGTGATTTTGGAGCCCCAAAAAATAAAGTCTGATACTGTTTCCACTGTTTCCCCATCTATTTGCCATGAAGTGATGGGACCAGATGCCATGATCTTCGTTTTCTGAATGTTGAGCTTTAAGCCAACTTTTTCACTCTCCTCTTTCACTTTCATCAAGAGCCTTTTTAGTTCTTTTTCACTTCCTGCCATAAGGGTGATGTCATCTGCATATCTGAGGTTGATATTTCTCCTGGCAATCTTGATTCCAGCTTGTGCTTCTTCCACCTCAGCATTTCTCATGATGTACTCTGCATATACGTTAAATAAGCAGGGTGACAATATACAGCCTTGACGTACTCCTTTTCCTATTTGGAACCAGTCTGTTGTTCCATGTCCAGTTCTAACTGTTGCTTCCTGACCTGCATATAGGTTTCTCAAGAGTCAGGTCAGGTGGTCTGGTATTCCCATCTCTTTCAGAATTTTCCACAGTTTATTGTGATCCACACAGTCAAAGGCTTTGATATAGTCAATAAAGCAGAAATAGATGTTTTTCTGGAACTCTCTTGCTTTTTCGATGATCCATCGGATGTTGGCAATTTGATCTCTGGTTCCTCTGCCTTTTCTAAAACCATATTCAGGAAATTTGACATTGCTATATTATCTAATATTCACTTATCAAAATATTAAAAATAAGAGCTGTGAGTTAGCTCTTTGGCTACCTGATGAGAAGAGCTGACTAACTCATTGGAAAAGACCCTAATGCTGGGAAGGATTGCAGGCAGCAGGAGAAGGGGACAACAGAGGACTAGCTGGTTGGATGGCATCACCAACTCAAAGGATGTGAGTCTGAGCAAGTTCTGGGAGATGGTGAGGGACAGGGAAGCCTAGCATGCTGCAGTCCATGGGGTTGCAAAGAGACATGACTGAGCAACTGAACAATAGGGGAGGGAAAAGAGTCTTTTCCACCACGCACCTTAAGTTCTCCAGCTGGGGGAGACTGGCCTGTAATTAGATTGGCCAAAGACAGAGCAACAAGAGAAAAACAGTTTATTAACATGTGTATCAGGCATATATACATGGCAGCACCCAGCCATGAGTAATCCAAAGACATGTTGAGAATTTGGCTTTGTTTATCACCTCAGGCTAAACAAAGGAAAAGGGTTTTGGACTTTTGGGCAGGGGAGGCAAGTTTTGAGAAGGTAGGTGACCAGGATTAGTGTGGTAAATTTGGATTGTTTTGTGTGGTTTACTATGCAGATTTAAGTTAAGTGCCTTCTACTTGGATAACAATTAAAAGAGACTTCCTCTTCCTCCTGCTGGGGAGCAAAACATCCTCACAAATGGAACTTCTGTTTCCTTTTTCAAAGTGAAAACTCTTGCTCTTTCTTTTTATTTTTTAAATAGCTTTGCATGCATCTCGCATTAGCTCAAAATAACCCATATGCCAAAATGGCATATTTGGGATGCATATTCTGCTGTCGTTTGCAGTCAAAAATCAAATTTCCCCCATTGTCCCAAAACACTGTTCATGTTTTTTCTTTCTTTTTGGCCACATCACGCAGCATCTTAGTTTCCTGTCCAACGATCAAACCCACACCCGCTGCAGTGGAAGCATGGAGTCTTAACCACTGGACCACCAGGCAGGTCTCTTCTTTTTTTTTTTAAATCCAGGATCCAGTCTAGGATGGTGTATTAATTGTCATGTGGCTTTAGTCTCCTTTAATCTCAGTTTACTGCCTTTTTGGTTTTTTGTTTTCCTTTAAATATACATTTTAAAACAACAGGCTAGACTCTTTACACGTATCCGAATAAAATTCATGTTAATTACTCAGGCCTGAACGTCTTTGTGTCCTTCTTAGCACACCCTATTGGCAGGTGTATGACTTAGTTGGCCCTCACATCAGAACGTCATGTTTGACCATCTGGCTAAGGGCTATCAGATACTGTATCTCCATTTCCTCTTCGCAGTTAAACAATCTGGGTAGTGATCCTTGGATATAGTGTAAATCTTCTGTTTGCCAGCAGTTTTCACCTTTGGCTTTAGCATTCTCTGTTCATACCTGTTTGAGTCAGTCATTAAATTGTTGAAGTAATGATGATCTTTAAATCAGTCACTCCTTTTATATCTCAGAGCTGAGATTCTTCTGTAAGTAACAGCCTATCCTACTACCACTTTTTTTTGGAGGGTCCTGGATGCCTAGATTCTGTTTCAATTCAATTTGATTTAATCCGTGGCCATCATTGTTGTTTAGCTGCTCAAAGTATTTCAATTTAGCCAGTAGAAGCCTCTTTTAGAAGGTGCCTTTTATTTTTTAAAATATTTATTTATTTGGCTGTGCTGTGTCTTAGTTCTGACATCCAGGATCTTCAGTTGCAGCATTTGAACTCTTAGTTGTGGCATGTGGGATCTAGTTCCTTCACCTGGGATTGAACCCAGGTCGCCTTCATTGGAAGAGTGGAGTCTTAGCCATTGGACCGCCAGTGAAGTGAAGTCGTTCAGTCGTGTCCGACTCTTTGAGACCCCATGGACTGTAGCCTACCAGGCTTCTCCGTCCATGGGGTTCTCCAGGCAAGAATACTGGAGTGGGTTACCATTTCCTTCTCCAGGGGATCTTCCCAACCCAGGGAACGAACCTGGGTCTCCTGCATTGGAGGCAGATGCTTTAACCTCTGAGCCACCAGGGAAGCCCAGATAGTGGCTTTGGGACATACCAAAGAGTAGCCTCTCCAGTGTCCCTCAATTGAGCCCACTGCCGCCCGTCTGTTTGCAGGGGGGTTCAAGGAAACAAGAAACGAGAGATTGTAAAGGAATTAAAATTTTGTTTAGGCATGTTCTTCCAGCCATAGGAGCGAGGACCTCCTACCTTAATTGGAGGTCAGAGCCGCGTGAGCTTTCTGCTGAGTTCATTTTTCACTGTCCTGGTCTCCAGCACGGTGGGCCTCTTGTCAGTTCCCTTGTGCTGGGTTTTCTTCGCGTTCTGCTTCTACCATGGGAGCTTTTGCTGAGTTGGGCTCCTGCTGTGCTTGGCTTCCTCCTTTCGGGGGCTGCGCCGAGGTTGTTTCAGCCAGGTTAAACCCGAATCATACACGGCACCATAAATACCCCGCGAGTGTATGCTCCTCGGTTCTGTCTCGTCCACAGCAAAGATTTGAAGTGACGGACATTAAAGCCCTCAGCTCATCACAACTCTTGGGTCTTGGACAAACTGTGTTATATCTCTTAGACAAATCAGTGTTACAGCTGATTAGGGACCACCAGAGAAGTCCCTAAAAGGTGCCTTTAGTTTTTGACTTTTCTTTCTAAAACCAAGTTCCCACGCTGAGTTTATGATTAACCTCTCTCTCCAAAACTTTATTACCTTTCTTGTTCAGCACCTGTTCCCGTCAGGATTGAGAAGTATCAAAGAAAAGGCAGGACTGAAACCAAGCATGGCCCAGGTACAAAAGCCCTCGCTCATTTGTTGTGGAGAAAAACTTTAGCCTCTTAGGCTTCCTGAGTTCCAAAGAGTAGACTCAACCTGTTACTCATTAGGGAAGTGTGAGAATGCAGAAACTAAGGAAAAGAAGTTAAACAAGAGAAGCCGTGACGGTCATTGAGCAATAAAATAGAGTCCTGATTCCTCCTCAAGGGACAGACATAAGAATCTAACACGCTTCTTTAAGTTCTTTGGCAGGCACTGTTGACTTAAAAAAAAAAAAGCACAATATTAGAGCTGTGAGCTAAGTTTTATTTGGGGCAAAATGAGGACAGCAGCCCGGGAGACAGCACCTCAGATAGCTGAGAAACTCTTCCAAGGAGGTAGGAGGAAAGGACAGTATAGATGTGATTTTTTTGTGTACATGCAGTCAAGCACACATTTTTTTGGTAGAAAGTTTCTGCTGGTCTTGTGAAGCTTCTGCTGATTACAAGGAACAGTCATCACCATGAAGGATTTTAGTGCTTTTCCAGATATGAGGAGATACAAGAATTGGGTTCATAAGATCAGTTCCTGAGAATATCAGAAGACCTGTCCTGCCAGTTTCCCAGAGCACAGAGTGCCTTATTTCTGCTCTCTACCCTAAACTCCTTCAAAGAGTGTTGAAGGTCAGCAGCTGCAGTAGCACATTTAATCCTTGTAGAGGCAGATGGTAAGTGCCAATTTGTGGTTGACAGAACTAACACTCCCCACCCCCAACCCCCGCCCAGGTGGAGGATGGTACCTACAAGCTGAACGCAAGCATGCAGTTGGAACCAGAAGGTTGATGATAAAAGTTCCTGAAAGAGTACCCTATTATCTCACCACTAACCAGTCAGAAGGGAGACGTGCCCCCTGCAGCACTCATCCTAAACATTGCCTTGAAAACCCTTCTCTGAAAAGCATCAGGGAGTTCAGGTCTAATCAGCACAAGGTACCCTGCAAACAAACGCTGTGCTTTCCTTCACCACAACCTGGTGTCAGTAAATTGGCTTTTCTGGACGCTGGACAAGCTCACCCAAGTTCATTTCAGTTACACCCATGCATTAAAAAAAAAAAAAATTTTTTTCTTTCTTTCTGAAACAATAAGATGAAGATGATTCAGACTCACCCTGCCCCAAACTTGAAATCAGTCAGGGACCCCTGTTTCCTTTTACTGGGAATAGTATTTCAATACTGTGTTTTAATATACAGCATTTTCATTAAAATGTTTTAAATATTATATTTATTTTTGACTGCGCCGGGTCTTTGTTGCTGTACACAGGCTTTTCTCTAGTTGCAATAAATAAATGGGCTTCTCCTTGTGGTGGCTTCTATTGTTGCAGAGCATGGGCAGTAGAAGTTCGGTGCCTCTAGTAGTGCCTCGGGCTTCAGTAGTTGAAGCCCATGGGCTCAGTAGTTGTGTCATGAGGACTTAGTTGCTGTGCAGGAATCTTCCAGGGTCAGAGAGTTGAACCTGTGTTTCCAGCATTGGCAGGCAAATTCTTAACCTCTGGAGTACCAGTTAAGTCCCATTATTTTTACATTTTAAAAAAAAAAAAGTACTCTTGGATAGTTTGGAGAATTCTGATAATTTATCCCATGATCTACTTTTCCCATCTGATATAGTTTAGAGTTGCTAATTACAGAAACAAGTTCTAACAATTGATATTTATTTTTACTTATTTTGGCTGTGCCGCATAGCCCTTGGGATCTTAGTTCCCTAATCAGGGATTGAACCCATGCCCCTTGCATCGGAAGCTCAGAGTCTTAACCACTGGGCCACCATGGAAGTTTCTGCTGTTTTAAAAGATTATGGTCAGTCATCTTAGATTAATAAAACAAGGAAGCCATTGGCTTAAGTTGTCTTTAATGCCTCAGGAGCCTAGTAAGCAAACTAAAACCTAAGCTGGATATGCCTCAAGGTTAAAAAATGAAAATCCAAGGACAGCCAATCACAAACAGACAATAAAGCTTTCTCAAATAAGGCAACCTAGGGCTGTAGCCAACCGGTGGATTCCTTCCTTTGCTTCCCATCTTCTCTGTAACAGTCTTCCCACTCTGCCACCCCATCCGATCTCCTGTCCCTGGAGTGCTCCTAACACTTCTGGCTTGATTTGTGGATTTTTGCTCGAATAGACTCTTAAAGTTTTTTTAAATTTGCTTCAGGTTACCTTTGAACAGCCATCTGTTGTATAATTTATAAAATACTGGTCCACAGGTTTAAAATAGATGATCAAAAGTGGTGAGATAGAGTGGAAATGTTAAAAAATAATTTGTATTCTGAATGAATAATCTTAATGTATGATCTGAAAGTTTTCTTCTAAGTCAGTATTATGTGATTTTGCAATAGTGGCAGTGTTCACTATGGGATTGGTCATGTAACTGTTGACTTAACCGAATGATTAATTGGCTGACACATGACACAATTATTTCTGTTACATTACGTTGTCTGTCTAACCTAGTAACTGAGCTGTAGGCAATGCATTAGAAACTCTTAAGTCCTGAGTCATGAGAGCAATTGTACAAACTTGTAATTATTTTAGTAGTCTGAATATTTAAACATTTAATAATACATTTTAGAAAACTGCCCATGTACACACTTTTACGTTTGTCTCTTTAAGGGATTGGGGAAATATTGATTTCCTAATGCATGAGATTTATTTTCCTGGGCTCCAAAATCACTGCAGATGGTGACTGCAGCCATGAAATTAAAAGACACTTGCTCCTTGGAAGAAAAACTATGACAAACCTAGACAGTGTATTAAAAAGCAGAGACATCACTTTGCCAACAAAGGTCTGTCTAGTCAAAGTTCTGGTTTTCCCAGTAGTCATGTATGGATGTGAGATTTGGACCAGAAAGAAGGCTGAGTGCTGAAGAATTGATGCTTTTGAACTGTGGCCAAGGAGAAGACTCTTGAGGGTCCCTTGGACAGCAAGGAGGTCAAACTAGTCAATCCTAAAGGAATCAACCCTGAACATTCATTGGAAGGACTGATGCTGAAGCTGAATCTCCAATACTTTGACCACCAGATGCAAAGAGCCAACTCATTGGAAAAGAGCTGATTCTGGGAAAGATTGAGGGTAAAAGAAGAAGGAGGCAGAGGATGGGATGGTTAGATAGCATCACTGACTCAATGGACATGAGTTAGAGAAAACTCCAGGAGACAGTGAAGGGCAGGGAAGCCTGGCATGCTGCCTCCCATGGGGTTGCAAAGAGTTAGACATGACTTAGCGACTGAACAAACGAACAATCAGTGGATCTTTAGACTGCAGGGAAATCATTGCAGCTATCCATAGAATATCCTGAATTTAGCTGGTATCTACTTCATGACACTTTTCAGTATAAAGGATATTTGTAATAGTGAATAAAATTTGGTACTGACAGAACCAAAAAGACAGACGAGAAAAGAGATCAATATAAGTGCAGTGTGCATAATAAAACCGCACAGATGATAATACTTTTGTCCTCTGAAGCAGAACGATTTTCAAACCAAGACAGATGTAAAAGGAACACCCAGCTGCTCCCAACGAGGAAAGGACTTTTGGCTTAGATAAATGACACCCCAGGTCCCGGAAGGACTTGCAGATGCAATCACAGGATCGTCCGAAGGGGAGGAGTCAGGGGAAAGGAGAGCCTGCAAAGACCATAGATGTTCAAATGAGTTCCAGATTTTTCAGTGCAACAGGAAAGTTTAAAGCAGAGCCTCAGCAGAGCCCCAGAATGGATGATTAAAGGGGCTTCATGCATGTTTATTGAAGAAAGTGGTGACGGCCAGGCCCTCCTCTCTGTTCCCTGAAATCCGAGCTCGCTCCTGCCAACCTTATTTCTATTTTGTAGTGCTTGACTAGAGGAACAGGAAGAAGTTGTAGTCAAAAGTGCTATTTTAGTAAAACATTTGCCAGAAGTCTCTTCCTGACATCCTTGGGGACCACAGAGAAATGTGGGCTAGTGATTCCAGGGTCCTTGGGATGTCAGCATTCACTCCAGGAAACCTCAGTGAAAAGGTGCAAGGGAAGGAAAAGGACTATAATGGAAAAACTTAATGAACTTTTTAAAACTAATAAGTTGGTTTTTTAAAAAAATACAGTTGAATGTATTTTAATGGCAAACTTATAGGAACAGCATAGAAAACAGACAACATTAAAAATATGTACTTGCATGTAGGACAACTCAGAAAAGTAGAGTGAATGGTTGTGATCTACTGTATGATAAAAATTCTACAAACGCTATTTAAAAACTAATGACTTTTTAATGTAAGATAGTCACGCTCAGATATCCCTCCTCATCTGTGGAAGTTTTCTAAGTCTCCTATAACAAAAGACCACAAACTGAGTGTTTTGGCAAAAACATAAACCTGAGTTATAGAATATAGATTCAGAATACATGTCATCTTCTGCTCCTTCCCACTCAATCTTTGCCTCCAACCACCACAGAAAGCTACTGTTTCTAATTTTTTTCCCACCGAACATTAGCTTTGCCTGTTCCAGAATTTCATATAAGCTTAATCATACAACATGAACTCTTGTGCAAGACTTCCTTTGCTCTGCATGATTAATTTGTTTCATCCATGTCGTTGTTCAGTTGCTAACTTGTGTCCAACTCTTTGTGACCCCAGGGACAGCAGAACTTCCCTGTCCTTCACCATCTCCCGGAGTTTGTACAAACTTATGTCGATTGAGCTGGTGATGCCATCCAACCATCTCATTCTCTATCATCCTCTTCTCCTCCTGTCCTCAGTCTCTCCCAGCATTAGGGTGTTTTCATATTGTTGAGTGTATCCATAATTCGTTGCTTTTTACTACGTAGTAAAATTGCATTGAATGAATATACCAGAATTTAGCCAGCCCCATCTTAATATTTGTTTATTTATTTTTGGCTGTGTTGGGTCTTAGTGGTGGCTTGCAGGCTCAGTGGTTGTGGTGCCTGGGCTTAGCTGGGATCTTGGTTCCCTGACTTACGAAGTCCCTGCAGTCTACGAAAGCCCATTGAGGTCATGAGGAATTGTCAGGTCAAAGAGTTCTAGAACAGAGTGAGACCTCGAAGGTCTTCATTCCGACTTTGCATGCTACCCGTGAAGGATCTGACGTTTGGAAAAATCCTGCTGCTGGGAGCGGCCCTAACTCTGCCACTCTGCCACTAACCAGAGGCAGAGTGAGGTTGACTCCCATTTCACTCAGCTCTCTTCAGTGACAGACATATGATGTATATAATTTTCATTTTTAATAAAAAGAGCAGGTGCTTATATTATAAGCTATATTATAGCTTATAATATAATATATAGGTGCTTATATTATAATAGCTAAAATATCTGATTATTTTATTACATTAATGTGCACTTTAAAATATTAAGCTATAGTTTGCCCCTGACCTACAAGTCACACAAATGTACATGAACCTCCCCATCTCTACTCCTCTTCAAGTCCACGGTCTGAGTTCAGAGGGGAAGGAAAGAAGCCATGGCTGGAGGGGAGAACCCCTAAAGCCCTGGTTCTCTCCATTCCCAGACCTGTAGTTTTGCATCACTTTTTCCCCCACTAGGAAAAAGTACAGATGGTAATAAAATCCACTTCACACCCCTTTTATCCTGATTTGATTTATATGAGATATGTTTAAATTCCATACACTGTCACGTACAATTTTCCTCTTTAGTGAAAGAAGTTTAGTTCTTTGGGATGTACTGAGGCAGGAAGGCTAATAAATCCAGGGGAGCTTATACCATGCACACTTTTTTTTTTTACTGTTGGAGGTAGAGTTGCCAGAAAAAATACAGAAGACCCAGCTAAATGTAAGTGTATAAACAACAAGAATGGACTCGTAAAGGTATTATTCATTGTTTACCCTACATGCAAATATCCCTGGACCTCCTGTGTCTCTATTGGCTGACTTCGCAGCCCCCGTTGGGCGGTACCCAACTGAGCTGCTCTCCCTAGAGCCCCTCTAGCTCAGGCTTCTGGCACCAGAATAATTGCCTTGCGTGCTTTAAGAGTTGGTTTGAAGTTATTTAGATTCGATGACCTCTTTTTCTCCTTTGTGCAGGAATTCACTTACCAAGACAGCTAGAGGAAATGGTAACCAGATCCTGCTTTCTAGAAACTCTATTTAATAAGCAGCAGCAGTTGTTGTTTTTTTTTTTTTTTTTCTCCACCTTTCTGCATCCTTGGGGATGAGATCATTGGGATAAAAGTCATTCTATCTCCTTATTTTAAAATTCTATGTTCAGGCCCTTTAGTGGAACATCATTCTTTAGAGTGATGTTTAAAAGCCCCGTTATTTCGTTCTATCAAACATTTATTTTCTGTCTTCCTTCTGAGACTCTGGAACAGGAGGTGAAGGGCTATCTCTTTCTCTCTCTCTCATGTAGCAGCTGGGATTCAGTGCATTTCTGCAGACAGACGTGGGGCCCTTCCAGCTGTCTCCCGGGTATTCCCAGCTGGGCACTGGGTATCACCACCTATGGGCTCCAGCATCTGACCACCCTGCCTCCTGCTGCTCAGGCATCCAAATGCAGTGACTGGCAACCTGTCCATGCCCCGTGTTTGCATCTATAACATAAAGTTGATGTTAAATTGTGAGGATCACAGTCAGTGCTGGCAAAGCCCTCAGAACAGAACTAATTATGTGTGTGCGTGCTCAGTTGTGTCCAGCTCTTTTGTGACCCTATGGATTATAGCCCTCCAGGCTGCTCTGTCTGTGGGATTTCCCAGAACAGAGGGAATACTTGAGAGGGTTTCCATTTCCTCCTCCAGGGTATCTTCCTGACCCAGAGATCGAACCTGAGTCTCCTGCATTGCAGGTGGATTCTTTACCACTGCACCATCTGGGAAACCTCTGTTAAACAAATCCATAGATCAGCCTTCCATCCTGGGCAATTTCCTTTCCTCTTGAGATGCCATTTGTTAAGTGGTTGTAACTATTCCATCTAACCTATAAGATTTCTGAAGGAATGAATAACCCTCCAAGAGTGCAGGTTTTAGAGAACAAGGTAATTCCATGTGGGAAAATTGTTGTTATCATCAGGGATGGATGCTTTCAAAAACCTGAAAAATTTTCAAAGTCACAAGAAGGACAGAGGGGAGATGGAGGTTCCCTTTGCATTCCTGGGTGACACAGGGAAATAGGTGACTCCAGATTATGGTAGCCCCAAGCTTCTTTGAATGAGTGGTCCAGGGCGGTTCCTCCCAGGCAGGGTCTGGCATTTATCCTGCTTCTCCTGCACAGCTGGTCACATCTTCCCTTCTCACCTCCATGATGTTATCACTTAAGAGAGGATTTGATAAATAAATCTGAGAGTTGGTCATAAAGAAGGCTGAGTGCCCAAGAATTGATGGTTTCAAATTGTGGTCTGGAGGACTCAGAGTCCCTTGAACTGCAAGGAGATCAAATCAGTCAATCCTAAAGGAAATCAACCCTGAATATTCACTGAAAGGACTGATCCTGAAGCTGAAGCGCCAATATTTTGGCCACCTGATGGCGAAGAGCCGGCTCTTTGGAAAAGATCCTGATGCTTGGAAAGATTGAGGGCAGGAGGAGAAAGGGGCAGCAGAGGATGAGATGGTTGGATGGCATTACTGACTCAGTGGACATGAATTTGAGCGAACTCCTGGAGACAATGAAAGACAGGAGAGCCTGGTGTGCTACAGTCCATGGAGTGCAAAGAGTCAGACAGGACTTAGTGACTAAACAACAACAAATCTGAAAACTGAACAGCTACAGCACTAATATAAAAGACTGGTGTGTTTTGCACCAGCAGCTGTGGAGAGATGGGAGCAGCAAGTTTCTCTATCAGGGTAAATGAAACATAGATAACGGTGAGAAGTATCAAGAATGCAGAAGCACTAAACGAAGGAGCTTCATACTAATACTTGTTGTGACTGGTCTGCTTTGAATAACAGCAGGCATCACTCTCAGGCCCTTAGAAGGGTGGTGGGCATCCAGCAGGAGTCGAGTCTAAGCCTAGGCAGTTTTTTAAAGCTCTAGGGGTGGACTTCCTTGGTGGCACAGTGGGTAAGAATCTGCTTGCCCGTGCAGGGGACACTGGTTCAATCCCTGGTCTGGGAAGATTCCACATGCCACAGGGCAACTAAACCCATGTGCTACAACTATTGAACCTGTGTTCTAGAACCTATATGCTGCAGCTACTGAAGCCCTCACTCTCTGAAGTCTGTGCTCTGCAATGAGAAGCCACCACAGTGAGAAGCCCCCACACCACAACTAGAGAGCAGCCCTCACTCTCTGAAACTAGAGAAAAGGCCACACAGCAACAAAGACCCAGCACGGCCACACATGAATAAAATTATACATACATATATAAAGAAGATGATACAAATATCTGTCCTGTTTTACTTTGGAGCAAAGCTCAGAGGTGGCTGAGAGAGCTCGGGCTGGAGAGAGGCCGAGAGCTGCCAGGCAGGAAACAGATGGGCCGGGTCCCAGGCAGTAGGAAGGAAGGTGTCCTACAAAATCTTCACCAGAGATGTTGATGAACCACTTCAGACCTACCCTTGGAGCAGTTGTAAACACAGATGGAGAATTAGGGACATAAGGAAATGATTTTTCAAGGGTCGATTGTAAGACATTGTGACATAATAGAGAAAAGATATATTGGTCTCTATCCCCAAGCCCTGGCCCAGAGCTCCTAAAACCCTAATCGTTTCCTAAAGGATGCAAATAGCTCTAGGTTGTCTTTTGTCCTATTGTCTGGTCTTTGACTGGGTTTCTGACACAGAGCTTCTAATCCCTTGGAATTTCCTGGGTGATAGAAGTGGCTTGCATTCTAATGAGGCAACTCTTCTTTCTCCTCCATACCACAACCCTCTTACCTGCCAACTGTGCGCACAGCATGTGGGATCTTAGTTCCCTGACCAGGGATTGAACTAACACCCCCTGCACTGGAATTGTGGAGCCTGAACCACTGGACTGCCAGTGAAGTCCTAATGAGGCAACTCTTGACTGGCTCCTGGATAATGTCCAGAGGGAGGCTGGTCACCAGAAAGACCAAGTCAAGATAAGAAGTTTGGAACTTTCAGCCCCACCTCCCATCTTCCTGGAAGGGGAAAGGGGCGGGAGATTGTTTCTGATAGGTCATGCCTATGTGATGAAGCAGATATAAAATTCCCCAAAGGGTGAGGCTGAGAGAGCTTCCAGGTCATGAATGCATCTTCCATCCCTGGAGGGTGACACACCCCAACTCCAAGGGGATAGGAGCTCGTGGGCTCAGAGCCCTTCCGGAGCCCACCCTAGGTATCTCTCCATCTGGCTATTCATTTGTAGCTTTCAACATGTGCTTTATCATAAATCAGCTGTAGTAAGTAAACTGTTTTCCTGGGTTCTGTGAGCTACTGTAGCAATTATTGAACTAGAGGAGAGGATCATGGGTATCTGATTTATAGCCAAATCAGAGCCTGAACAGAAGTTGTGAGGAGCTGGAGATCCATCTCTTTCAATTGGCATCTGAAGTGGGGCAGTCTTCTACAAAACTCTTTGGATCAAATAGCTCGCTTTAACTATGAGAGCCAACAGAATAGTTTGGGGAGTGGGAGGATGTAAGCAGCTCATCTGACATTCTGCTGAGTTAGCAGATTTCTTTCTTCCCATGTGGACTGCAGAAAATGGGCAGTTGGAATGATGGGTTGGCTTAGGAGCAGGTCTGCAGAGTGTTGGGACAAATTAGCCAGCATGCTGGGTATTGTAAAGGGTGGGGACCCTTGAGAAGACCATTGTATTCAAGTTTAATATGACAGCTTAGAGAGTTAACACGGTGGTAGGAAGGACCTGTGTGGCGTGCGTTCAGTTGTGTCTAACTCTTCATAACCCCCTGGACTGTAGCCCATCAGGCTCCTCTGTCCATGGGATTTCCCAGGCAAGAATACTGGAGTGGGTTGTCATTTTCTTCTCCAGGGGATCTTCCCGACCTAGGGATCAAACCCTGGCCTCTTGCATTGCACACAGATTCTTTACTGTCTGAGCCACGAGGGAAGTCCCAGTGATTACTTTCTAAAACAAATGTATAAATGTTGCTTCTACTGAGACCCTATCTTTTATTTAATAAACACTGGTTGAGTGCTTCCTCCGTACTGACAACTCTTCTCAAAGATACTACAGAAAGAAGGAATCTGGGAGAGAGAAACGCAGACAACAAGCAGATAACGAGGCCCTTTTCCTTGTCACAGTGCATCTGATGGCACAGTCACACTTCATGCAGATACCGCTTTAGTACAGGTGCTGCCGAAGCCAGCACCAGGCTCAGCTTTGGGACTCATCTGGTTCCTCTGCCCTGGGATGGCGCCAAGTCTTGGAGCTGGCCTGCTGCTGGCATGTCATCTCTTAGATGTGTCCTTTGCGCAGACACTTGCTTCCAGCCACTGCCTGTCCAGTTTTCCCCTTCTGTCTCTCTCAGCTCCTCATAGTGTCTGTTACCCACCCACATTCTTCAAATAGCCCTGTGGTATTTTTATTCTCTAGTGAAATGTCTAAAGATAAATAGGCAAAACATCACACAAGTGTAGAGTCCAATGGCCTGAATGAAGGAAACTACTGAATGTGATAGATGGAAAAAATCCTGGGAGTTAATTTACTTTCTTGAACTCCCTTATTTATTTTTAAATTATATTTTTTTTGGCTGTGCTGGACCTTAGTTGAGGTGCCTGGGATCTCCCATCTTCATTGCAGCATGTGGGATCTTTAGTTGTGGCATGCAAATTCTTAGTTATGGTATGTAAGGTCTAGTTTCCTGATCAGGGATCAAACCTGGGCCCCCTACATTGGGAGCCTGGACCCTTGGCCACTGGACCACCAGAGAAGTCCCTGAACTCCCTTATTTTTTGGTAAGGAAACTTATGTCCAAGGAAGCTGTGACTTGTTCAAGGTCAAAGTCCCTCAGTAACAGACCTGGCACTAAAAACCCAGGTCTTCAGATGCTGTGTCCAGTGCTCTGTGACTCTGCTGTGCAGCCTTTTATGGACTGAGCGCTTCTGCCTCACCCCCACCTAATCCATACATTGAAGCCCTAATGCCTAACTCGATGGGATTTGGAGGTGGGGACTTGGGAAAGTAATTAGAGTTGGAATAAGTCATGAGGATGGGGTGCTCATGATGGGGTTAGCGGCCTTTTAGGAAGAAAAGTGGATCTTTCTTTCTCTCCACGTGCATGCACTGGAGAAAGGCCACGTGAGGCCACAGGGAGATGGCATCTGTCTGCAAGCTGAAAGAGAGCTCTCACCAGGCACTGCATAAGCCAGTGCCTTAATCTTGGACTTCCATTCTCTGAAACTGAGAAACAAACTTCTGCTGTTTAAGACACCTGTCTATGGTATTTTGTGATGGCAGCCTGTGCAGATTAAAACACTGTCCAAAAGAGAACACAGAGAACACTTCTTTTCCAGTTGTTAGATGCATCATCGCTTTGTTATTCCATGGTGCCATGAGATAACAGCCATGGGGAAATTGATTAAATGATTTTCATGATGTAAGATTGTGTGTGTGTTAGTCACTTCAGTCACGTTCAGTTCTTTGCAACCTCATGGACGAGAGCCTGCCAGACTCTTCAGTCCATGGAATTCTCCAGGCAAGAACACTGGTGAGGGTTGTCATTCCCTTCTCAGGGGGATCTTCCTTAGCCAGGGATCAAACCCAGAGTCTTTACTGTCTGAGCCACCAGGGAAGACGAAAGACTGAAGGAGCTCTATTATTCATTGGGAAAACATTTTTAAAGCATCATTTCATGCATAGGCTTAAGTTTCCAATCTAATCCAATTCGTTTCACTCATTCATGCATTTAACAAATAATGAACCAGGCAGCATTCTAAGTGCTGGTAATATATCGGTGATTATTAGAGACTAAGTCCCTGCCCCAAGGCAGCTTCATTAAAATGGGGGTGGAGGGATGGGTGTTAGGCACCAAGATGCTCCCCTCAGATTCCACTCTAAGGAGGAGCTTGCTGTCCAGCTGTGGGGAGTGGGGCGTGTCCAGCAGCAGTCTCTGGCTGTCAGGCCCTTCACGGTCAGTTTCAGCTGCTGTTTTGCCCGTATCCAATGCCACTCCACTACTCTTGCCTGGAAAATCCCATGGACGGAGGAGCATGATAGGCTGCAGTCCATGGGGTCGCTAAGAGTCGGACACCACTGAGCGACTTCACTTTCACTTTTCACTTTCCTGCATTGGAGAAGGAAATGGCAACCCACTCCAGTGTTCTTGCCTGGAGAATCCCAGGGACGGGGGAGCCTGGTGAGCTGCCGTCTCTGGGGTCCCACAGAGTCGGACAGGACTGAAGTGACTTAGCAGCAGCAGCAGCAGTAGCAATGGCCAAGTACAATAGGGGCATAAAGACCCGTTTATTTCAGACTAATACCAGGAGAATTCCGATGGGCAATACTTGCTCTAGAGTTTCCTGCCAAACTTGTCAATCCCTCTGCGAGCTGGCATCACAATTCAACTTCTCCCTCTGGCCAACTTTGCTTTTCCCAGATCTTCCTTTCACGTTGTTGTCGTTCAGTCAATAAGTTGTGTCCAACTCTTTGCAACCCTATGGACTGCAGCATGCCAGGCTTCCCTGTCCTTCACTATCTCCCAGAGTTTGCTCAAATTCATGTCCACTGAGTCGGTGCTGCTATCTAACTGTCTTATCTTCTGCCAACCTCTTCTCCTTTTGCTTTCAATATTTCCCAGGGATTTCAGTCTTCAAATTCCTTTTAATTGCTGATCCCTAATAAATATCATATATTCTAAATTCTGTCTCAGGGTCTGCCTCCAGGAAACCCAACTTGCCAGGGACTGTTTTATATAAGATTGTTGGTGAAGCCTTTTTTGAAAGCTAAGGTGACATTTGAGCATTTGAGTGAAGACCTGGAGAATGTCAGGGAGAAAGTCCCAGAGAGATCTGAGGAAAGCGAGCAAGTCAGAAGTCAGGGCAGAGGGAATGTGACCGAGCAGGACCCTGTGGGGTGGGGTGAGGGGGGCAGCTACAATGGCCCCTCCTTGCCAGCCCCCATCCTGTCATTTCTCGTTTGTAGGGAAAGGTTTTAGTCCCCTAGGCCTTCCGTGAGTTCCAAAGAGCAGATTCAAGCAGTTAGTTAGTAATCAGAGAAGTGAGGGAATGGAGAAACAAAGGAGAAGCAGTCAAGAAGAAATAGTTAAGTCATAAAGCAGAGTTCTAGTTCCGCCTCAAGGCATATAACATAACAGCCTGATACAAATCTTTGAGTTATTCTGCAGGAAGTAAGGGGCTTCTCAGATGGTGCTAGTGGTAAAGAACTCGCTTGCCAATGCAGGAGATGTAAGAGACACAAGTTGGGCCCCTGGGTCGGGAAGATCCCCTGGAGGAGGCCCTAAAGCCCACACCCAGATGGAGGATGGTGACTATGTGCTGAGATCCCCGACTGCACAGAACCAGAGGCTGATGGCTGAAATTCCTGAACATCACCCTATTACCTCAGGGCTTCCTTGGTGACTTCGGCGGTGAAGAATCTGCCTGCAATTTGGGAGACCTGAGTTCGATCCTTGGGTCAGGAATATCCCCCGAAGAAGGGAATGGCTACCCACTCCAATATTCTTCCTGGGAAATCCCATGGACAGAGGAGCCTGGTGGGCTACTGTCCATGGGGTCCCAAAGAGTTGGATACGACTGAGTGACTAATGCTTTGACTTTTTGACCCTGTTCAGGTCAGTTCAGTTGCTCAGTCGTGTCTGACTCTTTGCGACCCCATTGACTGCAGCATGCCAGGTTTCCCTGTCCATCACCAACTCCCAGAGCTTGCTCAAACTCATGTCCATTGAGTCGGTGACCCTGTTGCCTCACCATTAACCAACAGAAAAAAGGCATGCCCCCATGCAGGTCTTACCCATAACATTACCTTTAAAAACCCTTCCCTGAAAACCATCACGCAGTTCAGGTCTTTTGAGCACAAGTCGCCAGTTCTCCTTTCTCAGCCCCGAAATAATCCTTTGTCTGTTCTAAACTCTGACGTGTGGGTTCATTTGGCCTCATTGTGGTTCAGACACATGGACTCGGGTTTGAAACCAGGAACAGCTGTGCAAAGGCCCTGAGTCAAGGGTGTGCCTGGCAGGTTCCAGGAACAGCAAAGGGGCCAAAGGAGTGAATGGAGCAAACAGAGGAGAAGGTGGCAGGAAATTAGGTGCAAGAGGCATGAGGAGTGGGGTGGCTAGGTAGGGGGGGATGCTGTCCCATTGTGTAGGGATATCTCACGGAAAGGAGCTGAGTTGATTGCTGTGGAGAAAACACTCTGGTTAAAAGTTGTGAGGTAATAGACCTGCGAAGAGAAGGAATACGGATTACAAAAAAGAAGAAAAAAAATCTAAACACACAGCCCCGTATTTTTGTTGCAGGAAGGGGGACCCCTTCCAGGGCTTGAGATCAGGCTTTTATCTGAGGAGACACGTGCTGACAAGGCATGAGACCATTGGAAAGAGGTGCCTGGGCGGAGAGCAGGAGGGAAGGGAACCCAGGAGGACTGCTCTGCCACTGAGAACCTACAGTCTCAGGTTTTATGGTGATGGGCTTAGTTTCCAGGGTGTCTCTGGCCGGTCACTGTGACTCAGGGTCCTTCCTGGTGGTGCACACATCATCCAGTCGCGATGGCATCAGCGAGGAGGATTCTGGGAGGTTGGTAGGGCACGTGGACTGGCGTCTCCTCTGCTTTTGCCCTCTCCCCAGTTCTTCCAGTTGGTGGTAGCTGGTTAGTTCCACATTCCTTACCAGGCCCTCCTGTTTAGGATAATTCCTGCAGAGGTTTCTGTGGTGCCTGGCTAGGAGGAGTGGTTTTGGTCAGTGGATCCCCTAACACAATGGCACTTTCTGAATTCTGGAGGGAATCAGGCAGAAAGGAAGATAAACGTTTCATTTCTGTTTACAGAAGTATAATCTGTTAAATTGTTAGAGTTACAGATAATTTAAGAGAAAAGAGAAAGGAGTTCCTTGAATCCAGGATACAGAACATTAGAGAAACAGTAAGGTTACAAACAAAGGCCATAATTATCCTTCATCAGTTTATCCAGTTCCATGTAATTATTTCTTGTTCTGCTTGATCTTGGTTGGTGGTTTTATGAACTCATCAGCTTCTCTACTACAGTTCTGGCAATCTTTATTCAGTCCAGTGGTTTGATCTCAAACTTATTTAAGCAACATTATCAGAAGCATTGTATAGACTCTGGAGCATCTTATACAGTCCTTTTCAGAGATCTCCAACAGTCCCTGATGGAGAGCAGAATATGCCACCCCAAAATACATCTCTTTGGTATATTAAGCTGGTTACTTTCTTTCTTTTTATGTCTTTTTTTTTTTAACTTTTTATTTTGAATTGGAGAATAACCAATTAACAATGTTGTGATAGTTTCAGGTGAATAGCAAAAGGACTCAGCCATTCATATACATATATCCATCCTTCCCCAAACTCCCTTCCCATCCAGGTTGCCACATAACATTGAGCAGAGTTCCCTGTGCTTTACAGTGGGTCCTTGTTGGTGATCCATTTTACATATAGCAGAGCATACATGGTGGCACTGGTGGTAAAGTATTCCCAGGTGGGAATTAGTTTCCCACCTGGAATAAAGTATTCCCACTGGGAATTAGTACTCCCAGGTGGCACTAGTGGTAAAGAACCCACCTGCCAATGCGGGAGACATGAGACACAGGTTTGATTCTCTGGGTCACGAAGATCCCCTGGAGGAGGGCATGGCCACCCACTCCAGGATTCTTGCCTGGAGAATTCCATGGATAGAGGAGCCTGGCAGTCTACAATCCATGGGGTCGCAAAAGAGTTGGACACAACTTAGCAACTAAACAGCAAGAACAACCTATGGGCTGCTGCTGCTACTGCTGCTAAGTCGATTCAGTCGTGTCCGACTCTGTGTAACCCCATAGACGGCAGCCCACCAGGCTCCCCCGTCCCTGGGATTCTCCAGGCAAGAACACTGGAGTGGGTTGCCATTTCCTTCTCCAATGCATGAAAGTGAAAAGTGAAAGTGAAGTTGCTCAGTCATGTCCAACTTAGCGACCCCATGGACTGCAGCCTACCAGGCTCCTCCGTTCCTGGGATTTTCCAGGCAAGAGTACTATGATTTAAATTGTTATATAGACTCTTCTTAAAATCTGCATAGATCACTATATTTTATCAAGTTAAATAAAATATGTTGCATTCTGTGGTATAAAAATCAAAGGTTTTATTAGTAGTCCTAATAATTTCCTAATATAGTCAATACTCTTCGATAAAGGAAGTGCCTAAAGCCATATAATTTATTTTAAATCTTTTATTTGGTAAAAAATAAATAAAAATCATAGATCTCTGTAATTCACAAAATCTTAAGGCATTTTCTAATTTTGTTTGTTTGCTTTGTTTTTCCTACTGGAAGGGCGCAGGACCCTATGGTCCTTCCCCACCATGTCCTCTGCCTGCCTTTGGTTTGTGGAAAACCCTGAGCCAAAGAATAAGTTTAATCAGAAAGTGAGAAAATGCAGAAACAAAGAAAAACAGTCAAAGGAGACCACATACCACATAATAACAGTTTAGTCATTAAACATAGTCAAAAACATTTAGTTCCTCCTCAAGAGCTGTAGACAATATTCTGAGCTATATCCTGTGAGTTGTCTTGTAGATACTGAAACCCCCCAACCAGGTGGAAGAAATTAACTCCATGATAACCAAACTGTAGCCATGAAGTGTGTGTAGTGTGGTAAGTCAGTTCAGTCGAGTCCAACTCTTTGCTACCCCTCGGACTGCAGACCACCAGGCTCCTCTGTCCATGAGGATTCTCATGGGAATCTTCCCAACCCAGGGGATCTTCCCGACCCAGGGATCAAACTCACATCTCTCACGTCTCCTGCACTGGCAAGCAGGTTCTTTGCCACTGGCACCACCTGGGAAGCCAGCCATGACATGCTGCTGCTGCTGCTAAGTCACTTCAGTCGTATCTGACTCTGTGCGACCCCATAGACGGCAGATCACAAGGCTGCCTCGTCCCTGGGATTCTCCGGGCAAGAACACTGGAGTGGGTTGCCATTTCCTTCTCCAATGCATGAAAGTGAAAAGTGAAAGTGAAGTCGCTCAGAGGTGTCCGACTCTTAGCGACCCCATGGACTGCAGCCCACCAGGCTCTTCCGTCCATGGGATTTTCCAGGGAAGAGTACTGGAGTGGGGTGCCATTGCCTTCTCTGAACCATGACATATGTTGCCACAATTTTGAAACTTGACCTCAAGGAAATGGGACAAACCACCCCTGGAACTGAAGACTAACTGTACCTAATACCATCAAGATGATGCTGGTCAGACCACTGCATGACCAGTTTCAAGATGGCTGTCAGAGCTGGCTGTGCTCTGCATGGAGCCCCCTTCCTCTGTGTGTAGCAGCTCCTGCCCACTGATCGTCAGTGGGAGGGAGCAGGCCTTTGGACAGGAGTTCTCCCCCTAACCCCACCCACCATCCTTTTCTTTCCACCAGCCTGGCCTCTTTAGTGGCTTTTGAAAGGTGAGTAGCTGGACCCCACTTTCAGTTACTACTACTCAGTTCATACAAAAAGAAAAGTATTTTCAAAATATAATCTGTAAACCTAGTGGGAAAATCTCTCCTGATTAAGTAGCAGATGGATAAATCTGTGTAATCAGAAATAGTCTTTGGAAAGGAATAAGTTCAGGAAAGAAGTGAAATGTATTCTAAACACATGTTCTCTAAACACATGTTCTTTGCATTTCCAACTTCATATACTACACTATTTTCTAATTTCAGCTCAGTAGGAAATTAGCTTGTTCAAAAATATTAGCAACCAATACCTATTCATTTTCCTGTTTCTGTTTCCTAATATGTTTATTTGACTTTTATCTATATGTGAGTGGTCTTTCATTTATTCTTCCTTTTTTTTTCTTTTTTTCCACTGTGCCAACCAGGGATCAACCAGGGATCAAACTTGTACCCTCTGTGTTGGGAGCATGGAGTCTTAACCTCTGGATCACTAGGGAAGTCCCCATCCTTCCATTCAGCCATTGAAGGTTTCCTTGCTTTCCAGGACTATAAAACGTATGATCAAGTTATATTTCTGTCTTGGCTCACCACACTATTTATCAGGGAAGACAGATATGTAAATAGATAATGATAGGGCAATAAGGTAAGGACTATAGAAAAGGTATTTTCAAATAATTACTAAATTCCTGGGAAAGAGTGGTTGGCAGGTACAAGTCAGTGTCCCTGGGTTCTTCTAGAGGATATCATGTTAGGGCCCATCTTTGCAGGAGGAGGCCCTACTTCTTGGGCAGGTCCCACACTCTTACATATGCTGAAATGCCTTTCAAACCTCTGTCCTCAGGCCAGATCTCTTCCCTGGGCTTCAGATTTGTCAATATAAATAAATGCCTACTCGATCACGACACTAGCTATTTCACAGGCATCTCAAAGTCCAGAACTAAACTTATTTCCCCAGTCCAAACTACTTATTTTCCAGCAATGGGAAGTGATTATTAAAATGATTTGGGACTTCCCTGGTGGTCCAGTGGTTAGGGCTTCACCTTACTATGCAGGGGTGTGGGTTTGATCCCTTGTGGAAGAGCTAAGATCCCACATGCCTCATGGCCAAAAAACAAAATGAAAAGAAAAAGAAAACAAAACATAAAACAGAAACAATGTTGTAACAAATTCAATAAAGACTTAGCTCTATTTGGTATGCCTGAACTATAGTAACTCCATTTTGATTTTTAAAAACATTCTTTTCTTTAACAGTTAAAGCAGATGTACAATGCGTGTTTGACAGACCATAAGACAACTTATTCTAGTGAGCATAAAGTCCAAGCCAAATCTGGTATAAGCCAGAATGACTTCCCCATATCTCAGTATGTGAACATTTCTTCCCTCATGCCCTAAGTTCAGTTCAGTTCAGTTCAGTTGCTCAGTCATGTCTGACTCTTCGCGACCTCATGAATCACAGCACGCCAGGCCTCCCTGTCCATCACCAACTCCCAGAGTTCACTCAAATTCACATCCATTGAGTCGGTGATGCCATCCAGCCATCTCATCCTCTGTCGTCCCCTTCTCCTCCTGCCCCCAATCCCTCCCAGCATCAGAGTCTTTTCCAATGAGTCAACTCTTTGCATGAGGTGGCCAAAGTACTGGAGTTTCAGCTTTAGCATCGTTCCTTCCAAAGAACACCCAGGGCTGATCTCCTTCAGAATGGACTGGTTGGATCTCCTTGCAGTCCAAGGGACTCTCAAGAGTCTTCTCCAACACCACACTTCAAAAGCATCAATTCTTCAGCGCTCAGCTTTCTTCACAGTCCAACTCTCACAGCCATACATGACCACTGGAAAAACAATAGCCTTGACTAGACAGACCTTTGTTGACAAAGTAATGTCTCTGCTTTTGAATACACTATCTAGGTTGGTCATAACTTTCCTTCCAAGGAGTAAGCATCTTTTAATTTCATGGCTGCAGTCACCATCTGCAGTGATTTTGGAGCCCCCAAAAATAAAGTCTGACCCTGTTTCCACTGTTTCCCCATATATTTGCCATGAAGTGATGGGACCAGATGCCATGATCTTCATTTTCTGAATGTTGAGCTTTAAGCCAACTTTTTCACTCTCCTCTTTCACTTTCATCAAGAGGCTTTTAAATTCCTCTTCACTTTCTGCTGTAAGGGTGATGTCATCTGCATATCTGAGGTTATCGATATTTCTCCCGGCAATCTTGATTCCAGCTTGTGCTTCTTCCAGCCCAGCGTTTCTCATGATGTACTCTGCATATCAGTTAAATAAGCAGAGTGACAATATACAGCCTTGACATACTCCTTTTCCTATTTGGAACCAGTCTGTTGTTCCATGTCCACTTCTAACTCTTGCTTCCTGACCTGCATCATGCCCTAAGAGAACCTCCTAAATTGATACTTGCGACCTTGCATAACTGGAGAAGTACGTTAGGCTAGACCAACACAAATTTGAAGATAATCCTACTCTTTCACCCTTGACCCTTGGCTGAACTTGTCCTTTTCAGCTGCACCCTCAACCAATTTTCTTTTCCTTCCTTCCTCTTCTTCTCTTTTCCTTTGTCTCTTCTCTCCCAGGTTTCACTGTGGTTGTTTAAAAACTAGGCCTGTGGCAAATATACTCTCAGATACTTTTTAGAGGGCTTAAATGACCAAAAAGAAAAGGAGGGGAGGAGGGGGGCTTCCCTGGTGGCTCAGACAGTAAAGACTACATCTGCAATGCGGCAGACCTGGACTTAATCCCCTGGAGGAGGATATAGCAACCCATTCTGGTATTTTTGCCTGGAGAATCACCACGGACAGAGGAACCTGGCAGGCTACAGTTGATGGAGTCACAAAGAGTCGGACACAACTGAATCACTAAGCACAGCACAAATGACAAACAGCATTTATCAGTGAACTCTGAAGGTTTGTTCATAGTGGATAGATGCTTATTTTTGTAGCTTAAAGGAAAAGTTGTAAAAACTTGTAGAGATTATTCGAATTTTCTTGTGGGAGCAGTGAAAGTTAGTGGTGTGTGATAACTTTCAAAGCACTGAAGGTCATCAAGTGAGAAACTGTATTTCAGTTGTGCCCCCAAATAAGGCCTCTGAATTCATCCCTTATTGTTGCTGTGTGTCTTTTTTTTTTTTCCTTTCTGTAACCAGACATGTTCCTACCAACTCTGTTAAAGAAATCTGGGAAGCTTTGATATTCAACAATTATATTTCTGCCTAAAGTGATATTGAGACAAAATATTACAGTCTGCCCTTCTTGAAGGATTAGTAAGGATGAATTCTACTAGGTCAGAGAAGAACTCTACAATGAGTCAACCTGAAAAAATGGTAGATATTTTACAAAGCATAATCTGTTTTTTTCATGTAACCTGGGTTTTCTGGGAACTGCCCTATCACACCCTGTTCAAGTCTCAGGACACAATGTAGCTAGTGAGATATTCATTGTGTCTTCATCTATACTGGTTAAATTGCAGAAAATGTACCCATTAGGGCAAATTTTCTGAAATTAAGTAAGGGCCTGAAACCCATTACCAACGGAGGGTGGGTCTTGATGGTCCTTAGTAGCATAAGTAAATCTGGTTAATTGTTAAACTTCCAAGGTTATCATAGAATTAAATCGACAGGCTGATAGATACAAAACATCAAACACTTAAAGATGAAAGGAAACTTTCTGTTGAGCCAAATACAAGGAAATACATTAAGATCGATAATTTTCCAGAATTTAATTCTGACCTTCAAATCTACCCCTCACCTTATTTTTATGTATTAATACAACTGACAAAGATGTAAAAGGTTGGTAATGCCCAGTGTTAGCAAGGGTAGGAGGAAGTAGGCGCCACTCGAATGCAGTGCTGGTTGAAAGATCAATTTGTAAACCTTTAGGAAGAGTAATTTCAGAGTCTACCAAAATTTAAAATGCACTTATCATTTGATCTGATAATTCTACTACTGGAAATTTACCTTATGGGATATATTTGCCAAAGTCTGCTTCTTTGTATGCATAAAGAGGTGCTCATTGCAGCATAAGTTGTAATGACAAAAAAACTGTAATTACAAAATTTTGGCAATAACCCAGAAATGTGTAAGTAGGAGACTGATTAAATAAATCATGATGCACAGTGAAATATGGGGCTTCATTGGAAGAGACCCTGATGCTGGGAAGGATTAAAGGCAAAAGAAGAAGAGGGCAGCAGAGGATGAGATGATTAGATAACATCACCAACTCAATGGACATGAATTTGGGTAAACTCCAGAAGATAATGAAGGACAGGCAAGCTTGGCATGCTGCAGTCTGTGGGGTCGAAAAGAGTCAGACACGACCTAGCAACTCAACAACAACAATGAAATAATATGCAGCCGTTAAAAGGAATGAGGTAAATTTGTATCTTTCATGTTAAAGATCTGTAAGATGTATTATTAAGTGGAAAACAAGAGCAAAATATAGACAGTAGTTAGTATGCCATTTGTGTAAATATTTTAAGATCTACATATACATACATTGATATTTGCACAAAAGGTCTTGGAGGATAGGTAATTATACTATATTATATATAGCATAGTTGGTCAGTATTATCTGGGGGACTAGAAATTGGTAGAAAGGGAGATTTTATATCTTTCTGTGCTGTTTAAAGTTTTCTTTTTTTTTAAACCACGTCTTTTTTTTTGAATCGCCTTTGCCTTAGGTATTCCTGTCCATTACAGTCACTCAGAGCATTTATAAAGTTCCAAACTGTGTAGTCTTATAATTTCAGAGTTGTGATCCCCCTTTCATACGGAGAAAAATTGAGGGCCAGAAGCTGCGAGTTTGGGTGACCGTGACTGAGCAAGCTGGTGACAGCGCCGGGAGAAGTCAAGTTCCCTGGTCAAGTGACTGACAGCTGCACTGTGATACTTTGATGTCTTCAGGAAATTGCTCCAAATACACCCTGAAAATTCAATTAATCTAGACTTCATGTTTAATAATGACTTCCCAAAAAACATGTGAGTGAAATGCTGTGAGTGAGTGAAAGTCGCTCAGTTATGTCCAACTCTTTGCGACCCCATTGATAATAGAGTCCGTGGAATTCTCCAGGCCAAAATACTGGAGTGGGTAGCTTTTCCTTTCTCCAGGGGATCTTCCCAACTCAGGGATTGAACCAGGTCTCCTGCATTGCCGACGGATTCTTTAACATCTGAGCCACCAGGGAAGCCCAAGAATACTGGAGTGGGTAGCCTATCCCTTCTCTAGCGGATCTTCCCGACCCAGGAATATGAACCAGGGTCTCCTGCATTGTAGGCAGATTCTTTACCAGAAAAACATACTTCCCATATATGAATTAATGACCTCATAGTTATTAAATGCTTTTCACGTAATCATTTGGAAGTGGCTTAAGTGCATTGAAACAGACAGTCCCCTCCAAAGTGAGGTCATTGCTGATAGCTAGGTACCCACCTGATTCTCTGGCACCTGGATATTCTTGCAGTGTGCAATTAGGATGTGGGTCCCTGTCTTGCCCACCAGACACACCTGTGAATCATCAGGCAGGGGTCCTCGGACCTATTAATAATTTAGGTTAGGTCAAAGTATCACAGATTTTAAAATTACTTTTTATGGAGGTATAACTTACATTTAGTAATGGGCTCAAGTCATAAATGCTTGGCTTGATGAATTTTCATACACACACACACTCTGTAGGCACCATTCAGCTCAAGCACCCAGCAGGTTCCCCTGTGCCAATTCCATCAATATTTCACAAAGATAATTATTCTGGCCTTCTAATACTGAAGATTAGTTTTCAAGTCTTCATTATTTAAAAAAAAAAAAGGCAGTTGATGATATGGGGGGATGGGCTGGATAAGAATGAGGGGTCGAGAGTGCTCTAAACTATTCCGTTTTGCAAAAATCCCCTTATTATCTTTTAACTTATCTTCCTTGTTCACTGTGTTCTTTTATAAATTACGATGTGAAAGAGCTTTCATTTAATACATGTCTTCTAAAAGAATTTTTCTTGGCTTCTCTTTTTGTAGTTTATTTGTGTTTGAACTTTCAGCATGCTCTAGAGATCAGAGAAGACTACACGGAAGGAGGAAAAGCATTATAGAGGGACATAGATTTTTTTATAAGTCTCAAGGTCTACTTTCCAAACCTGCTGCTATTTCTCACTGCTTTTACTTGAAATCAATACCTACTTCTACATAGTCACCAAAATGGGCATATAACATGTACATGCATGCCAAGTTGCTTCAGTTGTGTCCAGCTCTTTGCGACTCCATGGACTATAGCCCCTCAGGCTCTTCTATCCATGGGATTCTCCAGGTGAGAACACTTGATTGTGTTGCCAAGTCCCCCTTCAGGGGATCTTCCCGACCCAGGGATGAAATCTGTGTCTCTTATGTCTCCTGCCCTGGCAGGCAGGTTCTGTATCACTAGTGCCACCGGGGAAGCCCACTAAGAACACACATATTGAAACATTATTTTTCTTAACACTAAAGAATAAATGCAGTATAATGCAGTATGATTGTAGAGCTTAGGGAGTTAGGGGAAAAGGAGATCTTGAAATGGACTTTGTTTGAAGTATGGGGGTAATTACTCTGGAACCCCAAAGCACCAACTTAAAGCATGTTGGAAATGAACTGTATTCCAAAGGGAATGCCTGATATGGGATTCTAATGGATTGAGGGAGTTCTCAGTAGCATACAGCCAGGCCCAGAGTTTTGATGTTGTTTTCAGTTGGCTGTCAGCCGACCTCATGTGATTCAGCCTACCTTGAGTAGATCTCTTCTTGGGGTGTAGGGCTGTGGGGATGGAGAAAACTCTAACTTGCCAATGGAAGCTAAGGAGGCTGGAGATGGCAATGGAGACAGCTGTGCCTCCTACAGACAGTGACCCTGTCCCCAGCCACTTAGGTTCAGAGAGCTGGGACTTGAATAGGAAAGCTAAAGAAACGATTGAATAGAAACTTCCTGCAGTCTTGAAGTGAACGGTAAAGATCAAGCTCACCATTGATCTGGTGTAAAACTGTAATACCAAAAGTCTATAAGGTTGATGCAAAAATGACAATTGTTATTTATTTAAAATCTATAATTTCCCCACTGCACTACACCCTTTAAACTACTCTTTACAAATATTTTTTTTTTTTCATCGCTTAACAACAAATACAAGCATTCCAGGAGTGGTGAAAGAAAATCAGAATACTCAGATTAGAGAGAAAATCTCAGGCTGACACAAAATGATGTTTTGCTCTCAAAATGAGTATTAGGAATAATAGGCAAACGCTGAAAAGTCACGTTTTCATAGTGAGTCTCCAAGATGCCAGGGCTGGCTTGCAACGGGAAGCAGAGTCACCCTGCTGCTTCTGTTCTCACAGGGGTGTGATGTCTCCCCAGATAAAGATTGCCCATTTCAAGGCTCAAGCTAATTCTAGCTCTTCTTCCTCGATTTCTGATTCAAATTCAGTTTGCTCAATTTCTGACTGTATTCGATTTCCACAGCTCAAAATTGGGATTTCTGAGCTTGAAACAAAAGGAAGACTTCAACTCATCTCTTATGATTGGGATGAGTATTCAAGTGAAAATCAGAATCACCAGTGGGTAAAGAATCTGCCTGCAGTGCCGGAGACACAGGAGACTCAGTTTCGATCCTTGGGTCAGGAAGATCCCCTAGAGGAGGGAATGACAACCGACCCAGTATTCTTGCCTGGAAAACCCTATGGACAGAGGAGCCTGGTGGGCTACAATCCACTGGGGTTGCAAAGAGTCGGACATGACTGAGCAACTAACGCTTTCCCTGAATTTACATTCTCTAGATAAAGGAGGGGATGAAAGGAAAGGAAAAGCTCTTCCTTTCTCTACCCATCCAAAAGATGGATAGAAAGTGACAGCCCCACTCATACCCCCAGAAAGCAAAGCTACTGAATTATGTCCATGAAAAATCAAATCACCACAGTCACCAACCACACCTGAGTGACTGACCCAAAGCATAGTGGAGGTAAGAGAAAGAAAGACACAACAGAAACTGTATGTTTTGTGTATCTCTCAGGATTGCGGGCAAGAAAGTGAGGACACAATATATGCTACTCTTTGGACACTGAGGCCAGTATTATAATTTACGGCAGGGGTCCCCAAGCTCTGGGACCTAATGCCTGTTGATCTGATGTGGAACTGATACAATAAGAATGGAAATAAAGACAAGACAAACAAAGACAAATAGAAACAGAGTGCACAGTAAACATAATAGGCTTGATTCAACCCAAAACCATACCCTCCCCCCATCCGCGGAAAAATTGTCTTCCACGAAACCAGTCCCTGGTACCCAGAAGGTTGTTCAGTTCAGTTCAGTTCAGTCGCTCAGTCATGTCTGACTCTTTGCGACCCCGTGAATCGCAGCACGCCAGGCCTTCCTGTCCATCACCAACTCCCGGAGTTCACTCAGACTCACGTCCATCGAGTCAATGATACCATCCAGCCGTCTCATCCTCGGTTGTCCCCTTCTCCTCCTGCCCCCAATCCCTCCCAGCATCAGAGTCTTTTCCAATGAGTCAACTCTTCGCATGAGGTGGCCAAAGTACTGGAGTTTCAGCTTTAGCATCATTCCTTTCAAAGAAATCCCAGGGCTGATCTCCTTCAGAATGGACTGATTGGATCTCCTTGCAGTCCAAGGGACTCTCAGGAGTCTTCCCCAGAAGGTTGGGGACCACTGATATAGGGAGTGGAATATGTGTCCCATTAAAAACAGGAGAGCAAAGGAAGGAAATTTTATGCTAAAGTGGAGAAGTCTGATTTTGAAATAAGTAACTCTAGTTCTAGCACTAAGCTATGTTTAAGCAAGGGGTTATTATTAGTTAGGGCTCAATAAACGTTAGTTATAATTATTATATTTGCCGATATTCATCACTGTAATCGGGGCTTTGAAATGAGCCAGACTGTCATTACAAGCCAGTCTGATTTTTTAGGAGATGGCTGTCTAAGGAGGAAAATATAAGAGATGAGGATCACGCAGTAAAATCCATCAGCAAGATAGTTTCTAAAGCCTCCCTGAAGGTCTATTTTTAAGTGTCATAAATGTCTTCATTGAGTTAAAATAATGATGGATCACCATAACTGACAGAGTTTGGAGCTGAAAAACACCCAACAGCATGACGGTTGAGGGTGTTATTACATGTGGTAAAATTTTAATTTTATAAATGACCCGGTAATTGCTTTCCTAAGAAAAATATAATTGTATATCTTCAGACAAGTAAGGGTCATGACAGGTCTACCTGGATGGCCAGGGCTTCTAGGAGGGGGACATGGGAGCCAGAAAGAAGTCAGTTTTTCTTATTCTGATAAATTTATCCATCCAATTTGCAATGACATCTTTTGTTTCCATCTAGGGATATTTGAGGGACTTCCCTGGTGGCTCAGATGGTAAAGAATCCACCTGCAGTGCAGGAGACCCTGGTTGGAACACTGGGTCGGGAGGATCCCCTGGAGAAGGGAATAGCAACCCACTCCGGTATTCTTGCCTGGGAAATCCCATGGACAGTGGAGCCTGGAGGGCTACAGTCCATGGGGATGCAAATAGTCAGACATGACTGAGTGATACAATGTCACTCATGTCTGTTAGTCAGACATGACTAACAGGATACAATGGACAACTTGTGAAGCTAGATCCCAGAATCTCCCCTCAAATTAAACAAAGTGAACAAAAAAAGAATAAAGACATAGAAGCTGTATTTGAAGCTCCATCTTCCCCACTGCAGGTTTTCCCTACCCACGAGTTTCACTTATCTTTTTGTTCCTGAATGAGTAGGGGTGAGATGTGGCTGCCAGGAAGAGGTGATGGGCAGATGCAGTAGAGAGGAAGAGAGGCAAACACACGTCTACATTTTTCCTGGGTCGGAAGCAAAGGCTTCATGGCTCTACTCTTACTTGGAGAGCAGCTAGAATCCAAAAGTAAATGTACTCTGCCAGTAAAGTCTGATGAAGTTTGGTGCAGGAGTTTTAACCCAAGGACAGCAAAAATAAAAAGCCACCCCCAGTGACACCAACCTGAATCTGAGGCCCCAGGTGAAGCTCCTCTGACCCCCCACCACTACTCCTCCCCCTAAAAATATAAAATATTTTGAGATGATAAAAATCAAGAGTGGGGGCTTGTGATTATTCAATAAATGGTGCTGATTCAACTATTTAGGGGGGGAAATTGTTTCAATTTTTGCCTTATTCCAAAATAAATTCATGACAGAATTTCATATAGAATATAAAACAATAAAAATGCTAGAATAAAACATGAGAATTATAAATATATAATTTTGAAGTTGGGCTTATTTCTGAGCAGAGCACAGGAGCACAAGCCAAAACCAAAAAAAGATACACATTTAATTTGATAAAAATGTAAGGTTTCTGTGTGGCTAAATATCACATAAAATAGTTTTTTAAAAAACAAGCAACAAAATTAAGGAAATATTTGCCACACACATTACCGAAAAGGTGGCGCAGTTGGTAAAGAATCCACCTGCCAATCTAGGAGACATGGGTTCAATCTCTAGATAGGGAAGAACTCCTGGAGAAGGAAATGGCAACCCACTCCAGTATTCTTGCCTGGGAAATCCCACAGACAGAGGAGCTTGGTAGGCTACAGCCCATGGGGTCACAAAAGAGTCGTGCACACAGGCACAGGTGTGAGCAGTGAAGGAGTGAATATCATCAACAGATTTCTATCTATTTTAAATTTTATTTATTTTTATTTTTAATTGATAAAAATTTCATTTATTTTGTGTCTCTGTGATTTCTCCCCTTCTTATTCTTCTTCGTCATTCCCAGTTCCCAGGCCACCAGCATTTTGTTTTTTATTCCTATAGGTTGGTTTGCATTTTTATAATTTTATATAAATGGAGTTATACAGTATTGTAGATATCCTTGGTTGTCTGGCTTCTTTAATTCAACATGAATATTCTGAGATTTATCTATGTTTGTATCAAGAGTTCATTTTTTTTTAATTGTTGATTTATATTCCATTGTACTAATGCTATACACGTCATTTAGCCATTTACCTGTTGCTAGTCACTGGATGGTGTTTCTAGCTTGAAGCTACTGCGAGTGAAGCTGTGAACATCGGTGTTGAAGTCTGATGTGGACACAGGATTTATCTCTCTTGGATAAATACCTCTGAATAGTATATCCTGATATGGAGGGATAGCCAAGATATATGACTCACTAAAAAATAAATATAATATGAATACTTTGGTCTCATTCATGTACATTTTAAAAATACACATGATTCTATATATGCTTCAACATCAAATTCATAATTTGGCTGAATTCTAAAATGCTGGCAGTTAAAAATCAATATTCAGTTGAAACCGAGAATGAACTTCGTTCCAGACTTATTCTTAACTTCCAATATTGTTACAAATGTACTAGTCATATCTTTAAAGGCTACCCTCATGGTGCAGGAACTGGGTCCACAGCAGGGTCAGCAGGCGAGCAGATCTGTGTCACAGTATCGCACATTTTCAACAGGAAAATCAGTGTGGCTGATTTTCAACCAGTGTGGCTTTTTTTTTTTCTTTTTCTTTTTTTTTTTTTTACTGTGCAGCTGTGGTATCTTAGTTCCCTGACTAGGGATTGAACCCAGGCCCTCAGCAGTGAGAACTTGGAATCCTAATCCTAACCTCTGAATCACCAGGGAATTCCCATTGGCATCTGTAACAACATCTTTTTTTCCTTCCTTTCATCCTTCTCTCCTTCCTTTCTTCCTTCCTCTATCCCTCCTTATATGCATGTGTATATATATATATATATATATATATATATATATATATGTATCTCTGTCTATCAGATTTAATCCCTTGAATCTGTTTGTCACTTCCACTGTATAATGGTAAGGGATTTGATTTAGGTCATATGAATGGTCTAATGGTTTTCCATACTTTCTTCAATTTTGGCAGTAAGGAGTTCATGTTCTGAGCCACAGTCAGCTCCTGGTCTTGTTTTTGCTGACTGTATAGAGCTTCTCCATCTTTGGCTGCAAAGAATATAATCAGTCTGATTTCAGTATTGACTATCTGGTGATGTCCATGTGTTGAGTCTTCTCTTGTGTTGTTGCAAGAGGGTGTTTGCTATGACCAGTGCGTTCTCTTGGCAAAACTTTGTTAGCCTTTGCCCTGCTTCATTCTGTTCTCCAAGGCCAAATTTGCTGGTTACTCCAGGTATCTCTTGACTTCCTACCTTTGCATTCCAGTCCCCTGTAATGAAAAGGACATCTGTTTTGGGTGTTAGTTCTAGAAGGTCCTGAAGGTCTTCATAGAACTTTTCAACTTCAGCTTCTTCAGCATTACTGATTGGGACATAGACTTGGATTACTGTGATAGAATGGTTTGCCTTGGAAACGAACAGAGATCATTCTGTCGTTTGTGAGACTGCACCCAATAACTGCATTTTGGACTCTTGTTGACTATTGAGGGCTAATCCATTTCTTCTAAGGGATTCTTGCCCATACTAGTAAATTCAATGGTCATCTGAGTTAAATTTGTTGATTCGAGTCAATTTTAGTTCACTGATTCCTAAAATGTCAGTATTCACTCTTGCCATCTCCTGTTTGACAACTTCCAAACAGATGGTAGATGTCACCACCCTTATGGCAGAAATTGAAGAAGAACTAAAGAGCCTCTTGATGAAAGTGAAAGAGAAGAGTGAAAAAATTGGCTTAAAACTCAACATTCAGAAAACAGAGATCATGGCATCTGGCCCCATCACTTCATGGTAAATAGATGGGGAAACAGTGGAAACAGTGAGAGATTTTATTTTGGGGGGCTCCAAAATCACTGCAGATGGTGACTGCAGCCATGAAATTAAAAGATGCTTGCTCCTTGAAAGAAAAGCTATGACCAACCCAGACAGCATATTAAAAAGCAGAGGTATTACTTTGCCAACAAAGGTCTGTCTAGTCAAAGCTATGGTTTTTCCAGTAGTCATGTATGGATGTGAGAGTTCGACTACAAAGAAAGCTGAGCACCGAAGAATTGATGCTTTTGAGTTGTGGAGTTGGAGAAGACTCTTGAGAGTCTCTTGGACTGCAAGGAGATCAAAACAGTCAATCCTAAAGGAAATCAGTCATGAATATTCATTGGAAGGACTGATGTTGAAGCTGAAGCACTAATACTTTGGTCACCTGATGTAAAAAGCTGACTCATTTAAAAAGACCCTGATGCTGGGAAAGATTGAAGGCAAGAGGAGAAGGGGATGACAGAGGATGAGATGGTTGGATGGCATCACCGACTCTATGGACATGAGTTTGAACAAGCTCTGGGAGTTGGTGATGGACAGAGAAGCCTGGCGTGCTGCAGTGCATGGGGTCGGAAAGAGTTGGACACGACTGAGCGACTAAGCTGAACTGAACTGATACATGTATTTCTCTCTCTCTCTCTACATATATATATATATATATACAGATAGAGATATGAGAGAGAGTATAGCAATACAGAGGAAAAGGAAGGGCCCCAAATTTTGTTCTTATTCTGCGAACTCCTTTCCTCCCTCCTTCCCTTCCTTCCTTTCTTTCATTGGAGCAGAATACAATTCAGGAAGTCATTTCTTAAAAACATGTTTTCTAGAAGGAACTTTGTACCTAGGATTTATAGATTGGTCAACTCTCCAAATTTTTTTTATTTCAGTTATTGAAAATGGCTGGCAATGAATAGGAATTATTTCAAGAAGCTCGGTTTAATTTTTTTGATGCAGTAGACTCAGAGCTATACAGGCTTGTCTTCTCAAAGTAGTCTCATAGGCTCTTTATAAAATACGCATAACCTAAACTTTACTAGCTTAGCCTTTGTGTAAGTATACAGTTCAGTGGCCTTAAGAACATTCATATCGTTGCGCAGCCATCACCCCCATCCATCTCCAGAACTTTTATCGTCTTGTAAAACTGAGATTCGGTACCTATTAAACACTAACATCCCAATCCTTTTTCTCCGCAGCTCCTGGCAACCACCATTCTCCTTCCTATTTGTATGAATTTGTCTACTCTAGGGACTTCATATAAATGAAACACTACAGTATTGGTCCTTTTATGGCTGGCTTACTTCTCTGAGCATAATGGTCTCGGGGTTCATCCGTGGAGCCCGCCCTTTTGAAGTCAGAAGTATGAGAACAAAGTGGGCGGCCGCTCCTTTTTCTCTGTACTTCTATACAGTGTATTTCTGTACACTAAAAGTGTACTTCTATGCACTCTTTCTTATGTGTGTATATATGTTGTTGTATGTGATTTGGGAGTTTTTCTTCTTTAAAAAAGTTTTTTATTTATTTATAGCTGCACTGGGTCTTCACTGTCGCATGTGGGCTTTCTCCAGTTGTGGCGAGCGGGGGCTACTCTTCACCGCGGTGCATGGGCTTCTTACCGTGGTGGTTTCTTTTGTTTCGGCACAGGCCCTAGAGCTCTCAAACTTCAGTACTGGTGGCTCACTGGCTTAGTTGCCCCAGAGCAAGCGGGATGTTCCCAGACCAGGGGTGGAACTATGTCCCCTGCACTGGCCAGCAGATTCTCAACCACTGGACCAGCAGGGAAGTCCTGGAGTTTTCCTTCTCTGGAAAGTCTAAACTGATAACAAAGCTGACGTTGTGCATTTGATTCATTTTGAGAAGATGTGAAGGAATTCCTAAACAATTTTTTTTTTCCTTGAAATGATCATGGCCCAGTTGGAATTAAATGACAAATAATTAAAATTCTTAAAGGATATTTTGCTCATTCACTTCAGACTCTACCTGTGTTAGTGTGTTAGTTGCTCAGTCATGTCCAACTTTTTGCAATCCCACGGACTATAGCCCGCCAGGCTCCTCTGTCTATGGGATTCTCCAGGCAAGAATACTGGAGTGAATTGCCATTCTCTTCTCCAGAGGATCTTCTTGACCCAGGGATTAAATCCTGGTCTCCCGCACTGTAGGCAGATTCTTTACCATTCGAGATACACGGAAGTCTCTTTACCGTTTGAGCTGTAGGAAACAACTTTACAGTTCCTGGAATTTTAATTCTCTCTAATCTCCATTGATGCCCTTGTGTTAATACTTAGTTTTTAAATAAACAATTGTGGATTCAAAAAGGACTTTTTAATCTTTCCTAAAGTTATCAAACTCAGTCTTAATATTTGCACTGATGATCTATTGCTTCATTTACTTAACTATTTGAAATTCTAAGTGATGGCTTTTATTCACAATCCTAACAGCTTGTACACGAGTTATTTCAACATTTTTCTTTTGCAATGACAAATATAAACTTTAACTGAAAGAATTTCTACATAAAACACTTGGGGTGATAGTTCTCTCTAAATTACATCCAAAAAGAAAAGAAAAGAAATAAGCAAACAAAAATAATAAATTACATCTAAGATGACTCCTATGTTTAAAAGTGATTGTTCATATGATGCCAATCAATGACTTGTGTCAAGGGGCTTCCCTGGTGGTCCAGTGGCTAAGACTGAGCAGCCGATGCAAGGGCCCCAGGTTTGATCCCTCGTCAGGGAACTAGATCCCACATGCTCCCACTAACAGGTCATGTGCCACAACTAAGACTCGGCACAGCAAAATTAATTAATTAATTAGTTTTAAAAAAGACTCACCTTGTGTGGATAGATGGTCTTATGCTGATTAGCTATGGTGATAGTTGAATCAGAGATGGCAAACATTTTCCATAAAAGGCCAGACAGGAAGTATTTTAGGCTTCTCAGGCCAATTTCTGTTGCAACTACTCAACTATGCCTCCTAGTTTGAAAGTAGCTATAGATAATTACCTGAACAAATGAGTGCCATGGTTTGCAATAATACTTTATTTACAAAACTTTATTTACAAAAAACTTTACAAAAACAGAAAAGAAGCTAGACTTGGCTTCAAAGTAGGAAATTGCAGACCCCCCGATGTAGCTGATAACTGTGCAAGCAGAAGACCAAGCATGCCAGGGTCGACAGTAAGTTGGCATTTTACCCTTCAATCTTCCACAGGCCAAAGATAAAGCCAAACAGCAGAATTTGGCAGAACACTGAGGCCGAGCTGAACTACAGAGCTTCCGGAATATATACCAGAATACAAGTTACAAAACATGTTCGGAAAGATAAACAAATAATTGTCAGCCTTAACTCCCTCTGGGAGTGGAAAGGAGGCGGGCGGCGGCAGGGAAATTTTCCTTCTGCTTTTACATCCTTATTTACTCTGAATCTTTTATCATGTGCATTTTATTAAAGTTAAGACATTTTCCTCACTGAATGATTTGGTATACATAGGATCCGAGTTTGATGTTTTGTATCAAACAAATACTTGCTGTTGTGACACCTTTTTTAAAGTAGAAGATTAAAATTAGCAGACCTTACGAAATTCTTTTGTCATGATCATAGGTGGCAACTTTTGTCAGGATAATTATGACTTAGTCTGTTTTTTGGCACCGGGCAGTCACTGCAAGATCAACCTATGATGGCAACCTGTGTTCAAAAGGCTATGAGAGTCATAAATAAGGAACATATTGGACTAAATTATATCAAAAGTCATGAATAGTTTAATTCAGTTCATTGATTCTGTTTTTAGTCTTCTCTTTTTTTTAGTCTTATCACAGTGATCATACTCATAACAACACATTTTTACCAAAAATTCCTTTATAATTCATGATAATTTTGTGCTATGAGGCAGAATATTTATCAACAAAACTTGGAGAAATATTAGTGACTGAAGTGTCTTGAGTACTTATGATGAGCCAGACACTGTGTTAGGTGCTTACCATGGATTATAATAATCAGCGATCACAACATCCCTATGAAGTCAGTACTAATATTATCCCCATTTTACAGAGGATAAAAATGAGGCTTAAAGAGGTTTACAATTTTGTCGAAAATGCTACAGTCGTCGTTTTTAAGAGTCAAGCCTAAGGAGTCTGATTTGAGTCCTTCCCCTCACTCCTGATATGTGACCCAATGAAAAAGGATGGACTGAATAATTAAAAAAACATTTCAAATTGGCAACAGAATGTACTCTATGATTTCGCAGGAGGTAAGGAAGTGGGACGGAGAAGACAATGGCATCCCACTCCAACACTCTTGCCTGGAAAATCCCATGGACGGAGGAGCCTGGTGGGCCACAGTCCATGGGGTCGCTAAGAGTCAGACACGACTGAGCGACTTCACTTTCACCTTTCACTTTCACGCATTGGAGAAGGAAATGGCAACCCACTCCAGTGTTCTTACCTGGAGAATCCCAGGGATGGGGGAGCCTCATGGGCTGCCGTCTGTGGGGTCGCACAGAGTCGGACAGGACTGAAGTGACTTAGCAGCAGCAGCAGCAGCAAGGAAGTGGGAAGATGAATAACTTACAAGTGGCACCAAACTCACCTCCTTACATGTTATTACCTTAGCATATTGACCAAAGCTGGTGTTTCCATTTCTGACTAAACGTCATTTGGGCCCAAGGGGGAAACAGTACTTTTCAGAGCATCTGTAAAACTTGTTCACCTTTTAAAATTCACTGGTGTTACTGGACCCATGAACTGAAGAGTAATTGTGTTGGAAAAATATCAACATCCTCAATTCAATTCCTCCTGTAACCTCAAGGTTCTAATGCAGTAGAAACACTACATCATTTCTGGAAATGCTTGGGAATGCCAAGAAACACATGATCAGAAGCAGGCTGAACTAGGATGAGGGACAGATGTGATAAAAGCAAAGAAACAAATAAGATCTGGAGGAAGTGGCGAATGTCCGGGCCAAGGAAAGAGGAATAGGAATCTTGGTGGCAGTAGATGAAGCAGGGTGTGTGGTTGGGTATGTACAGATGAAAAGAGGAAATAATGGGAACATTCTAACAAGGCAGTTCCCTCAGATCCTTGAAAGTCCACGTTTGCCCTCTGAATGACTTTGCCCATATAAGGACAACATTCACAACCAAGCCAAGTTACTGCCAACTAGAGCTTCATGAGACAGTTAGTTGGACTATGGAGACAGGAAGGTCAAACTCAAGGGTCATGATGGCCCAGCAAGCTCTCATCATTGAGCCTGAAGTTTCCTCTGTCTTTACTTTTTCCTCTTTTTGGTGAGGTCTGGCTGAAAACAGAGTAGTGAAACTTGTAAATAACCATCAAGTTTTATTTCCATTTTTCTTGTCCAAGGTCCAACTCCTTGGGAGCCTGGCAACTCTATGGTCATCTAATTAATCTGAAAATCCAACATTATTGGTATGTGAATAGTGTCACCACACTCTTCCCCAGAGGTTAAATTCATCCGAGTGCTTCACTACTGGGCTTTAATAGCTCAGCCATTAAATGAAATAGCACACGTCCAGATGACCACATGCCCACCAAAAAGGAAAATACTAGGTGATATTCTATCCTGGGCTACCTAGCAGTCAGTTGATGAGCACTTGGTGGCAAGAAAGATGGTTAAGGGACTTCCCTGGTAGTACAGTGGATAAGAAACTGCCTGTCAATGCAGGGGACATGGGTTTGATCCCTGGTCTGGGAAGATCCCACATGCTGCAGAGCAACTAAGCTCATATGCCACAACTGTTGAGCCCAAGTACTGCAACTCCTGAAACTTCCGTGCCTGGAGTCTGTGCTCTGCAACAACTGAAGCCCGAGAACCACGCAGGAGAGTAGCCCCCACTCATTGCAGCTAGAGAAAGCCCACGTGCACCAATGAAGATCCAGCGGCAGTAAAAATAAATTTAAAAAATGTCTAAATAGTTAAGAAAGAAAGATGGTTAAAAAAATAAATATCCAGTGTATTATCTGATATAGTTCAGTGGTTTCTGGACCCTTCTACATCAGAGTCTCCAGAGGTGCCTGGCAAGCATATTCCAAGGCTCTTTCTCCAGGGATTCTGATTGGATGAGTCAGAATGGGAAAATATTTTTAGCAAGGTCCTGTGTGCTTCTGGGATTTTGGACTGGCTTTTGAGAATGGCTGTGTGCAACTGATCTTCACAACCTCTGGCCCTACGTTTATCACCCAGCCTTCCCTTACCTCGTTCCCTGTGCAAGGGCCCTTACTTCTACCCAAGTAAGTCTTGTAGCTGCTGCTTTTCTCTTCTGCCTAATCTAGGCCATCTTCCATGTCATGTTGGTATGTCCTAGAACTTTACAATTACTGGATCTATTCCCTTCTTTCCCTAAAACATATTTTTCCTTGAGTACCACTGGTGATTCAGTGGTAAAGAACCCACCTGCCAATGCAGGAGACATGGTTTTGATCCCTGGGTTGGGAAGATCCCTGGAGGAGGAAATGGCTACCCATTCCAGTATTCCTGCCTGGGAAACGCAACGCACAGAGGAGCCTGGTGGGGTTTAGTCCACAGAGTAGCAAAGAGTAGGACATGACTTTTTAACTAAACAGCAACAGCAACAACAACAAATTGGTATATATCGGTCCTAAACTTTAAATGGGAGCTACTGTCACTTCTATAATGTGGTTGTGCCATATTATTTGAGAATCTTCAATTCTTCTGAAAATAACTAGTGATATAAACAAGCAGAATAACAGATGAAACTCATAAAACATGTTGAGGAAAGATAGCAAATGTGCTAAGTCAGAAATCTGTTAAGTTAAACAGAGCATATGTTTGATGAAGTGAAAGTGAAAGTGTTAGTCGCTTCAGTTGGGTCTGACTCTTTGTGACCCCGTAGCCCGCCAGGCTCCTCTGTCCATGGGATTCTCCAGGCAAGAATACTGGAGTGGGTTGCCATTCCCTTCTCCAGGGGATCTTCCAGACCCAGGGATTGAAACCAGGTCTCCTTTATTGAAGCCAGATTCTTTACCTTCTGAGCCACCAGGGAAGCCACATATGTCTGATAAACATAGACAAAAGAATGGAACAAACCAGAGTGCTACTTGTGGACAGGAAAGAATGAAAGAACCAGTCAAACCTACAATATGAATACAGCACAGATCATGTATCATCTTTATGCTGCATGACCTCTGCCGAACTCACAGATTAATCATCGTTCCTCAGCAAGTTATTGGTGAGTTTCAGTTGTGCCAGGATACCCATCCTTCCATCTCTTGGAAAGAAAGCATGTGCTGGCTCCAGATAACTTCAGCCTACTGAGTCCCTTTGTTGTTGTTTAGTGGTTAAGTTGTGTCCAACTCTTTTGCAACCCTGTGGACAGTAGCCCACCAGGCTCCTCTGTCCATGAGATTTCCCAGGCAAGAATGCTGGAGTGGGTTGCCATTTCCTTCTCCAGAGGCTAAGTGCCCTTGTTCACCCTCAGCTCTGGACCTTGTGATCATACCAGCAGCAGGAAATGAAGATGAGAGAGAGAGACAGAGAGAAAATGAGCTGTGGCTCGGTCACCCAATTTTCAGCCTATCCTCATGGTGACAGCATCCTTCATCAATATTTATTTATTTATTTTGGGCACATTAGGTCTTAGTTGCGGTATGTGGGATCTTGGTTCCCTGACCAGGGATTGAACCTGGGTGCTTGAACTGGGTGAGTGAAATCTTAACCACTGGACCACTAGGGAAGTCTGTCTTACCCTCTGTTTATTCCCCTCTGTTTTAAATTTACTCATGGACTTCCCTGGTGGTTCAGTGCCTAATGGACCACCCAATGCAGTGGTCCCCGGGTTCGATCCTTGGTCCAGGAAGTAGATCCCATGTGCTACAACTAAGACCCAGCACAGACAAATAAATAACTACTTTAAACAAATAAATTTATTCAATAAACCTTGTGATTCAAGCATTTTAATTTTATCTCAGCTTATTTCATGAATTCTAGGGGAGTCTTTCTGATAGTGGGCTTGAGGGCAGTGTGACCAACCTGTTCTGTTTGCCCAAGGACTTTCCCAGTCTTAGCAAGGCAGCTAAGCAAATGGTTGTGGTCAGTGTCTCATTCACCAGTCGGGAGGTAACCTGTTTTGTTGCCTACTTCCTGTTTAGCCCTGACGCACAGAAAGTAGGGCACTGGCTTTGTATTTTCTAAATCAAACATTCTTTTCAAATAAAAATGTGCCACAGAGGAGTTTCAAAATTGTTTTGAAATATTCAAGCAAGGCAGCAAAATGTTGAAGGTGACAGGCATCTGGAACAAAGGTGGTAAAAATGAAGAAAATCACAACAAAAACCATACACATAAAAAGACAAATCTACACTGAATAGAAAAGATGAGCAAGAATACTAACTGTTCAATCCCCATGATTGTGGAGGGCGTAGAAATGCTTATTTTTCATGTCTTTAAAGCGACCTTGACTGTTTCTTCTTTGTAATAATTTGATTGCATCCATGTACCTTCCATTTCACTGTATTCACTCAGTTCTCAGCCAATCTTGTTGGCTTGAAGAGCCAGCTTGGATGTGTCTATCTTCCCATCATGCCCATGGTGGGCTGGCAACGGACTTGCCTTCCTCCCCTCCCTGAGGAGTACACAATGGATTTGCTTTGGATCAACCCATCAACAGCTGTTCAAGGACTGCCTGCTCTGCATAACTGTTAGATAAAGGAAGGTCCTTGCTCTAGTTGGGTTGATGCTCTATAAAGAGGTTGGGGCTGCAGACTCTTTTTGTCTTTTGTCTATTTGCCCAGGAAAAATAGCTGGGTTCACATGCAAAGTAGGGGAAAAAAGTTGCATAAATATGATATAGTTCAAGAAAGAGACTGCTGCAAACACTTCGAATTGGAACTAAGACCTGAAATGAGGGGGGATTTCCTTGGTGGTTCAATGGTTAAGAATCCATGCTTCCACTGCAGGGGGTGAAGTTCCATCCCTAGTCAGGGAACTAAGGTCCTTCATGACTCTTGGCACTGCCAATAAATAAATAAAAATAAATAAAAATGTAACATTAAGAACATAAATAACCTCAGATATGCAGATGACACCACCCTTATGGCAGAAAGTGAAGAGGAACTAAAAAGCCTCTTGATGAAAGTGAAAGAGAGTGAAAAAGTTGGCTTAAAGCTCAACATTCAGAAAACGAAGATCATGGCATCTGGTCCCATCACTTCATGGGAAATGGGGAAACAGTGGAAACAGGGTCAGACTTTATTTTGGGGGGCTCCAAAATCACTGCTGATGGTGATTGCAGCCATGAAATTAAAAGACGCTTACTCCTTGGAAGGAAAGTTATGACCAACCTAGATAGTATATTCAAAAGCAGAGACATTACTTTGCCAACAAAGGTCCGTCTAGTCAAGGCTACGGTTTTTCCAGTGGTCATGTATGGCTGTGAGAGTTGGACTGTGAAGGAAGCTGAGCACTGAAGAATTGATGGTTTTGAACTGTAGTGTTGGAGAAGACTCTTGAGAGTCCCTTGGACTGCAAGAAGATCCAACCAGTCCATTCTAAAGGAGATTGGTCCTGGGTGTTCATTGGAAGGACTGATGCTAAAGCTGAGACTCCAGTACTTTGGCCACCTCATGTGAAGAGTTGACTCATTGGAAAAGACCCTGATGCTGGGAGGGATTGGGGGCAGGAGGAGAAGGGGATGACAGGATGAGATGGCTGGATGGCATCACCAACTTGATGGACATGAGTTTGAGTGAGCTCCAGGATTTGGTGATGGACAGGGAGGCCTGGTGTGCTGGGATTCATGGGGTCGCAAAGAGTCAGACACGACTCAACAACTGAAGTGAACTGAACATTAAAAAAAAAAAAGGACCTGAAGTGAAGGTAGAGCAAGAGGGAGACACAAATCTATCTTGCTTGGGAAGTTTCTCAGAGTCAGATTGAAATTTGCCACCATGATTGTTTCCTGAGACGGCTTTTTCTTCTTTTTTTAATATTTATTTGTTTCTTTGGCTGTGTTGTGTCTCATTTGCAGCACATGGAATCTTTACTTGGTGCGGCACGCAGGCTTAATTGCTCCAAGGCATGTGGAATCTTCCAGGACCAGCGATCGAACTCATGTCCCCTGCATTGACAGGCAGATTCTCATCCATTGTACCACCAGGGAAGCCCTGGAAATCTTGTATTTTCAAAACAACTTTTTAAAATCAAGGGTTTTTTTTGTTTGTTTGTTTGTTGTGGCATGTATTTGCTTGAGTTCTTAGCTATGTGATTGGCTGGCAGGAAGGCAAGCAATGAGACCCGAGTGTCATCATCAGAGCAGGCAGTTTCTAGAAACCATCTTTAACGTCTTCAGTGAGCTATTAGATAATCAGCTGCCATAGCACCAGCACAGACAGAGAGCACAGCTGTGTGTGGAACTCCAGTAAAGGGAGAAACCCAACCTTTAATACTTGCATCCAAAGGGCTGGACAGTATAACATTTTGTGCAGATAGAATCAGAATCTCTGTATCACCCATGACACTCGTATGTAACACCCACTTCCATAAATAAGAACTGAATAAACAGATCACATGTAAAAAGCTAACTTGAGGGAAGTACAAAGAGCGCAACTTCCTAAACAAGCCATCATCATTTATACTTCTATTATTACAAAATGTGAAGAAAGTATTCTGATTTATTTTTGCTGTGCTAGTTAGCAATGTCCAGGAGGAAATAAGCATTCTTATCGTGTTCATTCAGAATGAGCATCTGAAAGGAAGTGCTGTGCGCTGGGAGCAAAACTAACTGCAGAAGTGGGGCTGGTAAGAGATGAGGTGGGCTTCCTGCAAGATGCATTGAAACAACGTTTTATATATAAACACACCGGTTCTTACATACCCCAGACATACTTTCAGTATCCTTCTGCCAAAACACTTCGGATCTGTCTGCTTCATTTTGATTCTGATGATGTTTCCAAGACATATGTTGAGGCGGGGAACAACTACACTAAGAAACGGTCTCATGGTCACTTGTGATGAAGCAGACCTTAATACACGTTTATTGTATGGTTTATTGTATTGGATGCTGAAGCTGAAGCTCCAATATTTTGGCCACCTGATGCGAAGAACTGACTCATTGATGTTGGGAAAGACTGCAGGCGGGAGGAGAAAGGGACAAGAGAGGATGAGATGGTTGGATGGCATCACCAACTCAATGGACATGAGTTTCAGTAAGCTCCGGGAGTTGGTGATGGACAGGGAAGCCTGGTGTGCTGCACTCCGTGGGGTCACAAAGAGTCGGACATGACTGAGCGACTGAACTGAACTTAATGTTCTATTATGTAAATGTTACTCTACCAGAAAGAGTTCCTGATATTCTTGAGGTAGTAATAGTATTCACATACAGAGCATGGTTGTACGAAGTATTTTCATAGTCACTGTTTCTGTGCTTTAGTCTTCTCATCTCAAAAAATAGGAAGGATAATAATAATAATTTACTTTTACTCAAGATGACTGGGGCTTCCCTCGTGGCTCAGATAGTAAAGCGCCTGTCTGCAATGTGGGAGACCTGGGTTCAATCCCTGGGTTGGGAAGATCCCCTGGAGAAGGAAATGACAACCCACTCCAGTACTCTTGCCTGGAAAATCCCATGGACAGAGGCGCCTGGTGGGCAATATAGTCCATGGGGTTGCAAAGAGACGGACATGACTGAGAGACTTCACTTTCACTTTCACTCAAGATGACCCAGTAAGTAGAGGAGTCAGCTCTTACTAGTGCAAAGTCCACGCTGTTACTTTCAACAAAAGTCATTACTTCAGCGTGAAAATAACCAGAACTTCACTGAGATCCTGTCACTTTCTAAACACTCAATAAATATTTGTAAGTGAATGAATAAACACAGGAATGCTGCTTTGTAAAAAAGGACTCCCCGAGATTGCTCCCTGAATTTTGGGGTTCATGAAATGGTATGAACTGCAATAGATTTTATCATCAATTCTTTCCCATTTGAGTCAAACGATTTTGACAAAGTTACAGCACTATTGGGACTAATGCTCTCTACGTATTTTATTCATGTTTTGTCACTCCCAAGTTCGTGAAAGAACAGGTTATTACAGCACTAAGAATACTAGTGCCATCTAGCGACTTTTCTGGTTATTGTCCCTAAAAGTGCATGTGACAATATTGCCTGCTCTAAAAAAGATTAACCTGAGATTACAATGTACAACGATCAACACATGCAATTTGTAGTCTTCGACATTTTCCTGGCCAAGAAATATTTTCTCAAAATTTCAGTATATGATAAACTTTTTTATCCTCATAGTTCCCAGATGACATACTATTCACACCAGATTTTTCAGTAGTCATATATTTATATTCCAAAGAATGTGCTTTTTTATCTTTTATGCGTGCTTGCTAAGTTGCTTCAGTCACGTCTCTTTGTGACCCTATGGACTGTAGACCGCCAGGCCCCTCTGTCCATGGGATTCTTTCCATGGGATTCTTCAGGCAAGAATACTGAAGTGGGTTGCCATTTCCTCCTCCAGGGGATCTTCCTGGCCCCGGAATCAAACCCATGTATCCTGCATCTCCTGCTTTGCAGGTGGATGCTTTATCACTGAGCCACCGGGGAAGCCCCATTAAAGGTATAATTACACATAATTTCAATGTTATAAATATTAATGACTTCCATATATATGATATATAGTATATACATATTTTAAAATGAGAAAAAGATTTTGATTAGGCTACAGGTATTAATTATTGAATTAGGAAATTATAGGTTTAATGAGAAGCACCCTGCCTCACTCAAAAAGTTTAAAAGTTAGTCATTACTCAGACACTACTTACATTAAGTTGAGCAAGTGGGGTAACTTCTACAACTCAGTGTTCTCATCTGTAAAATGGGATAACACTGCCTACCTTATCCACCTCCTAGAGTTTTGAGGATCGATGCAATAATGAAAGCTCTTAAAATTCCTCTATGATGGTTAAGAATCTAGTGGTGTTTACTTCAATAATTATTTTCCTGAAGGGCAGATTCTGGGGCTAGATTGACTGGACTCAAATTATGGTCTCAGTGCTTCCCATTTGTGTAACCTTGGAAAGTTACACCTTGGTGTTTTATCTGTAGAATACCAGAATATTGGGGTGCTTGATCATTCCCTTCTCCACGGGATTTTTCCAACCCAGGAACTGAATCTGAGTCTTTTGCATTGCAAGCAGATTCTTTACAGTCTGAGCCACCAGGGAAGCCCAGAATAAGGATAATAATAATTTTTAAAAACCTGCCTCAAAGGCCGGTAGTGCAACATGCCTGTTACAGAGCATTCAGTATCGTTTGAACTATCTGATTACAAACACAAAATCATCCCAACTGTGATGGCCAAGGCATCAACTGTCAACTGCAGAGATCATCACTGAGTTGTTCTCAAAAACAGGAAAGATATTATAAGAGAGTTTTCACTATCATCACTAATATTTCTTGAACCAGAGAGGAACAAAGTCCTAGCTGCGGTGCCATGTAGAATGTGCTAGATTCCACTCCTCTCTTTATAGACACTATGGATGAAACAGATTGGGATATGTCAGGTCAACATAAGGCACTCAGGAAGTAGTTTTTGTTTTTAATCTTGAAAACTTTTTTCACTCTCCCGGTCTTCTCAAATCTGCCTTTAAGCAGAGCAAAAGAATAAATGTAGTTAAAACGATGTCAGAGAGCTGGTGACAAGGCAGGGCCGGAGTGAAGAGGTCAGAGAAGGAGAGCCAACTCCTCGACCACCTGCAGAGTTCAAGCCACCCTCTTGTCTCGCCTGGACCATCGTGACAGCCTCTTAACTGGAATCCTTCCTTCTGCTCCTCTTGCCCTCCATTCTACACACACAAGCCAGGCTGAGTTTTTCAAACATAATTCGCATTTCTTCCCTGCCCAAAGCCCTGTGATTCTGCACTTAGATGCTGCAGCAGTTACCATCTGTATGTCCTTCCCTTGAGCTCTCCCAGTGCTCCCGCCTTGGAGGGCGCATCCTCTGTGATTGGTCAGCTCTGCCCTGATCTCCACGTAGGCACCCCCTTGTTGTCTTTCTGATAGCTCACGGGTACCATCTCAGAGGTCCTCAGTTCTGCTTCCCACAGAATGTAGACATGCCTTCCTAATCCTGGCTCTCACAGGAGAACTAAGGTGCAGGAGGGCAGCATTCTTTTTTTTATATACATATTATAGGTTTAACATTTTTATTTTTGGCTGCGCTGGGTCTTCATTGCTTTGCATGGGCTTTCTCTAGCTGTGGTGAGAGGGGGTACTTTCCTTGCAGTGGGGGGCTTCTCCTTGCGGTGGCTTCTCTTGCTGAGGGCATAGGCCCTAGGCTCTCTGGCTTGTCATTGCAGCATGCAGGCTCAGTAGTTTTGACTCCAGGGCTTAGGGTGCTGTGCTGCATGTGGGATCTTCCTAGACCAGGAATTGAACCTGGGTCCCCTGCACTGGCAGGTGGATTCTTATCCACTGTACCACCAGGGAAGTCCAAGGGCAGTGTCCTTGTCTGTCCTGCCCTCCTAGTTTTCCCCAGTGTAGAAGTGCCTGGCACATACCAGTGACTGTAAGTATTGGTTTAATGATAGTCAAGATGATCCCAGTATTCCCCCCACATGGTGACTCTGGTTTTCACACTGCATGTGATGTTGAACTTGGAAGTAGAAAAAGGAGCCAGATGTGGATTCTTGTTCTTGTGTGGGACCTTGGACTGTTGCTTCAGCTTTCCTGAACTTCAGCTCTTATAAAAAAGCAGGAATCTTACTTGCCCTGCTTACCTCATGGGCAGTGCCTGAGCGCAGTCTCTTAAGTTGTGTCCGACTCTTTGTGACCCCACGGACTGCAGCACGCCAGGCTTCCGTGTCCTTCACCATCTCCAGGAGTTTGCTCAGACTCATGTCCATTGAGTTGATGATGCCAACCAACAATCTCATCCTCTGTCATTCTCTTCTGCCTTCAATCCTTCCCAGCATCAGGGGCTTTTCAAATGAGTCAGTTCTGTGCATCAGGTGGCCAAAGTATTGGAGCTTCAGCTTCGGCATCAGTCCTTCCAGTGAATATTAAGGGTTGATTTCCTTTAGGGTTGACTGGTTTGATCTTCTTGCTGTCCAGTCTTCTCTAGCATCACAGTTTGAAAGCATCAATTCTTCAGCACTCAGCCTTCTTTATGGTCAACTCTCACATCCATACACGACTACTAGAAAAACCGTCTTGTCAAAAAAAGCTTTGACTAGACAGACTTTTGTTGGCGTATAGTCTTTGGTCTTCTATTTTTTTTACCTGGTATATAGTTTTCTGAATTCTATTCCAACAATGTCCCTCAAGTTATTTTAAATCTCAATGACTACAAAATCATGTTAGAATGTAATGAAAACGTCGTGACCTTTTAAGCATTTGAGGCTTCTCAGAGATAGCACGGTGGTCTCTTCATCCATGCTCTGGAGGCGGCACCCTGGCCTGGAATCCCAGGTCTGGTAGAGACTCAGATCAATCACTCGACTCCCCAGAACTCATTTTTTCCTCTTGAAATAACAGAAATCTATCTCACAAGGTTGCTGGGAGGGTTCAATGAAAATCGCCTGCATACAATGCTTTATACAATGTAACTATTTTACCTCCTATTCCTAGACCTGGAATAAGATAATGGTCAATGTATTCTTGGTTCCATTCTGTATTATCATTCAGTAATTTAAACATTTGACTAGAAGCATGAAAGAAACTAAGGTATAACTAGTTTTTACTATATAATGATGTTAAATTATATTAAAAATACTGTCTGATGTTTGTGAAAAATCAGGTTTCCTGTGAAATCTGAATTATATGAAGTTGAAAATCTAAAAAGAGGACTACCCCCAACTACTAGGTATTTAACTTTCCATTATATTCCATTTGAGTCGGCATGATCTTTATTTCAAAATAGCATTTTTATTATATAAAAATGTAAAAATCCAGCAAAACCAGAAATACCGGATGTATTTTCCTGGGCTTTCACATTTGTTGATTTTTATTTGCAATCTCTTTTTTTTTCAATACAATTTACAACTTCATCCCCATTTGCAGTCTGATTATACAAGTGCTAAGTGGCAGGAAGGTCTAGAATAAATACACCAAAAAAAAAAAAAAAAAGGCAAAGCTGTGAATCAAAGTTGCATGCAACAGGTCTATGGGGGTTGGGGGGAAATGTCTAGGAAACAATATAGAGTAAGACAAACTGGAAAGTTTCAGCTCAAGTTCCTTCAGTCATCTTTGTCTTTTGCTCCATGCTTAAGGATTCGAGTGAACTCGATGTAATTGAAATTCCCCTTTTTGTCAATAGGTGCTTCTCTGTACAGCTCGTCCACTTCCTCATCTGTAAACCGGTCTCCCATTGTGGTCAGCAGTTCTCTCAGGTAATCCTCCTGAATGGTGCCTGGAAGGCAGCAGAGAAAAGGGAGTTGTGAACAGTGCCCAGCATTCTAATGATCTGGTTCTCAAGCTGGTCATCTTACAAGATATTTCATAACATACACATTTACATGAACAAAAGTAAAGCAATATTTAACCATATCATTATGTTTTCCTATTGTCTTTAGAGTTCTTTATTAATATTAAATAATTTAAAAAGCTGAGTTAGTAGATCATATGCTTACAAAATTAATTTGAAGCAAGTATTTTCCAGAGGAGGAAAAAAACCTTTGTATTCCATATATATATATCAGATATAGGATAGAAGGGCAGTGTGTTTCTAAGACCAAATGAAGGATGGTGCAGTTTTAAAAGGTTGAGATGGAGAGGCAGGAAGGAGGATGCAAGGTTTATCTGAGGAGGAGATGTGAGTGGCTGAGCAGAGGGTTAATGCAGAAGCAAAGCAGAAAATGAAAGGAGTAAGAAAATGGAACAATCAGGTTTTTTTCAGTTTTAAATAAGAAGGGGGAAAAAACCTAAGGTTTTATCGTTCAAGTTAGTGACCATACTTTTTGGTGAGATTTAAAGTCTCCTGAAGACGTAGTTTTCAGTGTCTAAGAAATACTATATAACAGCCAATTCTTCTGGCTTTCATGGATCCTCAGAACCAAATTCAAAGGTTAACACCACACACTGTGTAGCTATATGACCTACATACCTGTGTTTTGGCCCTTCTCGGTCAACTGTCCTATTGTAAACGATGGTTTCCCTTTATTCATTAAAAAAAATTTATTTTACTAATCTTTCTCACTTCCTAAAAACTGTTTTACACAGTCTGGAATGAGGCCAGGGCATAACAAAGAGTGCTCACCAGTTGCTTCTTCATCAAAGCAGGCAAAAGCATTTCTGATGACGTCTTCCGGGTCTGTGCCATTCAGCTTCTCCCCAAACATGGTGAGGAACATGGTGAAGTTGATGGGCCCCGGAGCCTCGTTCATCATGGCTTCCAGGTACGCGTCGGTTGGGTTCTTCCCTGTAAAATTTCACATTTTCCCATTTAAGGACAAAGAACTCATTTCAATAAATAACTATTCTGTTATTGTTATGTTCCACAATGTATTTTTAAAAAGTTACACCACCATGACATAAAACTAACCTTTCAGTTAATTTTTCAGTTAACTTACATTGCTGTTGCTGTTTGCTGTTTAGTCACTAAGTCGTGTCCAACTCTTTTTCAACCCTGTGGACTGCAGCCTGCCAGGTTCCTCTGTCTGTGGGATTCTCCAGGCAAGAATACTGGAGTGGGTTGCCATTTCCTTCTCCAGGGGATCTTCCTGACCCAGAGATCGAACCTGTGTCTCCTGCACTGGGAGGGTAATTCTTTATCACTGAGCCATAAGGGTAGCCCATAACATAAAAAAATCTTAGATATACCATTATAAAAATGCATTCTGGGCTTAGCTTGTCCATTCACTGATACTTTCTACAACTTTTCCTTCACTGTGGTTTAGTTGCTAAGTCATGTCCAACTCTTGTGACCCCATGGACTGCAGCCCGCCAGGCTCCTCTGTTCATGGGATTCTCCAGGCAAGAATACTGGAGTGGGTTGCCATTTCCTTCTTCTTCACTATTTTTCATTCAAAACAAAACAAAACAAACACGTGAAACTATGAAACAGGCAATGCCACATTAGCACATTCTGAATGTTGATAACATTAAAGACCCATCAGGACATTTCAATATTGGTTATTTTAAAAAATCTATTCATGTTTCTAACTGTGGTACACGTAGCCATAATTGGTATGCTTCAAACTATTTATAAGTTAGTCATTTAAGCTAAAACTATTAGATTGGTTTAGAACTGGGAGCTCATTTTAAACATTGTTACATTACATTCTTTTTGGTTGTCAGACATATGCCCAGATGCTATTACTGGTGTTGAAATGCAGTCTTATTTAGCATTGTTCATGATGGGAAATCTTAACCTCAGTTCCAACTGTGAACATGTCTCCCTGTTCTCCCTGTTGGACATGACTTAGCAACTAAACCACAGTGAACATGTCAGTGGGAGGGAACTCCCCTGACCTTCCGCTGGAAGTTAGGAGAAATTCCCCTGGAATGGCCTCATTTGGTAGGAGTAACAAAAAGCCTCCTCGGTCCCAGCGCTTGTGAAGTCCACATGGCGTGGGAAAAGCAGCCCTGAAGGAAGCGTCTGGAGCAGTGGGTTTGAACCCCAGTTCTGCCCCTGGCTTGCATGCCTGGGAGGAGGGTGGCACCTGTCCAGGATTTACTTTCTATCTGTAAAACGACTTGACTAGTTAAATTCCAGGTTTCCCTTCCAGCATTAAGTCTGTACAATTCTCCATGAAAAGAACATATATGTCAGTATGTCTCTATTATACCCAACTAAGCTCTAATGATAGTCCATGCTAGAACCATGATTCATATGTAAGCTTTACTCCTGGGAATCTGAGTGGAATTTAAGTGCCAGGTTGGCATCCATCTTATTGCATTACAATCTTCATTTAGTACACCTATTCAATATACCAATACAAAATCAGCCCCAAATTAATCTCAAGATTCTTTAAATAAGTGAAAGTGGTTTTAAAAAAAAAAGAACCATTACTTTTCTACCTTCAGGCCTAACGCAATTCTCTTGCACCAATTTTTTGGGGATAAAAAGTATAACCCAAAGGTGTGAAGAGTACTTGGGTACGAAGAAGACACAGGGGTTTAAAATGAACTGGCTTAGGCTAGGCACCTATGGACCCATTCAAGGAGTCTAATATAATTTGATTTAAAAGGTATTGGGTTCCCCAAATGGAAGTCCTCAAAGTTAGCCTCTTATTGTACCACAACCCTTTCACCCAACAAAAGCTAACTGAACATCTACTAGGAGGGAACAGGCTGAGTGTTCAACCTCTGTAATGCAACTAAGACCCATAATTTTCCTTGGTGGGCTTCTTCGGTAGTGACCTGAAGTACATTTAGTGATTCAGAGTGCAGAAAACACTGGGAACCACCCCGCCTGCAAGTCAGCAAGTCGGATCCTGTCTTCACTCTTGAAACAGAACTTGCCCTCCACCGTATCCTCTGCCTGCCTTTTGTCTGTGGAATAAGTTTAGTCAGAAAATATGTTTAATCAGAGAAACGAGAAATGTGGAATCAAAGGAAAACAGTCAAAGGAGACCAAATAATAATAATGTCATCCAGTACAGTCAAGAACCTTTAGTTCTTTCTCAGGGGCTACAGATAATATTCTGAGTCACATTGTGGGAGCCATCTTATAGATAATAAAACACCAGGGTAAAGAAGCTAACCACATGATGACCAGACACCACCCACATCATCAGTTCAGTTCAGTCACTCAGTTGTGTCCGACTCTTTGTGACCCCGTGAATCGCAGCACGCCAGGCCTCCCTGTCCATCACCAACTCCTGGAGTTCACTCAGACTCAAGTCCATCGAGTCACTGATGCCATCCAGCCATCTCCGCCTCTGTCGTCCCCTTCTCCTCCTGCCCTTAATCCCTCCCAGCATCAGAGTCTTTTCCAATGAGTCAACTCTTCACATGAGGTGGCCACAGTACTGGAATTTTAGCTTTAGCATCAGTCCTTCCTAAGAACACCCAGGGCTGATCTCCTTTAGAATGGACTGGTTGGATCTCCTTGCAGTCCAAGGGACTCTCAAGAGTCTTCTCCAACACCACATTTCAAAAGCATCAATTCTTCGACACTCAGCTTTCTTTATAGTCCAACTCTCACATCCATACATGACCACCGGAAAAACCATAGCCTTGACTAGATGGACCTTTGTTGGCAAAGTAATGTCTCTGCTTTTGAATATGCTATCTAGGTCGGTCATAATTTTTCTTCCAAGGAGTAAGTGTCTTTTGATTTCATGGCTGCAGTCACCATCTGCAGTGATTTTGGAGCCCCCCAAAATAAAGTCTGACACTGTTTCCACTGTTTCCCCATCTATTTCCCATGAAGTGATGGGACCAGATGCCATGATCTTCGTTTTCTGAATGTTGAGCTTTAAGCCAACTTTTTCACTCTCCTCTTTCACTTTCATCAAGAAGCTTTAGTTCGTCTTCGCTTTCTGCCGTAAGGGTGGTGTCATCTGCATATCTGAGGTTATTGATACTTCTCCCGGCAATCTTGATTCCAGCTTGTGCTTCTTCGAGCCAAGCGTTTCTCATGATGTACTCTGCATATACGTTAAATAAGCAGGGTGACACTATACAGCCTTGACGTACTCCTTTTCCTATTTGGAACCAGTCTGTTGTTCCATGTCCAGTTCTAACTGTTGCTTTCTGACCTGCATATAGGTTTCTCAAGAGGCAGGTCAGGTAGTCTGGTATTCCCATCTCTTTCAGAATTTTCCACAGTTTATTGTGATCCACACAGTCAAAGGCTTTGATATAGTCAATAAAGCAGAAATAGATGTTTTTCTGGAACTCTCTTGCTTTTTCGATGATCCAGCAGATGTTGGCAATTTGATCTCTGGTTCCTCTGCCTTTTCGAAAACCAGCTTGAACATCTGGAAGTTCATGGTTCACGTATTGCTGAAGCCTGGCTTGGAGAATTTTGAGCATTCCTTTACTAGCGTGTGAGATGAGTGCAACTGTGCGGTAGTTTGAGCATTCTTTGGCATTGCCTTTCTTTGGGATGGGAATGAAAACTGACCTTTTCCAGTCCTGTGGCCACTGCTGAGTTTTCCAAATTTGCTGGCATACTGAGTGCAACACTTTCACAGCATCATCTTTCAGGATTTGAAATACAAAATAGCTCAACTGGAATTCCATCATCTCCCCTAGCTTTGTTCGTAGTGATGCTTTCTAAGGCCCAGTTGACTTCACATTCCAAGATGTCTGGCTCTAGGTGAGTGATCACACCATCGTGATTATCTTGGTCATGAAGATCTTTTTTGTACAGTTCTTCCGTGTATTCTTGCCACCTCTTCTTAATATCTTCTGCTTCTGTTAGGTCCATACCATTTCTGTCCTTTATCAAGCCCATCTTTGCATGAAATGTCCCCTTGGTGTCTCTAATTTTCTTGAAGAGATCTCTACTCTTTCCCATTCTGTTGTTTTCCTCTATTTCTTTGCAATGATCACTGAGGAAGGCTTTCTTATCTCTTCTTGCTATTCTTTGGAACTCTGCATTCAGATGCTTATATCTTTCCTTTTCTCCTTTGCTTTTCGCTTCTCTTCTTTTCACAGCTATTTGTAAGGCCTCCCTAGACAGCCATTTTGCTTTTTTGCATTTCTTTTCCACGGAGATGGTCTTGATCCCTGTCCCCTGTACAGTGCCACGAACCTCAGTCCATAGTTCATTAGGCACTATGACTATCAGATCTAGTCCCTTAAATCTATTTCTCACTTCCACTGTATAATCATAAGAGATTTGATTTAGGTCATACCTGAATGGTCTAGTGGTTTTCCCTACTTTCTTCAATTTGAGTCTGAATTGGGCAATAAGGACTTCATGATCTGAGCCACAGTCAGCTCCTGGTCTTGTTTTTGCTGACTGTATAGAGCTTCTCCATCTTTGGCTGCAAAGAATATAATCAATCTGATTTTGGTGTTGGCCATCTGGTGATGTCCATGTGTAGAGTCTTCTCTTGTGTTGTTGGAAGAGGGTGTTTGCTATGACCAGTGCATTTTTTTGGCAAAACTCTATTAGTCTTTGCCCTGCTTCATTCCATATTCCAAGGCCAAATTTGCCTGCTACTCCAGGCAAATTTTGCCAGTTTCTTGACTTCCTACTTTTGCATTCCAGTCCCCTATAAAGAGAAGGACATCTTTTTTGGGTGTTGGTTCTAAAAGGTCTTGTAGGTCTTCATAGAACCGTTCAGCTTCTTCAGTGTTACTGGTTGGGGCATAGACTTGGATTACTGTGATATTGAATGGTTTGCCTTGGAAACGAACAGAGATCATTCTGTCGTTTTTGAGATTGCATCCAAGTACTGCATTTCGGACTCTTTTGTTGACCATGATGGCTACTCTATTTCTTCTAAGGGATTCCTGCCTGCAGTAGGAGATATAATGGCCATCTGAGTTAAATTCACCCATTCCAGTCCATTTCAGTTTGCTGATTCCTAGAATGTCAACGTTCACTCTTGCCATCTCTTGTCTGAACACTTCCAATTTGCCTTGATTCATGGACCTGACATTCCAGCTTCCTATGCAATATTGCTCTTTACAGCATCGGACCTTGCTTCTATCACCAGTCACATCTACAACGGGGTATTGTTTTTGCTTTGGCTCCATCCCTTCATTCTTTCTGGAGTTATTTCTCCACTGATCTCCAGTAGCATATTGGGCACCTACTGACCTGGGGAGTTCCTCTTTCAGTATCCTATCATTTTGCCTTTTCATACTGTTCATGGGGTTCTCAAGGCAAGAATACTAAAGTGGTTTGCCATTCCCTTCTCCAGTGGACCACATTCTGTCAGAACATAAGTTGCCACAATTTGGAGAACTGGCCTCAAAGAAATAGGGACAAAGGAATCCTGGAACTGAAGAGTAACTGTGCTTAAAACAACCAAGATGACTCTGGTCAGACCATCAATGACCAATTGAAGATGACTGTCAGGGCTGACTGAGCTGTTTCTACATGTAGCCCTCTCCTGTCTACAAAAGCTTTTGCCCCACTGGTTGCCAGTGGAGGGGTGGGGAGTCTGCCTTTGGCCAGATGTTTGGCCTCCCTTCCTAGCTGCCAGTGTCTGAAATAAAGCAAACTTCCCTTCCCACCAACCTGGCCTGTTTATTCGCTTCTGGGCGTAGAGGAGCCGGACTCCACACATACCCTTTTCCCTAACACTCTCACTCTAAGAGGAATGTTGCAAAATGTTAATAACCACTGAAACTGGGTAAACAATGGAAGCATGTTCATTATACTGTTCCTTCATCTTTATATTAGCTTAAAAATTTTCAAGGGAGGGGCCATATGTATACTTATGGCTCATTCACATTGTTGTAAGGCAGAAACCAACACAACACTGCAAGCAATTATATTCCAATTAAAAACAAATTTTAAAATATTTTCAGAACAATGTTAGGAGAATAAAATTAAAAGTGAAGTAGGGGAATGAAATTATGTGGTTACTAAAAGGAAAAAAAGTAACACTTTTTCTCCCTTTGTCCCTGGCCCTGGAAGAGCTATTTATGGCTCTCAGTCTAACACAGAAAACACTCAAGTACAGACCCTAACTGTGGGCCATGCTTGACTTGTGTCCCCTGCCCCCAGGCTTGACACTCCTTTCTACTAATCATGAAATCAGTGCTGACTCAGGCAGGACAAGGAGGACTTTCCCTTCCTTCCTTAAGATCAAAACAACAAAATCACATAAAGAATAATAAATTAACACCCACGTAACCAAAATGACAGAGGGTAGTTTCTGTTTGCTTTAAATCTTGTATCTTTAAATGAAATATTGCCATTTGCAGCACCATGGATGGACCTAGAGATTATCATACTAAGGGAAGCAAGTAAGGCACAGAGAAAGACAAATATAAAAAATGACTTACATTTGAAATCTTAAAAAAAAATGATACAGGTGAACTTCAACAAAACAGAAACAGACTCACAAACATGGCAAATAACTTATGGTAACCAAAGGGGAAGTGGGGGAAGGGATAAATCAGGGATTTGGGATTAATAGATACACATCACTATATACAAAATATATAAGATAGATATGCAACAAGAATTACTGTTCAGCACGGGAATGTTATTCAGCATCTTATAATAATCTATGATGGAAAAGAATCTGAAGCTGTATTCCTGAAACTAACACAATATTATGAATCAACTATAGTTAAATAATGTGTTTGAGTGTGTGTATGCTCAGTTGTGTCTTTGCGACCCCATGGACTGTAGCCTGCCAGACTTTTCTGCCCATGGAATTTTCCAGGCAAGAATACTGGAGTCGGTTGCCGTTTCCTATTCCAGGGGATCTTCCCAACCCAGGGATCGAACACGTGTCTCCTGAGTCTCCTGCATTGGCGAACAGATTGGGCCACTGGGAAAACCCAAATAATGTATAAAAATCCATAAATCCCGTACCTTTACATTTTCATTTCTGTAATTATAAAAAAGTTATTATAAGGTGTGAAAGTCCCCTTCCTTGCGTTCTGCCCCACCCCCCCTGCTTTTTTTAGGAGACCTGGCCTTCCTCCTCGAGATGATCATGATCACTTATTACTGTCACCTTTGTTATTCTAACCTGTTCTCAACCTTTACTACTTAGTACACTACATTATTAGCCACTTCTGTTTAAGATTCTGGTATTCTGCCACCTAGCCATTCCCGTTTTTTACCTAGTGGACTTATATTTAGCCACAGGAATGGAACCTGCCCAGCCACAAAGGCTACCAGGCCCGCACCCCCACAGGCGTATCCTCTTGTGCCTGGCCCCGCCTCAGTAGGGCATCTCCTACCCAACATCTCTCAACAGGCCTCTGAGATGGATAATTGCATATCACACAAAAATTAACTCATAAAATGCTGATTAACATTTATATTGGAGGAGGCAGGCATATTAAGAACATAAAAGTCTACCTAGAGAAGCAAGCATGTCATGCAAGTCTTCCTTGTCGATGAACCCATCCCTGTTCTGGTCGATCATGTTGAAGGCCTCCTTGAACTCCTGAATCTGGGACTGGTCAAACATGGCGAACACGTTGGAGGTCGCCCGCTGGGGGCGCTTCTTGGTCTTGGTCTTCGCCTTTTTGCTTGACATGGTGGCGGTTTAATTCTAGAACTGAAAAGAAAAGAACATAAAGCAAAACAATAGGCATAAAGCACCAAGTAAAGAAAAGGACTCATGACACCTAAAGTTAGTGAGTAAAAATATCTCAACACAGAATGATTATTTGGGTTATGTTATACATGTAAACTTTATTTCCAATGTCACAAAAAACATCTATGAAAAAGGAAGTTTTGAAGAAATAGGCAAGTACTGATGTAGCTTTCCCCCAAGTTTCATGAAACTCATTTTTATAAAACATGAATGAGATTTGAAGCATGCAGTAATAGCTCACACTTACTGAGTGCTACTGTGTGCCAAGCACTGCTGTGAAGACAGGGGGCTCCCCTTAAGACTCCAAAGTGGACATCTCAGTTCACAAAGACCGTCCCATTTAACCCTCACAACAATCCTATGCAGCAGGTATACCTTTTAACTCCATTTTACCACCAACATTACATAACCTCTCTGAGCCTTGTTTTTTTTCAAAATACGGCTTGAAAATTTAGAGAAGCTCACTAAATTCTGTTTTAGAGCAAAACACAATAACTACTCTAACAGAAGTGAGAATTAAATGAGATATATGCAAAGAGACTAGTACAGTCACTATAAGTGCATGCTCAAAAGGCTCTCATTAAAAAAAATCAAAACATATCTTTAATCTTGTGTCCCTTCTAGCTACATCTTCATTTCCCATTTCCCTAGATAAAACTTTTAGAATAGTAGTCTAATTGTCAAATCTCTCCTTTTCATCTTCCCAAACACTCCTCAGTTCTCTATAATATAGTTTTAGTGGTAGCCTCTAATACTCTACTACCAATAATTTATATGTCAAATAGAATAGACACTTCTCATCCCCCCCCCTTTTTTTTTTGGCCATACCATGTAGCTTGCGGGATCTTAGTTCCCCAAATAGGGATCAAACTTGAGTCCCTGGCAGTGAGAGTCCTAACCACTGGACTGCCAGGGAATTTCCTTATTCCATTTTTATTTGCAGTTTCAACTGATGTAAATAAATACAACACAAATAGACTATTGGTTTTGGAATTAGAAAAGTGCTGAGTTTGAATCTCAGCTTTACCGTTACTAGCTACCATGGACACCAGAAGAAAAAATTGTTTTTTAAATATTTGTTTGCACGGAGTCTTAACCACTGGACCACCAGGGAAGGCCACAGAAAAAATTTTTGATCCAACGTTTTGTTCAATGTTCACAATGGCCCTAAGAGAGAGGTACTCCCTCATTAGGTTAAAAAAAAAAATTAATGGCCCTTATATAGTAAAGAATTTAATTTTGCCCCCAAAGAGGTCTGGCCTTGGTCCTCAGCTCCTGGGAGGTAATCTCTTAAGTCCTTAGGATGTCCTGCCATGTTTATCTGGGATCTTGGGGTCAGGTGTTATCAGCCTGGCCTCTAGACAAACTTCAGAAACTGAGACTGGCCTAGAAGCAGTGGACAGTAGCTAGGGGACAGATTCCCAGCAAAAGCTACAGCTAGCAAGCAAGGGTAGACAATACTCTGGCAGGCAATAGTCCGTGCACACTGTCACATCTTACCAGGAATCAACACTGCCCGTGGAGAAGACCACTGGGAGCTGAGCATTTGGAATTCTCCTGGGCTCTGCATATCTCTTCCCCTGATTGATTTTAGTCTGAGTCCTTTTGCTGTAATAAACCAGAACTACAGGTGTCACAGTTCTCAGTGAGTCTTAGCGAATACTGAACCTGAGCATTGGTCATTTCAGGGAACCAAAACTGCAATTTGGTGTCAGAATGACAGAGGCCTTGGGGACTGTTCTAACTCTGAAGCCACAGAGTGCAAAGGCAGATGACTGCTGGGGGCAGTGGCTGAGCAGAGGAACTCTGGACCTGGGTCTCTAGGCCTTCCAGACTTGGACTTTAAATCTGTATTGTTTTAGTCCATTTGCAGTTTTGAAGCACATCAGCCTTAAGAGTCCTTACTCTTGACATTCCAACTCCTTCCCCTCCCTGCACACTTGGCCTGAATAAATGTTAATTTCTTCCCCTTCCTGTAATTTGGCGTGTATGTGACCTCAGTTATATTGAAGGTCAAGTCGGACACAGAATGTGATCCACTAGCAAGGCACTTGACTCTTTAATTATTCCTCACATTCCAAAACTGTGGGATTAAAATTCTTTCTCATGCTAAAAATTCTATGATTCTATTTCTTCAAGATTCAAAAGATATAAAAGACAGTAGATCTGAAGGCAAGAATTAGTGCTCTCCCTCAGTATCAAGAAATTGTATTTGTAATAGAGTCATTTAGAAAAATCTCCCAGAGAAAAATCTTTATTAAAAAAAAAAAAAAGATCAGTCAATTGTTTCATTCTAACCCTACAGCTAACCCCAAAGTATATTTAAACATCTTGAACCTTAGCTGGAGTTGTCGAAGAAGCTGATGCTGAGGAGAGAGAGGTAACCCAATTAGGCTAGAAAAGCCATTATACAATGAGCAAGTCTGAGCTCCCAGTCAAAACCCGTTACAGAGCAGATATGGCTCAATGTAGTAATACCATGATTTCTTTAAAAAGAAAAAAGTTGATTTTTTCTCTGTACTTCATTAAAAACTGAGCTTCCCTAATAGTTCAATTGCTAAAGAATCCACCTGCGATACAGGAGACCCTGGTTAGATTCCTGGGTTGGGAACATCTGCTGGAGAAGGGATAGGCTGCCCACTCCAGTAGTCTTGGGGCTTCCTTTGTGGTTCAGCTGGTAAAGAATCTGCCAGGAATGCAGGAGACCTGGATTCGATCCCTGGGTTGGGAAGATCCCCTGGAGAGGGAAAGGCTACTCACTCCAGTATTCTGGCCTGGAGAATTCCACGGACTGTACAGTCTATGGGGTTGCAAAGAGTCGGACACGACCGAGCGACCTTCACTTCATTTAAAACTAGTGTACATTTATATTTGTATATGGTACCCATAAAAGTACACATATAAAATATCAAGTGATAATAAATCATCAGCTGAAAAGTAAGGCAAAGTTGTAGCAAAACAATCAATCTGAAACAAACTCTGGCCTCCAAAGAAACTTCCCTCCTCTTTCTTCTCAACTACTGAGATAAACATCTTGGCTTTCCCCACTTTCTCTCTTCCTACTCACCACAATCTGGCTCTCTCTTCTCTACTGTAAGCACTTTCCATTTGCCAAATCCCATTTAAGTCTTCTGCTGTATTTGACACCATTTTATCCCTCTTCTCTTCAGGAGTCAGCAACCCTTAGCCTTGATGAACTGTAATAGCAGAAATGAACTGTCCCAAAAGGAACAGAAGCCCCAGGTTCCCATACTTGAAGACCTCATTCTCTTAGGAAGGAGACTCCTGAACATCAGCTTGGGACACCTGGTTGAAGTAAGATGCTGGTCTGACTTGGTCTCTCAGGCCTCCTCTCAGTTCTATTTCTATGTCTGGTCTTCCTCCAGTTTCTTATTAGGCGCTTCTCTCCTCCACTCACTTAAATATTCACGTTCCTTAGCATTCTCACAGTCAACGGCTCATTAAATTAACTCTGCGTGGATGATCTCATCGGCTCTGTTCTGACAACACCTGTGACTCCCACGTCTGCATTCCCAGGGCAGACCCTTCCCTTGGGCTGTGGCCTCAAACAGCCATTTGTGCTGGTATGAGGCACTCATTTGATGTCCCACAGACCCTTGGAATTAACGTGTTAGAAAATGAATTACCTTCCCTTCCTAACCTTTCTCAGCTTTGGTTCCTGTCAGTTGATGGCACAATCACTTACTCCCTCACCAAGCCAGACAACCGTGAGTCATCCCTGACTTGTCCCTCTCCCCGATGAAACAGGCCCAGCCTCTTAAAATATATATCAGATTCACTCATCTTCTTCTTGCCACCACCCTACTCTGGGCCCTCATCACCTCTGTGTAGAATATTTTTATGGCCAAGACACCAACCTCCTTGCCTCTTGGTGGCCTGTCAACTACTCTTTATCTTCCAGCCAGAGGCGTGTAGAACATGAAATGACCACATCATTCCCTTTTGAGAACTCTTTGGCCCTCCACCTACGCCTACAGGACAGAGCACAAGTTCTTAAGCACGCACACCTTCCTCCACTCTAGAATGACCTTTCTCTAGCCATTCTCTGCTTTCTCCTCTTCCTTCAGCAACACCAAATGTCTAGAATGTGCCCAAGCACCATGCAGTTTCTCAACTGATGTATTTGTTTTTATTTTTCTAGCCCCAAATACCGTAGCACCAGAGAATTAAAGGTCTACTCAACTTACGGCTACTCCCATTTGCTGAGTGACTCACGTGCTAGGCACACGGCTGAATTACATTTCACATGTCTGCTTTACACATGAAGGAACTGAATAGCAAAGATGTCAAACAACTTGCCCATGGTCACCTGGTGGCAGACCTAGAATTCAACCGCATTTGTTCAAGGTGATTTTACCTGTATATTCTTCATGTAATTCTTCTAGCTTTTATTTTTGGCCACAGAGCCCAGGTTGTGGGATCTTAGTCGCCCTACCAGGGACTGAATCTGCACTTCCACTGCAGCCATAACCACTGGAGTGCCAGGAAAGTCCCTCTAGTTATTTTTTTTTAACCACAAAATATTTCTTAAACTTTCAATACTCATCAATTTAATCCAACATTCCTGAACAGCTACTTTCCTCTAAATGTAATTCCCAGTGAAACTGAGTTTTCAAATTCCAGCTCTTCTGGGGAATTTATTTGCAGAGATTAGAAGTGCACAGCTGAATGGGAAGGGAATAAAATACGAATGGCACCCCCTGCAGCTGTGCAGTGTTGCAGCCTTGGTTTGGGTTCATCAAATGGCAGTATTTCCTACTAGTACCTGTCTTGGTTTGACATGACAGGTAAAGGCTTGACATCTTTACCTGCAACTGTCAAATTACTACTTGACCTATAAATATCAAACAAATAAAACCCACCAAACTCCATCCTTAGTTACAAAAAATATCCATTTAGAACACAGCATATAAGGTAGTGAATCAGCCTTAACAGCAATAAAACAAGTCTCACTTCCTCTTCAAAATTTTTATTGTATTATTTTTGTGAATTTCTGAAACAGAGTGAACTAAAGGTTGTATGTAGTATTCACAGAGGTTAAAGACGGGCAGGGATACAGGAATACTGGTGGTACAGGTGGTTATAGTGTCAACATATTTAGATCATAGTCTAAATATTTGTAAAATCACCTGCAACAGTGCTGTGCAAATCAAAACATGGGCACCCTGATCATTAACAGGCAGCAATTGCTTGAGAACTTCATCCAGCCTCTATGGCTTTATTGGGAGCCTGGGAGAGGTGTTTATGGCACATTCTGTCAGCTTCCTAAGAAGCATCTCAGGCAGCAACATGATGCTACCATATGGCAGGTAGATACAGCTCTCACAGCAGTTAGCCTCTGGTTTCGACCTTGGCTGCACATCAGAATCACCTTGGAAAGTTTTAAAAAGTGATGTCTAGATCCTGGTCTGGTACAACGGAAACTGAATGTCTGTAGGTGAGGCCTATGAATTGCTATTTTTAAAATGCACCAAGTGATTCCAATGTAGAGCGAAGGTTAAGAATCACTGAGTTAACCACTTAGAAGGCACTGACTGTGGTTCTGAGTTTCTGCCTGACACTTTGTAATAACATGCTAACAAAAGAAAACTAAACAAGTTTATTAAGGTGTATATCTCATGTTTACCTGGGAGATACCCAGGGAAAATGCAACTCTGGCTTCAATATCATCTTCAGCTAAAGCCAGAAGAAAGGTGTGTGTGAAGGGGAGAGGCTACGGACGAAGGTGAAAAGTACAGTGTAAACAAGGGCAAGTTTTCCCTTGCAGGTTTCAGTCCAGCCTTCCCCTCTAAGAGTCTAAAGTTGTCTCTCTAACAACTTTTGTCCTTCCTGGTAGAGAGCGAAAGAAGACCTTTGTAAATTTGTGTCCTGCCTTTCGGCAAACTTCCTGAAGCCTGTGCTCAATCCTTCGGTCAGGTCCTTTGCAACCCCAAGGACTGTAGCCCACCAGGGATTCTCCAGGCAAGAATACTGGAGTGGGCTGCCATTTTCTTCTCCAGGGGATCTTCCAGACCTAGGGATCAAACCTGAATCTCCTGCCTCTCTTGCACTGGCAGGTGGATTCTTTACCACTGAGCCACCTGGGAAGCCCTTCAGGCACATTGAGGGGGGGGGCAAAGAGATTTTCTTGTGTCTCCCTCTTTTTAGTTGCCTTCAGCTCAAAAGAATTTTTAGGCCAAAGTGGCATATTTTGGGGTAGTATATTCTGCCACCCTTCATACGCAATGGGACATTGTGAAAATGAAGGGGTGTGCCTTTGTCATAATACATGCTGTAGCTTCTGCCATGCTCTCGCTCAGATCGCTCAATGTGGAGGAAGCCAGCACCAGGTCATGAGGGCACTACACGACCCCACGGAGCAGTCCATGTGGCAGGGAACTGGGGCCACCGGCCAACTGCCAGTAGCAACCTGCCAGCCAGGTGAGTCAGCCATCTTGGAGGTGGATCCTCCGTCAAACAACTGCAAACCCAGCTGACATCTGGACTCCCAAGTTCAAGACAGCCAGAATCACTCTGCTAAGCTGCCCTGGAATTGCTGGCCCTCAGAAGCTCTGTAGTGTCTTGGGTGCTAAGTTTGGGCATAATCTTATATACCCATAGAAAACTAATCAAGCCATTGTGTTTCCTTGGCATCTACAATATTTAATAGAGCAATGCCTTTATTTCAGAATTATAGCCAAAGAATTTTTAAAACCCTGAAGGGGCCAAAGCCACATTTGCACTGGATAGGGAAATTTTTTATTCCTGGTTTAGTTCAGTTCAGTTCAGTCGCTCAGTTGTGTCCGACTCTTTGCGACCCGATGAATTGCAGCACGCCAGGCCTCCCTGTCCATCACCAACTCCCAGAGTTCACTCAGACTCACGTCATCGAGTCAGTGATGCCATCCAGCCATCTCATCCTCTGTCGTCCCCTTCTCCTGCCCCCAATCCCTCCCAGCATCAGCAAGCTTTAATTGCTTCCATTTGGTTTCTCTCAAGTTCAGAAGGTTCTTCTCTTAAGTGCAACAGAGTCACTCCTTCTTCAACATTCCCATCACCAACCTCTGTCCTCTTCTTCAGGCTGATCACTATGCTGATTTCCTAGTTCTTGCTTTCTAACTGGAGTTTTCTTCAGTTTGTCTTGAATGACTGCTTTTCTCAAGGACTGGTTGAAAAACTGATAGCATAATGGCACCACTCAAAAATGAGGTAACTGGGGGAGGAAGGAGAAGCTGGTTTCATGAGCAAAGGGATGACAGAGAGTTCAAGTTTTAGCCATGCCACAGCAGAGATGCCTGGGGACAAGATGTTTAGAAGGTCTCTTCTCAAGGCTGATTTGTGAACAGAGGCACAGAGTGAGGTCTGAGAGTGGATGAATGCAAAACAAGTAGAGAATGGTTCTTGGATTAAAACCTAAGGTCATTTCTGATTCAATTCTCATCTTCACCAAGGTCTATCAGCATTTGCAGGAATATCTCATGAATTTCCATGGCCATTACTGTAGTCAAGACTAGTGCTCGTGCTAATTCGGAAGATCAAATGACTGGGTATGTGAGCAAGTGTGAACAGCAATATCAAGAGAATTGAGTATATAATCAAATTAAAATACTCCACAAAATTAACCTGACATACTCAATGACTTATTATTGTTTTTATCCTGCCTATTTAGGCAGATATATAATCAGCTCCATAAATTATTGTATCTGTTACTTCTTCTAGAGCCAAACTCAATTTTACAGCTTTTCTCTTAGCAGCGGTGAAGTTTTCCCCATGCTATACGCATTTTAACATTTATCACATACATTATAATGCTGTCATTGCTTTATTATGGGTTTTATGATCATCCCAACTGGTAGTAAACTTTCTATCGTCTCTACTCCCTTATCATCTTTTTATTGTGAAACAATAAAGTAAAATTTACATATGGTGAAATGTACAGATCTTAAAAATGATGTACACCATGTAACCACCACCCCAAGTAACCAACCATCAAGTAACAAACATGATTCCAGAAAGTTCTCTCCAAATCAATCACTCTTTCCCTAGGCTACCATTGCTCAGATTTCTATCACCATAAATAGTTCTGTCTTTGAACTTCTTATAGATGGAATTACCGTGCATACTTTATATGCCCAATTTCTTTCACTCAATGTTTTTGAGAGTTATGTATCTCGCTGCATCTATCAGTGGTTCTTTCCTTTACTTTTACTGCCCAGTCATATTCCATTGCCGTGTCATTTACATGTCCATTTTTATGGCATTTAGCCTATCTACCAAGGGTTGCAGGGTTAAGTACAGTGTCTTACACATTGCTGGTGCTCAGTAAACACTAGTCAAGCGAACAAATACATATGCCTCCTCAAAATCACAGACAGAATTATATACATCCTCTGTAAGGTAGGTCCTAGGTCTGACTCCCCAATTATGGCTTTCTCCAAGGTCTACCCATAAACTCCACTGGACTCTCAGCAAGAGATCCTTAACAAAATGTACCAGTCACTCCTTGTTACATACCTGACACAAACAAAGCTAATAAGAGTGCTAAATATGTGCTAGGCACTGGTCTAAGCATTTCATATGTATTAACTTATATAATCCTCAGAACCACTTTGACATAGGTGCTGTTATTTTCCCCATTTCTCAGATGAAAAAATTAGGGCAAAGATAATACATAATTTGTCTGGAGCCACAGACAGAAAAAAGTAGAACTTAGATGCAAAATCATGCTCAGGAAGTCTATCTCCAGCGCTTGTATCACTAGCTCTTAATGCCTTGCAGCTGGCTGGAGGTAATAAGCAAAGCCACCACAGCTCAGGTGTAGAACAAAGGAAGATGCCAAAATCAACCCAAGATACACGTTGTCTTTGAACCTTGGGAGACTGACAACCAGCTTTCTTAGGGGCTCCTGGTCCTTCTATCTCTCCTAAGTCCAGCAGCCCTCACCTGGGGACCTGTCCTTTAGAAGCTGCAGTTTATCTTGCCCAAACTCAGTCTCATTAAACCATAAACCGAGTTAGTCACCATAGAAGCTGTTTCGTTCAACAGAGCCTGGACAAATAAGCTGTGTACTTAACCATAAGCTCCGAGAGTCCATCTAATGCTCAGAGAAAATGGGTGGTCCAGGTGAACCCCTCAAGTGACCTTGGGCAAATTATCTCACTTCGCTGGATTTCACTCTTCTCCATTATAAGACTAAAGATAACCTATAAGGTTCTTCTGAATTCTAAAGTGCTATGATTCTTTTCTCACGGAAGGAGAGTTGCAAATCCATCTTTAACCAAGGCTGCCAAACTAATCCTCTAAATACCCTTTTCTTCATATCTCTCTCCCTTAGTGAAGAATCCAAAATGACTCCCTAATGCCTCTTACATAATCTTTTATTTCTCGTCAAGTTTGCAAGACATCTGTGAAAAGATTCCCAAGGATCTACCCACTCCTAACTATTATCCATCACAGTTCTGTTCCATTCAGGCTGGTCTCCCCATCTTTTCCTTTTCACACGACACAATTCCCACCTTCTGAGCTTTTGGTCTTGTTACCGCCTACCACAGATCCAGCCAGAAATAGTAAGTTCTCCCTCCCAGGGCTAAGTCCAAGGCCTCCAATGAGGTCACGATTCGTTTTTTCAGGAAACCTTTCCTAATTTTTGCTATTTGTTCTTTTCTTCATTGGTAGGAACGGAGTAAATCTTTATTAAGATGCGAGATGCTGCAAAAGAGCCAAAACTCCTGTGGAAATCCTTCCATTCAGCCGGTGCCAACCCGGCACTCCCGGCAAGAACCAGATACTAGCGGGCCCCCTGTGTCCCCAAGGCACCCAGTCCTGTGTGTGGCACAGACCCCCCTCACCCACCGACCAGGCCGCGGGCAGCTGGGGGGCGCCGAGGCACCAGGTGTGTGAAACCGTCGGGTGACGCAGCGCCGGGGACCGGCCGCCTCCGCCAGCAGGGCGGCTCCCTAGCCCGTTTCCAAACGCCTGAGCCTCCCAACCCCTCGACGTCCAGCCTCAGGCCGGCCGCGGCCAAGGCCGCCTCCCCGACCTCCCCCCCCACCCCCCCAGCCCAGACAGGTCCCACAGCCCCCGCCCAGCCCGCCCGCCGGCACCAGGGGCGGGGGCTGGGGTCAGGTAGCCGGAGGCGCAGGGCACTGGGGCGACCCCAGGGTTGTCGCGCGCGGGGGCGAGCGCCACTCACCGCGGCCGGACACCAGCACCAGGAGCCGGGCTGCCTGCACAGGACCAGCGAAGGAACGGGCGCGACAGCTGCGGCGCCGGCACTTCCTGCCTCGGGAGGCGGGCCGGAAGTCGCGCCGGAAGGCGCGGCGGACCCAACTTCAGGACGGGGGACGCGCCGCGGTTCTTGCTCCCGCCGCGGCCGACTTCGCCTTGTCCGCCCCGGCGCGGGGCTGGAGCCGACCACCGCGGCCTGGGTTTCCGCTGTGTCTCGCGGGCCTCGAGTTCCGGAGCGGGCACGGCGTGGCCGGAGCCCCGCGGCCCGCCCTCCTCCCCCGCCGTCGGCGGCGGGTCCTGCGGCCCTTCCGCATTCCCAAGCCGGCGCGAGCCCTCGGTTTGGGGGTCGCCGGGCGCCGCCCACCCAGGGTTGTCACTTGGCAGATAAAAGTACACCCCGCCTGGTTACACCGAGTTTCAGATAAAACGAGTAGTTTTTCAGGTTCCATCCCGCGTCACACTGGGGAAGGTTAAGAGGGCGGCGGCCGGCGGTGTCCGCCTGCAGGAAAGCCCTTTCTTTACAAACTGCACGCCCGGAGTTCTATCACCTGCCCTCTCCTGTCTTCATTCTCACGTAATCTATCAGGTGTACGCCCTGACCAGGACAGTTTCTCCTTTCAACCACGGGAAAACTATTCATTTGCTTTCCTTTGATTTACTACAGTACAAACTTAACATACACACACAAGCGCGCACACGCGCTCTTGGTCAAAACAAAGGACACCACCAAAATGCGTTACTCTAGTTTTGTTCTAGCGTTCATATTCCCTCAACCTTGGAATATTATGAAAGTGAAAGTCACTCAGCCGCATCCGACTCTGACTCTATAGACCGCAGCCTGCCAGGCTCCTCTGTCCATGAGATTTCCCAGGCAAGAATACTGGAGTGGGTAGCCGTTCCCTTCTCCAGGGGATCTTCCCGATCCAGGAATCGACCGGAGTCTTCTGCATTGCAGGCGGATTCTTTACAGTTGAGCTACCAGGGAATCTCTTGGAATATTATAGATGGATAAAACAATTTCTGGATAATGGGAGATAACAACCCTTTGTGGAGCACTGTGTTGCCTCAACGTGTGCTGAATGCTAGGGAGAACAATCCAGTCTTTTATATTCTAGGAAAGTGATGAGAAATCTAGGAATCTTTGATTAGAAATATCTAGGTCATAGGAACCTTGTGTTCAGCACTCTATACCAGTTGTTCTTAAAACAGTAGCACCAATAAGAAACACCCGTGGGCTTTCTAAAAGAGCCCAACCCCCACCCCCCACCCCGCCCGCAGATTCAGGTCAAGGGTAGGGCAAGAATCTGCATTCCTAGTAATCCCCAGCATCCTCCCCGAGTAGCACTGCCCCCAGGTCCTTAATTGAATGCATTTTCTCTAGAGTCTGAAACCAACTGCTGAGAAATCATATCTGGTTCTAAAATATTTACCCTTTCCCTTAGCTGCAGTCTCCCCTTTGGCCCAATAATTAAATTTTTTCCCACTCATCGTAACATTTTGGCTTCTGAGGTCTTTGTCACAGAGCTCTTCTAGTGTGCGCTATTAACCATCCAGTAAGTCCTCACCCTGGCCACCTTAAATAAGATCATAGCTGAGATACCCTGACTGCACTGTCTTTGATCTCCATATTTGTTACTAGAACTGTGCTTTCCAACACAATGGTCACTAACCACATGTGGCTATTTAAACGTAAATTAAAAGTTCAGTTATTTGAGACACGTTTCAAGTGCTCAATAGTCACGTGTGACCTATCGGACAGCACAGAGAGCATTTCCATCATCACAGAAATTTCTGGCTAGCACTGTTAAAAGTAGAATAAGTATCCAGTCCTTGGGAAACGGTTAATTATGCATACTCTTATCAAAGATAATTGTTTGCTGTGGTCATTAAAAAGAATGGTTTAAAAAAAGGTAACATACTTTAAAAATGGTAGGTATGCCAAAATATGACAATTTAAGATACATTAAACTAAAAAACAAGTTGTGTATTTACTACACATATAAAATGTATGTAGATAAATATGGAAGAGAAGTTATGATGCCTGCTATTTAAGCAGTCACACAGAAACCTAGAAAAAGAAGATATAGGGACTTGGGAAAACTGGCTGTTGAAGGATGAGCTCCAGCAATGCTTTTCAGGACAGCAAAGATAAAAACCAAGGTTGCAGGGAAATCAAGAACTTGTACACTTAAAGAGGACCTGGAAAGATACAAACAATTCTGACATACTGGACCTACTTGGAATTCTAAAGTAAACTGTTTAAGGACCTACTCTATACCACACATTTTTATGTATATTCTCATTAAATACTAATAACAACTCTTTAATAAAATTCTAGTTTGAGATAATTTACTATCAAACTCCTATAGACCTTTCTACTAACCTGTCTTCTAATCTCCAACTATGATTAACTCCTGTTACCTACCCTTTACTGTTTTCAGAGGGACAACTATCCATTTTTTATTTTTCTAAGAATAATCCTACAACAGGTGATCTAGGTTTTCTGTTAGACATCACTCCTTTGGTTTCATTTGCTTTTTCTCTAAAGAAATGCCCTGTAGTCCTGCCTTCCCTATAAGCCTCTCCCACTGCCAAACAGGCCGTGCTGGTAAACAGAATACCTACTGGATGCTAGACCATTTAGCTTTAGTGTGTTTCTATTTTTACTACAAACATAGAAGGTATTGTCCCTGTTAAACAGGTGAGGAAACTGACACTTATGGTGACCTGCCCAAGAACACCAAGCTCATCAAGTAACAGACTGGCAGAACTGACTCAGCCAACTCTGACTCTAAAACCCATGCTGCTCCTAATCATAAAAATGCCACTTTATATATTCATAGATTATGTTCCTATTATGAACCAAGAGCATTACTTCCATTTTACAAATGAACAGAGGTTGAGGGGGGTCAAATAACTCTCTTAAGGTTATAAAGCCATGATGGAGCACGAACAAGGTTAAAATGCAGCTGGACTGAACCCCAAACCTAGACACTGTCTGTCCCTGTCTCCTGCTACGTTGACTTCTGCACTCAAAACTCCACCTAACAGCTCTAGCAGAAGTGACTGACTTCCCAAATCTAGTGGCCTCCTTGAAACTCTCCCATATTCGATTTTTCTGTGGTTTAACACTACTGACTCACCTCCTCACTCTTCCAACTGTTCACCTGGTTTCCATCACACTGTGTGGTAGCTTTATCTACTGTCCAAGCCCTTTGCAATATCTGATCCTCCTTACAACTTGCCAGCACACCCTATAGTCTAGTTATCTCTCTTGTGGTTCTTTCTCTCTTCACACCTTATAAAAAATGGTTGTCTTTCCTTTTCATAATTTGCTTTCACTTGTCTCGTATAGCCAGGCCTATTCCTGTTTCTTCCAGCAGCACTCAAACTGCTGCTCTCACCCAGGTATAAAGGCTCTTTGATCAAGTAAAATCAGGGCCCTGGGACTGGAATGACACTGATCACAAGCAAGTGGGTAAGGAGGCTGCCCCCATTAGGCTGGTTTCATCAGAAGTGCTGCAGTGACTTGCTTCAAGTATGGCTTTTCATCACGGAGGCTCATTTTTCTATCAAACGTACTCACTGTTGGAGTACACGCTTTAGCGTTTTACTGGCAATCATCTTAATTATGCAAAGCCTACTTTCCGCGTAGAGAATGCCGTTACTAAATGAGGAGACATTTCATTCAGGGGAGATCATCCACTGTTTCTAACAGTGGCTGGTTCTTTCAGCAGTTATCTGAAATGGAAATGGAGACCATAGATGAGGCTACTTTTTCTTCCCCCCAGTATGGGAACAATGTTATTTGTTCTTCACTGGAAATTTGTTAACAAAGCAGAAGCGTTTTTTTTTTCCAGTTGAAATGTAAATTTAGTCCAACAAAAAAAATTTCAGTATCAGGGCTATAACCTGAAAAAAGTACTTTGCTTATTTAAACCACTGAATGAAATTCAGGAACACACTAAAGGCAAGAGTTAAGGCAGGTGCTAAGAACCTAATCTTAAAAGGCACAAGAGCAATCTCATCACTGGTTCTTCTACTCCTGTTCTATAAAGCTGGCCTCATGAGGTTAAAGAATCCAGCTCACCTATTCTGTTCAGTGTGAAGGTCTAATGCCCTGAAGGAATTCAGTAATTGCATCTTCCCTGAGGTAATAGTTTTGTCCAAGGATAGTCTTGTTATTAGTAGTATAAAATGTAAAATTCAGTTTAACAGTCCAATATTCATCTTTAGAGGCTAATTGTCCATCCATTCTTCCCACCTAACCCCCCCCTCCAGTGTTTCAAGATTTTTCTTAAACTCACGAATCCTCAAGAGTTAGATTTTTGAAGCCACAAGTAAATGAAACTATATTAACTCTGAAAACAGTCCTGCATTCCTGCAAACAGCAGAAGTTATTTTTAGGATTGAACTAATGATCTCACTTTCCCAGGCATGTAGCTTCAGCTGTTCTGACTGTGGGCAGGTCAGGAATGTCAAAGATTTGTCCATGAACTCATGTGAATCTCTGCATAAATAAACAGTGTTTCAATAGGGACCATGTGTTAAAAAGAAACTACATACAGGAAAAAACCCCAAAAAACTCTATTTCCAAAACTTTGAAATACAATACAGAAAAATTGGCCTTTTTGATAAAAGCATTCCATAGAACCTTTGGGGGCTAAAACAGTTTTAAAAATTAGGACAAATTAAAATTGCACTCAGTGGCCTGGTCTAGTTTTAAATGACAGGAAGGAATGTACAAAAAGCTTAGAACAGATTTGGAGGGATGCTGGCAGGTCCAATATTGAACTTTAGGATTTAAAGCTAACAAAGCTATCATACATATATATATATATGCAAATTCTATAGGAAGTTATTTTAAAATGCAAAGTACAGAAAACTCCATAAAGGCAGTTAAAAATTGGATTTGTTTTTTTGAAAAGGGGGGAAGACTGAATAGAGGAAATAGAACTGTCAGGAGACCTGGAAGGAGTTAAGGGGAAGTATAACAACCATATCATTTTCTAGGATTTGCCTTACTACCCTTCTTTAGATGATGCACCAAGACCAATAAAAGTCAATTTTGGTAAATAAAAAAGTTTTAAACAAGTAAGTTTTTATCATAAAGTTTAATTATGGTTCAGAAAAAATTGAGTGAATAACCTTCTCTGAAAAAATATATTGACTCTGTAGACTGCAGTTACTGGGGGCGGGGAGGGTAGACGGCAGCTGGTAAGTTAAATTACCCTATTTTCTATTCTTAAAATGACAATAAGTCCCACATCCAGTCTGATTATAGAGATGCATGTGCCCCAAATGGCTGAGAATAAATACAACAAGAAAGGCAGAAGCTGTAAAGCTAAGGGCATGCAACAGGCTCTAAGAGAAAGTCTCAGAAATACCCAGAGTGGCAACAAGGAACGTTTGGCTGGAGTTTGAAGTTCTTTTTAGTCGTCTTTGTCTTTTGCTCCATGCTTAAGGATGCGTGTGAACTCGATGTAATTGAAATTCCCCTTTTTGTCAATAGGTGCTTCTCTGTACAGCTCGTCCACTTCCTCATCTGTAAACCGGTCTCCCATTGTGGTCAGCAGTTCTCTCAGGTAATCCTCCTGAATGGTGCCTGAAGAATAAAGAAACAGAGATCAGCAGAGACACTCTCGAGGAATAATTACAAGGAGCATCTACACTTGACTAAGCGCAGGGTTTACATTAAGGACGATAAGCATGCAAACGTATGAAATATAGCCTTGATACGACTAAGCCAGCCTCAGCACAGCTGCCTAGAAAATGCTCAGTTGCTTAGTGACATTAACCTTCTCTGCGCTACTGACCTCACCCGACAACAACCTCCCGATCTCTTGGTAACAAAAACTAACCCTGTGCCTAACCAGAAAGCGTGAAGTATGACGCTTTCGCAGCATACCATCTATGATCACACTTCTACAAGCACATACACTAAAATCATCTTGTTCTTATTTAGGCACTAAGTCGTGTCCAACCCTTTTGCGACCCCATGGACTATAGCCTTCCCTCTGTCCATGGGATTTCCCAGGCAGGAATACTGGAGTGGATTGCCATTTCCTTCTCCAGGGAATTTTCCAGACCAAGAGATCAAACCCACGACGCCTGCTTGGCAGGTGCATTCTTTACCATTCAACCACCTGGGAAGCCCTAAAATCATCATAAACGTCAGTAAAATGCTTCAGTGGAAAGAATACTGAAGCTGTGAGGTCCAGTTTTAACAAGGTATGTTACTTCAGGCACTTCACTTTACCTTTTTAAAATACACAAAATGAGATAAAACATTTTTAAAAACAACTCTAATTTTAGATTCAGTAACAAATATGGTTAGGCTCAGTGCAAAACCACTGAGTAGATAGTTGAGCATTAACTATGTCACAGACACTGGGATAGGCACTGGAGTGTTAACAGTGAGCAGACAGAAATGTTCTCTACTTTGGACCTGTGCAAGCAGGGGTCTCATGAAACCTGACTGCACATCAGAATCATCAAGGGAGCTCAAAACAAACCCCAGAGGCCAGCCCTGACACTGATATTTAAAACAGCTCCCTAAATAATTTCCACTGGACTAGTTTAAACAGTGATTTCCATAAGCAATCATGATTGAGACCCACTCCTACAGTAACCCGAAGGTATTAAATGACAATTCAAGCACAGAGATTTTTGAAATTCATAAAGTTTCTATTTTACAACTTCTTTGTGTGTGTGAAATTAAGCTAAAACATTGACAGATTTCCTATAAAATAAGTTTAAAGTGTAAGGTCAGTTCACAAAAGAAACTCTAAATTTATGGGTTCTTTGGCTAACTCAACCCTAGATTTAAAAAAAAAAAATGTTCTCCAAATCTTAGACTTTTAGATTGTAGAAATAAATCCTCCTCTTTAGCCAAGTCATTCAACCATCATGCAAACTAATCAACCATGTGCAGGGACTGTGAAAGGAGCTGGGAGGGGTTACAAAGAGGGGAACATGAGGCTGCTGCAGATGCACAGCCTTTATCCGGAGAGCCAGAAGAGACTGTGATATTGGAAACAAGCACACAGCTAAAGCATAAGCTCAGGCAGAATATGTGCCAGCAGAGACATACGTAAACTACGGTGGAGGTGGAAAGAAGTGAGAGCTTTTCAAGGTTTCCCAGAGGCCAGGAGAAATCAGTATGAAAACACAGCTAAGGCTCTAATAGGAATGTGACCACTGAGATGACTCTGAAGAACAGATAAGACACTTTAATGGTTTTATTCTCTTCCACTAAAAAAAGTAACACGTCCACTGTTTAAAAAAAAAAAAAAAACTAATACACAAAAGTTTTTGGCAAGAAAGTCTCTTCTCCCTGCCCTTCCCCTACTGGTTCCAGTAATAACTGTTCAGAGTTTTTGATTTCAAGGGGAAGGAGGTGATCTGAGGAGGAAGGCAGAGGCAGAAATGGCAGAGCAAGCCCAAGCAACAATGCATGGAGACTGGAACGAGGTTGTGAAGATGATGCAACTGCCAAGAGGGTGGCCTACTTGAATAGGCCAGATGAGGCCCTATCGTGGGATGCCTTCAAAGTCAGAGTGGAGAGACTGTGCTTCCAGCCCCACGCACTACACGTGGACTGTTTAAACTAGTCCAAATACTGTGTAACCAAAGGGTGTGCCTTCCTTCTTAAAAATCTCACCATGTGAGTTACCCCCCCTCCCCTTTTTCTTTCTCTTACATACATTTCTGCCAAAAGAGCAGGCATTCACATAGCTAGCCTTTCGGGTTTCTTTGAGAGTCCACTCTATGCAGGCAGTAAGCTACTATCTCATTCCCTCATTTAATCTTCACAATAACCACATGAGGCAGGAAATATTATGGTCCATCTTACTAATAAGAGCCTTAGAGGAGTTGCCTGAAATCGAACAGCTATTATGCAGAAGAGGATTACGAAACCAGGGCACCTGATTCCAGACACCAGATCTAAACAATCTCAGAGCAGAGAGGTACCTGATAAACCAACATAGGACCATACTGACACCACCGCCTAGAGCAATCTACACTTTTTTCCAAGATTGCTCCGGTAAAAGATATTCATTTGACACACTTAACTGAGTGCCTAACCCCTGTAGAATGATTCTAGTAAAGGAGTAATAGAAGTTTCCTAAAGAAGTTCCAAATTCACCTATTAAATTGTAAATTAAACATTTAAGGGCAGAGGCAGTGAAGTGAGTGCCTAACATGCCACAGGTGAAACCTGTCCCCCAAAACAGGTCTGGTATAAACCTGAGGGTGTTACATGTCGTCATGTTTCAAGTTATTATATATTTTAGCTGCTATAACCAAATAATAATCAGTTGGTAATTAAAGGTTACCTCAGACTTACCAGTTGCTTCTTCATCAAAGCAAGCAAAAGCATTTCTGATGACATCTTCTGGATCTGTGCCATTTAACTTTTCACCAAACATTGTGAGAAACATGGTAAAATTTATGGGACCTGGAGCCTCATTCATCATGGCATCCAGATACTCGTCAGTTGGATTTTTTCCTAAACAAAAACAGAGGGTCATAATTTTAATCACATCACAAAATGCATCATGGTAAACATTTTGACATGACAGATGATCATTTATACAGTTTTGGTATTTGTGTTCAAGACAGTAAAACTATTTGGAAAAAAGTCTTCTCAATGAAAAGGATCTATATTACGAGTCTGGAGACTGTGTGCTATTCCACTGAGAAGTCAGGAGGAATAACACTGTTTTCATAATCATGATCAGAGTTTGCAGCACACGCATTCATGCACAAACACACAAACGCAGCTGGTCTCCAGCCTGATTCTGAGACTTGGCCAGAAATCTGCAGGTGATCCAAGGACCTTACTTTGGGAAACAATGCTCCAGATTTTGAATCTTAGTGAACTGTAACATCATTAGATTGGCTTCACAAAACTTTTAAGACTTCAGAAATAAATAGAAAAGGTTGTTCTAGAAATTGTTTGATTTATTAATATTAAAACTGATCATTACCCAGGGAAGCAAGCATGTCATGCAAGTCTTCCTTGTCAATGAACCCATCCCTGTTCTGGTCGATCATGTTGAAAGCCTCTTTGAACTCTTGAATCTGGGACTGGTCAAACATGGCGAACACATTGGAGGTCGCACGCTGGGGGCGCTTCTTGGTGGTCTTGGTCTTTGCTCTTTTGCTCGACATGGTGGCAGTTAAATCCTAACAAAGAGGGGAAATACAAGAAATAGCAAAAACTAAATTGAACCAACCTTCCAGAAATATTTGAGCCACTGAGAGATGGGTTTAAAAACTATTTCACAGGACAGTATCACTTGGCAAAAATCTGTCAACTAATTGATACCATTACTCAGAGGATCAATCTATAAAGAAAAAAACTAGACTTGTCTTTTGAATTCACTCATCCTTAGTAGTAAATAGTCTGTCACTAATTTCAAGTTCCAACTTACCACCAACATTAATTCAAAGCTCAGAGCATTATCAACAAGAATTCCTGTCCCCAGTACTACTGGACAGCTGATTAAGGACTGATAATAACTCAATCCATTACCTTAATAACAATATAGAAACAAGAAACAAAAGATGTCAAGACACTGGAGAAAAACTGCCAGTTCTATACCTCAGTGTTATTCAGTACTAACGAACATTAACTCATCTTCTAAGCTAAATCATCTGAAGTGATTAAGTCCTCTAAACAAAAATCAGAGCACAATACAAAATTTTTAAAGCAATTTAGTTTTTAACAAGTTTTGGAAAGCATTTTAAGTGATATGGCAACTACCTTTGCTCTCTAATAATCTAAATTTCTCCGCGTAAAACTTAAGTTGAAAATAAAAATAACGTCTAATTCCCTTTCAACACTAAATCTTTAAGACTATAAGCAATTTGTTTGAAGTTAAAAATCCCACAGTCATCAGACAATAAAATTTTACCATACCATCGTTCAGAGCTGAGGTAGCGAGGGCAGTCAGCAAAACCTCTAACCCACAAGACTAAGACACTGTAATCAGTTATATTCTCTCAAGCAGGTCTAAAATAGGCACTACTGATTTCACACTCTGACCAGGACAACAGTTTTAAAGCTTACGTTCTGAAAACAACATTTAGCTATGATGTAGCAAAACACTATGCCCTTGCTCTAAAAATAAGTCTGTGGATCGCAAAGAATGAACTACCTAGATGTCAGTACTGTGAAGTGAACTTAGGACACAATGCTTCATATGAGTTTTAAAACTTATTTCTTACATTCTTTTGTTGATTACACCACACCAGCCAGACTACATTCAATTACGGAAATAATTAGAAAAGCTTGACTATGCCTGGTTTTTTTTTTTTTTAAAGCTTAATCTATTCTCAGATTTTTAGAAGGAAATTCCACAAAGGAGAGTCACAAATTCCAATTCATCAAATATAGCACTCCTGCCATGCACTGGAACGTGCTGCTGGTAAGCTATACCTTACTTGACATAGAAGTTAGGATATATGCTCCTCCCTGGTTTCCAAATTTCCTTTAATTACTCTTTCATGATATTTTCACTTTTATAACACCTCTAGACGCAGTAAATCCCTTTATTATCTAAACTACAGAGAGCTGTAATCCCCCCCTCTAATCTAAATGTAGTTTAAAAACAAGTATTTATAGCATATATTATTTCTTCCTCTCCTAAATGGGCTCCAGGATTTGGGTTAGTGGTTGAGTGGCACATATTTACCAGTCCACATCTCTTTAGTATTTTAGGTATGCCCCTGTCTTTGCAAAACAAAGCATGTGCTTAAAAATAGTTTGTTTTGTTTGACAACATTGTATTGCCCTAACTATCCACAAAAATCAGTTGTTTTAAGAACAAAGAAACAGATGAAAAAAACAGGTCAAATGGTTGATAACAATTGATTTTTTAAACCTACAAGACCTCGTAGTACTCAATTTAGTACCTTTTCTCCAGGTACCTTTTAAAAAATACTTAGGTTAGATATAAAGTAACACATACACGCTCTCATTCTAGAATTTTGATACATTTCCTATTCAGTCTTTCTTTTAATCATGCATTTAATTAAAATCAGTCATTTTAACCATGTATTCTTTAAATATGCAAACACATTATAAGATTAATTTTAAAGTTATAAAGGTATTTTTGGGGTCAGCACAGACAATGCCCTCAGAGTTTTTCTTTAGCTCATCTGATCCTTAATCATCAACCATTAATATGATGCATCATGAATGCCGATTATTAGTTAAGAATTAAGAAATGTTAAGGCAGGTGTGCTCTCTTTGAGGAACTTAAAGTTGGGGAGGCAACTGTGAAGAAATGAGATGATTGGTTCAACTTATAAAATGAGTTACATAGTTTTCATTCCAAAAGTATGACTCTCAAGTTAAAACAATGTGTAACAAAAATGAAAAATAACTCAAAGGTGGTACATGATTATCAAATACTATGACTTCAGAAAAGTTGTTTCTGAAATTTTGTGGGTGGGTGGGGGGAAGGGTAGGGGAAAGAACTTGAAAAACCCTAAAAGCTACAAGACATCCTTAGAATTAAGAAATTTAAATGTCAGTCTTAATTCTAACAAATTAGGGTAGTTAATGCTATCAAAATTTGGTAGTACAACACTGGGCAAGTTACTACATGGACCTTACTTTTTCAAGGAGGTTGGATTCTGATCTGTGAGTTATTCTCCCACCGAAAATCTAGATCCTTTCAGTGATAGGGAGTTCAGCTTTGCTGTCAAGCTATTTCAAAATAAGGAAAGGCTATTTTTTTTTTCCCCTTACCAAACTGAAGGTATGGGTAGCATCAACTCTGGTGGTAGTGTGTGTGAGTAGCTCAGTTGTGTCCCACTCTTTGAGACCCGCCCTGCAGGCTCCTCTGTGCATGGAATTCTCTAGGCAAGCATACTGGAGTGGGCAGCCATTCCCTTCTCCAGGTAATGTTCCCAACCCAGGGATGGAATCTGGATATCTGGTATTGCTGGCAGATTATCACCTGAACCACTTAACTGGAGTGGAGAGGGAGCCAAATGAGAAACAGTGCTATGATCCCAAGGAGCGGATCACTTTAGATACTGCCACTGTCCTCCTCGCTGTGACTCAGGTATGCTGTGCACTTTTACTTTCCCCAAACAAGTCAGCCTGTAACTCTCTTCATATAACAAGACTTCAGCAAATGCACAACTCTTATAGGCTAGGGAAAAAAAAAACCAAAATATTTTATGCATCAATGTAAGTATTATTTATATACAAGGGGAAGACTGTTATGCAGGCACCCACCGTTTCCAAGGTATGTCTTCACTCATCATAAGCTCAGTCTAGAATTCACTTTTGAGGCATTTAATGAAAGATCTTTGGTGTGAAGGGCTCTGTGTTGTATGGAACTTGAAAACCCTGGAACTTACACAGTCAATGTCTATGAAATTCACAAGGATTTCAGATGCATGAGAAAAAGTGAATGAAAACAGTTCAAAGGCTGTTAAGGAGAATCAGTTTACAGACTCGAAGGAATATAACCTTGTCTTAATCAGGGACGGGGAGTGCTGGTGGTAATGAATTTCTGGATTTATCCTTCTAGCTCGATCAAATGGGAAGAGAATCATTCAGGGTTATGACAAAAGGATGGATACAAACCATGTCAGAAAGAAGTTAGACTAGATTAAGTGATGGGCGAAATGAAAAATAAAGATCCACAAAGAGGCTTTCCCCACACAGCAAGGGCGACAAGACTTTTCACAATTTCTAGATACTCTGGCTTCATTTATAAAATGGGATTAACCCATATCAATATTGGCTTCCCCAGTGGTTCAGCGGTAAAAAAAATCTGCCTGCAATACAGGAGACAGAGGAGATACTGGGATCAATCCCTGGGTCGGGAAGATCCCCTGGAGGAGGAAAGGGCAAATCATTTCAGTATTCTTGCCTGGAGAATTCCATTCTGAAGAGCCTGGAGAGGGCGCGCCCACAAACACACACACGTACATACATACATACATATATATATATTACTTTGTGCTTGCTAAGTCGCATCCCACTCTTTCCGACCCTATGGACTGTAGCCTGCCAGGCTCTTCTGTCCACGGGATTCTCCAGACAATACTGTAATGGGCTACCCTGCCCTCCTCCAGGGGATCTTCCCGACCCAGGGATCGAACCCGCGTCTCCTGCATTGGCGGGCGGATTCTTTATCACTAGAGCCACCTGGGAAGCCCAGAATACTCTAGTTAGAATTCTAGAGTCCAGTATTTATAGTGGTAATAAATGTAAACTAATCTTAAGACTTTCTACAGAACACTGCTACTGCTAAGTCGCTTCAGTCGTATCCAACTCTTGTGCGACCCCAGAGACGGCAGCCCACCGGGCTCCCCAATCCCTGGGATTCTCCAGGCAAGAATACTGGAGTGGGCTGCCATTTCCTTCTCCAACGCGTGAAAGTGAAGTCGCTCAGTCGTGTCTGACTCTTAGCGACCCCATGGACTGCAGCCCACCAGGCTCCTCCGTCCATTGGATTTTACAGGCAAGAGTGCTGGAGTGGGGTGCCATTGCCTTCTCCAAATTGATAGTATTCTGGAAATACATGTTCTTTAATGAAAAACTCCCATCTTAGGAAACACTTCCTAATGTGATGGTACATAACATCTGCTTTCCAAATCCAGACCAAATCTACTGTCTCATTTAATCAATGTACTTTTTTCTTAAGCTAAGTTTATGTACTTTTTTGGTGCTAACCACAGTTTTTGAAAAGTACATTTTCAGGCTGGTGTTTCCGTTCCAACTTAACCAAGTTTTCAATTCCTAAGCAACTTCCGGTTGAAGGTACGATTAGTCCTCTAAGACTGCCACACCCAAAATGTTCTCAGCACTTGACAAAGGCAATTCGTTGTCCAGGTTCACTAGCCAGTAAAGCCTCACTTTTTAAAGATTTTTTGGCTAGGTTTTCATCAAAAGCCTTCCAGAACAATGAAGCAAACAGTAGCAATTTTAAGAATCACTTATTTTCTGCACCTTTAGATGTACAACTTTCTGCACTTAAGTTAAAATCTCAACTGAACGCTTACTTCTGTTTCACAGTTCTGTAAAGAAATGATACACTTTGATAAATCAATTCAGCTACTTTGAAAGTAAACACTTCACCCCAGAGTAACAGGGAGTTTTTTGGGAGTTTTCCTGAAGCCTCAAACTAAACCCCAAACTCCTATTTGTCCAACTATCACTTTAAAAAAAAATCAAAACACTCCGATTACAAAAGTGGATACTAAGCTGAAGTTGCTAATCTGAGGTGGTTACTCCCACTAAACGTAGCCACACAGTTGCAATAACAGCTGCAGCGGGCGGGCGTCTGGGGACCGCACCAAGCTAGAGTTTTTGCGCAAACTCTCTGGAATCGGGCAAGTTTACGTTAGAAATTAAACTTAGTCCCAGCGTCAGCTCCGCGGGGCTCGGGTTTCGCAGGCCGGCTGCCGCCCAAGCTCGCGGCGCCAGCAGGCTAAACCACACTTCCCGAGCTCCAAGTTTGGGCAAAGGAGCGAAGCTGGCGTCCGGGCCGCTTCCGGCAGCGGCCTTCGACGCCGGAGAGGCCCATGGGCTCGAAACCCAGGAATTCGCACGCACACCTGCCCAGGTGCGCCCCCGGCAGTGCTGCTGACCACCCCGCCAACCCCAGCCGCCCCGTGGGGATGCACGTCGGGACGGGCCTCCCGCGAACATTACTCACCCTAACTCAGCCGAGAGAATCCGAGAGCTTCAAGAACCTCCTCGCTGCTCCAGCTCCCCCTACCAACTCCCTTCCACTCCCAAAGACGCTCCAAACCGACACTTCCGGCCTTCGCTTAGCGGACCGGAAGGAAGGGAGTCACCATTCTCTGCTAACAGTGTGAGCCCGGCAGGGCGACGGGGCAGGGGGGTTGCCGGTGTGCTCAGAAGGCGCAATTTTGACCGAGTGCACGGGAAGGACGTGTCGAACGGGCAGCTTAGAACACAGTAGAAAAATAGTGATTTTCCAGGTCTGATGACTGAGTTTCCGTCTTTTTCACACCTCTTCTTACAGTGTAAACTGTTTCACCCTCCCCTTCCTGTTTGCAAATGGTTGAGTCTATCTTGCGGATTTGCCCCTCCGCACATTCCAGGGCCCGGCCGGGGGCGGGGCTCGGCGACCCAAGTCCTTGTAGGGAAATCGCGGAGAGGGCTTCGCGGCCCACGTGACTGGCCTTCGCCCCACCCCGAGCGCCCCACCCTCGAGCTCCCCGCCCGAGCCGCCGAGCGGTTCTGCGCATGCGCAGGGGGCCCTCCTCAGGGTGAGTGAGGAGGCTGGGGTCTTCACCCGGTGGTCGCACAGCTGTCTGTGTACCCCGAGAGGACGACTCTGGGCAAGAGACTTGACCTCTTGGCCTGGTGTTGTGTTATGACGAGTCACTCCCCTCCCTACGGAAACAGTGTTTAGTCCCGAGGGCCCTCAGCCTATCTTCGACTCAGAACGAGTTCTTCAGGCGGGGGTCTGCCGAAGACGTTCTCTCTCTTCAGAAACGTTCACGGTTATGTTTCCCCGCGGAGTCCCTCGGGCCCCAGGAACAAGGAGAGCCTGGCCGCCTCCGGCTCGGAAGGCAGCCTGCAACCCACAGCGACGGGGTCCCCAACTTCGCCCCCTACTCTCACTGGTGCCGAGGTGCGCCCCTTGAAGAGGACAGGAAGTCGGGCCTATTGTGCTCAGCTCTCTGGCCTCAGGGCCGCCTGGCCGAGGCATCTCGTAGAAGGAATATCCTCCCCACCCTGAGGGAGACTATGCTGTCCGTCTCCGCGGAGGAGGGTGGTCCCCGCAGGAGAGGGCTGGGCCTGGCCGACGCCTTTCCAGAGTCGTCCAGGCTCCGGGCTACGTGCCTCGTCTGGCTCCCGTGGCAGGAACGTTTCTGGGGTTTGGAGCCGCGCTCACTCCAGTCATCCTGCTGACGAGGAAGGTAAAGCTGCAGGATAATGTGCTCGCAGTAGGAATCAGCTGCACCGTCGGGGACCTCAGGAACATTCCGTTTCTTAACCAGTAGTCTGTTCCCAGGTTCACTTAGAGGTAAAGTCACTAAGAGATACTTTAATGCCCAAATCCTACAGCAGGACTGAAACGAAGATGGTTCGTTTACCAAACAGCCTCCAACAGAATCACTCGGGGTACGAGGGAAAAATACTCAGTATTGGGGGGTCTCATGTCCAGCCCGCTGAATCAGCCTTCTAGGGCATGTCCTGGGAAGCCATCAATTTAAGAGGGTCTGTGGAGAAGACAATGGCAACACACTCCAGTACTCTTGCCTGGAAAATCCCATGAACGGAGGAGCCTGATAGGCCGCAATCCGTGGGGTCGCGGAGTCGGACACGACTTCACTTTCACTTTTCATTTTCATGCATGGGAGAAGGAAATGGCAACCCACTGCAGTGTTCTTGCCTGGAGAATCCCAGGGATGGGGGAGCCTGGTGGGCTGCCGTCTATGGGGTCGCACAGAGTCGGACACGACTGAAGCGACTTAGCAGCAGCAGCAGCAGCAAGTGACTCTTAGCCCAAAGGGGGGGGACGCAGAGCTAGGACGGGTTAGGATCAAAGATGAGACAGTGACGGCACAAACTCCAGATGGCTGAACCGGGGTAAGGACCGCGGGGGCAGGGAGGTGCAAAGGGTTCGTGGAGTCTGTTGGCCCGGGGGGAGCGAGCCGACAGCCGTGCACACACCTACATCTGTCACTAGGGGGCGCGGGAGTTTCCAGTGCTGTCCTTCAGGGAGAAAACATCCCAAAAGATGAAGTGGGCTGTTGAGGTTTCCTGAGCGACAGGGAGCAGCAACAGTCTTTTTTTTTTTTAAATAGACTTTTAATTTTGAAATAATCTTAGATTTTCAGAAAAGTTGTAAAGACAGTGCAGAGTGTACCCATCTTCCACTAATGTTAAATAACGATGGCATCTTTGCCAAAACTAAGAAATTAACAATGGTATCATACTATTGCTTAAAGCCCACAATTTAATCAGGTTTCACCACTATTCCCATTAACGGCTTTTTTCTTTTTTTTTTTGCTGATCTAAGATCCAATTCAGTTTACCCGGAGCAACAGCCTTCTGTTTCTATGTTGTTACTGAGTTGCTGTCATGTCTGATCCTGTAGACTGTAGGCAGCCAGGTTTCTCTGTCCTCCACTGTCTTCAGGAGTTTGCTCAAGTTTCTGTCCATTGAGTTAGCGATGCTCTTTAACCATCTCATGCTCTGCACACCGGCCCCCACTTCTCCTTTTCTTTGCTTTTATAGTATCAGAAAATTACTTTGCCTGTCTGCTTTCCTGTACTATAGGGAAAATACAACAGGTATTAAAGAGCAACTGCACTGCCAAGCACTGAGGTGAGTGCTGTGGTTTATGTGGTTTTTGAAACAGACCATAGCTGCTACCTTTGGAATGATAGAGAAGGGAGTAGACAAGGTGCCAAAGGCACGGGGAGTTTCAGGGGAAAATGTGGAAGAGATGGTTATAGCATAATTAGGTAAGGTTTATAAAGGAGCGGGCTTCCCTGGTAGCTCAACTGGTAAAGAATCTTCCTGTAATGCAGGAGGCCTTGGTTCGATTCCTGGGTTGGGATGTTCCCCTGGAGAAGACATAGGGTACCCACTCCAGTATTCTTGGGTTTCTGTGGTGACTCTGCTGGTAAAGAATCCCACCTGCAGTATGGGAGACCTGGGTTCAAGTACCCTAGAGAAGGGAATGGCAGCCCATGCCAGTATTCTTGCCTGGAGAATTCCATGGACAGAGGAGCCTGGTGGGCTGCAGTCTGTGGGGTTGCAAAGAGTCAGACACAACTGAGTAACTAAGAATAGCCTAGCATGGCATAGAAGGAGCACAGAGGTGGAAATCAGCCTGTCTGGGGACTTGTGCAGAGCATTACCTGGAGGACTACTGAACAGGTGATTCTAGAAGTCAGTGGGAAAAAGACAGCAGAGGGAGATTCTGGTCAAAGGGAGCAGCCTACCTTATTAGAGGTGATTGGAGGGCCTGGCTGGTTGAAGGTTAACAGGGATTGTGTGGTCCATGTTCATTCATGTATTCATTCCTCAATTAATTGGGTATCCAAAGCTCACTGGTAGAGACTCTGCCTGCCAATGCAGGAGATACGAGATTGATCCCTAGGTGAGGAAGATGCCCTGGAGAAGGAAATGCCAACCCACTCCAGTATTCTTGCCTGGGAAATCCCATGGACAGAGGAGTCTGCTGGGCTGTATTGCATGGGATTGAAAAGAGTCAGACATGACTGAGTGGCTGAGAACACGTGCATACAAAAATTAGCAGTGTTGAAAAATAAAATCTTGATAAAATTTTATTCAAATTTCCATCTAAAATTTTGATTTGAAATTTTAATGATTGGGCCCACCACAAAAGACCTCTCATGCTAATATCTACCCTTGTGGACCACGTGGAAAATCTGCTCTCAGGTGATAATCTCCTTTTCTGTCATTAAAACTTTAAAGACTTAGGTTGTGTTTCATATCTTTCCTTCAGCCTACTGAGTAACCTCTGGAATGGGTGAATTTAACTCAGATGGCCATTATATCTCCTACTGCAGGCAGGAATCCCTTAGAAGAAATAGAGTAGCCATCATGGTCAACAAAAGAGTCCGAAATGCAGTACTTGGATGCAATCTCAAAAACGACAGAATGATCTCTGTTCGTTTCCAAGGCAAACCATTCAATATCATGGTAATACAATTCTATGCTCCTAGCAGTAATGCTGAAGAAGCTGAAGTTAAATGGTACTATGAAGACCTACAAGACCTTTTAGAAGTAACACCCAAAAAAGATGTCCTTTTCATTATAGGGGACTGGAATGCAAAAGTAGGAAGTCAAGAAACACCTGGAGTAACAGGCCAATTTGGCTTTGGAGTACAGAATGAAGCAGGGCAAAGGCTAATAGAGTTTTGCCAAGAGAACGCACTGGTCATAACAAACACCGTCTTCCAACAACACAAGAGAAGACTCCACATGGACATCACCAGATGGCCAACACCAAAATCAGATTGATTATATTCTTTGCAGCCAAAGATGGAGAAGCTCTACACAGTCAGCAAAAAACAAGACCAGGAGCTGACTGTGGCTCAGAACATGAACTCCTTATTGCCCAATTCAGACTTAAATTGAAGAAAGTGGGGAAAACCACTAGACCATTCAGGTATGACCTAAATCAAATCCCTTGTGATGATGCAGTGGAAGTGAGAAATAGATTTAAGGGACTAGATCTGATAGAGTGCCTGATAAACTATGGATGGAGTTTCGTGACATTGTACAGGAGATGGATCAATACCATTCCCAAGAAAAAGAAATACAAAAAAGCAAAACGGCTGTCTGAGGAGGCCTTACAAATACCTGTCAAAAGAAGAGAAGCAAAAAGCAAAGGAGAAAAGGAAAGATATACCCATTTGAATGCAGAGTTCCAACGAATAGCAAGGAGAGATAAGAAAGCCTTCGTCAGTGATCAATGCAAAGAAATAGAGGAAAACAATAGAATGGGAAAGAGTAGAACTCTCTTCAAGAAAGTTAGAGACACCAAGGGAACATTTCATGCAAAGATGGGCTCAATAAAGGATAGAAATGGTATGGACCTAACAAGCAGAATATATTAAGAAGAGGTGGCAAGAATACACAGAAGAACTACACAAAAAAGATCTTCATGACTCAGATAATCATGATGGTGTGAACACTCACCTAGAGCCAGACATCCTGGAATGTGAAGTCAAGTGGGCCTTAGGAAGCATCACTACGAACAAAGCTAGTGGAGGTGATGGAATTCCAGTTGAGCTATTTCAAATCCTAGAAGATGATACTGTGAAAGTGTTGCACTCAATATGCCAGCATATTTGGAAAACTCAGCAGTGGCCACAGGACTGGAAAAGGTCAGTTTTCATTCTAGTCCCAAAGAAAGGCAATGCCAAAGAATCCTCAAACTACCACACAACTGCACTCATCTCACACTCTAATGCTCAAAATTCTCCAAGCCAGGCTTCAGCAATACGTGAACCGTGAACTTCCAGATGTTCAAGCTGGTTTTAGAAAAGGCAGAGGAACCAGAGATCAAATTGCCAACATCCGCTGGATTATTGTAAAAGCAAGAGAGTTCCAGAAAAAGATCTATTTCTGCTTTATTGACTATGCCAAAACCTTTGACCATGTGGATCACAATAAACTGGAAAATTCTGAAAGAGATGGGAATACCAGACCACCTGACCTGCCTCTTGAGAAACCTATATGCAGGTCAGGAAGCTACAGTTAGAATTGGACATGGAACAACAGACTGGTTCCAAATAGGAAACGGAGTACATTAAGGCTGTATATTGTCACCCTGCTTATTTAACTTATATGCAGAGTACATCATGAGAAGTGCTGGGCTGGATGAAGCACAAGCTGGAATCAAGATTGCCGGGAGAAATCTCAAAAACCCCAGATATGCAGATGACACCAACCTTATGGCAGAAAGTGAAGAGGAACTAAAAAGCCTCTTGATGAAAGTGAAAGAGGAGAGTGAAAAAGTTGGCTTAAAGCTCAACACTCACAAAATGAAGATCATGGCATCTGATCCCATCACTTCATGGGAAATAGATGGGGAAACAGTGGCTGACTTTATTTTTTGGGCTCCAAAATCACTGCAGATGGTGACTGCAGCCATGAAATTAAAAGACGCTTACTCCTTGGAAGGAAAGTTATGACCAACCTAGATAGCATATTCAAAAGCAGAGACATTACTTTGCCAACAAAGGTCCGTCTAGTCAAGGCTATGGTTTTTCCAGTGGTCATGTATGGCTGTGAGAGTTGGACTATAAAGAAAGCTGAGTGCCGAAGAATTGATGGTTTTGAACTGTAGTGTTGGAGAAGACTCTTGAGAGTCCCTTGGATCCAGCCAGTCCATCCTAAGGAGATCAGTCCTGGGTGTTCACTGGAAGGATGGATGTTGAAGCTGAAAATCCAATACTTTGGCCACCTGATCCGAAGAGCTAACTCATTTGAAAATACCCTAATGCTGGGAAAGATTGAGGACAGGAGGAGAAGGGGCGACGGAGGAAGACATGGTTGGATGTTATCACTAACTCAATGGACATGAGTTTGAGTAAACTCAGGGTGATGAACAGGGAAGCCTGGCATGCTGCTGTTCATGGAGTTGCAAAGAGTTGGACACGACTGAGCGACTGAACTGAACTGGGTAACCCCAAGAGCAAGTCATTCAGCTTATTTCAGGTTGTTTTCTGATTTGTAAAATAGAGGTTAACATCTGTCCTGCTTATTTTGTAGAGTTTTCTGGTTAAATTAGTTAGTTTATATGAAAGTTTTTATTAAGTATACAACAGTGGCTTTCAAATTTTTGAGCACAGCTTGTAGTAAGAAATTTAAATCAGTAAGCAATACTGCTTGACTACTGTGATATTCTCTAAGACTTCTATTTTTTTCAATTTTATGTCATTTAACTTTTTAAAATGTTCCTAAAGGCCCAGTGTGAATTTACTATCCACTAATGTGAAGGTTCTCAACTAGGGGTGACTATTCCCCAGGAGAAAACTTGGCAAGGTATGGAGACATTTCATAACCAGGAAGCTGTAACTGGCATCTAGTGGTAAGAGGCCAGGGATGCTGCTAAACACCCCACAATGCACAGGACAGCGCCCACAACAGAACATTATTCTGCCAAAAATGTCAGTAGTGCCAAGGCTGAGGAAACCCATGCACTAATATTTAAGGAACTCAGAGTACATAGTATGCAATTATTTAGGGATACTGTAATTACACCAAAAGGACACTACTGCTCCTGCTTGAAGACGAGGCTCCGTTTTCCCCCCAAGATAAGATCCAAAGGGAGAAAGAAAAGGATCACTGTTACTATATACCTACTATATATTAGGTATTCTACATAAGCATTTTTATCATTTAATAATAACCCTGTGTGGGAAAATAAAAAAGTTGCTCAGTTGTGTCCGATTATTCACGATCTCATGGACTATGGCGTCTCATGCTTGCCATGGAATTATCCAGGCAAGAATACTGGAGTGGGTTGCCATGCCCTTCATCAGGGGATCTTCCTGACCCAGGCATCGAAACCCAGTCTTTTGCATGGCAGGCAGATTCTTTACCATCTGAGCCACCAGAGAAGCCCTGTGAAGTATTATCATCTCCATTTCACAAATTAGGAAACCAAGGCTTAAATACTTAAGTGACTTGTACATGTTATCAAAAGGCAATAAAATAACCCAGATTATAACTCATGTCTCTACCAGGGGTATGATAGAAGGAAGGACAGGAGGCCAGTATTTCTTGTTCATGAATCCGTAACTTCTAATAAAGTGCCTGATTATCCATCATGTCATTTCCTGTGTTAGTTGCTCAGTTGTGTCCGACTTTTTGCAACCCCACAAACTAGCCCGCCAGACTCCTCTGTCCATGGGATTTTCCAGCAAGAATACTGAAGTGGGTTGCCATTTCCTTCTCCAGGGGATCTTCCCAATCCAGGGATCAAACCTGGGCCTCCCTCATTGCAGGCAGATTCTTTGCTATCTGAACCACAGGGGAAGCCCTAATTATCCATGGGTGCCAATAAATATTTGGTAACTGATTACTTGTTCAATTGCACATAGCTAGTAAGTGTCCCTCAGAGAAGGCATTGGCACCCCACTCCAGTACTCTTGCCTGGAAAATCCCATGGATGGAGGAGCCTGGTAGGCTGCAGTCCTTGGGGTCGCTGAGGGTTGGACATGACTGAGCGACTTCACTTTCACATTTCACTTTCATGCAAGAACCTATACCAGTGTTCTTGCCTGGAGAATCCCAGGAATGGGGGAGCCTGGTGGGCTACCGTCTATGGAGTCGCACAGAGTCGGACACGACTGAAGTGACTTCGCAGCAGCAGTAAGTGTCCCTGCAGAAGGAAATGACAAGCCACTCCAGTAGTCTTGTCTGGGAAATCCCATGGACAGAGGAGCCTGGTAAGGCTACAGTCCATGTGGTCACAAGAGTCGGACACAACTTAGTGAGTAAACCACAACCACTAGTAAGTGTCCTGACCCAAAGCCCACATTTTATTTTATAATACTGATCTCTCTTCTTTTGTTCAATGAGGGAAACTCCATACCCAAGCAACAAAGAAGCATAGCTGAATTGACCCTTGGTGTTTATTACCTAAAGCAATTTCCTAATGATCACTTGGCAATTTTTGTTGCATATAAGAAACATTTGAATGTTAAGAGGCATGGCTTATGTTCTGGTTTCACCTACTTAAGTGAAATTCAGATTCTTTGTCCATGAAATAGAATGTAACAATTGCTATTAATTTAGGAAAACAGTAGGAGGAGCTCCTTTCTTTTAAATGAAGTAAAGGTGTTTAATCTGTATTAGCTTTAAAGTTCAGTTCAGTTCAGTTGCTCAGTCGTGTCCGACTCTTTGCGACCCCATGTATCCTAGCGCGCCAGGCCTCCCTGTCCATCACCAACTCCTGGAATTCACCCAAACTCATGTGCATTGTTGGTGATGCCATCCTGCCATCTCATCCTCTGTCGTCCCCTTTTCCTCCTGCCCCCAATCCCTCCCAGCATCAGGGTCTTTTCCAATGAGTCAGCTCTTCGAATGAGGTGGCCAAAGTACTGGAGTTTCAGCCTCAGAATCAGTCCTTCAAATGAACACCCAGGACTGGTCTCCTTTAGGATGGACTGGTTGGATCTCCTGGCAATCCAAGGGACTCTCAAGAGTCTTCTCCAACACCACAGTTCAAAAGCATCAATTCTTCAGTGCTCAGCCTTGTTCACAGTCCAACTCTCACATCCATACACGACCACTGGAAAAACCATAGCCTTGACTAGACGGACCTTTGTTGGCAAAGTAATGTCTCTGCTTTTCAATATGCTATCTAGGTCATAACTTTCCTTCCAAGGAGTAAGCGTCTTTTTTAATTTCATGGCTGCAATCACCATCTGCAGTGATTTTGGAGCCCTCCAAAATAAAGTCTGACACTGTTTCCACTGTTCCCCCGTCTATTTGCCATGAAGTGATGGGACCAGATGCCATGATCTTAGTTTTCTGAATGTTGAGCTATAAGCCAACTTTTTCACTCTCCTCTTTCACTTTCATCAAGAGGCTTTTTAGTTCCTCTTCACTTTCTGCCATAAGGTTGGTGTTATCTGCATATCTGAGGTTTTTGAGATTTTTCCCGGCAATCTTGATTCCAGCTTCAAGTGCATGGAAAATTCTACATAAATAATTGCTTTTTAAATTTTAAAGGAAATAAATTGTTTCTAAATTCAGGAATGACATGAAATAACGTGAAGCTGGACTAAGAATATTTGAGGAAAGGTCTTACTTCCATACTACTAAATATGAAAAAATAAGATAGATAAATGCTTAGAAAAATTAAAATACTAAACAAGATGTTAAAGAATATGAACAAGCCAAATCAAAGTGAAAAATAAGGATTACCTAGAAAATAAGTTACCTGGCTCTGGTAATTAATTGAAGAAATGTTGCTCCAACTGTTAAAAGACAGATTCCTCATACCGTAAACTATTTTGAAATACATAGCCTAACGAAGTTAATTCTAATAATAGTTTGTAAATGAATATAATGACCAGATTATATTTTCTCAATATTATGAGGCAAATTTTTAAAAATACCCCCAAATAAAACTAACACCTAAGACAAAAATTATGGTTTAGGCTTAGTTCAGTTAATTCTTTAGTTTCTTCATCTGGAAAAGAGCATAGTAATGGTATCCATTTTATTCAACCATTGTATGGATGAGGTGAAGTAATCCATGTAAATTTCTTAGTGAGAAATCAACTATGGTTGGTTAGGGCACTGAAATTTGGAGTTTGTCCAGCAGTTAATCTAACCTGACTAATTAATGTACCAATGTTTTATTTACCTGGCTGGAGGAAACAAGCTGAATTGCTACACTTTGATGACCACAGACCTCAAGTGGGCCCTTGATGCTATCTAGATACAAATGACATCTGTCTAACATTTGTCTATTTCTTTCATACTCCTAATCTCTTCGATGTCAGTTTTATAACTTCTGTCTTCTCACACCTTCCCCCCTGCCCCCGCCCTGCATCCTTGCTCTCAGTCTGTGACATTACTTCTGAGTCACTGAGGAAAAAAAATGACTATTACAGGCTCCCACAGCAACCACATTTGCCCACCAGCCAGCATCTGTCCTTATGTTAACTTCTTCCTCCTCTTCTATTAAATAGAGAGATACCCTCATTGCTCCTAGGGCTTTCTAGGTTGCTCAGTGGTAGAGAATCTGCCTGCCAATGCAGGAACCACAGGAGATGAGGGTTTAATCCTTGGGTCAGGAAGATCCTCTGGTGTAGGAAACTGTAGTCCACTTTGGTATTCTTGCCTGGAAAATCACATGGACAGAAGGGCCTGGCAGGCTACAGTCCATGGGGTGATAAAGAGTTCGACACGACTGAGTGACAGAGCACACAAGCACATTCCTTGCTCCAAGGAGCATTTTGGTGCAAGGTAACCTCTCTCACAAGGGCTTCTCTTGTGGCTCAGCTGGGAAAGAATCCACCCGCGATGCGGGAGACCTGGGTTTAATCCCTGGGAAGGTTGGGTTCAATCCCTGGGTTCCCTTCCCTTGGGAAGATCCCCTGAGAAGGGAAACGCTATCCACTCCAGTATTCTGGCCTGGAGAATTCCATGGACGCTATAGTCCATGGGGGTCTCAAAGAGTCGGACACAACTGAGTGACTTTCACTCAACGTCTCTCAAGCCTGGATTTCTGTAATAGACTTTTAACTGGTCTCCTTACTTCCAGTCTGAGCAGATCCATCACCCCCAAGGTTTCCACAGGCCCATTGGTGATCCATTCTTCATAACCCCTCCCACTTCTCCCTTCTCCCACAGTCAGACAACCACAAATCTGCTTTTTGTGACTTTAGTTTGCACAAATATAAGCTTTTGACCAGTGAAAGTGTTACTGATTGTAAGATTGGTGATTCTACTTTTATGAAAGTCAAAATATAATGAAGTAAAGCAAAGAAAGAATCGAAATGGAAGCATTCTGTGACAAATATGAGAAAAACTTACTTTCTAGAATATTTTTAAAATTAACAAAATGATTTTATTTTGGCTTATATGATAATAAGGAACAGAGATATGTTCCAGTTAGCTCTAGAAAAACGGGACATTTTTTTAGGGATATAATGAACTGGATCTAAGCTGGACAGTTAGTGAAAACAGGTAACCTGAAGGATTGCCTCTTGTTTTTCTCTCATGGGCCAAATGATTGTTCTCTGAGTGACCTGTTGCTTTAAGAGCATCTCCGGTGTTTTCTCTTTACCAGTGGCCTTTCTCTGCTGATTTTAGTTTCTGGTCCCTCAAAATTTCAGCTTGTCATGGCTTCTCTGACTCCAGGCATACCCATGGCATCTTTTGGTTCAGCCAGTTTTGACTTTTGTTCCTTCTAATAAGTGTGTTGATACTCAGTATTTCCAAAATTAAATTTGTAAGCTAGGAATGTGATTGGCCTAACTCACCTTTGGGCCCAGATCATGTAGTGTAGTAAGTTGCTGGCCAGGATATACACCAGTTACCTTTGGGTCTGAACTGACCCATCACTTGTCATACAGCAGAAATCACATGGTGTGAAATATCAACAGGTGCAGAGAGCAGGGCAGGCAGTAGGTGGTTTCCTGTCCAATAAAGAGGGCTTCCTTGGTGGCTCAAGTGGTAAAGAATCCACCTGCAATTCAGGAGACCTGGGTTTGATCCCTGGGTCAGGAATATGCCTTGGAGAAGGGCATGGCAACCCACTCCAGTATTCTTTCCTGGGAAATCCCATGGACAGAAGAACCTGATGGGCTACAGTCCACAGGGTCACAAAGAATCAGACATGACTGAGCGAGTAATACTTTGACTTTTTGTTCAATAAAGAGAATGGAGCATTAAAGCCAGATGGAGCTGGGTTCAAATCCCAGTTCTGCTACTTGCTATCTATGTGACCTTGGGTAGCTTTTGTAATGTTATCCTCTGGACCTTAGTTTTCTCTTTTATAACTTGGGAATTTTAACCGCTTTGTAGGATTTTTGTAAGAAATAATATGTGTAAAGCACATTACAGTATCTAACACACCATAGATCTTTTGTTAATGGTAGCTATTTTATCTTATTTAAAATTATCATTTATTTTATTATTATTTAACAGATTAATGATTTAACATATCAAGAAAAATAACCAATAATGACCTTAAGAAAAATAACATATCTCTTTGATATGGCAAATATCAAAAGAGAGCTCACACAAGGGGAAAACCAGATAGTTAGCTAACATTGAAGGAAATGCTCCGCTCACCATGAATTTTAAAAATACATTTTAAAATAGCTATAAGAGGGAATTCCTTGGTGGTCCAATACTTAAAACTCCAAGCTCCCAATGCAGAGGGCCTGAGTTTGGTCCTTGGTCAGTGAACTAGATCCCACATGCCACAACTCAGCCTGCATGTCGCAACTAAGACCTGGCACAACCAAACAATAAATGTAAAAAATAGCTATGAGATGTATTTCACATCTGTTAAACTTGCTAAAATAAAATTATACATTCCAATATTGTTGGAGCAATGAAGAAAGAGTATATTCATATTTGGTAGGTGGTTGTATTTGGTATGTACATAAAGCGTCTGCCTACAATGCAGGAGACCCGGGTTCAATCCCTGGGTTGGGAAGATCTCCTGGAGAAGGAAATGGCAACCCACTCCAGTATCCTTGCCTGGAAAATCTGATGGACAGAGAAGCCTGGTAGGCTACAGTCCATGGGGTCGCAAAGAGTCGGACACGACTGAGTGACTTCACTTTATGCTCATTCAACATTCAGAAAACTAAGATCATGGCATCTGGTCCCATCATTTCATGGGAAATAGATGGGGAAACAGTGGAAACAGTGTCAGACTTTATTTTGGGGGGCTCCAAAATCACTGCAGATGGTGACTGCAGCCATGAAATTAAAAGATGCTTACTCCTTGGAAGAAAAGTTATGACCAACCTAGATAGCATATTCAAAAGCAGAGACATAGCTTTGCCGACTAAGGTCCGTCTAGTCAAGGCTATGGTTTTTCCAGTAGTCATGTATGGATGTGAGAATTGGACTGTGAAGAAAGCTGAGTGCCGAAGAATTCATGCTTTTGAACTGTGGTGTTGGAGAAGACTCTTGAGGGTGCCTTGGACTGCAAGGAGATCCAACCAGTCCATTCTAAAGGAGATCGGTCCTGGGTGTTCTTTGGAAGGAATGATGCTAAAGCTGAAACTCTAGTACTTTGGCCACCTCATGCGAAGAGTTGACTCATTGGAAAAGACTTTGATGCTGGGAGGGATTGGGGGCAGGAGGAGAAGGGGACGACAGAGGATGAGATGGCTGGATGGCATCACTGACTCGATGGATGTCAGTTTGAGTGAATTCTGGGAGTTGGTGATGGACAGGGAGGCCTGGCGTGCTGCGATTCATGGGGTCGCAAATAGTCGGACACAACGGAGCAACTGAACTGAAGTGAGTGTTTGACTCTTTGCTACCCTAGACTGTAGCCCACCAGGCTTTTCTGTCCATGGGATTCTCCAGGCAAGAATATTAGAGTGGCTTGCCTTGCCCTCTTCTAGGGGATCTTCCTGACCCAAGGATTGAACCTGAATCTCCTGTGTCTCCACATTGTGAGTGAATTTGTAGACATCTGTAGACAAAGTAGAATGTAGTGTTTATACTTGATGAGTACTAGGTGTGATAGTGGTGTATCCGTTGCTGCCTCATTGAGAGAGTCCCAACCGGGACTGCTGATTTCCTTCTTTGGAGAGTCACGGGTCTTCCTTCATGTTCTCCCCTGACTAGGTGGTCAAGTCTCCCATCTCTGTTAAGGGGAGAGGGGTTATCAATATCCAGAACTGCTGAAGGTGGGCTGTCCATGCTGAACAGTAACAAATCAGAAGAATCCATTTTTAAAACTTGTAGTGAAATATACCCAGCATAAAACTCACCACCTGAACCGTTTTCAAGTGAACAGTTCAGTGCATTAAGTACGTTCACACTGTTGTGCAGCCTTCACCACCATCCAACTCCAGAACTCTTTCATCATGTTCAACTGAAACTTTCTACCCATTAAATAATAACTCCTGATTTCCCCCACTCCATCACCCAAGTCTGTCAACTACTATTTTACCTTGAATTTGATCTCAGCAACTCATATAGATAGGATCATACAACATGTGTCTGTTGTAACTGGCTTTCCTCACTTAAGGGCTTCCCTGATAGCTCAGTTGGTAAAGAATCTGCCTGCAGGACCCTAGATTGATTACTGGGTCCAGAAGATCCACTGGAGAAGGGATAGGCTACGCACTCCAGTGTTCTTGGGCTTCCTTTGTGGCTCAGCTGGTAAAGAATCCTCCTGCAATGCGAGAGACCTGGGTTCAATCCCTGGGTTGGGAAGATCCCTTTGAGAAGGAAAAGGCTACCCACTCCAGTATCCTGGCCTGGAGAATTTCATGGACTGTATAGTCCATGGGGTGACAAAGGGTCAGACACGATTGAGCGACTTTCACTTTCACTCACTCCTTCACTTAATGTCCCAAAGTTAAGAGTTTATCTTTAAAGAAAATTATTCCGTCTTTATGTCCACTTCCTTGCTCTTTCCAGCAAAGGTCCATTTCCTTCCGGATTGAGGATCACCCCATCCCTTCTATTGGTCCTTGCTCTCCTGTTCTAGTGGCCACCCTGTCTTTTCCCTCTTCTTTTTCCTAGGTTCAGTCTTACCTAGAGAGCAAGACAGAAAAAGCTAGCTCTGTAAGCTTGTATTTGAAACTAAGTCTGAGGTGCTGTTTTGTTTTTGCATCTTTGTTTCAGCTTCATTGTAGACTTGGGAAGGCAAGGGATCTCTTAGGATATGAAAGAAAATAAGGGAACACAGAACATAATTAATACTTGGAGACATATGCCTGCCTCAAATATAAAAGTGGTACCTAGCATATTAAAAAATTGAGGAAGTTATAGAATTTGTCAAAATTGGTTTGTTTTGATCATAAGAGACTATTGTGTGCTGGTTAACATATGAACTCTGGATCTGGATTATCTGAATTTGAATCCTAGCTTTAACACATTTCAGTTGTGTGCCCAGAGAACTTACTGAACTTCTCTGTACTCAGTTTTTCCTCATCAGTGAAAAGGTATTATAATAATATTACCTGCCCTGTAGACTGTTGTCAGGAAAAAAGTTAATACGTATAAAGCAATTTTTGGTACCACCTGGCGAAGAAGCAGTAAGTAAGTGTTAGATAGCAATACTTTTCAGGCAGTGTTTTGATGCTCTGTTATCTGTCACAAAAAATATGGTTAACTATATAAGGAAAATAGATTTTAAAATTCAAGATAACATTATTCATACTAGCTCCAAACTGGACACAATGCAAAGTTGATTTGTTAATAAACAGATAAGCAAAACATGGTGTATCTTAAAAAAATTTTATTTATTAAAAAAAATTTTTTTTTGGCTGGTCTGGGTCTTTGCTGCGTGCAAGCTTTCTCTAGTAGCAAGCAGGGGCTACTGTCTAGTTGTGGTGCTCAGGCTTTCATTGTGGTGATTTCTCTTGTTGCTTAGCACGGGCTCTAAGAGGCACAGGCTTCAGTTGCAGCATGCCGGCTTGGTAGTGCAGCCCAGGCTCTAGAGCACAGGCTCAGTGACTCTGGGGCATGGGCTTAGTTGCTCCATGGTATGTGGAATCTCCCCAGACCACAGATCAAAACATGTGTCCCCTGCATAGGCAGGTGGATTCTTAACCATTGGACCACCAGGGTAGCTCAACGTGGTGTATCTTTTAACAAGGTACTTCTCAGCATAAAAAAATAGTAAGCTGCTGAATCATGCAACAACATAGCTGAATCTCAAAAACATCTGGCTAGGTTAAAAAAAAAAAACCAGACCCAAAAGACTACAGATTATATAATTCCATTTGTATGAAATTTCTGGAAAAGGCTAAACTGTAAGGACAGAAAAGGTCACTGGTTCCCTGTGTTGTGGAAGGGACCACAGGTTGACTGCAAACTGACATGAAGGAACTTTTCTGATGAAGTATTTTGGTAATGATTGCACAACTGTATAGGTTTACTAAAACTTATTGAATTTTACTCTCAAAATCAATAAATTTTATGGTATGCAAATTATACTTCCATAAAAATGTTGCAGAGAAATTCAAGATAAATCGAAACCAGAGATTCATATCTGTTGCTCTCTAGTCTGTTTCTCACTTAAAAAAAAACCTTTTTTTTTTGGTAAGAGTAACATATGTTGATTGCTGCGAGACAATTCTCATGCATTAGTCATGTTTCAGCATGTTTTGCAAGCAAGCCCCTGGCTTCCCTTGGTTATAGGCTGTCTTTTCAGGGATGCTTGAAGGTAGAGAAAGTGTCTTCCTCTGTGGCAAAGGCAGGCATAGCCCCTCTCCATGTACAGTAAAGAAAATGTCTGCCTCTGAAGCAAAGAACAGGCATGCTTACTGCTTCTAAAATATTTGGGTTCCCTCAGCTCAAAGTTCCACTCTCATAATGCAACCCAGTGTGTGTGCAGGTGTCACCTGGCCCTCTCATGTTGCCCTATGAGAACAGCGGGGTGGTCAAACCAATAAAGAATGTGCTGACTCTGGCTTTTAATTGCTGTGAATGATCAGTTCAGTTCAGTTCAGTTGCTCAGTTGTGTCTGACTCTTTGCAACGCCATGGACTGCAGCACGCCAGGCTTCCCTGTCCATCACCAACTCCGGGAGTTCACTCAGACTCATGTCCATCAAGTCGGTGATAGCATCCAACCATCTCCCCCTCTGTCGTCCCCTTCTCCTCCTGCCTTCAATCTTTCCCAGCATCAGGGTCTTTTCAAATGAGTCAGTTTTTCACATCAGGTGGCCAAAGTATTGGAGCCTCAGCTTTAGCATCAGCCCTTCCAATGAACACTCAGGACTGATCTTTAGGATGGACTGGTTGGATCTCCTTGCTGTCCAAGGGACTCTCAAGAGTCTTCTCCAGCACCACAGTTCAAAAGCATCAGTTCTAATAAAGTTCTCTAACTCTCACCAGGAGTCCCCTGTCTTGTTGCATCAGTGAAACTGTAGCAGGTTAGTTTGTTAGCTTACAAGCGGGGTAAAATTGCTGACCTTTCGGTTTTGTGTGTGTATGGGAAAATATACATAGCATAAAGTTTACCATTTTAACCATTTTTAAGTGTGCAGTTCAGTGACATTAAGCACATTTACATTGTTGTGCAACCATCAGCACCATCCATCTTCACAACTTTTTCATCATCCCATATTGAAACTCTGCCCATTAAACATTAACTTCTCATTCCCCTTACCCCAAGCCAGTGGTAACCACCATTCTATTTTCTGTCTCTATTTAACTACCCAATGAACCTCACATAAGTGGAGTCATACAATATTTGTCCTTTAGTGTCTGACTTATTTCACTTAGCGTGATGTCTTCAAGGTTCCTCCATGTTGTGAGCTTGAATCAGGATCTCATTCCTTTTTAAGCTGAATAATATTTATTGTATGCCTTCACAATTCTTGACATTAATTATTAAAAAAATACAGAGGAAGAGGATTTGGATAAGCAAGACGAAGGTTTTGTGATGGGGGAAGGAATTAAGGAGAGGTAACTAGGGCAACTGGTAAAGAATAGAAATTAATTTCATTTCTACAGCCACAAGTGCAGCATTCCACAGAAAACCAAGACCACTGTGGAGTTATGCGTCTGCTTCCTGTTGGCCTGGAGTCTAGTCTGGGGGACAGGAGAGTAGAGAGGGGTCTGAGCAGGAGGTAGGGATTTATCCCAGCAGCTCCTCTGCCAGTGCTTCACATCACAGGATTAATCCCTTTCAGGATCAGTTGTCAGCGCCAGCAATTCTTCCCCATCCTTAGCCTGGGTGGGAGTTCACATGGGCCCCTTACAGCCCGTGGGTCCTGAGATAAGACATTGACAGCATTGGCTTAATTTGGCTATTGCCCAGATACAAGCAAAATTAGAATTAGATCTAATTTTTAGATCTAGATCTAGTTCATCTCCTTTAGATCGAGCTCATTTCATAACTAGATGACATCTAGCTTCTGATAAGAACCCTCAGTCCCCTCCTCTAGTCCTTTTTAACCATCTCCTTTCCCCTCTATTCTCACCACTCTATTCACAAGAAAACTGAGACTCTGACCAGTCACACTAAGACTTGATCATGTGCTGAAATGTCTTTCTGGGTCATTTTCAATATAATTGGGGTTTAAATTCATAAAATGACACTCTCAGGAGAGAGCATTTCAGATGTGAATGAACAAGTAGAAGCAGAATTCTTGGAGGCAGGAGGGTTTATTTTTATTCCCTTCGAAACTGCTTCACATAGGATGTTACTAGTCAGCTACAAAGTGGGCAAAAAAAAAAAAAAAAAAAAGAACAACTACTTTTTGGATGGATAGAAACACCTTAGAGTTTATTTGGTTTGGTCTAGGAAATACCTTAGAGATATTCTGGTTCAACTCTTTATTTTATAGGCAAGAAAATAGAGCTTCAGAGAGGGAAATGTCTTTTCAAAGTCACTCAGTGAACAAAGGACTAGATGCCAAATGTCTATATATCAGTTCAGTCAGTTCAGTCACTCAGTCGTGTCCGACTCTTTGCGACCCCATGAATCGCAGCACGCCAGGCCTCCCTGTCCATCACCAACTCCCAGAGTTCACTCAGACTCATGTCCATCGAGTCAGTGATGCCATCCAGCCATCTCATCCTCTGTCGTCCCCTTCTCCTCCTGCCCCCAATCCCTCCCAGCATCAGAGTCTTTTCCAATGAGTCAACTCTTCGCATGAGGTGGCCAGAGTACTGGAGTTTCAGCTTTAGCATCATTCCTTCCAAAGAAATCCCAGAGCTGATCTCCTTCAGAATGGACTGGTTGGATCTCCTTGCAGTTCAAGGGACTCTCAAGAGTCTTCTCCAACACCACAGTTCAAAAGCATCAATTCTTCGGCACTCTGCCTTCTTCACAGTCCAACTCTCACATCCATACATGACCACAGGAAAAACCATAGCCTTGACTAGACGGACCTTAGTCGGCAAAGCTATGTCTCTGCTTTTGAATATACTATCTAGGTTGGTCATAACTTTTCTTCCAAGGAGTAAGCGTCTTTTAATTTCATGGCTGCAGTCACCATCTGCAGTGATTTTGGAGCCCCCCAAAATAATGTCTGACACTGTTTCCAGTTTCCCCATCTATTTCCCATGAAATGATGGAACTGGATGCCATGATCTTCGTTTTCTGAATGTTGAGCTTTAAGCCAACTTTTTCACTCTCCTCTTTCACTTTCATCAAGAGGCTTTTTAGTTCCTCTTCACTTTCTGCCATAAGGGTGGTGTCATCTGCATATCTGAGGTTATTGATATTTCTATATAATTTTTAATTAGGCAACTCTGAAATAGGAAGGATACAATTAGTTTATAGCTTAAAAGAGCTCACTGAATAATCTAGCTAAGCTTTGCCTTCTGTTAAAAGCATTTGTATTGAAGAAATTGCTTAGTATTTAGAAATTCTCGACCACAGGGCCCGTGTCAGTCATTTTGCTTCCCTGTGCCTCGCATGTGCTTTGCATAATAGATGAGCAATGAGTGATACATTATATTTTCTCCTTTAATTCCTATCTTTTATTTTTTTTAAGATATTTATTTATTTGGCTGTGCCAGGTTTTAGTTGCAGCATGAGGTATCTTTAGTTGAGGAACGAGGGATCTATTAATAGTTTCCTGACCAGGGATCAAACCTGGGCTCCCTGCATTGGCAGCATGGAGCCTTAGCCACGGGACTACCAGGGAAGTCCCTGATTCCTATCTTTTAAAGGAGAAGAATTCTTTTGGTTTTGTTTTGTACAGATATAACAACCATTCACATTTTCCTTATATGTTGTGTTCATCATTTCATCTATCACATGGTACTATAGTTATTTGTAAGTAATCTTTATCTACCCAACTACACAGTGGCTACTTTGGGAACGAGAGTTAGTCACCTCTGAACCATAGCACAGTGCATGATACATTATTGGGTTTTCAATAAATGCTTTATGAATCACACTGAATAAATGTAAGTCTTTCTTTTCCCATACTATTGAATCATGGGTTTTATTTGTTAACTAAGATCCCCATCAACTTAAATAAACTTTCTTGATTTCAGCTGGAATTTAGTTTTTGTTTGTTTTGGTTTACATTATTTCTAAAGAATATTTTTCTTATTCCCTCATGTATAGAATAATAATTTGCTGCTGTTTCCTCTTCTACTGTAAAACAAAATTTCTAGATGCCTAAATATAATTTGTACATTTATTTTGGCTTTTAGGGTACACTGCAGTTGGTTAAACTCATCGCTTCACACATAAAAATATTAACACCCTGGTGGCTCAGTGGTAAAGAATCTGCCTACTAATGCAGGAGATGTAGGTTTGATCTGTGACTTTGGAAGATCCCCTGTAGGAGGAAATGGCAACCCACTCCAGTATTCTTGCCTGGAAAATCCCATAGACAGAGAAGCCTGGTGGGCTACAGTCCATAGTGCTGCAAAAGAGTTGGACACAACTGAGCAACTAAACCACAAAACAACCCTTACAGTTAGCTTGAAGAGAGAACTGCTTTCTTAACAAACTAATTGTAATTCTGGAAGCAAATATTTTTTAAATCTTCAGGCTTGTATAGTTATATGCTTTTTTAAAAGTCTTTTGCATTAGATGTTTTTCTGGGAAATTTGAAATTAACAATAGATTAACATTCCATTAAGTTTTCAAAATAATCATACATCTGAAAGGGCATCATGATTAAGTCAGATTAATGCAGGATACCACCTGCAGTACAGGAGAGTCTGGTTCTATCCCTAAATTGGGAAGATCCCCTGGAGAATAAAATGGCAACCCACTCCAGTATTCTTGCCTGGAAAAATCCCATGTCAGAGAAGCCTGGTGGGCTACAAAATCCATGGGGTCGCAAGAGTCAGACACAACTTAGCAACTCAACTGCCACTACCATCTTTAAGGAAATTTGATTAAATCACAATTATTGATTTGTCAAAGCACCACTAATTTTTTGTCTTTAGTTTTATTATGCAGTACACCACAGTAGGTATTTTATTATCTGGATATTTATATTTTGGATAAATATGTTGTTATGCTTCCAATGCATATGCATGCGTGCATGTTAGTCATGTCTGACTCTGTGACTCCACGGACTGTAGTCTGCCAGGCTCCTCTGGAATTCTCCAGGCAAAAATACTAGAGTAGGTTGGCATTCCCTTCTCCAGGGGATCTTCCCAACCCAGGGATTGAGCCCAGGTCTCCTGCATTGCAGGCAGATTCTTTACTGTCTGAGCCACAAGGGAAACCCAAAATATGTTGTTAGAAAAGGCTGAATCCATATGGTGCTACAGCAGAAACTCCACTACTCCAGAGACTTGCTTGGCTCTAGTTTATACTTCTTTTGCCAAATCTTGTTGTACATTTGTTTAAAATTGACTATTTGATTTTCACTTGGATCCTTAGTATCAATGAATAAATGATATTTTAGTTTTTCCACAAGCGTGTGTGAACTTCTGTCATTTTGCCTTCTTAACAGGGATTAAAGTTCAGTAAATATTTTAATGTGTTGATATATGTAGCCAGCAAATCTTGACCTCATAGTTGTGTGTCATATGGGAACTATAAGACTCTTTGGTAAAAGTTCTTACTTCTAATGGACATCATTGGCATACTCTATCTATGTATCTATACACACACACACATACACAGAGTTAAATGGTTGAAAGACAGGATGGTATGACATATATAGGAGGCTGGACTCTATGTAGAACAGACCTGGGTTTGAATTTCTGTCACATTCTAGTTGTGTTACTTCAAGAATGTTAATCTCTCTAAATCATAATCCATGAAGTGTTTTTATGTGTTATGATTAAATAAAACATTATAAAGCAGTTAATATTAATACTTGGCATAGAGCAAATGCTTATAAATAAATATTAGCTGGTATTTTGGATATTCATCTCTTATTTTTGCTTACTTTTTCTATTTCAAGGAGATTTGAAGCAACTTATCATGTTCCCTAGAGAAATGACTCACTAGGAACCATTACAATGGCTGGTGGGTAAAACTTGGAAGAATCAATGTGATTGTGTATTGGATGTTTAGAGAACAAGCGGATACTTGGAAAACATAAAGCTTGGAAATTTTTCCTATGGATTCCAGACAGCAAAAATGTTCTTATGCATAATAGCTAGAGGTGTATTTAGTTAAACAAATGCTGGATTTAATTTGATCAGGACTAAGTGAAACATTTTCTTTCATATACATTGATTGGGTAGCCTACAAGCTGACCCTCAGTTATGAGTGGAGACCTGTATTGCTCTTGAAAGACCATTCGAAAATACCTAGTTTCTTATAGACAAAATATCATTGGAAAGAGGCTAAGGCAATCCTTGACAAAATGTGCGTGACCTTTGGAATCCAAATATCTCTGAATGCAGGGCATTTATGTCATTTACTAATTGTGTGCTCATTGGTAAATGACTTTACCTCTCAAAGCCTCAATTTCCTTAGCTATGGGAGATATGATACCTACCTCACAGGATAATATGAGAATTAAATGAGATCATGTATGTACAGTGCCTATCAGAGTGTCTGGCACTTGGTAGGTTCTCAACAGTGTTAACTGTAGTTATCATCAAGAAAGGAATTATAAAGCAGGCTACAATAGTGGGTCTGTTCAATATTTTGATAGATACAAGCTATCTGTGTTAAGTTGATATAATATCACATGAATCACATCTAATATCACACAGAATATATGCTCAGTACATATATTCCGAACAATGAGCTTTCAAATTATTACTACCAGTAACGGTAGTTGACATTTACTAAGTCTTCATTTGACGCAATAACTAGGTTAAGCATTTTCTCTGCATTATTGACCTCCATAGGAGTCCCATAATTTGGATGCTATTATTCCCATTTTATGACTTCCCTGGTGGCTCAAATGGTAAAGTATCTGCCAACAATGCGGGAGACTCAGGTTCAATCCCTGGGTCAGGAAGATCCCCTGGAGAAGGAAACGGCAACCCACTCCAGTATTCTTGCCTGGAGAATCCCATGGACAAAGGAGCCTGGTGGGCTACAGTCCATGGGGTCGCAAAGAGTTGGACACGACCGAGCGACTTCACACACATTCCCATTTTATAGAGAAAGAAAATGAAGCTTAAGGAGAAATAAACTGCTTAAAGTTGCATGGCTATTAAGTGCCATCGACGGCCTAGAACCAAGATCTGGTCTGATACCAAAGTGCAGGTTCTCGACACCAGGTAACATCACCTCTGAATTTGTGAAATGGTCTAAAATCAAAGAAAGAGAATCTCTTGTTAGATAGAGTGACCATACTCTGACTTTAGGTAAGATAAAACATGCAGCTTCTTAAAGGCTTCAGTTAATGAATAGGGAATCAAAGATTCAAACTTGAAGCTGTAATATGACCTACTTGGTAAATTTTCCCGAAATGAGAGAAATGGTGACTGGGTATCATCAAGGCAAAGTTCCCACCACATGTAACCCATGTCTTCCCTGCTTGCCTCTAGTCAGCCCCCTGTTCTTTCTTCACGTTGTGTCTCCTAAATGTATTGCTCATGGATTATGAACAGCACATTCAGAACCATATCTTGGTATTAAAAAATTCCATGAAGTTCATTTTGGGAATCAGATTACTAACCTATTTTTAGCTCTCAACACAAACCACTCTTTCTATTACACTTTTATTATTATTATTATTTCTATTACACTTTTAAATATTCTGTGGTAAAATGATGTTGAAAATAGCTCATATAGCCAAATAAAAGCCCTACATTTAGCTTAATCAGACCAGACCTACCGACTGGCATGCATGTCAATATATTACTGCGGCAGCTACCTGCCAGGGCCTTCCTCTTCCTTTCCGTTCAGGACTGCAATCCCCATTTGCTGCTATATTTATCTACTCTCTTAGCCATAAAAGGCTGGGTGGCTCTGACATTCTACTGCCTGACCACATGCATTATTTTTGAACTGGCCCCCAGGGTCCTGTCTTTTTAGCCCTGACTCTTAACTTTTTCTTGGATTAGACCTACGTGGGTTTTTCACTGTCTCATCCAGCACCCACAGTCACATCGGATTCTACCACCATCAATCCTTTGCAAACTGGTAAGTGTGACCTTGAGGCAGAAGAGTGCACTTGATATTTTATGTGCTCAACAGCACTGCGGTGTGTGTGGTTTCTGTCTTCTGAGCTCAGCAGTTTTCTCCAAGAGATGTCAGAATAGTAGAGAAATAGGAAAGTGGAGCTCCAGGGAAGGAATGCGAGCAGCAGGGTGCCAGTTTGTGCTGGCACAGCCCTTCTCTCAGATCAGTGGATTCTTTTAAAATTAAGCTACTGTTCCTGGAGCTATAAAAAACAGTAGCTGTCTCAGATAGAACTGTAAGCGTGAGTCAAGAACTCTTTCCAAGTTACAGTTCGGCGGTTTGGTTGAAATCTGGAGTGGGTGTGGAAATAGGAAATCATGTGTTTTCCATCCTCCATAAGCCTACAGTACTGCCTGATTACAAATTTGATCAAAAGGAGTAGGTTAACTCTGAAGTCTCAAGTTTCTAATTCAGTGATTTTTGCCCCAACAAGCCATGTGGATAAATGTTAGGGTGCATTGGGGGTATTTCTAATCGGAAAATGGCTAAGCAGTATTTCAGAGGCAACGCAGATCCCTGCTTCATGACCCTAAAGTTCACACTTTCTGTGAAGAATTTTTATAGCTTTCAGCCTCTAACTCCTGTACAAAAGTATTGTGTCACAATACAACTATGGAGTTAGTGTTTCTTCCTAAATTCCCCAATTATTTTCAGGGGAAACAAACAAACAAACACAGGTCTTAAAGGAATGGAAGACAACCAAACCATTTTTCCTCCCAAAGCGCTCTAGCTGTCATGTGTTGGGGGATAATCCTTACTTTCTTAATAAAGAGAAGGTAGCTGTACCATCGTTCCAGAGGTCAGAGCTGTGACAACCAGCTCTGTTGACATAATGTCAAAACCTGTTTACTTGCATATATTATCTTTGTGCTTGGAATATTCAGTACTATTAAAAATACATTGGGGGGAAAATAGAAATAAAGAGAATGGAAAATAGAATTGAGGCAAGACATTTAAAGATTTTATTTTGTGAAAATTAACAGCATTTCAAGTTATTTGGGTTCTGAATTAAGCTTATAATACACAAGAAGGTCATTCATTGTTTATTTGGACATCATTCAAGTAACATTTTCTGTGTTGCAGTATACTATGTATCATTATGCAAATTTACCAAATAGCTTTATAAATGCCTAATATCATATACTTCTATATTAATATAGTCTACCTTTTTCCTATAAAAATTAATCTAATAATTATTCCTTATACCTGATCATTATTGTGTATATTTTAAAATAGAAAATAGCAGTCTATTTAAGGGTTGAAGCAAAAGTTGTTTGCTAGTAGCTATTTTTTTCCTCCTGGGAAATGCCATGTAGACTGATATCTTCCATGAGCCTTAACATAAATATTTCTGGAGTGAAGTTTGCTGGATTTTCTTCTCTAGGGAATACATGCCTACTTTTCACTTCAAATAAAAAGATTTTAAGCTTGACCAAAAAAAATGTAGCAAGTTTAGAAGGATTCAGTCCTTATTCAGAATTTTTTTAAAAGATTTGAAAAATTGATTACAACTGATTTTACATGTAAAAAATTTAGGATGTGCACAAAAGCATTAATGATGGAAGGGGTGGCTTTCATAAAACTATTACTTCATCCAGGGTTATTAGTATGGCTGATAGGCTCCAGTCAGTGGACAGATTTCTAAAGAAAGATAATGCAATCTGAAGTCTCCCCTCTCTATGCTAAGCAAACCCATCTTTGATTTTCAGTAGGACTGTTAGCTCAAAAAACAATGCAAACTGCTACACTGCTGACTGACTTTCTTCTTTAATACAGGAAGACTAGGAGGCTTTATATTCTTAATGGAATTTTTCTGGTTTGACTCCATATCTTTTTGAACCATTTGTGAGATTTGAAAGGGCTTGTTATATGGCAATATAAGCATCCTCCAGATCAGTCCTAGGACTTTCATTCTCATCTCTCTCTCTCTCTCTATTTTTTTTTTTTTTTGGCATTGTATACCATCTATATGCTGGTGAGTCCCAAATGTAGGTCTCCATCCTGGACCTTTACCCTGTATTCCTGAGTCACATGTCCAACATCCCACCTTCTCTCTCCACTTGGGTGTCTAGCAGGTATCTCAAATGTAGAATGTCTCAAACCAGGTTCCTGCTTCCATCCCAAACTGCTGTTTTCTTACAATCCTGCTCATCTCAGTTCACAGCAGCTTTAATCTTCCAGTTACTCAGGCAAAGTCCTTGGAACTGTCACTCAGGCAAAGTCCTTGGAGCTGTCACTCACTTCTCTCTCTCTTTCATACCCTATTCCAGAACTTTCAGCAAATACTTTTGATTCTACCTACAAAATATGCAGAGTTGGATCCCTTCTCACACTTCACTGCTACCACTATAATCTTTAGCCTGGACTATCGCAGTGGCCTTTGTATTAATTTGCTAGGGCTGCCGTAACAAAGCACTAGAGACCAGGTGGTTTAAACAACAGAAACTTATCTTCTCACAATTCCAGAGGTTAGAAATCTGAGATCGAAGAGTCAGCTAGGTTGGTCTTTTCTGAGGCCTCTCGCCCTGGCTTGCAGATAGTCCATCTTCTCGTGTCTTCCCTCTGCATATGTACATATCTGTGTCCTGATTTCCTCTTCCTATAACGAGGGCAATCATGTCTTATTGGATTAGAACCTATCCTAAGAACCTCAATTTAACTTCATTTTTTCCGTAAAGATCCTATCTCTAAATCCAGTCACGAGGTTAGGACTTCAAATACGGATTTGGGGAGATACAACTCAGTCCACGGCAGCCTTCTCACTGGCCTCCTGGCTTTCACTCTTGTCTCTCAACAGTTTATTCTCAGACTCAGTAAGAGTGTTTCTCAGCTCAGAACCTTCCAATGATTCCTTACTCCTTTCAGAATAAAAGTTGAAGTCCTTACACTAGCGGTGGGACACTACCCTCCTGCCGCCCCACTCCCTGACACCATCTTCTGTACCTCTCCCTGCACCCGTTCACTGCTCACAGCCTCCCTGGCCTACTTGCCTTTCCCGGAGTACAGTGCAACAGGCAGGCTCACAGCCCCCCAGTGCCTGTGCAGTGGTCTCCATCCAGAATGCTTCTCCCGTCCCAGACAGTCTCAGGCTCAGGTGTCACCTTCATGCTCAGTCATCACCATTATCCCTGATGATACTTTTTAAATGGCATCCCATTCCACGTTCCTGTTTTATTTTTCTCTATAGCATTAAGCAGGTTCTAATATACTTTATACTTTATTTTCTCTATTTGTCTATCACTTGCAATAGAATATAAGATTCTATATAGGGTTATCGGAGCAGGAATTTTGTTGTTTTGTTCATCTATCTCCTGGGCAGGAATAGTACCAGGCTCACTGTAGGTGTTCAGTAATTATTTGCTGAATAAAAACCACATTGGCTGGACACAGACTCTCCGCTATTACACAATCTCTCAGGTAAAGTCCCCATCAGAAGGAAATGCCAGAAAATTTGAAATATATATCATTAAAGCGGGCTTCCAGGTGGTACAGTGATAAAGAATCTGCCTGCCAGTGTAGGAGAAGCAGGAAACTCGGGTTTGATCCCTGGGTCGGGAAGATCCCCTGGAGAAGAAAATGACAACCCACTCCGGTGTTCTTGCCTGGGAAATCTTATGGACAGAGGAGCTTGGTGGGCTACAGTTCAAGGGGTTGCAGAGAGTTGGACATGACAGCACATTACGTGTATCCACATATATCCATTAAAATAGCACAAGATGGAAAGTTTGTAAAGATCTCCAGGTATTTAAAAAGAAGGCAGCACAATGATAGAAGGGGGTACATCAGGGCTGTGAAGCAGGGAGTTAATTGAGTAAACAGCTAAACTAACCTTCACATCATTTTCCACTTACTTTTTGGAAGAAATAAAAGGGTAGTAATTTTCACCTACTGATTTAGATGCCTTGTTCTGGAGAGTTAGTTCCTTAAGAGTTCACCTCAAACCTGTTGCTTTCTCACAGCTTGCCTGGATCCCTGGGGGCACATGATGTCTCTGCCGTTTTATCAGAAACTTCACCAGCACTATGACCGCAGCTACCGCAACAGGGACCTCAGCACCACCATGAGCCAGTACCAGCAGGAGAAGAAAAGCTCAGCCATCTACACCCATGGCTCCACCGCCTACAGCAGCCGCTCATCCGCGGCCCACCGTCAGGAGTCAGCGGCCGTCAGCCAGGCGTCCGCCGCATCCTACCAGCATCAGGCCTCCCGGGCCTCCGAGTTTGCCCTCTCGTCAGCAGTCAGTCACAAGGCGGCGTCAGCCTATGACTATGGCTACTCCCACGGGTATGTGAAAGCAGCTTTACAAACATGGGGCAAAACCGTGCTCTCTGAATACCCTGCCCCCACCTTACGCTCCAGGTTACATTTTCATTTCTTCGTGAGTCTGGCTGCCCTACCTTTAAACCAGGTGTGGAGCAAGGTCAAACCATGTGTTTGGAAGGCCTGGGATTTATGTCTTGGATTCCCCTTTCCCTTGCTTGCCTGAGTTTCACAAAGAGCTTCGCAGTTGCCCTGGGGTGTCTTGCTTGAATTGCCAACTGCGATATTGCTAGAAGCAGAGAAGTTTTGCCACAGGTTGTGTTCAACATTCAGCAGCAGCAAAGTTGAGAAATCACATTTCCGACCCTCACAGCAGGTTTCCTGGCCCTCACAGCTTTCAACTTAGATGAGAACAGGATTTAAAATTCACAGACCACAGGAACCCAAACTGCAGCAGAGATGTGTTCTATTCTTTCTGTATCTAAAAGCCAGCATCAAAATTCCAAGTTGTTATTCAAGCAGCAAATATTTTCTTTAGCCAGAGCATTTTATAAAAACATTGCCCTATCTCAGTCAGCTTAACAATACCAGGAACAAACCTATATTCTGACAGAATTAGATTTATCAACCGGTTGCCATGAGGGAGACCCCACACCAGAGGAAATGAGAGACTTTCACAGACTCACAGGCTTCGAAAATAAGCTTATGGTTGCCCAGGGGGAGAATAGGGGGAAGAGTCAGGGAATTTGGGATGGACATGTACACACTGCTATATTTAAAACAGAAAACCAACAAGGTTCTACTGTATAACACATGGAACTTGACTCAATGTTATGCGGCAGCCTGGGTGGGAAGGAGGTTAGGGGGAGAATAAATACATGTATATGTATGGCTGAGTCCCTTCGCTGTTCACACAAAACTATCACAACAATGTTAATCAGCTATACCCCAAAACAAATTTAAAAGTTTAACAAAAGAAAAGAAAAAGAGGGTTTCAGTAGTATTCTAGGACGAGTGGGATTTAGATGCAGGTCTGGTCTAAAAAGTGAATCAGTGTCCTGTTGCTTTGGAAACAGTCGAGTTGAGATAAATGAGGACTGTTGTATCTAGAAATCTCTTAGGAGCCCAGCACATGGGCTGAGAACTGAATCTGCTTCTGAGGTCTTCCATGCAAAGAAGCAATAGCTCATTCTTCCTAAAAAAATTTCAAACAACAAACCTGCTTATAATCTTTGATATTGGAGAAGAAAGTTTCTTGGTGAGTCTGTGGTCACGCAGAGGAGGTTGTCAGAACCCTCTACTGCAGCAGTGTCACTAGGAGAAGTGTTTCCTATGAACCCTGAGGTTGGCTTCTCTGTGTCTTGTTCCAGCCTGATGAATGCTGGCTGGATCCGTACTTTCTCAGTCCAAGCCAGTTTTTATTTCCTTAGTATCCCAAGCAAAATGTGTCATAGAGATTAAAAAACACTTGCAAGATTCATGTGATTTTATTAAATGTCTATCTATAGTCCACAGAAAGGATTGTTGAACTTCCAAACGTACGAATTCCTAGGCTGTGTGGTCAGTTACCAGCTGCTGCCTCAGATCTCGTCTGTCTGGCATATATTGCATTATTTGTTATAAACAGATATTATTTTAAGTCTTATATAATTTATGTCCACAAAATATCTGTCAGGGTAGCTGGGAGAGGTGTTTACTTCTAGGAGTTAGAAAAGTGATTGAAGAAATAATACAGTGGTTTGTATGTACAGAAGTAAGGACTGGTTCTGAAGGCAGAAACTCCTGTATCCCTGTGGGTTAATCAGCACCTGATGTACAGCTGTGCTTTTGTGGGTGCGGTGCCGACCTCCTGGGAGCTTCTGCAAGTCTGGTACCAAGGTCTCTAGAGTTTACCTGGAATGTGTGACAGCAATATTCTGAAATTCCACTTAAAATGGAGTAGGATCGTTTTCCAATCCCACTTTCATGGGTTATGTGCGCCATGGGATATTCATAAGGACCTCGAATTGGCTGCAAATATGGAAATATTGTCAGGGAGGAGGTGAATTCATTTCTTTTGGCCATTGTTTCAAATGACCTGCTTTCCAAATGAAATAGGAATGGGCACCGTGCTATGTGATAGTACCACATGCTCTTCTGAAGAATGTCACATACATATGTTTAAGGATCTCACTTAGGAAAGCAGCTGTCTTGTAATAGAGAGGATTATGTTTTAAATATCCATTTTCCTGGTCCATCTGTGCTGAATCTATAGAAAATGTAGAAAACGGGTGTTTTCATTACTGTACAATTGTAAACTAACTCGTGTATACTTATTTCATTCCCCCAATGCTATAGAGTCTATAGAGTTTTATGAATTTGTTAAAGAGAGTTTTATTTCTTAAATTCTATTCCTAAATTCTTCTTTTAACCATATATACACCATTCATATTTATTTACAATCTGATAAATCGTATCAAACATTAGTAATTGAACCTTTGAGCATCTTTGTATTTTATCCAGAAAACATTTGCTCTATTTTGTCTTTGGAACACTTAGCCATTTTAGTTATAAACAACCTCAGATAATAAACTTTTTGTAGGAAGTGGAACTGTAATTATTTCTATGGTCAACCTCACATCTTGTTCCTTCTTGCTATTTAAGTATTTATGTAGGTAGATAGGTATTTATTAATGGCTTGGTATGTTTGAACAACTCCACTTATTAGCAGAAATGTGGACCTAAAAAGAAGAAAGGGAAGATGCCAATATTTTTTCCTTTGTGTAACGCAATGTAAAAGAAAAGAAAGAGAACCTAATCCTGGGGTATTTTAGCTTTTCTTTTTTTAGACCTAGAGCTAACAGGTGCAGATAATATTCTTTGAGCATTTCAAAATCTTTATAATTCTTTCAGGTTGTATTTTTTATTTTTCAAAATGGAGCAACTTTTCCCTGCTAAATGAAATCTTTCTCTTGGGGCTGTGAAGAATGTTGTTGATTAAAGCTGGTGTGGAGTTGGAAATGCAGCTCTGTGGAATGTATTTGAACACTGGGCCTGATCCATTTTTAGCCTCTGCTTTGTAGTTAGATGTCCTGGTAGTAAAGTGGAAACTATGGAGATTTATATGTGCCCACAGCTTGGCTGACCTCAGTTAAATCTTAAGAACAATGGCTTGTTCAGTGTCACTGTGGTTTTAGCTCAGATCGGTTACCAACTGCATTCTGAGCCAAGAGTTGTAAAATAAATTCTGGAAGGCTTATTCTGAATGCCTTTGTTCTTAGTCACAGTGAGGAAAAAACTAAATTAAAGAAAGTGATTCAGGAAAACAAAAATGATACAGGACTATTGTTTTATGTTAATAATTCACAAATACTATTAGAGATTAAAGGAGAAATGGTACTCATGACCACTTTGCAACCATTATGCAAGGGTTCTTAGCCTCTGTCTGTGAATAGGTTTCAACAGAGTTTTGGATGATCTGAAATTATATGTAAAATTAGGTCCAGATGAGATTTTTTTTTTTTTTTGCTGAGAGTGACCCTAGCTTTCATCATATTGTCAGAGAACTCTGTGACTCAACAAAGGTCACCACCACTGCACTAGAAAATCTACATATAAATATCAGCCCAGTGTGTGAGCTGATGATCCCTTCCTAGGGCCAATATTATAGGGAATTAGGATGAAATAAGGCAGGTATTTACAGGGAATGTGTTATATGGAAACCAGCGTTTTCAAAATCCTCTCTTTTCAATAAGATGGGAAGAAAAAAGAACTATTTTGTTATGCTTGATAAGTAAGAATGAATAACTTTCAGAGGACAACACAGCATATTTCTTGGATGATGAGTCTCTCAACCCTCTGAGGTTATGGTAGACACTATTGTCTGATTCTAAGCAGATTAAAATCCAGCCCTTACAGTGCTTCCCTGGTGGCTCAGTCAGAAAAGAATCTGCCTGCAATGCAGGAGACCAGGGTTCAATCCCTGGGTTGGGAAGATCCCCTGGAGAAGGAAATGGTAACCCGCTTCAGTATTCTTGACTGAGAAATTTCATGGACAGAGAAACCTGGTAGGCTACAGTCCATGGGATCGCAAAGAGTCAGACACAACTTAGCAACTAAATCAAGAGATATTAAAATATAGCCTCTTCTCTAAAGAAAGATCTAACTATCATATATAAGAAAAAGGCACCATAGTTCCTGGGTAGAAAATGTAGCATTCTGGGATTTGTCTTCCAGACTTTAAGTACTAAGAAAATGATGAGCCATATTACCTCCTATATGGTAGGAAAAGGTCTGGGGAAAATCCAAGGAAAACAGAAAGCCAGTTATTCTTTTATCCCCCTAGAAATGGGCCGGTTTGTTGTCAGTCTTACTTCTTTTTTTTTTTTTTTTTAGTTTTTTATTTTTTAAATTTTAAAATCTTTAATTCTTACATGCATTCCCACACATGTACCCCCCTCCCACCTCCCTCCCCATAACATCTTTCTGGGTCATCCCCATGCACCAGCCCCAAGCATGCTGCATCCTGCGTCAAACATAGACTGGCGATTCAATTCACATGATAGTATACATGTTAGAATGTCATTCTCCCAAATCATCCCACCCTCTCCCTCTCCCTCTGAGTCCAAAAGTCCGTTATACACATCTGTGTCTCTTTCCCTGTCTTGCATACAGGGTCGTCATTGCCATCTTCCTAAATTCCATATATATGTGTTAGTATACTGTATTGGTGTCTTTCTTTAAAAGGCAACTGGTCTGTCTTTTGAATCCCTCAAACAAACCCTGAGGCCAAAGAGGGTAGCATTCAGTGTGCACCAATTTTCTATTCTCACTGCTGTAAATCTGTGGCTTGTTTGCGAAGAGAGAACTAGAAGTAGCACTCCTGGCAATATCAGTTTTTCATACAATTGGCAGGTTGTCATAGCTCCATAGAACTGTGGAATGCTAAAGCAGGAAGAGACTAAAAGCTCATCTAATTCAAGCCCTTCCTTCCACAGATAACGAGGCCCAGATAGACAGGCTTCGACTCTCTGCCTCTTTTGTTTTGTTCTACATTGAAAATACTACCCAACAGTCTCTTTTGCAGGCTAAAAACAAGTTTAGAGGATATAGATACCCCAAAATGGCATTAATCTTTTGTAGGCAGGTGAATCAGGCTGTGAGAAGGAAGACATGTCCCCTTAAGGAGTAGGAATAGAGTGAGTAGCCAAAGGTGGAGGAAGGGCCGTGCAGTCACCTCCCAGCGCCCAGAGGTGAAACAGTACCTCTGTTCACTGCTGGCTGAGCAGTGGGTGTAACTGAGCCTCCCCGCGGAGATCCCCCAGCTCTGAGAGCCCAAGGGAACCAGTGGTGCAGACTTGACCTTTTCCACACCAGCCTTTCTGGGTGAAACAGGAGCAAGCAAGAGCACCTCAGATGAGGACCCAGTTAATAGTTGATAAGTGCTCAGTGCTCAGTCCCTCAGTCATGTCCGAGTCTTTGCAACTCCATGGACTGTCCAGGCTCCTCGGTCCATGGGATTTTCCAGGCAGGAATACTGGGTTGCCTTGCCCTCCTCCAGGGAATCTTCCCAACCCAAGGATCTAACCCAGATCTCTCTCATTGCAGGTGAGTTCTTTACCGTCTGAGCCATCAGGGAAGCCCATATACCGCAGTGTCAAGTTGTAAATATATATAGAGAGGCAGTTTTACAGGAAAAATGGTAGAATAATAAAAATGAGTTCAGCTCTATTGTGGCCACTCAGTAAAGTCTAGTGGCAATGTATAGATAAGTCAGAAATGAAAATGGAGCTTCTGTTTTCAAGCTTTTGCAAACACCTCTGTGTCATGCTGGGATGACCTACCCATCTTTCAATGTCCAGCTCTTCCACAAAGGCTTCCCTGATAGACCCAGACAGAAATTGTCTTCAAGCCTGTAAATTCAATTTTTGTTTGCTCTGCTCTTTCTGCTTATCTGCCTGCCTGCCTTCTGTCCTTCCATCCTTTTTCCTTTGATTGACGTAATACAATGCATCAGGCTGGTAGCATTTGCAGCCCTACTAGACAGTAAAGGTCTCAGAAAACAAGTCTTTAATTTAATGTGTAATCTTCATATCCCCCTCCCACACCAGCATCAACCATAGAATTGTGCACACAGAGGATAAAAAGTAAGTTTTCTGTTGAATAAATGAAATGATTATGGAAAGTTAAGGCTTTCTGTTTGAAATCTACCTTCTCTTGCACCTTTTAAAATGTCAGCTTGTCTGTGTACTAAGTTTATGTTTAATGTTACAAGAGACAACTTAACTCTTTTCCAAAGCAATTATATCATTTTACATTCCCATACCAAGGTACAGGGATTCCAGCTTATCCACATTAGTTATTTTCTATTTCTTGGAAGGAAAGTTATGACCAACCTAGATAGCATATTTAAAAGCAGAGACATTACTTTGCCAACAAAGGTCCATCTAGTCAAGGCTATGGTTTTTCCAGTAGTCATGTATGGATGTGAGAGTTGGACTGTGAAGAAAGCTGAGTGCTGAGGAAGTGATGCTTTTGAAGTGTGGTGTTGGAGAAGACTCTTGAGAGTCCCTTGGACTGCAAGGAGATCCAACCAGTCCATTCTAAAGGAGATTGGTCCTGGGTGTTCTTTGGAAGGACTGATGCTAAAGCTGAAACTCCAGTACTTTGGCCACCTCATGTGAAGAGTTGACTCATTGGAAAAGACCCTGATGCTGGGAGGGATTGGGGGCAGGAGGAGAAGGGGACAACAGAGGATGAGATGGCTGGATGGTATCACCGACTCAATGGATGTGAGTTTGAGTGAACTCCGGGAGATGGTGATGGACAAGGAGGCCTGGCGTGCTGCAGTTCATGGGGTCACAAAGAGTTGGACATGACTGAGTGACTGAACTGATCATTTTTTACAGACTGTCTTTTAGGTATGTGGTGGAGTATCACTGTAGTTTTAGCTTGCACTTACTTAATAGCTAATGATGTTGACCATCTTTTTAATGTGTTTGGTAGCCATTTGTGTACTTCTTTGGTGAAATGCTTGTTCAAATCTTTTGCCTGTTTTTAAATTGGATTTTTTTCTGCTTATTATTGAGTTGTCAGAGTTATTTAAATATTTTGTATATAATTCCTTTCTTAGATGTATGTTTGGAAATATTTTCTGTCATTCTGTGCCTTGTCTTTTCATTCTTTCAACAGTGTCCTTCAGATACCAGAACGTTTTGATGAAGTTTGATTTGTCACTTTTTTCCTTTTTTAGTCATGCTATTGGTGGTATATCTAAGCAAAATTTGGCTTATTCAACATCATTTTTGTTGTTGTTGAGTCGCTAAGTCATATTTGACTCTTCGTGACCCCTGGACTACAGCGCATCAGACTTCTCTGTCCTTCATGATCTCCTGGAGTTTGCTCAAACTCAAGTCCTTTGAGTTGATGATGCCATCCAACTGTCTCATCCTCTGTCGCCCCCTTCACCTCCCGCCCTCAATCTTTCCCAGCATCAAAGTCTTTTCCAATCAGTCAGCTCTTTGCATCAGGTAGCCAGAGTATTGGAGCTTCATAGAGTTTCTCTAAGAGTTTTATAATTTTAGCTTTACATTTAGAAATATCCATTTTAAATTATTTTTTTTTGTATGTGATGTGAAGTTCTAAATCCATCCCTTCACATATACATAGACTGTTGTCACAGCACCATTTGTGGAAAAAACTATCCTTTCCCCCTTAAATCATTTAGCTCCTTTATCAAAAATATATTGACCATGTATGGCTGAGTCCCCTCACTGTTCACCTGAAACTATCATGTTGTTAATCGACTATATCCCAATACAAAATAAAAAGTTTTAAAATAATAATAAAGAAAAAGAGCTTTGGAAAGACAAAAACTCAATTGACTGTAAATAGGTTTATTTACAGATCCTCAATTCTGTTGCATTGATCTGTGTGCCTGTCCTTAGGCCAGTACCACACTTTCTTAACTACTGTTGCTTTATAAAAAGTTTTGAAATTGGTGGATGTAAGTTCTCAAACTGAGTTCATCTTTCACAAAAAAATTTTTGCCTACATAGTTCCTTCATATTCCCATATAAATTTTAAGATCACCTTGTCAATTTCTACAAAGAGAAAAGTCTTCTGGCAATTTAATAAAAATTATGTAGAAAGCATAAATCAATTTTGAAAAATATGCCATTTTAACAATGCTGACTCTTTCAATCCATGAACATGGATATTTATTTATTTAGATCTTTGTTTTACTTATCATATAATGTTTTATAATCTGCAGTGTAAAGTCTTGTACTTCTATGTTAAAATTTTTCCTAAATATTTTATTCTTTTTGATAGAATTGTGAGTGGAGTTGTCTTAATTTTATTTTTTTCATTGTTCACTGCTAGCAAACAGAGGTGTAATTAATTTTTGTGCTTTGATTCTGTATCATGTGACCTTGCTGAACTCATTTATTAGCATTGGTCTGTGTGTGTGTGTATTCCTTGGCATTTTCTATATACACAGTTGTATCATCTGTAACTAAAGTTAGAGTTGCTTTCCAATTTTTCAGGTTAACTGCCTCGACTATTCTTCACTGTGCTGTAAATGTCAGTACAATATTGAATAGAAGTGGCAACAGCAAGTATCATAGCCTTGTTCCCCATCTTAGGAAGAAAGGATTTAGTTTTTTTACTATTAGATATGATACTAGTTACAGATTTTTCATAGATGGCCTTTATCAGATTGAGGAAATTCCCTTCTATTCTTATTTAGTTGAGAATTTTTTAACATGCAAGAAAGCTGAATTTTGTCAAAATTTTTTTTGCACCTCTTGAGATGATAATGTGGTTTTTGTTCTTTATTCTATTAATATGGTATATTATACTAATTGATTTTCAGATATTAAATCAACCTTGCATCCCTAGGCTAAATTCTGCTTGGTTTTATATATTGCTGGATTCAGTTTACTGATATTTGTGAAGGATTTTTGTGCCTATGTGTATGAGGGATATTGGTTTGTAGTTTTTTAAAAAATTATAATGTCTTTGGCTTTGATATCAGGTTAATACTGGCCTTATGGAAAAAGTTGGGAAGTATTTCCTTCTCTTCTGTTTTTTAAAAAAGATGGAAATGATTGGGTTGTTTCTTCCTTAAATAGGTCATGTAATTTGTCAATGAAAGCATTTAGGCCTAGGCTATCCATTGTGCATGGATTTTTAAAAATATGTATTTATTTATTTATTTGGCTATGTTGGGTCTTAGTTGTGGTACATGGGCTCTCTAGTATATGGGATTAGTTGCTCCACAGCATGTGGGATCTTAGTTCCCTGACCAGGGATGGAATCTGGGCCCCTTGCATTGCAAGGCAGATTCTTAACCCATGGACCATCAGGGAAGTCCTTGTGCATAGATAAATTACTAATTCAGTTTCCTTGTTATTGATCTGTTATGATTTTTAATTTCCTCTTGAGTTAGTTTTGGTTATTTAAATCTTTATGGGAATTTTTCCATTTCATTTAAGTCATCTAATTTTTTGGCATAAATGCATTTATCATGTTTCCTTGTGATATATGAAAGATTTGCTTTAGCATTTCTTGTAAGGCAGGTCTGCTAGCAATGAATTCTCTCTTTGTCAATGTCTTTACTTTGTTTTCAGTTTTGAGTAGTGGTTTTGCTGGATATAAAACTCTTGATTTAGTTTTCCCCCCAGCACTTAAATATGTCATACGAATGTCCTCTGGGATATATAGTTTCTGATGTGAAATCAGTTATTAATACCTTGTTCCCTTGTATGTGATGAATCATTTTACTCTTGCTATTTTCTAGTTTTCTCTCTGGCTTTGGCTTTCAACAGTTTGACTATGATATGTCTACATGTGTATCTCTTTGGGAGTATCATACTTGGGTTTGTTGAGCATCTTGGATTCACAGAGTACTATTTTTGCACAAATTTGGGGAATTTTAAGGAAGCAACAGTTAGAACTGGACATGGAACAACAGACTGGTTCCAAATAGGAAAAGGAGTACGTCAAGGCTGTGTATTTTCACCCTGCTTATTTAACTTATATGCAGAGTACATCATGAGAAACACGGGTGGAAGAAACACAAGCTGGAATCAAGATTGCCGGGAGAAATACCAATAACCTCAGATATGCAGATGACACCACCCTTATGCAGAAAGTGAAGAGGAACTAAAAAGCCTCTTGATGAAAGTGAAAGAGGAGAGTGAAAAAGTTGGCTTAAAGCTCAACATTCAGAAAACGAAGATCATGGCATCCGGTCCCATCACTTCATGGGAAATAGATGGGGAAACAGTGGAAACAGTGTCAGACTTTATTTTGGGGGGCTCCAAAATCACTGCAGATGGTGATTGCAGCCATGAAATTAAAAGACGCTTACTCCTTGGAAGGCAAGTTATGACCAACCTAGATGGTATATTCAAAAACAGAGACATTACTTTGTCAACAAAGGTCCGTCTAGTCAAGGCTATGGTTTTCCCAGAGGTCATGTATGGATGTGAGAGTTGGACTGTGAAGAAAGCTGAGTGCTGAGGAAGTGATGCTTTTGAAGTGTGGTGTTGGAGAAGACTCTTGAGAGTCCCTTGGACTGCAAGGAGATCTAACCAGTCCATTCTAAAGGAGATCGGTCCTGCGCGTTCTTTGGAAGGAATGATGCTAAAGCTGAAACTCCAATACTTTGGCCACCTCATGTGAAGAGTTGACTCATTGGAAAAGACTCTGATGCTGGGAGGGATTGGGGGCAGGAGGAGAAGGGGATGACAGAGGATGAGATGGCTGGATGGCATCACCGACTCGATGGACAGGAGTTTGGGTGAACTCCGGGAGTTGGTGATGGACAGGGAGGCCTGGCGTGCTGCAATTCATGGGGCCGCAAAGAATCGGACACGACTGAGCGACTGAACTGAACTGAAGCCATTATTTCTTCAAATAACTTTTCCTGCCCTTTCTCTCTTCCTCCTCTTTCTGGTACTAACATTACTCACATAGTGGTATATTTGATGTTGTCTGACAACCTATTTTTTCTTCATTCTTTTTCTGTTTGTTTTTTTCTTTCAATTATATAGCTTCTATCTTCAGCCTACCTGATTATTTTATTCTTTTATATAAAATCTTTTGGGTCCCTTTAATAACTTTTTCATTTAAGTTATTGTACTTTTAAACTCCAGAATATCCATTTGACCTTATTTTACAATTCCTATCTTTTTGTTGACATTCTTTCTTTTTGAGTCATTATTATACTTCCCTTTAATTATTTAAACATGGTTTCCTTAATTAGCCTTTGAATATAGTTCCTGATTTTTGAACATATTTCTAATTACTGTTTTGACGTCTTTGCTAAATCCAATATCAGGGTGCACTTAGAGACAATTTTTATTTACTGCTTTTTTTCTTCTAGCGTGCATCACCTTCTCCTATTTCTTCTCATATCTCAATTATTTTGTTGTTGAAAATAGCGCATAATAGATAACATATTGTAATAATTCTGGATTCTGAATTTTCCCCACATGTGTTGCTGCTGTGTTTTGTTTAATTACCTGCCTAAACACATTTATAGACTCTGTTTACCCAGCACTGTTACTGCTGATGTCTTTGTTTAGTGTTTTAAAAAATTATTGTTCTTATTTTTAAGCCTGAATCCATAGGGATCACTTGGTATTTGCATAGATTAATGACCAGTCTATGAATGGTCAGACATCTGTTCTCAAACATCTCAAGACAGTAAAGCTTCCATCCTCTGGCAATAGATCTGTGTGTCTGGGTGTGTGTGTTGGGGAGCATATTTGAAGTCCAGGTCATTTAAAAATGTGTATGCCCTGGATTTGTTTGCCTCTAGACTCCCTTGTCTCTTCTCTGCACACACAGGCTTACAGTCAGCCAATCTTACGTGGATAACCTGAGTCCTTTCCAGTTTTTTCTAGTCAAGCACATGGAGAGAGCTTATGAAGGCCCCCATGGTGGTCTTATTTTTCAGATCTTCCCGTTATATCTCTGAGTGATCTGCCCATCTGCTGCTTGTTCCAACCATGACTGTATCCTAAGACTGACTGAGCTGCTGGTCTTCCCTTGTTTGTTTGATACTTAGATGGCTAGTATTACTCACAGTGTTGCTGGTTGTGGAGTTTTATCATGCTCTGCTCCAAATCAGCCCCTCTGACAGTGAATATTAAGAGTTTCTCACCTTTTCCCACCTTAGTAGAACTACTTTATAGATTGAGCTGGGGCTGGGTGGGAAAGAACTAGACAAGCATGTCACACAGACTCCCACTATTCAGACTTGAAGCTCAGTATCTTTTCATGAATAGTCACGTGTCAGTGTAGTATGTCCTGTACTTGATTTTCAGAGGCCTGAGTGGGTTGGTTTTGACAATTGTATCCAGTTTTATCACTGCTTTTTTGGAGAGAGGAACTGCTGAACTATTCACTCCACCATACTGGAAGTCCCACCTCTGCACTGGTCATTCTTACTAGTTCCTCAGCTGATTCTGATGTGAAGTCAGGGTTGAGAATCACAGAGATAGGGTATGGTTACAGGAGGTTGAATCTTGATTTCACCTCATTCAATAAACACTTACTGAACACTATCAGGCACTGGACACAGTGCTGAGGATATAAATCTAACTTTTAGGCCATCCCTCTCCTTGAATAGTCACAGGAATGGAACAGAGAAGGAAATCAATAACGTACTGTAATCATGAGCATATGTGGGTGGGTGGTGCTGGGTTTGGGAGTAGTGTCAGCAAAAGACAAAGCCTATGCTGATAAGTTGTCATACTTTTTTCAGAAAGTAATATAGCCATTAAGTAGATCCATACTTAACATAAGCAGGCATAGTTACTCATCCTGAGGAACTAGGACAATTTTTCACAATTACATGAAATTACAATGATTATAAATATAACTTTGAAGAACTAGCATTTGACTTCATGTAAAGTTTAATGAGTTTCTTAACGCTTTATTTCTAATTGGACTGTGATGATTTCATAACCTGTATGTTTTGTGCTGTGCTTACTCACTCAGTTGCATTCGACTTTTTGTGAGATGTGAATAAATTCAGAAATAGCTTATCAACATCAGAGTCATTATGGGCAGTGTGACATGTTGTTGTGGTTTCTGAAGTGGGGAGTCCATGAAGGCAAGCCAAGGAAGTGTAGGAAGATATATTAGCACTTCTGTATTTAAAAAGATTAAATTTGGCCCTGAACATTTTTCTGTTATTTCATAAAGTGAGAATATTTATTCAGCAGTATATGTATAAAATTTATAAATAGACAGATATATAGGTGACAAGATCAAACATGTTTGGATTGAGAAGACTCAGACACGAAGTTGAAGGCCACTGGTATAGAGGAAAGAACATTAACACACATGGGTGCTGGTCATAGTTCACCTACCAACTTGCTGGGTAAAACTGGGCAAGTTACAAAGACACTCTAGGTCTTCTACATCTATAAAGCAAGGAGGGTTGTATAAATGTCACTGAGAGCTCTTCCAGTCCAGTGATTCTATAGTAGTTTTGTTCTTGCTTTTCCTGTCAAGAATAATTATGAAGTTATATGAGCAGAAGGTTATGTTGTTGTTATTCAGTATTTGAACTGGATGAAGTGCAAGTTTATTTCTGAGTCCCTGGAACATTTCTAGAGAGATATTTCTCCTGGGCTACATCCCTTCTCTATGGCGCTGCTGGTCATAGATGTGACGATGTCAAACAAACCATGATATATCCTTAAATTCTACTAACTTTAGGCATATTAACAGAGGACATAACACAATTAGTAGTAGAGTACAGGTAGATGTACCTAGACACAGTTATGTGTGGGTGCACCTGCACACACAAATCAATCCTTACCTATAGTTTCAAAACTTACCTGAGTTTCAGGGGCTTCCCAGGTGGCTCAGTGGTAAAGAATCCACCTGTCAATGCAGGAGACATGGGTTTGATCCCTGGGTCAGGAAGATCCCCTGGAGAAGGCAATGACAACCCCCTGGAGTATTCTTGCCTGGGAAGTCCCATGGACAGAGGAGCCTGGAGGGCTACAGTTCATAGGGTCGCAGAGTCAGACACGACTTGGCAACTAAACACAATAGCTTATTTTCACTGCCTTCATAAATTGAAATTCAGAAAGAATCAAGATTTAAGACACAAAGAACATTAAATATAGTTTTAATAGTTAAAAGACCACGTTGATTCATGCATACAAAACTTCAAGTGTCTACTCAGAAACTGGCTTTTGAGACAGGATTATTTTCAAAATTTAGATGCAACTAAAAGCCCAAGAGGTTAGCAAGCCTTTATTTAGCTCTTTGATGTAACTTCAAAGAAATTCAAATTTAAAAAAGAAATTTAAATTTTACATTTTCTATTGAACTCCTTTAAAGACATTATTTGACTTTAAAATTTGATAGAGTAAGATGTTAGGTTTCCGTGTTCTTGGGAAAGAACAATTGATGGCTTTTCTTCACATAATTAGTTACACAATTATTGCATAGTCAGTTACTTAAAACTTCATTGAGTTTTAAACTCAATCAGATGAAGATGTCTTCTCAGACATCTTTGATAAATGACTTAACATTACCAAATACTCTGTTAGCACAGTATTTTAACATTTAATCCTAAACACACTCTTCTTGTTAGCTTGAAGAAACTTTAGAGAGCATAGTAAATGTTTGATATCTTCCAAGTACTTTGGATTTTCTAAATAATACTATATAATATATAAAATCACAGTCCTTTTATGAAGTCTTTTGTTCCAAATGAAATATGACATAAAAACTAATGATAATCCCAGAAATCTTTACTATAAAGTTCAACTATTAAAAATTGTCTGCTATGATTTACCTGTGAGAATAGAATAATCACATTCTGGCACATTGTATGTAACAAATGCTTCATTTGAAAGATTTATCTTAAAGGGAAAAATGACTGAAGAAAAGGAACAACAATACAACAAAAAGAATGACAAATCATGACTTTTATTAAAGGATAATTGATTTACAGAATTTTGTTGTTTTCTGTCAAACATCAGCATGAATCATAGTAATACATATGGCCTCTTTTAATATAAGCAAACATTGAAAATATTCCCATGAGGATATGAGTGTAGACAGTAGAATGAAAATAAATAGTAAAAAAGAGCAAAAATAGAGAAATGAGAAAAATTAGAAAATGCAAATGTTCTATAAATAGAAAAAAAGAAGCTCAAACTCCATAATTAATTTTATTTTGTATAGTAATGGAATTAAAAGAGTGATGGAAAATACCACTTTAAACTTAGACCTGTATTAGCACAGCCTGTACTTTGTAACTCACTAAGGGTTTAGAATGCAATCATTTTGCTGTTGCTTGGAACAGCCACCCAGGAACAAATTTCACTAACCCTTCCAACTGGTAACCAATCCACAAGCTTGAATTCAAGGTTCTAACCTTTAGTGTTAATGCTGATCATAGAAGAAGAGCTACATATTCACCCCGGGGGAGGGGCGGTTCGTTGGGGAGGAAGAGGTCTGTCATTTCCGTGCTACCCCTCCACTCCGGGAATTAAAGCCAGTAGCCCACCATATACTCCCAGGTCCGGAATCACTGTACTCCCAGGGCATTCTAGCAGCCCAAGAGTTCTGTGTTGCTTGCTTAGCAGAGGATAAGTTTGTTTGCATTATTGTGTATCCATTTTGTACTATGTACATGCACTGTCTTCTTTTGATCTAAGTAATTCCTGCTTTTCCTAATGTTTTTTAAAGATTGAGAAACAATCAAGGTTTGGACTTTGGAAGGTTTTTTCTGTTTTAACCAGGCAGCTTGGTTTTTCCATGCCACACCATTCACATGCTTCATTTTCTTTTCCAATTTTCTCGACACCAGGGACCTTTTTTAAAATATGTATTTCTTATTTTTAATTGGAGGGTAATTGCTTTTCAATATTGTGATGGTTTCTGCCATACATCAACATGAGTCAGCCATAGGTATATATCCTCTCCCTCTTGAACCTCCCTCCTACCTCCTTCCCCACCCCAGCCCTCGAGGTTGTCACAGAGCACTAGCCTTGGGTTCCCTGCATCATACAGCAAACTCCCCTGGCTATCCGTTTCACATATGGTAACGTGTATGTTTCAATGCTATTCTCTCAAATCATCCCACCCTCTCCTTTCCCCTCTGTGTCCAAAATTCTGTCCTTTATGTGCGTGTCCTTTGCTGTTGTGTGCATAGGATCATCCCTACCATCTTTCCAAATTCCATATATTAGAGATCTTTTTAATATTAATTTTCAATTTCAGAATCAATTCAAGTCTATAGAAAAATTGCAAAGGTCATACAGAGAGTTTCTGTACGATTTCTTATTGTGACTTTCTGTCATTGCAATGGAGATGAGAGACCTTTAACCTGAGTCCATGGACTGACTTCAGACAGTCCACAAACTCCTGGAATTTATGCCAAATTCTGCATTTGAATGAAAATGCACTTCATTTCATCCAAGAACTATATAGATTAAGATTGTACTTTTAATGTCATCAATCCTTTTCTCTAGGTGCAATCTCAGTTGTCTTGTTTCCCACTCTAACGCATTTTTTGCTTTATTAGAACAATAGCTGACTCCAAGCATCACAGGCACCAGTGTGCATGGGTGGATTTTTGTGTGTACTACAGCATCATCAAAAGATTCTTTATCAAATTTGTAATTTTCCGAGTAACTTGATGCTGTGTATTCATCTAAAATATATTAATTCTGTTGTTTAATGAGCTCAATGTTCTTTCAAATGGAATTTGCTACATTATACAAAAACCTGAAGTTCAACCTCAAGGTCCTGCTTCAGAATTGCCTGGGCTCTCAATACAGAAAATTTGCTTTATTTTTGTTTATTAATCCTCTGAAAGCGTTTGGATGCACAATGTATCCAAACTATTCATGTCGGCTGCCTACATTTCCAACATAAACTTAACAGCAAAGATTATTCAGAAACATTACCAAAGCACAGCTGCTTTCCCCTGAAACTTTAATGAGAAAAAGCCATGAAATTACCACAGACCTATTTTTCTTATGTCTGGATAGAGTGCATTATGTGAGGTCATTTTCACTCTATTTTAGTTCTAAAGATAGAAGATAATTATAACATTAGCCATCTAGGAGTCTATGCAACACTCCTAAATTTAAAACTTCTAAACATTTTTTAAATTATTGACTAACATTAGGGTGTTTTTTGTCAGACTTACAGATTCCAGTCTGATGTTAGATTATTCATCCAAGTTGAGCCCCCAAACAAAGAGAGCCAAGAAGAGCCTTCTCTCTGGAGAGGAGAAAGAAAATCTGCCGAGTGACTACATGGTGCCTATTTTCTCAGGACGGTACGTATGGATTCTCTCCCTGGATCTGATTTTTAGAAAGTGGAGAGAGATGTCCCTGGTGGAACTATTTAAAATTAAGACCCCATGCTCCCAATGCAGAGGACATGGGTTTGATCCCTGGTCAAGGGACTAAATCTCACATGCTGAAATTAAGAGTTTGCATGCCACAGTGAAGATCAGGGATCCTGCATACCGCAAGTAAGACCCAGTGCAGACAAGTTAATTAATTAATTAATTTTAAAAAGAAGTGGGGAATAAATGTTTTCAGGTAGTAATAATAACATCAGCTATCATTTACTGAGCATTTACTTTGTACTGGTTGAGAAAAGTCTGAGAACCTCGGAACTGTGCATAGTGGGAGATGTGATCATTGTGAAAATGTTTGCCATTACATAGGATGGCTGTATGACAACAGAGATTATGATTAGAGACTTATTTCTAATTATGTAACTAGTTGAAACTAGAAGCAGAGTATTGGATGCTAGTGATTGGACACTATACAGTTGCTATAGTTAGGGCACAAAGAAAGGTTAAAACTATAAAATATTGGGTGAACTAAAAGAAAAAAATCAAATGATACATTTAGGTAAACTGGTTGCCAGTGTGGTTTTAATTATTATTCATTAAGAAGTAAAAAAATCCTTAGATAACATAGACTAACTAAAAGCATTGCAGGCATAGCTTGAATGCCTGGCTTATATTTGTTAAATATAAAATAGATTACTATTTATTTTGAGATAAAATTCAAACAAAATAATCACTAAGTCACAAGTCTGTGTAATGCCAAATTTCTGTTTATAATATAAACAATTTTGAATGATAATATATACAAAGAAATCTTGAACAGAGACTTGTCTAAGACACCAAATTAAAGTTTAACAGAGACTATCTGAGCCTTCCCTGTTTATTTTCCTTTGAATGGACATTATTCACAAAGCTAATGTGATGTTCAAAACAAGGTTGCCCTCTCTGGGCAAAAGCTATCAGGAAAATCAGTAGGCAATAACTCGTGATTTTTGGTGACCTACTTCTGTTTCCCTGCATTTTCTCTTCCCATCGATTTTGATGATTCCTTTCCCAATTGTTTCAGAGGCTGATGTCATAATTGCTGCAAACCTACTTAGGAAAGGGATAAACAATATTCTATTTTTAGCCTTTATTTTCTATCTTTGATTTTTTATATCTGATTTTTCAAATGGAACTTTATAGACAAACAGGCTTATATTGTGAAGTATGCATGCCCAGACTCAGCTTCTTCACAGTTGGTTTAATCACACCATATTCCTTTTAGGAGATGACTAGATTGGAGGAGAAAAATATTTAATTTTGTGCTTTAAAAAAAATCGTTTAAAAGTCATGTCAGCTTAGCATTAACCTATATGGCATGACTCTCCACATGTGTGGGCACAAAATGAATCTTCTCACTCTCTCCAGCTTCTTCCTGCCCTTTTCTCACCAAACCATTTTGTTCCTTCCAGACCAGTGTCAAGAATTATTTACAGAATAAGCTGTGATAGATGAAAGTTTGAATAAAAAATTTATATTATAGGTTTTATTTCCAGTTCTTCATTTTTTATATGGAGCCATCTCCTATATTCTATTACTATGAAGATAACACTTCATAATGATGTTCATTAACATCTAAGAGAATGGGAAAGTAATGAACATTTGTTGAGTACCTGTTGTTTGCTGGAAATCATTGTAAGTGCATTATATATAAACAATCCTTCTAAGTCCTCCATTCAGCCCTGGAGTGGTATTAGTATGTCAGTTTTTTGCACAAGGAAATCAAGGCACTTGTAATGGTTGAGTTGAGAGTCTCCCTAGGACTGGAAAATGCAAATATAGTACATTTTTGGAGAATACGATTTCTTCTGGATGGCACTTGAAAATTCCACTTCTTACAGTCTAGGTAGGGCTTCCCAGGTGACACTAGTGGTAAAGATCCCAGCTGTCAATGCAGGAGACATAAAAGACATGGGTTAGATCCCTGGTTGGGAAGATCCTCTGACGGAGGGCACAGCAACCCACTCGGGTGTTCTTGCCTGGACAGAGGAGCCTGGTGGGCTATAGTCCATAGGGTTGCAGAGAGTCAAAGAAGACTGAAGTGACTTGGCACACATGCACCGTGTAAGTAGAGCTAACTTTATGTCACCAACAGGTTTTAAATTGAGATAGAGGATTGCTTTTGATGTTAGCATCATATTCTTGCTCTTATACCCAGATTATAGCAGGGTTATCGCTGACATGCACATATGCACTTACTTAAAGGCAAATGTCCTTGCTGTTCTGGGTCACAAATATATTTTTAAGTGTACTTGAGTTTTCCTAATTGCAGTTGCCGCCCTCTTCCCCACCCCCAACCTCCATGTCCTGTGGCGTGTGGGATCTTCCTGGATCAGCGGTCAAACCCATGTCCCCTGCATTGGCAGGCTGATTCTTATCCACTGTACCACCAGGGAAGTCCCGCATAACCTTTATTATTTTGGAAAGGAAACTGCTAGGCATAAGGATCACACATACATTTATAGCTTATTTATGTGTGCAGCAGCTCTGGGTAATGCATTCTGTCATCTGAGTTACACAATCCAGATAAAGCACACTAGTCATAAATCAGGATCCCAGTCACGCAACTGTCTGTCATTTTACAATGCTGTCTTCTCTAGAAGGAAGTCATAAATTAATATTTTATTACAGACTAAACTGTGTTTATACACACTAAGGAAACCAAAGAAATTATATTGGGCAAGTTACCTTACTTCTCTGTGTCTTGTTACCATATGTCTAAAGTAGAAAGGATACAGTTTACTTCGAAGGGTTGTTGTAGGGGAAAATGAGATAATTTATGCAAACAGCACTTGGTAGAGCACCCTGGCCACAACAGGTATTACTATTGTCGTCATCATTTGTTAAGGTGAAGGTCACGTCCATGTGTGAAGAGTTAGCTCCTATGGGCCAGTGTTTTGTATGTCAGGTTTTCCTTGGGCACAGTGTACAACATCTGCGGTCTGGTGCTTTGAACTTGGCAAAATTGGGCAATCTTATCACTGACATCCACAATAACCATATTTTGCTCTTATTTTATTTTAGCCAAGTGCATGTCAGTGGAATTACAGACACGGAAGAGCAAAGAATTAAAGAAGCTGCTGCTTACATAGCCCAGAGGAATCTCCTTGCTAGTGAGGAAGGCGTAACAGCCAGCAAGCAGTCCTCAGTATCTAAGCAGTCCGTGTCCACGCTTCACCAGGAAGAGGCCTTTGAGAAGAAGTCAAGGAAAGTTGCCATTCGAGAAAAGGCGGAACAGCTGTCACTGAAAAAAACGGTAAGAAAAGACAATTTAACATAACTTACAAAAGTATAAGTGCCACCACTACATATAAAATGGGCTTCCCTGGTGGATCAGATGGTAAAGAACCTGCCTACAATGCAGGAGACCTGGGTTCAATCCCTCGGTTGGGAAGATCCCCTGGAGGAGGGCATGGCAACCCACACCAGTATTCTTGCCTGGAGAATCCTGTGGACAGAGAAGCTAATAAGGACCTACTGTAGAGCACAGGGAACCCTACTTAATACTCAGTAATGATCTATATGGGAATAGAATCTAGGAGTGTTTACATGTATGTGCATAACTGATTCACTTTGCTGTGCAGCAGCAACTAATACAGCATTGTAAATCAACTAGACTGCAATAAAATTAATCTTAAAAAAGTAGAAATGCATGTAACATTGTGCATGTGTGTAATAAAGATTAATTAGTTTCAAATGAAGAAGTCTGTGGTCTTGTGGAGAAATAAGAAAAAAGGGGAAAAGACATCAAAATGTATAGTTCAAAGAAAGACAGACGTTATAGTTTTAAATTCTGTGAAATTTTAGGTTCTACAGAAATTAAAGTTCTTGAGAACCTTAAGAAATCTACCTTTGGAAAGTACAATATGTTGCTCAGGCTTAGAATGTTAAAAATTAAGTGATATGTCTGTTTTTTAAAAGGGATAAGGGGAGTTCGTTTGCTCCAAATACCAAAGTAAGACTCCAAATGGAAAAATGATCATTTTGATTTCTACATTTCATTTTTGTAGCACATGTTACTTTGGTTTCATGTCTTGATAATTTTTTTTCAGTTAGAAGAAACTGAGGCATTTCATAAAAAGTTGAATGAAGATAATCTTCTCCATGCTCCTGAATTTATCATTAAACCTCGTTCCCATACTGTTTGGGAGAAAGAAAATGTAAAATTACACTGCTCCGTAGCCGGCTGGCCAGCACCTCGTCTCACATGGTACTCTATCTTTTTGAAAGCTTCTCATAGAATTGATTACTCAAAGTTAATTTTAAATCCTGTGAAAACATGTGGATTTATGAACATGCAAGAGTCAGTGAAAGCATCTGTAAGTTCGAGTAAATTTTTTTAAATAGTGAAGAAAGAATATATGCATGGAAGGAAGAATGATTTTGCATCCATTATAATTTATTATGATACTTTATAGTTCGTCTTATACAAATGGGTCTTTATCTTATATAAAGTGTTAAAATTTAGTCAGCATATTTATTTGGTAACATTTTGTGATGAAAAGCAATGCCGCCTTTTAGAGAAATAAAGCCCAGAGGGCTTCATCTCTAGTCCTTATGTGAGCTGAGGTCCTAGTTTCTAAAGCCAAATAAAGAAGGGGATGGGATGGGGATCTATTTCTAATAGGAGGTCTGAAGAAACTTTCATTCCATAAAGAAGAAGCTCCCCTTTTTTTCTGTCCATTATATATCCTATTGCAATTGTCAATGACTTGGTAACCCCTAAAATCAGAACTCATATGGCATGAATGTCTGCCATGGAGAGCAGGAATCTGAAGAGGACTGTAAGCCAGTTTTAAAAGGTGTTTTCCGTCTTATTCTACAATGTGGGTATTTTGCATGCTGCTTTCTTACTCTCAGGAGGGTGTCGCAGAATAAACGCTGCAGAGAGTGGCACTGTTGCCCACAGGGAACCAGCTCCTTCTCCCTTTTCTGTCATTTCTAATGTTGTTTGGACACCTCGTTTACATAATGGAGGCTAACAAGATAAACCCTTACCTAAGGTTATTCTTAAGGAGCAAGTGGTGAGTTGTTTTTTTTTTTTTTTAATTCACCTATAATATCAACCTGCCTGTGACCAAACTGGATTTACATACAGTTTTTCTTGTACATAAACTTTTCCCAGGGTTCTTGAGTTTGAAAGTGAGAGAATGAAAAACAAAGCCAGTTATTACCAAGATAAATAATTTATAGTAAACAAAGATGAGACGTGTAAGAACATATTTCAATGAAAATGAAGTTTAAAAAAACCAATTTCCAAGCTTTAAAAGTATAAGTATACTATCGTAACCTGGGCTTCCCTGGTGGTTCAGTTGGTAAAGAATCCGCCTGCAATGCCGGAGACCTGGGTTCGATCCCTGCATTGGGAAGGTCTCTTGGAGAAAGAAATGGCAACCCACTCCAGTGTTCTGGACTATACAGTCCATGGGGTTGGAAAGAGTTGGACACGACTGACAAACATAGTAAGCTAGGAATCTGTTCATCTTTACCCCCTGCCTTTGTCTCTGCCTATTGGGTTACATAGATTGGCCTATAAAAGGGACATTTCCTCTTAAAAACTGATTACTTTTTACCTCAGAAAAAATTCAAACTTTCCTGTAGAAATTCATAAAGAGGGACTTCCCCAGCAGCCCAGTGATTAAGACTCTGCCTTCCAAAACAGGGGATGGGGATTCAATCCCTGGTTGAGGAGCTAAGATCCCAGAAGTTGTGTGGTGTGGCAAAAAAAAGAAAGAAATACATAAAGAATAACAAAGTTTTAGCTCCAAGAAATATTACTTGATGAGTAAAAAAATTCCTCATGTTTCATGAATTAAAATGTACTACTGGTAAATGAATACTTGGAGTCTTTAAGTAGATATATTTATTACACAGTGTCCTATCTCTGTTTTCCTGATTTTTAAACATCAGAGTTAAAGATGACTTTCAGAAGAATACAAAGTGATCTCTGTAAGATAAATATTAATTTCTTAAGCATTTACTGATTCTGTGAGATACACAGTCACTAGAATACAAACATACCATATACCACTGATGTCACTAAGCCAGAGTGATGAGGTTCCACAAAGGCAGAGCTCAAATCCCATTGGAGATTGAACTCCTCACATGGTGTTCTTGGGCTGAAAAAGGAGTAATTTAAAAACAAACAAAAAGATATAAACTCCACTGAAAAAATATGAGATGACTAAACTTGGCAACTCTTAAAATTCCAGTCAAATTTAAAAATAGAAATACTGTCAGTTTTTAGTTACCCTCACTAATGGGGCTGGGAGTATGATTAATCCCTCAAATCTTTCATGTTTGGCTTTGAAGTATTTATTTCCTTAACATGTGAATTTTATGGCATCAGGGCTCATTTTAATCAAGACAAAAGCACAGAGACAAGATTTGTCTCAGGAAGGACTGGAAGGCTGTTCGTTGACTGGGACAAGACTTCTCTAGTTCCTGCACCCCCTTCAGTGCTTGGAGAACCCAAATCAATTCTGTTCAGAAACTCTTCCAGGAGGGACAAATCAGAGCACTTCACACAAAGCCCTGTTGCCTTACAAGTCAAGTGTGAAGTAAATATGAAAACAAAAGAATCAGTGGACCACTAAGAAAATAGTTCACCTTCCTTTAGCGAACAAGGTTTGCCCCTGGATAAAGCTGAAATTTGGACAATCAGCTAGCAGATAGCTAAGAACTGGCTCTGGCAATAGCTAAGGTCAGGTTTTGTGGGGCAGGAGGGTTATACAATTTGAGGAGCATCCTTTATAAAAAAAAGGTTATAAAGTTAGTTACATGCATTAGTTCATAAGGGGACCTGTGCTGATGAGAGATCCTGCAACTTCAACTTCACTAGTTTCAAGGTAAATCCACCTCTGGAAGTAAATTTCATGTGGGATTAATATATTATACCTTCCTGGATGTGTTGCCTTTTAAAAAATAACCATTGAATGAAGCTCTAATTTGCTTTGCAAGCTGCTGGTCCAGATTACGCAATCTTCAGTGAGCATCCTCCCCCTCAATGAACAGAGAACCCACAACTCAAGCGAGAACCAAGATGTTGGTAATTAATTTGCTGGCCTTGATGTCTCTTTGGTACCGAGCTGCCACCTCCTGGGCCTGACTCTGAGTACAAGTATGAGAGAAACCATTGAGAATGACCTTCCTGAATAGAAGAAGGTCAAGTACAGAAACAAGTTTCCAATGCTGCTGAGGGCAGTTGTGCTGTCTCCACTTGAGCCTTTAGGTCCTAAGCCACATCTTTCCAAGTCATGTGTGCCCTGGGTCTGACTCCCTAAGACTCCTTTCCAAGGAACGTTCAGTTCCAGGTTTCCACTGGCACCCTCAGGCCATGGAAATCCCTGAGGCTGAACAAATGATATCAACATACTGCAGCTGCCCTTCAGCCAGCCCCTGCATACTGACTAAATCTGGATGGAGTCTAGAGCGTACCTGAGGAGCGCTTACTGACAGGCGGGCCCATCACTCATCACCATCACTCATCACGGCCAGGTGCAGAGATGCTGAGCAGCACTGCCCTATTCCCAGTTCACCTTCAGAGCAGAAGGAAGCCTGTGGGCCCTGGGTGCAGGAGAAAAGTTAGTTGCAAAAGACACAGCAGTGAAGCTGGCCATCCAGAAGGAGGGCTAGCCAACAGAGAAGGAGAAATATATATGTGGTGAAAAACCAGTTGTTTAATTTAATAGGTTACATTTATATAATAACTTGTTTATAGGCAGTATACTGTTGTAAAGGGGGGAGGAAAAGCATTTATGCTTGTATCTTTATTACCTGCATAAAGAAGCTCTGAATGGACATATAAAACCTAAGGAGAACAGTTAGCTGTGGGGAGAAGCTGGGCAGAAGGCAGACAGGCGTGAGAAAAGAGAATGTTCCCTGGGCACCCCTATATTTTCTGATTCTTGGATCATATGCTCGCATTGCCTGGTCAGATTGTAAGAAGCTATATGAAATAGGGGAGAAAAGTTCTCTTTAAAAGAAAGAGAATTAAATTAGTTGCACCGCCTCTTTTTTTAGAGAGCCAGATTTAATTGCATTTTGATCCCAAAGTCTAGATTGATTTTTGTCAGTGGAAATTGGGATTATATAATCTGCAGGGAGCCTCATGCCAACTCCTGGAACAATATATTGTTACTATCACGTAACGCTCATGTGTTCACACACTCAGTGTCCTTGTTTTCGGATTTATATGTGGATCCTGGGCTACAGTCCATAGGGTTGCAAAGAGTCGAATGTGGCTGGAGCAACTTAGCACCTGGGTTAGATCCTCAGGCAAGACACTTAAAAGACATATTTGAAATTCTTCACATTATCCCTGAAGTCATTGCCACTTCAGGGACAGTGTGAAGACAGACACTTAAAGAAACTTGTCATTGAACATGATCATAGTTCAAAACCTAGGGATAAGATAGTATGAGAAATGTATTTTAAGAAGAGTCTGGAAATTTGGAAAAGTCTTATTTTATTTTTGCAAATTATGAGAATTCATAAATTCCATAGTAGAATTAACAGATGAATTTTTTACAAGATTAGAGTTATTCACAATGTATTTAAATTTAGCAATTACTGCCATATTATTGTAGGAAAACAACCTGCATTTAAAATATTAAAAATTATTTATAATTACTTTTGAAGTATAAGGGTTTGGGATTTTATTTTAGATTTTTCTTATTTACAATCCAAATTCTATGCTAATAGAAGAGTTAGCTCTCAGCTAATTGGTTTTCAAAGTGAGTAATGGCTGTTTGTTCAAAACAATAGGGTTGCATTCTAACCACACTTTTGAGGGAAGGGGATTCAACGTGATAGAGATCATCTTGGCAGCATTATTTGCTGACAAAGAAAAGTTAGAGTGAAGTCCTTTTGTTTGACCACATTTTACACTGCCAAAGAGCTTTCACTGTAACCCCTTGTTATCAAATTCAGCCTAGTATCCAGACAGACATTTGTTTGGGGAAATTAAGTGTATGTTTTACATACGTATATGAAGAATATTATTCTAGAAGTAATGTGTAACAGAAGTTCATTAACTAGTCGTTCTTACACTTCACATGAAAACGATGTGGAAAAGGGTGTACATCTAAATACTCACAAGAATTTCAGAAACCTGATAAATAGTCCCAGGGTATAGATTACTCTCTAAAATTAGCCGATGAGTGGCCAGTTTGGAATTTCACTTTCCAGAAATAACAAGCTGTGAAGTGTACACAGAGCAGGCCTCAAATTCTCCTTCTCTGCTCTGATTTGATACTGAAGACAGTCAATCACAAGTGGCTCTGAACCTGAGTGCCTCGCAAGGTGAATTCCTTGGAGAACAGACTTGAATAGCTTCCTCATTTAATCCTTGTGTGCTGCTTTAAAACAGGCACTTCTAAAAAAAAAACAAAAAAAACAAAAACAGGCACTTCTTACACTGACATATAGAGTCCCAGTGGAGAGAAAATGTGTGTGTGTGTGTGTGTGTGTGAGAGAGAGAGCGAGAGAGAGAGAGAGAGAGAGCGAGAGAAATCTATTTCAAGCGGTCACATTAGAAAACTGAGGGAAAGGCATTGAGATACTAAGTCACACAGGACTGGAATAGTGGTCCCCAGACTCTGGGATCTAGAGCCTGATGATCTGAGGTGGTGCTGATGTAATAATAACAGAAATAAAGTGAACAATAAATGTAATGTGCTTGAATCATCCTGAAACCATCCCCCGCCCCCTGGTTTGTGGAAAAATTTTCTTCCATGAAACTGGTCCCAGGTGCTGAAAAGGTTGGGGACTGCTGGACTGAAGGACAAGGAAGGTAAAGCAAGCCTAAGAGCTGCAAATGCTATTTTAATTTAAACTTTATGGAAATATGAACATCATTTTTGGTCAGAAGCCAGATCAAGTGTCACTCAGTTGTTTGGTCAAGTAGCACCAGCCACACACCTTTGGTGTGTTTTTTATATCTTCTTATGTTGGGAAGAAATACTGAAAATACCCCAGCACAAAGAAAACTGAGCAAAACGAAGCTTCTGAGTCGACTGTGAAATGACCTAAACCGATTCAGTCAGGAGAACATGCTCATGATTAATGTGTTGGACCCTGTCATTCATCCAAACTAGGAATGTTCCAAATTAAGAGCAGCCAGCAGATTGCTTTTTACAGCCCATCTCTGATCAAACAGTCCTGTCCGCCTGGAGCCCTGTGGAGGGCCAGCTGCCTGAGGCCGTTTGTGGACTGTCAGAAACAGCTAGGAATGATTCCCAAGGGAGGGGCAGAAGGCTGTGCCCCTACACCTGCTACACAGCTGCGATTCCCAGTCCACCCTCCCGTTTCACATCCAAGGAAACCAAGACAAACAGCCTCAGCATACCTTCTTCATCTGCACTAATTTTAAATTATCCGTATCATGAAGGATGGATTTGTCAGAACTCTGTTCCTTTGCCAAAATTCAAGAAGCACAATTGAATTTATGATGTTACCCAATGACTCTGTTCAGTCCAATTTAATAAACACTGCCTAATATTTTCCTGGGATGGCTGCTTCCTTGAGAGTGGGAATAGAAATCAATACGGATCAGACAGAATCCGCATCTTCAAGGCACTCATGGTTTAGCAGAAGTGACACTTACCCAACCATAATTTGATTAACGTTATACCTTCCCATTTGAACCAAGTAACACTGATGTGAAGAGGAGGGAATGATGTTGTGTGGAATTTCAGGGCGGAGATTATTGAAGTGGCATTTGATCAGAGCCTTGAAGGATGAGTTGGAATTTTGCTAGGTGGAGAATGGTGTATTTTTTAAAGTGTAGAAAAGGGTGCATTTTAGGGACATAGGGCGTGAGTGTGAGTGTGTGTGTGTGTGTACACAAGCTGGGGAGAGGAAAGAACTGGCTGAAGATTATTTCCTTTCTCTTTCCCTTTCTATAGCTTTCCTTGCTCCCAAATCTGCTTATAACCATGTCCAAAAATCTGAAGAAATAAAATGCAGCTAAATAGAGAACGGGGCTTCCCCGTTGGCTCAGTGGTAAAGAATCCACCTGCTAAGCAGGAGACGTGAGTTTGATCCCTGGGTCGGGACGATCCCCTGGAGAAGTTAATGGCAACACACTCCAGTATTCTTACCTGGAAAATCCCACGGACAGAGGAACCTGGTGGGCTACCGTCCCTGCGGTGGCAAAGAGTTGGACATAACTTAGTGACTAAACAGTAACAACAAATAGAAAACAGTTGGAAAATGGAAGCATCCCATGTTGTTGGGAGCCAGACCTCCTGGGTTCAGATCTCAGCTCTGCTGTTTTAGCTGTTAAAGCTGGGGCAGGCTACTTAACCATTCTGTGCCTGAGTTTTTTCATCTGGAGAATGATGTTAAAAGTAGTAGCACTGGGAATTCTCTGGTGGTCCAATGGCTGGGACTCTGAGCTCCCAATGCACGGGGCCCAGGTTCAATCCCTGGTTGGGGAGCTAGACCTAGACCTAGACCTCGTGTGCCATAGCTAAAGATACTGTACGCTGCAACTAAGAGCCAGCACAGCCAAATAAAAAATATATTTATATTCTTTAAAAAGTAGTGCAACCTTATGTGGTTGTTGTGAGGACTGAATTTACTAATCTAGACATAAAGTACTTAGAGCCTTTCCCGACTCTCAGTAAATACTCTGTTTCTATTATGGTTATTAGCATTATTTGTGATAACTATGCACAGGAAGTGGAATGTCTGAAAAGGAAACAAATGAAATTTAGCTCCCCTTTTGGGCAGAAAATGGCTTAAGCAGAAAAGCTAGGTCCAGCACCATCGCTGCTGGCTACTGAGAACATGAGGCTTCTCTGGTGGCTCAGACAGTAAAGAATCCTCCTGCCAGTGCAGGAGCTGCAGGAGACTTGGGTCCGATCTCTGGGTGGGGAAGCTCCCCTGGAGTAGGAAATGGCAACCTACTCCAGTATTCTTGCTTGGAGAATCCCATGGACAGAGGAATCTGGCTGGCTACAGTCAATGGGGTTGCAAAGAGCTGGACACAACTGAATGACTGAGCACGCACTGAGAACATGAGGATGTGGTGATGAATCAAGGTTCAGACTCAGGGGCCAGTGTCTCAGGAGCGGCCCCTCCAGGGAGCCCCTGCCTCTCAAGACTGAGCGGCTTCGCCAGGAATCGGCAGTCAGTAAAAGGGACTCTTTTAAGGTTCTATTTATCGGTAGTTTTCTTTCATGACTGATATTCTAAGTTCTTCCGAGCTGAGAGCTATGTTTGCTCATGACAGAATAAAACAAATATAATGAGCTTTCCATGCAATGACAAGGTTTTGAACAATGTTCAGGAACGTCAGTGGGAAGGATGTTTTGCTTTCATCCTACACGGACAGCCAACAAAAAACCCACTCAAAGCCTTCCTCTCTGTTGTGTCAACAATGGTTGTCTTTCTTTTCATTTTCAAGTTCATCTATTGAAGTATAATATGTACACAAAATAGTGTGGCATGGCATATAAATGTAGACCTTTGATTAATTTTTGTAGACCACCTACACCCAGGTAACAAGCACCAAAATCAAGAAATCAAACATTATCAACACCCAAGGGACCGCCTTCATCCCTGCCCCTTGCTCTGACTTCTAGCAGCATTAATTGATCTTTTCTTGTTTTGTACTTTACATAAAAACAATCATTATGCTCTTTTGTATCTGGCTCTTTCCACTCAAAATTATGTATGCAAGATTCAAACACAAGGTTGGGAATGGCCAACTTCTTGAGTGTAGTTTTTGTAACGGAGGAGGGAAGCACATTCATCAAGAAAGTTTATGATACTTGTAATGAATTTTATTTGCATTTATTGAGCAGACTCTGCTATTGACCTCTGTGCTACGTCTACAGATGTTTTTTCAAGAAGAACAATTGTGTGTGTGTTAATCATGAAGCTGTTTACACCTCAACTTACTTCACCTCGTTTCCATTGTCCCATAGGTATAAAAACCAGGTGCCAATAAATGTCCAGGCACATCCTGAAAAGTATGTCATCGAAAGCCGATATGGAGTGCACACTCTGGAGATAAATGCGTAAGAAACATCACGGTCTGTGTGTGTTGCTGACAATTGCTTGGCGGGGGGTTCTCCCCTCTTCCTCCCTACACGGTGGTATCAAGATGGGGGACAGTCCCAAGTATTGCTTCTCTTGGTGCACACCTATGAGTGATAATCATGACATTCTTACCAAGCCCATGTTACTGCCCAAAGTGATCTTTTGAATTTAGTCAAAGATGATGAGGAAAAATTCATTTGTATCTATTTAAACTTTTGTATGGGCTTCCCAGGGGCTCAGTGTTAAAGACTCTGCCTGCCAGTGCAGATGACTCAAGTACGATCCCTACGTTGGGAGGAAATGGCAATCCTCTCCAGTATTCTTGCTGAGAAAATCCCATAGACAGAAGGGTCTGAGGGGCTACATAGATCTATGGGGCCGCAAAGAATCAGACACGACTGAGCAACTAAACAATCCTTTTATGTACTTTAGAGTTCTTCTCAGGTATTACCAAGAAAAATCACTTACAAAATAGGCATTTATATTCAGCTGTCTTCTCAGAGTCCCAGATCTGCACCAGCATTATACACATTTGCCTTTAATCAGTGTAGACCAATGAAGTTTGAGGTGGGTGACACTGAATGTAAGCTGGACCTAGAGAAGTTGTTTTTTCCTTCAGCTCACCAGAAACTGTGTGGAAACTATGTGCCCATTCTGTCAACCTGTAGATGGATGCAGGGCCTGACATTGAGATATTTTTTTAAAGCAAATCAACAGCAAAAATTTTAAAGCAGAATCCACATCAAAGTTGCTAGGTCTTCAAAGGTGCATCATGTCTCCTAACATGGTTTTGAAATCCAAGCCTACTAATGTGGATGAAGAAGTTACACAAGCTCCCAGCATTTCCGGTTCAAATAAAACGATGACATGCTGCAAAGTCAAAGTAGAGTTTAAGTCATTCTAATCTCAGGAGATATATAGCTTTCTCAGATCAGAGAGGTTGGCACAGGTCATACTTGGCTTCAAGCAGAACCCTGAGACCCTGGGATTATCGCCAAGCAGGGACCCCTTCATAAAGACCCATCCATTCTGTCAGTTGGTGATTCATCCAAGTCGGCAGCGAGCTGTGTAGTTGCTTTATAATTAAGTATCTATGGAAGAAGCAACCATATTGACCCACCTGGGATTCTATTTATGTCTGTAAAATTTCAACAAGAACTAAAATGTCATCAATGAAACTAAAGAAGAACAGTGAAGAACACGAACCCTGGCAATGATAAAACAGCTTGCATTGAAATTTTAGCCTGTTCATCTCTGCATGAGAGCCTTTTCTCTCTAAAGTGAAAGTGAAAGTCACTCAGTTGAGTTGACTCTTTGCTACCCCATGGACTGTAGCCCTCCAGGCCTCTCTGTCCATGGAATTCTCTAGGCCAGAATACTGGAGTGGGTAGCCGTTCCCTTCTCCAAGGGGATCTTCCCAACCCAGGGATCGAACCCAGGTCTCCCAAGACATCCCTGTGTCTGCATCATAACTTAGAGGAACTTCTGAATGGCGCTTCTTGTATTGTGTTGTGGGCCTGAACATTAAGAATTGAGGGACAGATAACTTGTTTGTACTTTGAGGCTAAAACAGAACCACACATTAGACAAACCTGAATCCGTTTGGGCATCTATAAGGAGAGGCTGTTTCTTTGTCTCTCCATCACACTATTACAGCCAGACTGAAACTCATCCTGAGGGAGGCCCCTCCAGGTCTTACCTGCTACAGAGGTACATGACCAGACATTTTCTGCCCAGATACAACTTTAAACCAATTTTTCATCACACTGTTCATGCTCTATATACTCAACACTTCGTTGGCTTTTATTTTTGGACATTTTAAATTAACTCAAGCTAGGGTCATAGTAGACTATAGCTGTTGGTATGTAGATCTATTGGCCTATGTAAAATCCCGCAGGGAACTTGATTAGAAAGTGTAGCTTTGTCAAGAGTCCCAAAGAGCGGTGTGTTAACCAATGACGTGCTATGTGTTGTGTTAGCAAAGAGATCCTTGACAAAACAGTCAGGAGTTATATCAGCCAGCCTTATCTGTTGAGACGGAACCCGTGGGTACCGAGGCCTCAGCATACTACTCCATTTTACCTAAATCAGGGGTCCCCAATCCCCCAGCTGAGGACCAGTACCTGTCCCGTTCCACGGTTGTTAGAATCGGGGTGGCACAGCAGGAGGTGAGCAGTGGGCAAGTGAACTAAGCTTCATCTGCCGCTCCCCATCGCTTCCATTGCTGCCTGAACCAATAGCCCCCTGCCTCTGCCTGTGCCCGGTCCCTGGAAAAATTGTCTTCCATGAAACTGGTCCCTGGTGCCAAAAAGGTTGAGGACCACTGACTTAAGGGACTTGAGCCTCCTTGGATTTTGTTATCCACGGGGGTCCTGGAACCAGTCCCCTGCAGACACTGAGAGATAACTGTACCAGGAGTGTCACTGCACCGGGCACTCATCCCATCCCTTCTTTCAGGTGTGATTTTGAAGACACGGCTCAGTACCGGGCCTCAGCGATGAATGCCAAAGGAGAAGTTTCAGCGTATGCTTCCGTTGTGGTAAAGAGTAGGTTTGCTGGACTTGTTTCATTCACAGTGTATTTTAAAAAAATTTATTCTCACTGCTAACATATAAACAGGTCAAGAAGCAGTTGTCAAGAATTGCTGCTTTCTTTTCTAGGATACAAGGGAGAGCTTGATGACACTCGCTTCCATTCGGGAGCATCCACCTACCCCCTCAGCTGTAAGTCTGAAAATATTTTTGCTGTGTCATCTCTGTACAATACTGTATAATAAGCTATTCCATAACACTGAAATAAATGCAGGTATACTAAGTCGTTTCAGTTCTGTCCGACTCTTTGTGACCCATGGACTATAGCCCACCAGGCTCCTCTGTCCATGGGATTCTCTGGGCAAGAATACTGGAGTCGGTTGCCATGCCTTCCTCCAGGGGATCTTCCTGACCTGGGGATGGAACTCATGTCTCTTCCGTCTCCTGCACTGGCAGATGGATTCTTTATCACTAGCGCCACCTGGGAAGCCCAAAATAAATGCGTAGTCTATACTATAATATGTGATAGTATGTATGTAATGGGTTTCCCAAGTGGCACTAGTGGTAAAGAACATGCCTGTCAGTGCAGGAGACATAAGAGATGTGGGTTCAATCCCTGGGTGGGGGAAGATCCCTTGGAGGAGGGCATGGCAACGCACTCCAGTATTTTTGCCCAGAGAATCCAATGGACAGAGGAGCCTGGCAAGCTATAGTCCATAGGGTCGCGAAGAATCGGACATGACTGAAGTGATTTAGCACATGTACATAATACCGGTAGTTAGTTTTATTTTTTTAGATTCTTTGGCTACTGTATTCTCCTTCTGCTTATAATTGCTTTATTCTGGTTTTATAAAAGCCTGGATGTGATGGGCTAAAAATGACAAATGCTTTTAAGTCTTTCTTCCTTAAGCTGAGAAAAATCATTATACAAACCTGCAGTGTGACTTAACCACACACACATAAATAGAATCTGGACTGTATCAGGGCAGTCTTATCTTTCTATATCCAGTGTAGCATCATCTCCTTCAGAAGTCTCTGTCGGCCCCCCACTGTACCCCAGCCCCCACCTACTTAGGTTATATGTCCAGGTGAGGCTGTGACACCTCTGTAAGGGCATCTACTCACTGAACACTAATTGTTAACTGTTTGCTCCCACTGACCCATGAGCCACTTGAAGGCTAGGCTGGACCTTTTATCTTTGGACACTAGAACTTGATGCAGAGTAGTATTTGATGATGAATGAATAAATGCATACACTAATTTACAAGATGCAATGTAAAATGAGCTCTAAGTGTGGTTTAATAACAAATTGTTAGTATTCTGATCCATAATAATGTATAAATTTGTGAACTTCAATCATGTCATCTGCATCAGAACTTTTCATGGGAAGCAATAAAAGTAAAACCCTTATGATTCTTCAGTAATTAGACGCTGACACTGTTCAGACCAGAAATGGTAGTCAAGCCCCAAATTTTTATTTTCCAAACATTAAAAAATAAGTGGTCATTTTGAAAATGGTTTTGGAAATGGGTCAGTTTTTTTACCTAACTGATTGCCTTGATGTCTCTCCATACTTCATGGAATGGCTCCTGATATTAATATGCTCAGTTGTAATCATTGGTATCAATCCCATGCACGAGAAGGGGTGCTGGGTGGGAATGAGGAGGATCACATCCAAAATCAAGTCCTTCTCTTGTCATTTGATTTATATTGAGATACAATAGCTGGAAAATTTGAAACTGTGATTTATAAATCATTTGATAGATTTGTTGTGATTGCTTTCGGCCTGTGCTCATTAAAATGCTTATGTCTCTTTGATGAGAAAAAAATAAATTACTGATGTTTGTTTCTGTTGTACCCAGTTGCCGTGACCCCTTACGGTTATGCATCCAGGTTTGAGATCCACTTTGATGACAAATTTGAAGTGTCTTTCGGGAGAGAAGGCGAGACAATGAGTCTGGGCTGCCGTGTAGTTATCACCCCCGAAATTAAACATTTCCAGCCGGAGATCCAGTGGTACCGAAATGGTGAGCCTTAATGATGAATTCTCACTGAGGCTCATATTCATAGAAGGTCACAGACTGGACTTGGTCCCAAAGCATGAATGTCTGTAGATTGCAGTTCTGTTTACCAGAACTGGCAGAAACTAGATAGTAGAGGACATAACATACTGGGTGTTACAAAAGTTTTTACACATATTTTAGAGTAGCAGAACTTTTATAACATGTTTGTGGAGATCATAATTTCTTATCACCGTGTAATACAGGGAAAGGATTACAAAAAATGTATTTTCATTTTACAAGTTGGATATATATTCATTTTGTAAGTTAATTTTATTTGGTAAGATAAAGTGAAATACAGTGAAGTCCTGTTGGTTCCCAGGCACTGTGGGTGGTAGTCAGCGTGCTCACCACGCAGCTGGCCTAAACTTCAGTGTCCATGTGGGCACCGGGCAGGCTGGGCCATCGTCAAGCGATGGCTAGGACCAGGACCTGAGCCCGGAGTGAAGCCAGTAGTAGCTGCAGTGGTAGCTGCAGCCGTGCTGCTGAACGTGGCCCTAGAGGAGAGGAGAGACCCCACCAGATGCAGCCTGGGAGCCCCCAGTGGGAGCCCAGATCCCCTGTCCATCTCCAGGACCCGTCTGTGTGGGGTCTGCACAAACATGAACTTCCTGGCCTAAGCACCATGACAGGAACAATCACACAGTAAACTCTGTCTATAAAACATTACAAAATAGAAGCATGTATACAGACATTGCAGTAAGGCACATAAGGCAGTTGCTAGAATTCTTCTGAGTTTGGACTCTCTGTTTATGAAAACTGCTACAACATTGCAAAGCAAATATCCACAGGCTTGGAAATAAAAATCAAATTTAAAGATTGCCACATTCAGTGAAAACGAACACTATTTCCATACAAAACTTTGGATGAAGCAGTTATTAACAAGAAAGATTTTTCTGAGTAATTTTTCTCATAATCGAAGGTACAGTAAGAAAATGTATAAATAGGCATTTAAATTATATACAAATCATAAAATCATCACAAGTTACAGGACATGTAAGAGGAAATATTTAAGATGCCATTATGTAAATATATATTTAAAATTAAATTTAGACTTACATGAAACTATTTGTGTAAGGAGATAGATCTTTTAGAAAAAATTGTTCCTCAAGAATTGCCAGCTCTAGAGTACAAAAATTTATATTTTAAAATAGTTTATCAGAGGATTAACCTAATGTTAATTTTATAACCATAACTATATAATTGTATATAGTATAAAACTGTATAATACTGTAACTATATAGCACTCTTAGCAGCATTAATAGTTGCATCAGCAGAAAGATCTTTCTCAAAATAAAATAAATCAAAACTTATTTGTGACTTTGCATTTGCAAAGATTGAATGATGTTACTTTCAATTTTATTAATTTAAAATAAAGTTGCTAAAAGTATAAATTTGATGGCCTAATAACTGAGGTTGCAAAAAAAAAGTCAAAAATTCTGTATTATCAATCAACATATTACAAAATAAAGTATTGTTTTGTATGTAAGAATTATGGCATGAAAATAATTATTTTCTTTCAATTTGTATTACCCTATTATGTTTTATAGATAATAAACTAGCTTTAGAGGAAACAGTTTTATATTTTAGTTCCTTAACTGTATTTTTTTCTTCTGCTTTTTGAGCCAGGAGCCTTGCAGTTTCATTTTGCACTGGGTCTTCCAGATGATATATCTGGCCGTGGTTCCTTCACTTCTGGTCTAGCATTTTAACCAATATAAATATGACACAATGACTCAAAGCCCTACAGACTTTCTCTGATAGATAGCTTTCAATATAGAAGAAGAGGAAAGAGAGAGATGGGGAGAGGAGCGAGTTGCGGGGAGGGAGGAAGAAGATAGTAATGGAGAAAGAAGTCAGTAAATTTGTTTACATTTTTCCCCCCAGGGGCACCTGTTTCTCCATCCAAATGGGTGCAAACACATTGGAGTGGAGATCGGGCAACACTAACATTTTCTCATCTCAACAAGGAAGACGAAGGTCTCTACACAATTCGTGCGCGAATGGGAGAATATTATGAACAGTACAGTGCTTACGTCTTTGTTCGAGGTAAGGCCTGCCAAAAAGCAGAACATCTGAGAACATTTAAAACACTGAGTCCGTATCAATCTATCCAAACATATTTTGGGTAACGATGAAAGAACTGTTTGAAAATTCCTCCCGGGACCTCCCTGGTGGTCCAGTGTTCAGGACTCAGCACTTCCACTGCTGGGGTGCCAGGGTTCAATCCTTGGTCTGAGAGCTATGATCCCACAAGCCACACGGTGCGGCCAAAAAAATTTAAAAATTCTCCCAGATGATGTAGCACAGGGATGTTAGCATCTGGTAACATTAGAATGGATGTGAAAAGGTTAACCCTAAAAGCACCAGCCTGAAGGTGACCGGTTTCCAGACTGCACTGCCATGCCTAGTGTCAGTACCTTCCTCTTCTTCAGCGAGCCACCAGCGCAGTCCTCTGCAGGTGCTTGAGAGGCTACATCCTCATGATGTGAACGAAGAGTCATCTCAGTTTAAAGAAGGAACAATAAAATAGCAATGGGGATTCACTCTTGACCTGTTTTGGAGAGCTAATTTACTATTTCATTCCAGGCCTTCTCTTATAGCTTTAATGAACCAGGAAGCAAAATGCTACAACCGAATCTTTAAGACAAGTTATCATTGTTGATTTTAAGAGTCTTTCTTTTCTCAGCAGTGTCTTGAACGGGTAGGGTATGTACAAGTGGAAATGTTCTTGCTACATGAGATCTGAGCACACTTGGAAGACCATGAACATGTCCTGGCCACACGGGAAGTGCTCTGTTTTCTTTTATGTGACTGTCAGTCAGGTGTGGCCACACGAGTAGACAGAGGAGGGACTCAGGAAAATAGAGTGTATTACACTCACAGGTCCTGGAGCACCACACCAGGCCACACGGGGAGGCAGCCACGTTGCTTGCTCAGGAGGCAGAAGGGTCAGACAGGAGAGCTCAAACCACAGTCTTTACTGGATTTCCTGTGGAAAAGGCAAGGCGGGGTGGGATAAACAATTCAGGATCAGCTAGGGTGAAGAGTCTCAGTGGACCCTAAGCCATAGGGATCGTGCCTAGTTGTCTGGTGCCTGGTGCTGAGATGTTAAGTCAGAGGAATATTTCCTCCTGGGGTACATGGCTGGATGAAGGAGGTCAGCCCTGGACAAGTTAGAGTTGGCTAGCTCCAGAAGATGGGGCAGGTAATCTCTCCCCAACCAGAAAGGTTTGTTTTTAAGATGTCAAAACATCACAATTTACAGAGAATAACTATATAAACAATATGGGTAGACTTGCTAATTTTTTTTTAATCCCTGACACTAAATAGAATCATGAATATCTAGGCATTTTGATCATGGTGGACTTTAGAGACCATCCAGGTGTCCTTAACTGGGATCCACAGACTCCAGAGGGGTCTGTGATTAAAACTGTACTTCGGTATAATTGGTTTCTTTGGTAAGCTCATGTATTTTATTTATGTCTTTAGAAGCATTATTCTGAAGACGGGACCTTGATTCTTTCCACTTTACCAGTTTTCCAAAGAAGTCTAAGGCTCACAAAATGTTAGGATTCCCCTTTATTTTAAGATGCAGAGACTAAAGCTCAGCAAAGTAAATTGATTTCCCAAAAGCCTCACGGGCTTCATGGGTGGCACTAGTGGTAAAGAACCTGCCTGCCAATGCAGGAGAAGTAAGTGATGCAGGTTCGATCCCTGGGTTCAATCACAGGTTCGATCGAAGGTCGCGAAGGGAATGGCAACCCACTCCAGTACTTTTGCTTGGAGAATCCCATGGACGGAGGAGCCTGGTGGGCTACAGTCCATGGGGTTGCAAAGAGTCAGACATGACTGAAGCGACTTAGCATGCATGCAGAAATCTCACAGTTATTTAGAAACAGAAGTGGTACTAAGATGCAGGTCTTCTGGTGGCTAACCCAGGATTTTAGTCAGGGAACTTGGCTGAATGGAACTTGAAAACAAGAAGTTTATTTCTGTCCTTTGTCCACCAGTGTAGAAGGATGGTCCAGATGGTCCTACTCAAAGCACTAGTTCAGAGCCCATGGTCCCATCTGTGTTGCTGCTCGGCTACCCCTGTGTGCTGCCCCATGCTCCCAGGCCAGCCTGTGAGAGGGGAGATGCAGAGAGGCACACAGCACTTCTTCTTGGTGAACACATCTCCATGTGTGTTGGGAGCTGGGGTGATGAATTTCCAGCTGGACAGCATGTTACCCGTGGAAGCTCAAGGGTTCCAGTACCAAAAGGCAACAGGAGGAGTGGACACTAGGGACGGTCAGCAGTCTACACCACAGCAGTACTCAGCAGTAATAAATGATCACTGGATTCTGCCTCGGATCAGCAACTGATGAAGATACATGAATATCTCTACCAACTGAAAACCGCGTATTTTGGGAAAAGTCAGATCTTGCGAGGGGAAAAAGGGGGTAGCCTTCTGGGTCATTTGCAGTGAAAATGGACACATTGGAAGTTATCAGCAAGTATATTTATTTAACCACCTTGATAGTCCTGACCAGATGAGAACTGAATAAGCAAACAGAGTCTTTGCCTCCACTCTCAAGTGTCTTACCTGAACTAGAGTCTCTCTGGTGACTCAGAAAGCACTGAGTTATTCCTTGAGGAGTCCCTCTGTGCTCTTTTCCTAGGAGCTCAGACACAGTCCAGGGTCTCCTCAACAACATTTCTCAGGGGCCATGCCAGGGTCATGGTCCTTTGCAGGTTGAGGCCAAATTTCACATTGCTAACTGCAGACAGGTGGAAGGATTGAAGTTTATCATTAAGCTGGTCTTCATTCCACAAAATGAGGGAAGATTCAAAAATGTATCAGATGTTGAGAGAATTGAGAAGATTCATGGAAAGATGAAATTGCAAAGACGAGCCTCAGAAATCGAGTTGTGAATGCAACTTTTAGAAGACGATTTCCCTCGTAAATTTATTTTAGATGCTATATTTCGGATTCTTTTAAAAAATCTTTGTTGAGATGTAATTACACACCATAAGAGTCAACCATGCTAAGTGGACAGTGCTTTTTGGAATATTTATAGAGCTGTGCACCACCAGCCCCCCATCTACGATCCATCTTTAGAACATTCCCATCACACCCCGCCCCACCCAAGATATTTCTTGTGTCCCTTCCCCACATTCATTCCCAGACTAGCCTCCAAGCAGCCACTAATCTACTCCCTGTCACTGTAGACTTTCTTTCTAAACATTTCTGAATATGTGATCTTTCACTTTTGTCTTTTTTTTCATCGAGCATATGTTTTCAGGTTCTTTAGGATGGTAGTTTACTTCTTTTTATTGCTGACTAGATATGCTGCATTTTGTGTGTCTATTCACCAGCTGATAGACAATTGGATTGTTTCTGCTCTCTGACTACTCTGAATAATGCTGCTATGAAGATTTCTATTTTTATTCATTGACCTGGGCTTTCATTTCTCTTGGTTAGATAGCTACCACTGGAATTGCTGGGTCATCATATGTTAAATTTGTGTTTAATTTTTGAGAAACTGCCAGTGTTTTACGTGACATTTTATGTTGTTTTTTTTTTTTAAACTTTGAGCTACATGAAGCCATTTCCATGCTTTTTTTTTTTTAGAGCTCTGGTATTTTGTTGCTTAGGAAATAGCTTCTGAACCAAAATGATCAGTGCAGAAAGCACCATATGTCAGCAGAAATACATTTCAGAGATGTACACTTTTGGTCAGGGTTTTATTACATAGATACTATATATTCTTTCTGAAAAAATATATAATGTAAATAAGCAAAAAAGGACAAAAGAAAAGCTATCATAAGTCTATGATCCAGAGATATCCAAAATTATCATTTTAATACATATTCTTCAAGACTTCTATATATTCTCCCCACCCTTCCACACATACATGGTAGGGGAGCAGAGAAAGATGATAAAGTGGTGAAGGATGGGATATAAATATAATGAAAAAAGAATTACAGTTGACAGATAAATGGATGAAAAAGTTTTTGCTAATAAAGCAATAAAATTGATCTATCACATTCAAAAAATTTACAAGGTTTTTAGAATCCATTAGGATGAAGGAATGGATGGATAAACATGTTGTTGGTGAGTGTAAATTGGTTCAGCTTTTCTCAGGGCATTTTGTCACTATATATCAACAGTGGGCACTTTCAACAGTTCTAGTTCTAGGAATTTTAGTGGACAAAACTAAGAAAGGAATATTTGTTTTGGGGAAGTCTGGAAGGGATCTAGGTATCCACCAATCAGAGTTGAAAATAATGTGTAATAAATAGTCCATAAAAACAATGGATGTACTGCACAACAATGAAAGCTAATGGTGTATGTGTGAGTGCTAAGTCACTTCCGTCGTGTCCCACTCTTTGCAACCCTATGGACTGGAGCCCTACCCGGCTCTTCTATTCATGGGATTCTCCAGGAGAGAAGACTGGAGTGGGTTGCCGTACCCTTCTCCAGGGGATCTTTCCAACTCAGGGATTGAACCCATGGTTCTTATGTCTCCTGCATTGGCAGATAAGTTCTTAACCACTAGTGCCACCTGGGAAGCCCCTAAGGGTGTATACTTATACTAATTAATATGAAAATATATTTTAAAAAACAGTTTACATGAAACTATATAGTCCAATCCCACTTTTATTTAAAAAATAATCACTTGAAAAAATTGAAATGTAGTTGATTTAGATTATGAAAAACAAGCACTTTTGAGTTTTTAAATGTAGAAAAAAATCCAGAAAAGTTTAGGCCAATGTATTAATAGTAGTAATCTCTGAGTTATGGAATTAAGAGGGATTTTAACATATATTTTTATTATCATATATTTTTTAAGCATGCACTACTTTTATAATAAAGATAAACAATAGAATTACTTACATTTTGAAAAAAGTTATTAAATAGCCTGTGCTACTGCTAAGTCACTTCAGTCATGTCCGAGATCAAAATATAAAAGAGGAACAGGCTAAACTTCGGCCTAGTCAATCAAAGCTACAAAAAGTTTGACTATTTGGAGCATTGGGAGAAGAAAGGGCAGAGGCTAAGAAGAGAATTGACGTTGACCAGCTGAGTGCCGTGGGCCAGGCGCCCTGCAGCAGCTGACGAAGGCAAGAGCACAAGTGTGAAGCAACATAATAGTTTCAGATTTGACTTCCAGCAGCTGCTATACAGAATATGTGTTTTGAAAGATTTTCAAATCCATACAACAAATGGCATATTCCAAGCGATTTTCTAGAAATACTGAGAAATGGCTCTCTAAATGCTTACTGTCTGCCAGGCTCTGTTACACACAATGAATTTACCTATCAGCACCAAGTTTACCAGTTGTTACACTACGGGCCTTTTGCTTTAGAGAAAAAAAAAAAGGAGGGCATGACTAGAGGTTGCCAGCTGCCTTCATTGCAGCTGAGCAAATCTTAGGCCTGTTAAGGTCAGCCTTTCTACCTCCTGCTAGCTTCACTCTGGGGCTTCCCAGGTGGCTTAGTGGTAAAGAATCCACCTGCCAAGGCAGGAGACTCAAGAGACACAGTTTTGATCCCTGGGTCGGGAAGATCCCTTGGAGGAGGAAATGAAAACCCACTCCAGTATTCTTGTCTGAAAAATGCCATGAACAGAGGAGCCTGGAGGGTTCCATATAGTCCATGGGGTCGCAAAGAGTCAGACATGACTGAGCAACTGAGCATGCACACAGCTCAGCTCCACCTTTACCATCAGCTGACCTTCTCCCCAGCATCCAGTGCTCTGAAAGCCTGGAAGGAAAGACGTTTCTCCCCTGCCCTCCCCAAATGCCCATTTGCCATCATGTGGCATGCATGGATTCTGCATTGTTTCAGGCACGATGATTTAGTTAGATTCTCCTATAGCACTTACACAGGACATATTACCCTGCAGGTTCATGAGTTCACACAAGTTCATGGGGCAAGAAACAGAATGTTCAAAACCAAAATGATGTGAGCCCTTCACAGATAACACACACCTATTCAATTCAGAAGCATACAAACAAACATCGCAGCCCTGTTAGCAAATATTTTGGTGACTTACAAGAGTTACATAAGTGTAGCTCATTGGAAAAGAAAGTGTTTCTTATTAGGTCAACAAGAGTGCTTTCCCTGGGTGAGTGGCTCCTGCAAGTCTCAGCCTCCTCTCCTACTAATTCCAGTTATTAAAGTGCTGACCGGATGTCAGCAGGAATTGGCAACTGTGGATCTCCTTCCCCAGGGATTCTGCCTATTATCTTAATCGTTCTCACTTAAAAGACTATTAAATGGCTATTTTCATTCCCCTTCCTTTCCACCTAAAAACACCCCCAAGTCACTAATTTATCTGTGCACACACTGCTGAGGGGACCCACAGTCAGCAGATCCTGTTTCATGGGCAGTCACTGAACTCTGTTTCTTGTATAGTCCTGGACTTTTGCTAAACTCAGATAAACTAAGCTCAGTTGTGGGTATTGCATCAGAGTTCCTTTCGCAAGTATCTTCAGTTTGGGAACAAACATTTAATTAAAATGAATGTTTTTGTTTCTCTTCCAAAATGGTAGTCCCAGCATAGGGATGGGCAAAACTTCCTGGTTCTTCTTCTCTTGTGCATCCAGAAGGTGACAGAAGGGGCCGTTTGCTCCCCCTTGGAGCCATTTATAGTTTCTGAGTAACGCTGCACAATAATTATGTTAAAAACAGACATCCTAACATAATTTACATTAGACTTTTCTGAGAGCAGTCTCTGATGTCTCCATAGTTATTTTTTATTAGAATATTTTGGGCAGGCAAGGGCCATGAGGCTGAGGTCATGGGTCGTTTTCAGAGCCCTTTCTGACATAATGTTCCTTGTACTGATGGTGAAAAGCACACATTGTTATTTTGGTAAGCAAATTACAAAATTGATGATTGCTCTACTGAGGCCAAATGGAGATCCCTGGTGGCTCAGTGGTAGAGAATCTGCCTGCCAAGCAGGAGACATGGGTTCCATTCCTGGGTCAGGAAAGAGGAAATGGCAACCTACTCCAGTATTCTTGCCTGGGGAATCCCATCGACAGAAAATCCAGGTGGGCTATAGTCTGTGGTGTGTGGGGTTGCAAAAGATTTGGACACAACTTAGCACCTGAACAGCAACGACAGTAATAAACAACTACTTGGCCAAAGTCGTAGCCACTGCAGCGATGTGTAAGAAAGGTCTGCACTATGACCTTGGCTTTTGGGGCTAACAGAATGCGTCTGAGAGGGCTCACGGGGTCCTTCTGTATCCCCCCAGATGCCGATGCAGAGATTGAAGGAGCCCCGGCCTCTCCCCTGGACGTGGTGTGCTTGGATGCTAACAAGGATTACATCATCATCACCTGGAAGCAGCCGGCTGTGGATGGAGGGAGTCCAATTCTGGGATATTTTATTGATAAGTTAGTATCTAGTATGACTTTGGTTAGAGTGATTGGTTATAGACATGCCTGCTTGGTTTCTCCCACCATTTCTTTCGCTCTTTTTTTTTTTAATATACTGATTTTAATTTTTATTTTATTTACTTATTTTTTGATTGTGCCAGGTCTTCGTTGCTCTGTGGGCTTTTCTCTAGTTGTGGCAAGCAGGGGCTACTCTCTAGTTGAGGTGTGTAGGCCTCTCATTGCTGTGGCTTCTCTTGTGGAGCACAGGCTCTAGGGCATGCAGGCTTCAGTGGTTCCAGTTCCCAGGCTCTAGGGTACAGGCTTAATAGTTGGGGCGCATGGGCTTAGTTGCTCCATAGCATGTGGAATCTTCCCAGATCAGGGATCAAATCCACGTCCCCTGCAACGGCAGGCAGATTCTTTACCATTGCACAACCTGGAAAACCCTCTCCCACCGTTTCTTGGTGAAGTGTTTTCTTTACCAGGCTTGTCTCCTTCTTTTTCTCTCTGTCTCTGTCTCCAAACAGATTGGTATGAATATATACTTAACTATCTGCTTACCTCAATTTCAAAGATAATTCTTCAATTCTGCTACCAGCCCAAGTTGCTAATTTGACAAGAATATTATGAATCTGTACACCTGATAGAGGCTACTTCGGAAATGAAATAGCTGGTGTTTAACACATGTAATGTCCATGTTCCTAGTATGTCAGTAATTTAAGAATATTAAATGATAATACTCTAGGGACACTAACAAAATTTTATTTACATCACAAGAATCAAGCTTGACAAAGAAATAAATATCTATAGTACTAAACTATGTTTTATCTACAAATTGTTGCTGTTTACATTCTCCAAAATTTAGAGGCTTTATATTTATAGTAAATGGGCCTTACACATGAATTTGGAGAAAGAAATGGCAACCCACTCCAGTATTCTTGCCTGGAGAATCCCATAGACAGAGGAGCTTGGCAGGTTACAGTCCATGGGGGTCACAAAGAGGCGGACACTACTTAGCAACTAAACCACCACACGTGAATTAGCCAGGGAGCTTGGCCAATGTACACAGCAAATTTAGATTGTTGACCTTAAACCATTATTGTCTTAGTTTCTTTTCAAATAGTTGCTCCAGTTCTCTTCCATTTTTGAGTAATAAAGTCTGACTGTAAAAACCACTAGGAACACATAACCTGTGCCACTGTAGTATAACAGGTTTGTACCAAGCTGGATTAAACTTAATATTTCTAGAAATAAGTAAGTATATGCCTACTGAGCTCAGAACCAACCAGAGAAATAGTTATAATAAGTTATACACTATTTAGGGCTTTCCTAGTAGCTCAGTTGGTAAAGAATCCGCCTGCAATGCAGGAGACCCTGGTTCGATTCCTGGGTGGGGAAGATCCCCTGGAGAAGGGATAGGCTACCCACTCCAGTATTCTGGCCTGGAGAATTCCGTGGACTGTATAGTCCATGGGGTTGCAAAGAGTTGGACACGACTGAGCAACTGTCACATACACTATTTAACCTATACTAAATGCTTCCACATTATTTCATCATTAAGTAATGATGACTTGTGAAATTTTAGGTAGGTTCTTTTTCATCCTTACAGTTTCTGCATTATTGTCTTTGGTAGATTTGCAAAGAATTTTCAGACTTTGATCATTGAAAGACCAGAGACAATCAGTACATCTTGTTTTCTTCTTGCTTTAGCCATAATGAAAATAACCATAATGTGGTGAATATTTATTAAGCATTTGCTGTGTGCATGGCACTGTTCTAAACGCTTCACGTGCCTGCCCCATTAACCCATAGCCTCTCTTTGAGAGGTATGTGCCATTATTACAGATAGGAAGCAAGTAGCTGACCCATCACTGTGTCCTAGTGGCGAAATGGTAAGTTTGGGTTCTTGCTGTGAAAGTCTCCAGAGCAGCTGCTCCCCACCTTCCTTTCTGCCCACATGAGAGTTTGGAAGTGAGTTCCAGGACCACTGGTCACTGAGACAGTATCTGCTCAGGGGAAGAGGGAGCTTCCTGGCAGAATTCCTGGAGGCAGGGGAGGTCTGTTGCTTGTCCAAGCCTTCTAGCTCTCCCCGCTGGCCAGTTCACAGCAGCTCCAGAATTCCTACAAAGGAAAATTCAGGGGGAGGGAGTGAAAGGCATAGACTGAAGCCTTATTTGATACTATTTCACATAAGATTGAAGAAAATGTCCATTTCTCTCAAAGAATGGAAGGGTGATGGCAAGGAAGTGAAAATAATGTACCCCCGCCCCTACTCCAACTGCCTTTGCACTGCCATTGGCACCCTCCTCCCCCTTGAGAATCCTTTGGGCAGTTATACCCTTTGGACAGAGAGCCGAGTTGGGGAAGTGATAAAAATTCAAAGTGCAGTGCTCTGCTCATAAAAAATAGTGAGTTACTTACTGCTGCATTCTGAAGTCACACATTGGGCCCCTCAGACTCTATTGATCAGGCCAAAAGCATGATATGGACTGTCATCTTTTTCTCCTGGGATGTGACCCCTCTCTCCCCAGCCGTCAGCTGCTGTAAAGGCCCCCAGTAAGAAATCAGAAGTTCCAGGGACTTAGCCTTCCCTTGCCAGGCCCAAGGATTTCCCTACATCTCATCAGTCTCATCTGATAAGAAAAAAAATACAGTGCCCATCTCGCTGTTCCACCCACACCGCGTGTAGTGACCACCGGTGAGCTCTTTCCAGACTATAGAGAGGTGTCTTGTAAGGTGTTAACTTTCTTAACCACAGTTCCATTTTTAAAAGAAAATGCATAAGAACAATAAAGAAAGAAGTCACTAGTGGTAGAACTGAAGACCTTATCTGAGGGGGATGTTTGGGGGGTCCTCCCCCTTCTGCTATGTAAAAACTGTGCATACCTGCCTGCTTCTTTTTTCCCCCTGAAAAGCTCCTCTGCTTAGCACAGGAGACTCCTCAGCTGCCCGCTTTTAGAGAGGTGGAAGGATGTACACGTCTCCATGAAAGCTCTGAGGCTTCTTTCCTGTTAGAGTAGGTCCGTTGCAATTGAGTGGAGCTGAGTGCCTGCAGCTATGTATCTGCTGCAGGCTGCTCCAGGTGGAGGTTTTACAGAGCGAAGCCCTGAAGCACTGGGGTGGCTTTGCAGCCCTGACGCCATCTACTTAGCCATCCTTCCTCTCATATTCCTGTCCTCTCTCTCTCCCTTAGATGTGAGGTGGGCACAGACACCTGGTCTCAGTGCAATGACATTCCTGTGAAATTTGCTCGTTTCCCTGTCACTGGGTTGATCGAAGGCCGTTCTTACATATTCCGAGTTCGAGCTGTGAACAAAGTTGGGATAGGCCTGCCCTCTCGAGTCTCCGAGCCCGTGGCAGCTCTGGACCCAGCTGAGAAAGCTAGACTGAAGAGTAAGTGTTTCTCATTTTTCAGAATGACCTTTTAAAAATGATTGCAGTAGATCCCATTGCAAGGTTATTCTTCCCCTGTCCACCAGAGGGAGAAGAGAATAAGAAATCCTTCACTGATCAGAAAAATGCCAGGGGGAAGAAAACAAAAACAAAAACTTTTTCTGTTTTTTAATTTATCTATTCACTAAGGGGTTTATTTTATTAAGAGTCTTTGCCTTATTTAGCTGAGTTCCAGGCATTGTGTTTGAAATGAAAATATGAAAACCTGGAGCTTGAAGAGCATTTTTATTCATTTTATTAGAACACTTCAAATATACTTTTTTTTTCAAATATACTTTTCTTTCTGGTTTAGTTTCTTAAAATTGTAATTTTCTTAATGCTGAATTTATCCCTTATAGCATGAATATCGCAATACTGTGAGCTTTTGATATAAAAGGAAAATCACATTTACAACATTATATCTGATCTGTACTCGAGTTTCCATATTAGGCAGTCAAAAACAATCTTTTCATATAGTTAGCCTCCAAGTCTTGATGTCAAAATAGTGGTATGTAAATTATGATCTGCTTTTGTTTCATGGGAACCAATATAGCATCCTTAACAATAGGGACCATAAAATGACAGTGAAGAATTTTTGGACCTTCATACTTCAGTCTATGCCAGATTTCTCAACCTTGGCTCTACTGACATTTTAGGCCAGGTATCTCTTTGTTGTGGGGGCTGTTCTGTGCATTGTGAGATGCTTAGCAGCATCGTTGGCCTCTACCCACTAGATGTCTGTAGAATCTGCACTCCTACCACCTCACCCCCATCGTGACGATCAAAATTATCTCCAGATGTTACCTAATGTCCCTGGGGGCACAAAATCACCCTAGCTGAGGACTACTGGTCTGTGCCATTTACCACATTTACAGCTTTTCTTGACTTTAAGTACATGCAGTGGCATCAATAAAAAATCTAATAAAATGATGCCACCTTCTCTCTGGAGACTTTCTCTGATCAGGCTCCTCATTGCTCTCCAGTCACTTTTTACCTGCATTTTCACTTTTCACCCAGCTTCCCTCCATCTTTCTTAATTCCATCTCATATTTTCACTTACTCCTCCTTTATAAATTTCAATGAAAATAAGATTTGCCGGAATTGAAAATAAGTTATCTTGCATTTCACCTTCCTGTTTTTGTACACACTCTGGTGGAAAGTACCTTGTTTAAAGCAAGAGTTGAACCATTCTCTCTGATGTCTTTCTACAATCACAGAAATGAATTTCCTCTGTGACTCTGTACTGCCTGAGTCACTCATTTTATTTATTCAGGATCAAAAATGCTTCCCTTTGTAAGTAAGTTTTAAAAGTAATGGAAAGAGATCCCTTTGGTTGAGCTTTACTGCATGATCAACAAAGCCCACCATCACTTTCATCTTCATATGACAGATACAGAGCAGCCAGGCTTACATTGTTCTCGATAGGTTTCTCCCAGGTATATGCTATCTCTTAAGTAGGGTGAGAGAGCCTACATGGTTCAGGAGATACACATTGAAGAGTATATGGACACAGGCTGTTCCCCTTGCTTGTGTGAGTACAATTCCAGAAACATGGACACCGTCCCGTCTGCTCTTGCAGATTGTGAGTTGTTTGATGCCCAGAGCTATGCCCCTCGCCCCCAAATATTATGCACACGCTTGGTAAGACTCATTAGGAAGGTACATATGTAAGCTAGTAACAAACCCATTTGTGATGAATCTGGACCGTTTATCAGTTTCTCAGTGCAGTTGAACTGTGTTTGTGAATGTTTCTGATTTTTTACACTTGTCTCTGTTAGGCCGCCCCTCAGCACCCTGGACTGGACAGATCATTGTCACTGAGGAAGAACCAACAGGTAAAAGCTACGTTTTCCCCTGATAGTATTGCCAATGTTCGGCCATGCGGTTTAGCTATTGTGGAAGGTGTGGTGTATATTATTTAAGATGTTTTGGAGAAAACGTACTGAAGTATTTGGAGATCATGAAGTAACATAATGTTAGAGAATCACTTTTTTTTTTTTAAAGATTTATTAAGGTACAATGACATGGACCAAACTGCATGTCTGTAAAACGTACAGTGTGATAAATTTTACATGTGTGAATACCTGTGAAATCACCAATGTGATCAAAATAATGAACATATCTACCACCCCTTAAATTTCCTCATGCCCCTTCCTCATCTCCCCGCTATCACTTATCTGCTTTCTGTCACTGTTGTTTATGTTGTTCACAATTTTACGTAAATGGAATCCTACTAATTTTTGCCTGATTGCCTTCACTGAGCATAATGATATTTATCCATGTTGACGTATATATCAGTTCATTCCAATTTATTTATACCTTCTCATTTGAAAGGCTCTGTGAACCTCTCTGGTAAGTGTTTTTGTGGAAATACTGTTTCATTTCTCTTGGATAAATACCTAGAGGCTGAATACACAGGTCATCTGATAAATATCTGTTTAATTTTTAAAGAAATTGCCAACGCTTTTCCAAAATGATTGTACGTTTTACATTCCCATCAGCAGTAGTTGAGAGTTCCAGCTGCTCCTCACTGTCCCAGTACTTGGTATGGTCAGTCTTTTTAATTATAGCCATTCTAGTCAGCGTATATCGGTGTTTTATGTCACACTGGCATTTCATAGTAGGTGCATAGTGGTCTTAATTTGCACTTCCCGAGTAATGTTGAGCATCTTTTCATGTGTGTATTTGCCGTTTTTGCATCCTATTTGACATCTTTGCCAGATCCAAGTTCACTCAGATATTCTTTCTGTTTTTCTGGAAATGTCACAACTTCAGCTCTTACACTGTTATCATTCAATTTATGATACATTTCAAATTAATTATTTCTATATTGTGTGAATTAAGGGTCTAAGTGTTATTATTTTGCATATGTTGATCCAATTATTTCAGCAGCATCTGTTGAAAAGATTATCCTTTTCCCATTGAATTGCCTTAGCACTATTGTCCAAGGCAATTGATTGCATATTTGTGGATCTGTTTTTGAATCTTTATTTGTTAATTTTTCTTTATACCAGTACCACACTGTCTTGAACTGTAGCTTTTATAAGCTTCTTATTTTTCTTTCTTTTGTTTTAGCTTCATAGTTTTGCAATCAGGTAATATAAGACCTCTAATCATTTTTTCCCTAAGTTGCTTAGACTACTCTAAGTCTTTGCATTTCCATGTAGAATTTAAAATTAGATTATCAATTTCGAAGAAAAAGTCTGCTAGGATTTCTATTGAATCTTTTATTTTTCATTTGTTTCTATCTACTTACTCTCTCCAACTAAATGATAGACTTATTGCTTGTAGTTTTGTAGACATTTTGCTTGTGGTTTGGTCAGGTTTTGTCTCATATATTTTGAGACTCTGCTACTAGGTTCATAGGCATTTTTATTATTATATCCTCTTATGCACTGACCACTTTATTATCAGAAAATCACTCCTTTTATCCATGGTAACGCATTTTTGCTTGGAAATATGCTTTATCTGATATGAACATGACCATTTCAGCTTTCTTTTGATGTGTTTCACATGACATATGATATCTGTCCTTTTCCTTTGTGTTTTTGTATTTAAATCACATTTCTTGTAGGCATCATATCCTTGGGTCTGGTTCTTTAAGGCAAACTAGTAATCTTCACCTTTTAATTGGGATATTTGAGCAATTTACACATCATTGTGATTATTGATATGACTGGATTTAAATCTAACATCTTGCTATTTGTTTTTTATCCATTCCATCTATTTGTTCCTTTTTCCTCTTTTCTTTTGGATTTGAATATTTTTATTTCATTTTGTCTATATTATCTTATTAGCTGTAATTATTTATTTTGATGTTATTTTGATGATTATGTATTTAATATCTTGGAATTTTTTCAGTATAATTAACATCTGATCACACCCTATTTTCAAGTACTATTACACTGCTTCACATGCAGTATAGGTCCTACAATACAATTCCATTTTCCCGAGTGCGTGTCCCTCAAACTTCCCTGTTGTTTTTCAGAGGGTGTTGTTCCTGGGCCCCCCACCGACCTCTCCGTCATTGAGGCCACGCAGAGCTATGTGGTGCTGAGCTGGAAGCCCCCCCGCCAGCGTGGCCATGAAGGCATCCTGTATTTTATAGAAAAGGTGAGACTCTGGGAGCAGCATCTTTATCTCCGGCACTTCTTCAACATTTCTCTAAAGAAGTAGAGATTAAGTTTCTGTTGTGTCCTGAACTTTAAAAACTCTTATAAACTGTTACCTGTTTCCACAGAAAAATGTGTTTCCCAGAATTTTGCCTGAAAGTTCAGGGGATTTATGGATCCCTAGAGAAGGCAATGGCACCCCACTCCAGTACTCTTGCCTGGAAAATCCATGGACGGAGGACCCTGGTAGGCTGCAGTCCATGGGGTTGCTAAGAGTCAGACACCACTGAGCGACCTCACTTTCACTTTTCTCTTTCATGAATTGGAGAAGGAAATGGCAACCCACTCCAGTATTTTTGCCTGGAGAATCCCAGGGATGAGGGAGCCTGGTAGGCTGCCGTCTATGGGGTCGCACAGAGTCGGACATGACTGAAGCGACTTAGCAGCAAGGGTCACCCATGGACTCCTAAGAGGTCCACAGACCCCAACTCTTAGCCCCTCCAAGAAGAGAAACATTCCTGGAACTGTAGATGGCCTCTGCAACACTGTGTTGCAGTGCTTTCTCACCACTTTTCCCATCTCCCTTGCTCTGCTGTTGTGGTTTAGTTGTTCACTCGTGTCTGACTCTTTTAGGCCCCATGGATTGTAGCCTTCCAGACTCCTCTGTCCATGAGATTTCTCAGGCAAAAATATTGGAGTGGGTTGCCATTTCCTTCCCCAGGGGATCTTCTTGACCCAGGAATCAAACTCACATATGCTGCATATGTGAGCTGCCAGAAAGTTCATCAAAGAACTATAGGTCTAGGCAAATACCTGTAAGTTAGGTAACAACGTAAAATCTATATTCAACTGTCTTTCTGGCCCTTTAATTATTTCTAACCAGCAGCTCTTGAGAAAATTATATTGGAGGCAAAAACACAGGGTCTGTGGTTTTCCTTTATTAACAATTTTATTCATGAGGACATTTGGCTTATGGGGGGCATGCCTCACTGCCTTCCTATCCCTAGAGGTGAATAAAAATAAGAGGTTCATTTCTTCAACATGCCAATATGGACATCTTCAAAGAAAGTCTGATTTTACCAAAATAATGCTTAATTTTTATGTTTTATCAATTTTTGCATTTTCTACACATTAGCCTCAAATGAAATATAACTTGAGTATCATTCTTGATTAAAAATTTTTTTCCTTCTCTCTCTCTTTTTTTCTTAATAGAGGGCAAGTCAAGAGTGATAAACATTCACTTCTTAGTGTATTTAATATGCATTCCTCCAGTGAATCATTTTGAAATGCTTCACACAAAGATAGTTCTGAATAAGCTCTGTGGCTGTAATTACCATCTTTCTTATAATAATGACACAGGAACAGCCTACTCTTTGAGATGAGTCAACTTTGGCTTCTGTTGAGCATCTCCTCTGGTCACATAAATTCAAATTTCTGCATGAAAGTCTGTAGCTTCTCCAGACCTAAATACCTGAATCTGATAAAAAATTTGAGTGTTCTTCTACCAGTGAGCCAGAAGGGACATTTGTGAGTACAGCATGGATAAAGAGGTCTGCACAGGCCCTGCCAACATACAAGGTCTAGGATGTGCCAGAGGAGCAGCACACTTTCAGAAACCTGGGGCACGTTTACAGAAAAGCCATCCAGATGAGTGCCAGACTGTCGTCCAGAGCCAAGTCTCAAATTCTCATTAAAAAAAAAATTATTTATTTGGGTCTTTTTTGTTGGGCCCAGGCTTTTGCTAGTTGCAGAGAGTAGGGGCTACTCTCCAGCTGTGGTGTGTGGACTTCTCCTTGCAGTGGCTTTTCTTGTTGTAGAGCACGGACTCTAGGGCACACAGGCTTCAGTAGATGTGGCACACCAGCTTAGCTGCCCCATGGCATGTGGGATCTTCCAGGACCAGCGATCAACCCATGTCTCCTGCATTGGCAGGCGGATTTTTAACCACTGGACTACCCGTGCTTAGTCTCTCAGTTGTGTCTGACTCTTTGTGACCTTTTAGACTGTAGCCCACCGGGCTTCTCTGTCCATGGGATTTTTCAGGCAAGAATAAGGACCACCAGGGAAGTCCTCAAATTATTTCTGATGAACCACTTCTAAACCGTTGACTTTTCACAAGGGAAATGTTCCCATGCTCTCTTCCCATGACAAGTTTCCATCCGCAGGATGTTCAGGCCTGCAGCAGTGCTGCCTCTCTGGTTATCCCTGTGCTTGCTCTTCTTCAAGGAGCCTTGTACCTGGGATTTGCACGCACATTAAGCATGAACTTGCCTGTCATGGTGATGGGCTTACAAGCAGTTATGCCATGTCTGTGAGCCCTGAGACAGTTGATATTGAGGGGAATTAGATAAATCAAGTTCCATTGCTCTCAACCCCTCTGTCCTACTGTGTTCTTTTCAGTCCCCAAAGTTTTCCTCAGATGTCTTATGTTTTCAGCGCTTTCCAATTTCCCCTTTCAGAAGTCTGGTCAAGTCAGAGACAAGAATTGTATGACTTGGTAGCTCTGTTTCTACCAAAGGAACGAAAACAGCTGATGTTTACCAAGGACCAGGCACTGTTTTCCAAATGACTCAGCGGTGAAAGAATCTGCCTGCCAGTGCAGGAGACACAGGAGACACTGGTTCAATCCTTGGGTCCGGAAGATCCCCTGGAGGAGGAAATGGCAACCCACTCCAGTATTCATGCCTGGGAAATCCCATGGACAGAGGAGCCCTGGTGGGCTATAGTCCATAGGGTCACGAAGAGTCAGGTACGACAGATCAGCTGAGCACACACATGCAGGCACTGTTTTAAGCTCTACATATGTTAACTCCCTTCATTCTTCCAGGAACCCTATGAAGGAAATACTTTTATTTTTATTACATCTGCTTTGTAGATGAGGAAACGGGCATAGATGGGGTATATAATTTGCCCCGGATCACACAACTAGTAAGAGACAAAGCTGGGATTTGAACCTAAGTGGTCTGGCTCAGGTCCATATATCCAAGTTTTACACACTGCTGCCTTCCAACCTTCCCACGCCTAAGTCTCCTCTCAAAAGCTTGGATAATAGGGACTTCCCTGGTGGTCCAGCAGTTGAGATTTCACCTTCCAATACAGGGTGTGTGGGTTTGATCCCTGGTTGGGGCGCTAAGATCTCACGTCCCTCGCAGCCAGAAAACATAAAACAGAAGCAGTGTTGTAACAAATTCAATAAAGGCTTTAAAAATGGTCCACATCAAAAAAAAAATTCTTAAACTTCAGTAATCACATAATGTATGCCAAAAATGAATCAAAGTCATAAACTAAACAATGAAAGTCTGGGAGGATTCTATTCCTCAGTGCGTAGCAGAGCGACTTAAAGGGGAATTTACTCTGTCTGCCTCCCACATACAGCAGACACATTATCATAAAAGGTACTGCAAGGGATGTCAGCGGTTACCTCATCAAATTTGCCTATTTTACAGACGTTGACACTCATGTGACTGTCCCAGGACCACATAGCTCGCTGTTACCAAAGCAAGGACCTGAAGCAATGCTTCTGGGTCCTTTTCATCATACCATGTTGCCTCTCATTTCAACTAAATGAAGGTTACGCTAAGTGATGTACTAAGAAACTTATTGTCCCCTAAAGTTATCATCCTTGACAGCTGGTCAGTCTATCACAGGTTTAGATTTCTGGAAAAATCTCTTGAAACTATTCAGACATTCTGTAGCAAAGTCACTTCTGCTTTGTCCATATTCTAAAAAAGAAAAAAACTTCTTTATCTTTCACTAACTTCATACATCTAGAATTCAGAAAAATTAATTCATTTGGGAAAAAAAAATCATTGATTATCTACTATGTGCCAGATGACAGTTCTAGGCTCTGGGGTATAGCAGTGAACAAGATATCTTCCTGAACTCATTTCATTGGAATTTACATTCCAACAATGGAGACGACAAACAAATAGTTTAATTTCAAGTGTTGATAAGTTTCTTGGTGAAAAATAAAGCAGGGGAAGTAAGGAATAGAGAATGATGGGGAAGGAGCAAATAACCTTTGCAGGTCAGTGATGGGATGGCAGTGATCAAGAAGGTGATATGTGAACACAGACCTGCATGCTGTTATGAGTCATTATATAAAAAATAACTCAGGTCATAACAATATAATGGAAATGTAAGTATCTAAGATAGCATATTAAACTTAATTACATACCCTAAAAATGCATCTTACACCAATTTTTGTGTCCTGTTTTGCTTAATTGTGTCTCACTCTGCAGCCCCATAAACAGAGCCCACCAAGCTCCTCTGTCTATGAAATTTTCCAGCAACAATACTGGAATGGGTTGCCATTTCCTATTCCAGGGCATCTTCCCAACCCAGGGATCAAACCCGCATCTACTACATTGGCAGGCAGATTCTTTACCACTGTACCAACTGGAAAGCCCATCTGACCCCAAACTATCATCTAAATGAATTAAGGACTTTTGTAAGTAGACCAATGGCCTTATTTAGTTAAGAAAAGAAGTGAAATATCAAGGCATCATATTTGTCCAACAATACAGCTGTATTTGATTGAGGTAATCCTGTGGACTTGAGATGTTTCATCCCCCACTTCCTCCAAATCTCTTTTCCAGACCAACTTGCATGACAGGTAGTAGTTTGTTGGCAGATAAATGAACTTCGAGGTGCCTTAGAGTTCTTCAGTTTATTCTTTCTGTGCCTTCAATGACCTCACTGTTCTGGCTGCAGTGTGAAGCGGGAACTGAAAACTGGCAGCGGGTGAACACAGAGCTCCCTGTGAAATCTCCCCGCTTCGCTCTGTTCGACTTGGCTGAGGGGAAATCCTACCGTTTCCGAGTCCGCTGTTCCAATTCGGCTGGAGTTGGTGAGCCATCAGAGGCAACGGAAGTGACCGTGGTTGGTGACAAGCTTGGTAAGTGTAGAGTTTGCTTGAGCTGCTGTAAACTTATTTAACTTCAATTCGAGAGAAAATTCAAAAGCAAGAATCGTACTGAAATACATATATGTTCAAAAGTAAAAATGGTGATAGCTTTTTTCATATTATAAATTTAACTGATGACTGTGATTGACTGATATGTTAAAAAGAACTTCACGTGTGTGTGTGTTAGTTGCTCAGTCATGTCCGACTCTTTGCAATCCTATGGACTTCCTCTGTCCATGGAATTCTCCAGGCAAGAATACTGGAGTGGGTTACTACTTTCTTCTCTAGGGGATCTTCCTGACTGAGGGATTGAACCCAGGTCTCCTACATTGAGGCAGATTCTTTACCGTCTGAGTTACTAGGGAAGCACCCTCTCCTCCAAAAAAAACTTTATAATTATGAATGATTATGAAAGTACATTTCTTCAGGAGTTTCAGCAGTATTGCTAGTGTACTTTTTTCCTGGAGGGGATTGGTATGTTCATCGGTGTTTAGTTTTTCATTATGCTCCCAAACTAGCATATTTAAAACATTTTCTGCTCTAACGAATATAAAGAACTGTGTGTCTGACCTGGTTACTAGTATAATATTTATATATGCATGTTCATGTTTCTGCATATGTGATAGGAATGAAGTTTTAAAGCCACCTTGAACGTGACCATCATTTTCTTCTTTTCTCAGACATCCCCAAGCCTCCGAGCAATATCATCCCAAGCAGAAACACAGACACATCAGTGGTCGTTACATGGGAGGAACCCAAGGATGCTAAAGAGCTGGTCGGGTACTACATAGAGTCAAGCATTGTTGGCTCCGGCAAGTGGGAACCTTGCAACAACAACCCTGTGAAGGGCACGAGGTAACCGCACTATGTCAGGAAGTGGGACTGGGGTTCTGGCACTGGAGTCACAGGGGCTGCAGAGAAGAAATGCAGCCATGGACCCAAACAGCAGCACAAACATCCAGCACAGGGAGATTATTGAAAACGTTATGCTCTGAGTATCCAAATGAATTCAAAATTGAATGTGTCTATGGCCATACATTTGAAGAAAGGATTACTAGTGACATTAAACACTTAGAAACCCATAATGGCAGCTATGATAAGAGGTCATTTCATAGCTCTTTTCTGATTCTTGCACTTTATACTGTATATCCTTTGAAACCTTTTGTTCACTTTTAATATCCAATGTGATACTAGATTCCAAGGAATCTAGGCTCTAGTAAACAAAAATTATCCAGACATTTTTTTTAAATTCAAGTATAAGTAATCTACAACACTATGTTAGTTCCAGGTGCACAACATAGTGATTCAGTATTTCTATACATTACCAAATGATCTCCACAATAAGTCTAAGTACCCACTGCCACCATTGCAAAGCTATTGACTATATTCCCCAGGCTATACGTATCATCCCCATGACTTATTTTTTAACTGGAAGTTTGTACCTCTTAATCCTCTTCACCTGTTTCATCAACCCCCAACCCTGTTCCCCTCTGGCAACCACCTGCTTGTCCTCTGTATCTAAGAGTCTGTTTCTGTTTTGTTCATTTGTTTTGTTTTTTAGATCTCACATATAAGTGAAATGAAGTCATACAGTATTTGTCTTCCTCTATTTGGCTTATTTCGCTTAGCATCATCCCTTTTAGGTTCATCCGTGCTGTAAATGACAAGCCTCCGTTCCTTTCTATGGTTGAGTAATACTCCATTGTATGTATATGCCACATGTCCTTTATTCATTATCAGTGAAAACTTAGGTTGCTTTTATATCTTGGCTACTGTCAATAATGCTGCAGTTGAACATAGGGACACGTGTATCTTTTCAAATTAGTGTTTCTATTTTCTTCAGAAAAATACCCAGAAGTGGAACTGCTAGATGGTATGGTAGTTCTGTTTTTAATATTTTGAGGAACCTCCATGCTCTTTTCCATGTACCAGTTTACATCCCACCAACAATGAGCATTCCCTCTCCTCCACATCCTTGCCAAAACTTTTTGTTTCTTGTCTTTTTGAGGATATTCATCCTGACAGGTGTGAGGTGATAGCTCATTGTGGTTCTGATTTGCATTTCCCTTATGGTTACTGATGTTGAGCATCTTTTCATGTGCCTGTTGACCCTTTGTATGTCTTCTTTGGGAAAATGTCTATTCAGATCCTCTGCCCATTTTTTAATTGGGTTGTTTGGGAAGGGTTTGATATTAAGTTTTGTGAGTTCTTTGTATATTTTGGGTATTAACCCCATATCAGATGTATCATTTGCTCATATCTCCTTCCATTCAGTAAGTAGCCTTTTCGCTTTGTTGATAGTTTACTTTGCCGTGCAAAAACTTTTTCATTTGCTATAGTCCCGTTTGTTTACTTTTCCTTTTGCTTTCCTTGCCTGAGGAGACAGATCCAAAAAAATGTTGTAAGACCAGGGTCTAAAGGTATATGACCTATGCTCTCTTATAGGACTTTCATGGTCTCAGGTCCTGCATTTAAGTCTAATCCATTTTGAGATTATTTTTGTGTATGATGTCAGAAAATAGTCCAGTTAGCTTTTTGTTCATGTAGCTGTCCTGTGTCATTAATGATGCCAGCATTTTAAATGAGTAGAAAAAAGTATTGGTATTGTATGAGTTTTGAACATCAGTATGGTAAATCCAGTGCTGAGGAGATATACACACAGCAAAATAAAGACATTCAGAATACTTAGTGATCTTGTATCTAGTTCTAATGTAAGGAGGGTTTTGTTTTTTTTTTTTTTCCTTGCTTTTGAATATTTTGCCAACCAGCTTTGTAAACTGATGACGAATTCTGGCCTACACCCAAATTCTGAGCCTCCTTTGCTTTAGGAGATTTCAGGGGAGAATTCCCCCACCCCATTGTCAAGCAGGTTTGTTAGGCAGCTTCTGGCATGGCCAATTCTATTCCAAGGACCCCCATAGGTCGAGTCATTCCTTTGCAGGACACAAGAGAATGAAGACAAACCAGTTAGTGGGAGAAGGCAGTATGTTTTGCAAGAGATTCATTTAACCTGTTTGTGCATTTTGTGTTTACTCTGAGTTTCCTGCATTTTCCAAGGACAGTTTAGAAACTTCCATGGCAAGTAGGCATTGACTGCTTTTCCACAAACGGAGGGGAGCTGCTCAAGGACTGACACCATTTGTCACCTATTCTCAAAACCTAGCTCATGTCTGGAACACTGAAGTGCTTGGTAAATGTTTACTGAACTGAGCTGGCCTACACTATGGCTGCCTGTATTAAATATTTCAACTTGCTGATAGTGGCAGAGTCATCAGCAGGCCGTAATTTCCTCTACTTACAGTCCTTAGGATGGATTAGAATGTTACTGTGATTCATGAAACAGGTTTTTTTATAGCCCTGGTAACTATTAAGAAAGTGAGGCTGTTTATGTGTGAAACTGCCCATGGATTCACACCTCATTTCTGAACCTTAAAATGTACATGACAATTCTCAAGTCAATTTTTCACCTAATTTTCAGATTCTAGCATAATTTTTCAAGTAATTTTACCTTCCATGGCATTCAGGGAGTCAGCAAATAGGCCTCTGTGACAAGGGGCAGCCAGTGCTTTAGAACTATAAATATAACCCTGAAATAATCATTAATAATGTTATTAATACCACCTATTATTTAGTCAGTGCCTCTTATATCCAGGGCCTGTAATGGGTACTATTATACTTCTTAAAATTTATTTTTAATTTTTTATTGAATATAGTTGATTTATAATATTTCAGGTATATAGCAAAGTCATTCAGTTTATATATAGATGCAGATAGTCTTTTCAAATTCTTTTCCATTATAGGTTGTTATAAGATATTCAATATAGTTCCTTTTGCTGTTCAGTAGGACCTTGATATTGATCTATTTTATATATAGTAGTGTGTCTATTAATCCCTAATTTATTCCTGCCTCTGTACTATATATAATTTATGGTCAATCTTCACACAAGAATTACTATGTAGGCATTATTATCTCCATTTTACTGATAAGTACGCACAGGTTCAAAGAGGATAGGGTGTTTACTCAGGGGAAAACCAGGACTCCTCACTATTTGACAGAGTGAGTTTAGAAAATTGCCTGAGATGCCTTCTTGTTTAATGTATGTATGTTACCTGGATCTCTCTACATCCTTTTCTTCCTTTTGAAAAAAATGAATGGTTTTCATAAAGCCAGATCATTCTGTTAAACTAACAGAATTTAGTTTAGTCCCTTAATTTTCCTCCTGGGAAACTTTTTAAAAATTTTCTTCCCTTTCAGATTTACTTGCCACGGATTGAAGACTGGCCAGAGTTATATTTTCCGGGTCAGAGCAGTTAACGCAGCTGGACTTAGTGAATATTCACAGGATTCAGAAGCAATCGAAGTAAAAGCTGCTATTGGTAAGTTCTTCATGCACAGCTTTACGGGTGCGGGGGGTGGGAATGATTTTTCCTGAGTTACAACGAAGGATGCCGTCCTCTCCAGAGACTCTGTCAAGTTTCTAAGATGGCTCAACGTCCCATCCTCAGATGGTCATTGTCTCTGACTCCAGGCGACCGCTAATCTTCCACAGCTGTTCTTTTACAGATCTCCATCACTTATCCAGATTCTGTGCTTCTGTAGCCTTTCCATCTTTATCAGCCCAAGTTTCCTCAGATATTCATTCCCATTGTGTGAAACTCCACTTTAATTTGGTGCTCATCCTGGGAATACAGAGGGCCATCCAATCCCATGAGGTGGTGTATCACCCATAACCAGATCATCTCATACCTAAAAGCCATTCCATCTGCAGCAGAGCCTGGCTTGTTTTCAGTAACAGCAGCACATTAACCTGCCTTTTATAAACTCTGCTAAAATTCGTGTAAAACATGCATGGTTGCTTAATCATATGTTTCATCTCTGCTGGCAAAGTAACCAACAGAATAAAACCAGTAATAAAGTTAATTATATGTATGTATAATGATGTGCCTCCCAATCTTGAGGTGGGGGAGGGACCCAGGTAGTTCAAGCAATAAAAATGAAATCTATGATATAGTAGCACATATGTAAATAGGAAGATTATTTAATACCAGTTGTCTTCAGTTAGCATCTCATATTACTTTTTTTTTTGGTCACAAGGCATGTGGGATCTTAATTCCCCAACCAGGGTTGGAACCAGTGTCCTCTGCAGTGGAAGCATAGAGTTTTAACCATTGGATCTCCAGGGAATTCCCCCGTATTACTTTTTAACATTCCTTATAATATGTTCGTATTATAAGGACATAGTGAACATGTTTCTTTGAGATTGGGAGGTACAGACCATTACTATATCAATAAGGTACATAACTAATTGTTACATAATCAAGATCTTTGTTTGTCTCTTGTGCACTCTCCCTACCCCTCATTCTGTTGAATAATGGAACTTATATCTCAAGAAATGTCTGAGAAGTGCTTGTTCTTATATTTACTTGGGTCCTGCAAACCCAGATGGTTCTTGTTCTGTCTCTGGTTTTTTGTTCTCATTTCTTCTTTTCCCAAAATATGGAGAAGTTGAAATGTTTCCATGGTGTTAGTTATGTGAAATGTATGCTTTCCATATTTCTTACAAATTCAGGTGATTTCCCTTAAACCAAGATTGTTTTTGTTCTGTGTGTGGTGCTAATGTTTTTCTCTTTTATTCTAAGCGTGATCGGTACTGCATCCTGGCTCAAAGTGTTTCTGTTGTTATCTGGCAATTGTAGGGGGAGGAGTGTCTCCAGCTGTGTGGCCTGAACTGAATGAGACACCTGGTGGACTAACAGACTCCAGGGGAGGCATGCATGACACCTCCCAGCCAACCTTTAAGAAAGATGCTTTGCTTGGTAGCAAACTTAACAAACCTTCACTACCCAGTAGCGCTCACAACCTGGGCCAAACAGAAGTGAGTAAAGTAAGTGAAACAGTTCAGGAAGCGCTTTCCCTGCCATCAAAGAAAGCAGCCCTTGAGGGGAAAAGTAAGTCTGAGCCTCTGAGAAAGAAGAAGGACCTAGGTGAGCGCTGAAACAGTAAGAGCGTCTCATCTGTTCACATCAGTGTCCTCACGGCTCATTGTCCATATCACCTTCTTCCATCTGTGTTCACGTTCATCAGTGTTCATTCTTAATTTTATGTGTTTTCAGTTACCCATTTGTAATACCTTTGTTTAATGAGTCATTGAAGTAGTTTTCTGTGAACTTGGCTTTGACACATAATTCATTGTGCTTAATGACAATAGAAATATTTAAAGTAATTTGGTTATTGAGTCCCTTCTAGCTTGTCAAATAGACACACCTTTGGCCTCATTTTGCTGAGAGTTAGAGATGAGAGCAGGAAGAATTCAATAATCGTAGCTTGTAAGAGGTCCTTCAAAATATCATTTTGGTAAATGGATAGGAAAAATATTTCACAAAGAACTGACATTTTATTAGGGTCATAGTTATTAACTTATGTTATTTATCCTTAGGTTTTCAAATGACCTTCACATTTAATTCAAATAAACATAAGTTGAGTTGTCTTGAAAAGTTTAACATAGTATTATAATCACATATCACTATATTCGATTATATATTATTCACATTCCCAGAACTAAGACTGTTTATCAGTAAGGCTAATTATCTAACCAGAATTAAAATAGAAAGACTAATTATCAGTAATCAGATTTTTTAATCAAGATACTTGGTGCTTGTGGTTTATATATTCTAAGAGACAATGTTTCTCTTATTGAATAAAAAGGAATTAATTAGTATATCCTGACAAATTGTAACATGCCTCTCACCCATCCCCTATACCTCACCTCTAACTTCTGTAACCTCTGCTTCTTTGACACATTTATTTACCCCTTTAACTCAAGATGAGATGGGGTGAACTCATTTGAGAATTCATATTCAACACTGCTCTGAAACAGAGAAAGAGTTTTTAAATGTAGTGAATGCAGGAGGTTGGTGATGGGAGGGAGAGAGGGAAAATATTTTTTTTTAATCTTTGTTGTTCTGAGAATCTTTTTGAATAAGAATGAGATGGTTCCTATCTCTGGTAACCCACATAAATCCTTAGAAAATTGTTTCTAATGTTACTGCATATCGAGTGGATTTCTTTTCACCAACCACCCTCTCTTTTTTTATCAGAAAAACTGTATTTTCAGTAGTTGAGAGAAAGTTCGATCAGCAAAGCCACATAAATGAAGGGAAACTTTTAAAATAGTATCCAAATATTTTCCTGACCAAGCGCTAATAAACATAGTGATAGGTATGTAGTATTTCACGCCATATGAATAATAATCCAATATCAGGGTTAAAACAATGGAGTAAAAGGTGTTATACTAAGAGAAGAATCACATGGAAGAATGTTTCTGGTTTAAGAAAAAAAAATTAATGCTGCATTTAGCTGAGCTCCAGAATATGATTTTTCCTGTGTATAGACAGAACTTATATAGTTGTAAGGTCTCACATGGATGTATGTGTCTGAGTGGTGAAATGCTAGCTGTTTAGAAATATATGGAAATTCTTAATAAATGAATCAAGGCATATGCCATTTTTCTCAGGGAGCAAATAAAAGCAAAGCCACATAAAAAAAAACTAAAATATCTTACATTTTCATGCTATTGTTTTAGGAATGAAGACATAGTATGTACCTCTGTCCTAAAATTTAGAGTTGAGATACATAAAGCAAGATGAAAACTAAGCAGTAAAAATATGTAAAGTATTATTTACAAAAATATATATCTTGGGAAAATATTTCTTCATATGGGGAATGCATCATTATTCAGAATATTGTTAGTTTTTTCAGGATTTTGTTAGAAACACATTTTGCTGTTAATATTTCAAAGCTTCTTTCTTCTTGGGAATGAAGGGGGCAGGTACTTTTTATCTTTGGACTAATAACTGTGGTGCAGTTTTTACTGTGTGTCAGTTTTCTTCCTTGAACATCAAATGGACACCAAGTTGCTTACTGGTATTACGTTTTAGTTTTACATTCAAGACCTAGTGCCCCCCCGCATGGCATCAGTGAGACAGTCTGATGGATGTAGAATCACAGAAGCAGTTCTGTCCACTCACAAGCCCTTCATGTTACAACAGCACCACCATCTCCACCCTGTGACATCACTTGTCTCGAAAGTTTTCGTGACTCAATGGTTCTTGGATGGAAGCAGCCAGATAAGACTGGAGGGGCTGAAATTACGGGTTATTATGTGAACTATCGTGAAGTGATCGACGGGGTACCAGGAAGATGGAGAGAAGCCAACATCAAAGCCGTCAGTGATGAGGCATATAAGGTAAGCGTGTGGCCTTCTGTGGGCTTCCCAAGTGGTACAAGTAGTAAAGAGCTGCCAATGCAGGATACGTATAAGAGACGCAGCTTTTATGGAGGCTTCAGTACATAGACTCGATTGATTAAATCATTGGCCATTGGTGTATGAACTTAATCTCCAGCCCGTCTTCCCTCTCCAGCGGTCCAGAGGTCTGGGATGAGGCTGAAAGTTCCCACCCTCTAAGCACACGATTAGCTGCCCTGGCAGTCAGGCCCCATCTTTAGATGCTTTCCGAAAGTCACCTCATTAACACAGTAAAATATGTTCGTCACTCTCATCACTTGGGAAATTCCAAGTGTTTTACAGCTCTGTGCCAGGAATGGAGACAAAAAAGATAAAACATGTATTTCTTATTATTAATTGCAGTATCATAGTCAGGATAATCTATCTCCCTTTCGATTAACTCAAAACCAACTGATCAGTAATCTTAATTACATGTGAAACGTATCTCCTCCTTTGCCATTTGATGCAACACAATCACAGGACTGATATTCCAATACCCCTGCCCTGTTCTGTTGCCCAGAAGCAAGCCTCAGGTTTCACCTACGTTCACAAGGAGATTACCAGAAGGGTGTGACTCACTGGGGACCACCCTAGAGTATGTCCAACGCATACTCTAAATAAACGCAATGTTGGAACAAACCTGAAACCGTCAGTCTCTGTGATGCTGTCCATGTTGCAGATTAGCAACCTGAAGGAGAACATGGTGTATCAGTTCCAAGTGGCAGCCATGAACATCGCCGGGTTGGGGGCGCCCTCAGCAGTAAGCGCCAGCTTCAAATGTGAAGAATGGACCATTGCTGTTCCAGGTAACTCGGGGAGACCGTGTCTCAGCACTGAGGCTCAGAGCTTCTTCCAATGGATCCTACAATCTGGAACTAAATTTAAGTGCTACATAGCTTATAAGGAAGACAAATTCTCTCAGCCCCTCATGTTTATGTAAAATATTTTTACAAATCTATTAATAGGAACCAATATAAAACTGAGTATAAATTTCTTATATTCCAGATAAATCCTAGAGTCCCCATAGCTCAGCCTCTGTATGGAGTAAGATGGACAGAAGCACACGGGTTGAATGCTACTTGATTATTCAACAGAAATACCCATCTTTGCTTATGCTTCTTAAAGACCGTTGAAAGACATTCAATTCACACATCCCAGCTACATTTCTCTAAAGCGTCTTCCTGCACTCCTGAATTGTTGCACATTCTCTTAATGCTCTGGAGCCTCTCATTTATCAATCTCCCCCGATCCCCTTCCCCAGCCCCAGCCCCCATGGCCTCCTTCCTGTTGTCTCCTCCTCCCTGGCTCCCAACTCTTCACTGTACACACGGAGGACCCAATGTGCCTGCCTAGGACTTAAGTCCTGCCTTGATCCTCTTAAATCTTTTACTTACCTCCCCAGCCCTGTCTCCCTATGTCAACTTTTCCCCATCTCTGCATCACAACAAAGATCCTGGAACCGAACTGGAAATACTCTATTTTGGAGGTTGTCATAGATGATGGTTGGCTGAAAATAATAGGTGAAAGCCAGAAACATTCACCACCTATGCCTTTAACTCTTACACAGCTACAACAGTGAACAAATCCAAAGACTGGATACTAACTAATTCGCCAAGTCACTTAGAGTCAAACTGTGCTTAGTCGCCCAGTCATGCCCGACTCTTTGCAACCCCAAGGACTGCAGCCCATCAGGATCCCCTGTCCATGGGGGTTCTCCAGGCAAGAATACTGGAGTAGGGTGCCATTGCCTTCCTCCAAAGGATCTTCCCAGCCCAGGGATCCAAACCAGATCTCCCACATTGCAGGTGGATTCTTTACCGACTGAGCCACTAGCGAAGCCCAGAGTCAGACTAGCACAGACTAATACATTAAAGTTGCTAATGTATTTGGTGGATGGTTTTATTCTGCTTCCAATGTCACGAACTTCAAAGACCCAAATACTTTAATGCCACAGAATGACTAAGCTCTCCCACTTGGGTTCAGCTTGTTTAATACCTGCTGTGGCACCAACATCAACCTCGTTGGAACCCCAGGCCACCCTGGGCACACTGAATGAACCCAGTCTGCTCCCAGGGCCACCCTCTTCCTCTGGTGAAACCTTAGCATCCTCGGAGAACCATCGTTTTACCTTAACTTAGCCAGTATCCATCTGCATCACATCTCTATCATGTGTGAATACAAAGATTACAAGAGAAACTCAAGAGAAGTGTTCACTCAGGTTCAGTTAATATAAGAGGTAAACACACTGCCTTTCCTAGCACTTTCTTGAAGCTGGTGCTATTTCTTAAGTTCTTTCTGCCTCCTACACAAAAGCGGATCTGTTTTTAAATTCTTGCAGTTCCTGAATGAAGTTAAAATGTGAGTGACTGCTGCTGCTGCTAAGTCGCTTCAGTCGTGTTCGACTCTGTGCGACCCCATAGATGGCAGCCCACCAGACTAGAGACCAACAAATTCTGAGCAGGCCTATGGAAAATGATCTGATAGAAAGCGGTGTAGTTAGCAAAAGAGGTTGCAGGGTGAGTGCTCCCAAATCAGAGGAGCAATGAATGGGGCAGTTCTCCATCCCCAAGACCTGTCTATTCCCAGATCCACCCTTGACTTACTGAGAAGTGTTGGGTAAATCATGAATCAAGAAAGCCTGATGACAGGTGAGAGCATTTAGGACGTTTTGTCATCCCTTTGTTTTACAGATAAAGAAACAGATTCAGGTTAAATGATAATCAGGGGGTCACAAAGGCACTAAGTGGCAGGTTGGTTTGAGAGCTGGGTCTGCTTATTCTTAGACGTGGGGGTTAGGAAGCAGCAGCTCAGTGACCCTCGCCTGGAAAACAGGGCTTGGGCTATGGTTAGGATGGCTCCCTGGCTCCTGAGGATGACACAGGACAACAGTCATGGAAGCTATCTGCATAACAGAACGTGCCATACCAGGGTAAGGTACTGGTGTTATTGTTCAAACCTGTTTCCACACCAGGCATCATCAAGAGACAAGGATGACTCATTGTGACTGTTAAGACGAGGTCAAGGGCCCAGGCAACATTGATCGATCCATAACAAATCCCCAAGGGATAGCACGATTGAGTTCGCACTTGTTGTTGGCTCTCAAGCCACCATGAGTCAGTTCAGGTGATTTTGATTGGTTGGTTAGACATCACTTGTTATTTAAAAAAAAGGAAAACAAATAACTATCACCTGATAGCAGCTGATAGTCATGCAAAGACGCAGGTAATCACTGAGTAGCTGGGACTCTTCCAAGAGTGCAAAGAACACACACAGGGAATGTTTGATTTCCTTCCAGAACAGGTTGATCAAGTTCCTTGGCTTCCCAGAGCTTTCTGCTAGTTGTCTTAGGAATGGATGAGATGAAAGAATGTGAAGTGCCTAGTAAGGTTTAACACAGATTCAGGACCCATGGGATTGAATGTCTTTGTTTTGGTGAAAGTTCTTTGTAACCACAAGTGTAGTTTGTTTTTACCCCTATATGAAATATAAGCTTTATGGGTATCCTTCCAGTGGGGAGCTAGTTTGCAATATATTTTTCTTTTTGAAAAAACAATGTATTTATTATTTTTGGCTGTGCTGGGTCTTCACTGCTGTGTGTAAGGACGGTCTCTAGTTGTGGTGTGTGGGCTTCTCATTGTGGTGGCTTCTCTTGTGGAGTACAGGCTAGGGTGTGCAGGCTTCAGAAGTTGCAGCTCCCCGGCCCTCGAGTCAGTAGTTGTGGTGCACAGGCTTAGCTGTCCTGAGGCACGTGGGATCTTCCGGGACCAAGAATCAAACCTGTGTCTCCTGCATTAGCAGGTTGATTCTTAACCACTGGACCACGAGGGATGTCCCATGTATTTCTTTTTCTATATTAACAAGCCATTAGATAGAGTTACTTGCTTCATTGTAATTGAGATTGGGGTGCGTTTTCAGATTGTCAGCCAAAAATAATCAGAAGCTGAATCTGCAACCAAATTAAACTGTCCTGGTAAAAGGTGAGGAACACAGGCCTGAGGACAGCCTGAGGGCAACGCTTCATCTAGCCGCTGGAGGGCACCTCAAACTGGCCTTAACCACTTGCTGCCCATAAAGGGTCTTAGGCTGATGCAGAGCCATTAAGAAAACTTGGTACGAAATGACCGCAAGATACCTGTTTCCATGGGAATAGTAGATTTTACAAGAGAACACCAGTGTAAGTTTCAGTTTAAGACCATGAATATGGCTCTAGGTTTACACACACTGGAGTTTTCTTATTTCCATTATCATTTTTACACATGGATCTCTCTTTCGCTCTTCAGGACCACCGCACAGTCTCAAGTACAGTGAAGTCAGGAAAACCTCCCTGGTTCTGCAGTGGAAGCCTCCCATCCACTCAGGACGGACTCCAGTCACTGGCTACTTTGTGGACATAAAGGAGGCCAGTGCCAGAGAGGACCGGTGGCGAGGACTCAATGAGGCGGCTCTGAAACACACATACCTGAAGGTCAGAGGATGCTCCCAGTTTGAGAAAGTTTCCCTCACTCTCTCTCTCTCTCTCTTTTTTTTTTTTTTTTTAAAGAAAAAGGGGTCTTCTAACAGGGTAATTTTAAAGTCATGTGTTGGGTTCCTGGTAGGCTTCCATTTGGCAGTGGGTGGGGTTTGGGGAAGTTTCTGATGCTTAAAAGAATTTGGTTATAATTTGACCCAAATCTCTTTGCCTGGCTTTAGAAATTACCTCTCCTCTCTCTTGTTTTCCTCTTCACTTCCACTTACCCACCTCATATCTTCACTACTTCCAGTCTTAAGATGTGATTACTTACCATCCCCAAAAGGTGACATTCTCATTCCTACTTCACATATTTTTGAGGGTGTTTTTGATTTGAGGATGTTATTTTCATAGAGTTCACACCTGTGACAGAGAAGGCAATGGCACCCTACTCCAGTACTCTTGCCTGGAAAATCCCATGGACAGAGGAGCCTGGAAGGCTGCAGTCCATGGGGTCGCTGAGGGTTGGACACGACTGAGTGACTTCAGTTTCACTTTTCACTTTCATGCATTGGAGAAGGAAATGGCAACCCACTCCAGTTCTCTTACCTGGAGAATCCTAGGGATGGGGGAGCCTGGTGGGCTGCCATCTATGGGGTCGCACAGAGTCGGACACGACTGAAGTGACTTAGCAGCAGCAGCAGCACACCTGTGAGCCTTAAACTCCAATCCCTTGAGTCATGCATGGCCTCACCTCACCTGCCCTCTCACACCTGTGCTCACATGAGCTCTCAGGGGCCAGAAGAATGACTCAACTCTTGACCTCGACTTCACCCTTATCCACATCACTGCCTTCCAGTTTCCTCTAGAGTGTTCTAACCAAACCAGTTTCTAACTCCCATCTACCTGAGACGGTTCTGCTATAGCCAGTAGTACCAAATGGAAACCTCAAAAGCATGTTTTCCCCTGATGTCAGTCATGGCATATGGACACCCCAAGTCCACAGCGGAGCCTTGGAAACTGTAGGGAATGTGACTCCAATCCCTGTTACTCAGAATGAAGTGCGACTGTATGATCACAGAACGCTGCCTGGGCATTCAGTGTGCAGCCTTATCTGCTGGTGGAATAGGCCCCTGCCCAGAGGGTAGGCCTTGGAGGATTCTCAGAGTATAGCTACTTTAAGAGACTTCTCTTGTCAACCTGCCAGTAGAGTCAACACCATCTGTCACAGAGAGTGCTCTGGGGTTAAGGCATTTATAGTCCTCATAAAAATATAAATATATTCTCCAATAAAGATGACCCTTAAACTGTTACATCCAACATGCCATTGACTCAGCTTAGCACATGCAGTAAACTCGCCAGCCCCTTACAAAACCATGAGGCAATAAGGAAGGTCACGTTTCCTGGGGCAGAGAAATGGTAAAGAAGGTTCTGGAGCTAGGATGTGGTTTGGCTCCAGAGAACCAGGAGGCCTCTGGATTTAAATGTACCCCAAAAGCCAGTGAAAAACAGGTCAGACACATCCTAGATGGTGGTGGTGTGTGCTTATAGCTCCCATGACCTCCAAATCCTCCATCAGCCACAGCACAGGGGTCCCAAGAGTTCCACAGACAGAATCTAAACAAGGGTGAGAAGTCAAGCAAAGGGGGCCAGGAGCCTAGAAAAAAATGGACAGGAAGAGGAAATGAGAGAGTTTAAGTAGATCAAAAACTGGTTAATGTTACTCATTTTTAAAAAAAGACAAGAAACAGAAGAAAGGCAAATTTAGGGGGAAGAGAGAGACTGAGGTTGAGTGCCCCTCACAAAGCAGGAGATGGACTCTCTGTAAGGAAATGACCCTAGAGTTTGGCCACAGTTTTTAAAGGGAAAATAGAATATTGACTTTTATGGTTATAAAATGGATGGATGCTAATGATGATAAATTCAAATGGTAAAGACATAAGAAAAGTTGAGGTTCCCATAATGCCCCTACCCATGATGATGTGGAATCCCTCTTCCAGGTGGTTCATATTCAGAAAAGTTTCAAGCCTGAAATGGGGGGAAAATGTACACATTGAAAAACGTTATCAAGTTTAAGTGAGGAAAGGAGCTATGTTAATAACTCCAGGAATAGGAGATTTTAGCACCATTGCACAGAACCTAGTGGGTTAGCTGGTGTCTGCCAGAAGCATCCCTGTTCATGTGAGCATGGAGTGTCTGGGGGTTCCTGGAAGGAGTTAAAGGTGCATTGCTTTACATCAAAAAATTTAACCAGCTGAGCTCACACTTCCTTTTTTTATTGGTAATTACAATCTGCTGATACAGTGTGCTGAGAAGGAAATGAATAATTAGAAGGGGACAAAGATGAAGAAGACAAGAGAAGGCGGTTCTTTTGGAAATTTTAAGGAGGAAAACAGATCCAAGAAAAGGAAGAAATAGATGTGATGTGTGTACATGTGGCGCATCTCTAGTGCTTTAAGCTCAACAGTCATTGCCCTCCAGTCGTGGAAGGGTATAGGGATGTGCCTGTCACCCCAGTGACTAGACACAGGATGCCGAAATCTAACTCACGGTCACGTACTACCTGAGCGGCCGGTGCAGATGTGGCCAGCACCTGGTAACTGGTCTATTTTTATCACAATAAGGAAGTGTTTCTCTTCCTTTTTGTAGATCCACAGTTGCCTGGCGCTATCTCTAAATATGCACTTTAAATACATCAAACTTTATGCATTTAGCTTGTGCCTAAATTCAAGTTCATTTACAGATTAAAATCATCTCAGAAATCCATTAGCTCCAGTAAAAGCTATCGTAATGGTAACATTCTGTTATCATAACTGTAGCATTCTGTTATCATAAACACAACACAATTAAATCATTAGATTAAAACCCCAACAATTTAATACATAGCTCACCTAATGCATGGTCACAAACCTTTTGCTTAGCTGAGTAAATATATTCTAGCTTTGTGTGATTTAAATCCCATTTTGGATGTTAATCTCCATCACAACACTATGGGAAAAACTATGTCCTCTGTGTATAATAAATTCCTTCTTAAAGTATGATATAGGTTTTAAAAGTCAAATGTTTTAAAAAAGATAATTTTTGTAAAATATTGATAATATTTATACTGTTTCTGTATTTATGAGACTGAGCTGAACCCAAAGGAAGTCACAAAAAATTATGAAGTGGGACTGTCATATAAAAATATTATAAATATATATTTTTTACTTTCCTCATGCTCTTGTAACTCTAGCTCAGTGGTACACTTATAATATAGGTCCTCAGCAAACATCTTGATGCATGACAATGTGAGGACCTGAAATTCGAATACATTGGCTATTCACAAATCACCAAAATTTGCAGCCATGTTAGTTGCTTGTCTATTTAGTGAGAAATAGCTATATTATATTTACAAGGACAGTTTCTATTTGTTTTTGTTCTAATGCTTTAACATGCTTTTAAACAAATGGAAAGCGATGTATGATCTAAGATCCATGCTTGTAATTCCCCTCTTCTGCCAGAACTTTTGTCTGAAATTTCTCTGTAATGTTCCAAAAGGACCAGGAAAAGAGGGCAGCCCATATGCTCTTGTGAACACTTTGTCATTTGACCAAAGAATAAGGTGGTTTACTCCTGTAAACCATAAGGGTATCAGTCTCCTATTTCTGATGTTTGTGGCTATTAAATTATCTAAAAAAGAAAGAACATTTGAGTTTCAAGGGATCTTGGAAATGTCTACTTATGTGTGGTCAGGAAAGCAGAAAGTCTTAGCTGAAGACACACATTGAGTCTCTGACAGGATGAAGTTTAGAACTCAAATCCTGTGCTGCATAGCTGAATCACCTCCACAGGGGAAGAGCGCTTCTGTTCAAATGACACAGTGACCATCACTTCTATATCTGCTTCTTGCAGGTGCAAGGCCTCAAGGAGGGTGAGAGCTACGTGTTCCGAGTTCGAGCCGTAAACCAGGCGGGTGTCGGGAAGCCTTCTGACCTCGCTGGGCCTGTTGTAGCCGAAACCCGTCCAGGTGGGCTTTTACCTTTTTGTTAAAGTTTATCTCATCTGTGTAAGATACCAAAGTAACATTCAACCTTACTTCTACGTTTTTCCTCATTTTCAAAATCATCACTGTATGCTATCCAAACGATTGATAAGTATGACAGTGAAAAGTGAAAGTCACTCAGTCGTGTCTGACTTTGCAACCCCATGGATTATACAGCCCATGGAATTCTCTGGGCCAGAATACTGGAGTGGGTAGCCTTTCTCTTCTCCAGGGGATTTTCCCAACCCAGGGATCAAACCCCAGTCTCCCACACTGCAGGCAGATTCTTTACCAGCTGAGCCACAAGGGAATCCCAAGTATGACCATTGGATGTGACAATCATTTACCCCATCACAGGACCTCAGGGCAGGGGTGAGCCAGGTTTGAAGTGGTTGCAATGTGGGAGATCCCTGGGTCTGGAAGATTCCCTGGAGAAGGGAATGGCTACTCACTCCAGTATTCTTGCCTGGATAATTCCATGGGCAGAGAACCCTGGCAGGCTACAGTCCATGGAGTTGCAAAGAGTTGGACATGACTGAGCGACTAACACTTTCCCTTCACTTTTAGGGCTACTTTGGTTCATACTTAAAAACATGGAAATTCTTGATCAATTTATGCTTCCTGGACCAACTGTTTAAAAGTATACATTCCTGGGACACTATTTCTGTTATACAGTGGCCATTAACTCCCACAAGAATATTTTTCTACCACAGAAGAAGCTAGAACCTCTCAGGGAGCAAACATGATCCTTAAAGAAAAGTAGGGTTTTTATCATTGTAGCTACTAAGTTAAACTAGGAATCAGCAGATTTTCTCTGTGAAGGGCCAGATAGTAAATATTTGCCTGTCACTATCCTCAACTCTGCTGTGGCACAAAAGTAGCCACAGATAATACATAAATGAGTGAGTGTGGCTCTGTATCAGTAAAACTTTATTGTGCATGATAGATATATATTATATAATATGATAAATTACATCCATTATGAAATTTGAATTGTAACTAATTTTCACATCTTGAACTATTAATCTTCTTTGGATTTTTAAAAACTATTTAAAAATGTAAAAAACCATTCTTAGCTTTCATGCCATACAGAAAGAGGCAATGGTCCAGATATAGACCACGAGTCATAGTTTGCTGACCCCTGGGTTAAGCTAACAGCAGTCCTGACTAAATGATCTATAGAGCTGAGGCAGCCCTCACGGCCCAGTTTCCAGATGCCGTGATTGGACTAGGAAAGACAGTCTTTCCCTTTGTTGCGAAAACAAAGTTTACAGTGTTCACTGGGCAAATAGCTCCAGATCATTATATAATACTTATTTTGTCATTTAGTCTCCATCACTTTTCAAAGTTATATATGTCAGTTCATTAAAGTTGCATGAAAGAAAGCACTGGAAATGAGAGGATTTTAAAAGTATTAACCACCTATTTTAAGTTTATATTCATTCTAGTCAAGCACCCTCACTTCAGCTCTTTCCTATTTCTAGATTGAAATAAAGAGCAGATATATAATGTGATATTTGTTTTTATGATAAGAAAAGAATATAAATATAGAAATTCTGCTCTCACTTCATGATGCTTAAAGAGAATGTCAAATGCACCCTTTAAGAAAGTACCTGCCCCTTTCAACCTATTACTTCATAAACTACTTTCAGCTACTCTTGTAACTACCCTCTAGAGCTGGGTGTGACAGAAGTGACCTTCTTGTACCAAAGTGTAGTAGGTGTGTGGGGAGAGAGTGCCATACCTCACATAGGTACTCTTTGCAAAATGTCATGAGAAAGCAGAAAAATGCTGGGAACGCATGTGCCAGATAAAAGGTAACACACAAAGACATGAGGACACAGATCTCTATAGCAATCACACCCTGCAGGTACCAACTGTATAGAAATACAAGATGCTGAGTGGACATGCCAAAGGGCCCAACTGCAAGGCTACTCGTGTAAGAATATTTAGATTACTAGTCATTGATGAGTTAAAAGCACCTGTTAAGCAGTGGATTGACTTAAAAAAAGCTTAAATTGATTTCTTGTTTTCTCATCAATAACCCTCAGGATGGCAGGTAGCCAGGCAGGACATTAGCAAAGCCACCATGATGGAAACTTTGTCTTCAAAACAGGGTCTGCTGGTGGGTTCCTAGGGGAGAATGTTGTTTCACTGGTGCGGAATAAGGCCCCCAAAGTTGTTTTGTGGCCATTTAATTCCCAGAGTATAATTACAAATAACAGTTGCAGACTAAACGGCACCAGATTAACCTGCTCAGGAACCGCTGGCTCCAACCTAGGAGAGCTTCCTGGGAGATACCAAGTCAAGATGCTGACCTGAAGCATCTCCACTGTGGTGGTTTAGTTGCTAAGTTGTGTCCAACTCTTGCAACTCCATGGACCGTAGCCTACCAGGCAGCTCTGTCCATGGGATTTCCCAGGCAAGAATACTGGAATGGATTGCCATTTCCTTCTCCAGGGGATCTTCCCAACCCAGGGATCAAACCTGGGTCTCCTGCATTGCAGGCAGATTCTTTAGCAACTGAGCCACCAGGGAAGTCTGAAGCATCACCATGAAGGAGCCCAAAACCCAGGAGACACTGGTCCTTGTTTCATAGGCAGCAGGCACATTCATTCCTGCATGAATGTTCAGGCACATTCACATGCGTTCTGCACACCTGCTTCATGCCAGGTGCTGTGTGGGCACCATGTGAGTAGAATAAAATGACTTGCCACTGCCTACTGAGCTTGCCATCTAAGGGAAAACGGTTTATAGCACAGCATGATGGAAGCTCAGATAGAGGGTCACAAAATATTGTCCATAGTTAAACAGGCTACAAACAAGGTGTTAAGGTTTCATAAATCCCCATAAAAACTTAAATGCATTTTTTATTAGAGTATAATTGTTTTACAGTGATGTGTTAGTTTCTGCTATGCACAGAAGTAAATCAGCTACATGTATACATATATACCCCCTTGATCTTGGACCTCCCTCCCATACCACCCCACCCATCCAGGTCATCGCAGAGCACCTAGAGCTCCCTGTGTTATACAGTGGCTTCCCATTAACACAACACTGTAAAGCAATTAGACTCCAACAAAACCCCGAATAAATCAAAGCACACAAGATCGACAAAAAAAAAGTTTTATGTAGCCTATGGTTGTCTGTGTTTACTAACTTTATAAAATACCACATTTTACTTTTAACCAGGTATTTATTTTATGCTAAAACATCTGGGGCCTGGGATGGGGGATGAGGATCGGTTATCAGTTTCAGGGTTTGGAATGTGAGACTTGGATTGCTATTTCAGAAGAACCACTCTTTTTGGAACACGTTATTAATATTTCAGACAGAAAATGAAGCTTATCATGTAACAGCAAACCTCAAATGCATCTAACAAGATACCTCGAATGTAATTTGAATTCCAGGTAAAAGTTAACCTAATCCACTGGCATTGGTAGGGTCACTGGTCTCCTTTCGAAGCTGATGAAAGTGCCAGCAGATGTAACTCAGCCACTACCCCACTGTCTGGTCATGCTGGTAATGAGGATCAAAAGGGTGCCACGCTTCCAGGAGAAGTCTGGTAGCTGAACGAGCCTATAAGGGGAATGAACTGGAAAATATTTAGAGTAGATGTGTTGGTACATACAACGCACTTCTAGTCTTGATATTTGATCTTTTTTTAAAACAGTATCTGTGTGGATTGTGTCAGGTCTGGGCTGCAGGTGGAGGCAAGGTGAGCTAGATCAGACAGAAGACAAGAGAGGGAACTGCCAAGGTGTGGCAGGTGATCTGGAGGGTGGAACCGGCTGCCTGTGTTCTTATCAGAAATCCTGCAGGGAACTAAGGTGAGAGGCACAAGAACCCAGACACAGGCAGAGTCCCCAGCAGGAACTGAGTTAATTGAAGTCAGGACTTCTCACCAGGAGCAAGGCAGGCTAGAAGACTGGAGCTCCAGAAGGAATAATGAGCAGGGATTGGGTTGACAACCTAGTGACCAATCCCAGTTTCTGAAAATTGACTGGTCATAGAATCTGGTAGGGCTTCCCTGGTGGCTCAGATGGTAAAGCGTCTGTCTGCAATGCGGGAGACCCAGGTTCAATCCCTGGGTTGGAAAGATCCCCTGCAGAAGGAAATGGCCACCCACTCCAGTACTCTTGCCTGGAAAATTCCACAGACTGAGGAGCCTGGTAGGCTACAGTCCATGAGGTCAAGAACCTGGTAGGGCTGAGGATGCTCAGTGTCCTTGAGGTGGCGTTTTGAAGGATTCTAAAGCAGGAAGTCAGGCTGATTATTCAAGATTAGCTCAACTGGGTAATTTAGAGAACTTCACTTATATTTGCTCGCTGTCTGTTCTCTTTCATCCATTAGGAAGGTAATTTTCAACCTTGACAGTACATTACATTAGAATCAGGCTAGGTACTTTTTGAAAATAGTGAATCTATTTTAGACTATTGTCCAGACCAGTTAAATCAGAGTCTGCAGGACTGAGCCTGGGCATAGGTTTGTTTTTATTTGTTTGTTTAGCTCCTTGGGTAATTCAAGTATGAAACCAGGCTTGTGAATTGTGCATTAGACTGTTCAGTTCAGTTCAGTCACTCAGTTGTGTCCAGCTCTTTGCAAACCCATGGACTGCAGCACGCCAGGCTTCCCTGTCCATCACCAACTCCTAAAGCTTGCTCAAATTCATGTCTATCAAGTCAGTGATGCCATCCTACCATCTCTTACTCTGTCGTCCCCTTCTCCTCCTGCCTTCAATCTTTCCCAGCATCAGGGTCTTTTCCAATGAGTCAGTTCTTCGCATCAGGTGGCCAAAGTATTGGAGGATCAGCATCAGTCCTTCCAATGAACATTCAGGACTAATTTACTTTAAGATGGACTGGTTGGATCTCCTTGCTGTCCAAGGGACTCTCAAGAGTCTCCTCCAACACCACAGTTCAAAAGCATCAATTCTTCGGTGCTCAGCTTTCTTTATAGTCCAACTCTCACATCCATACATGACTACTGGAGAAACCATAGCTTTGACTGGACGGACCTTTGTTAGCAAAGTCTAGGTGCTGTCTAGGTTGGTCATAGCCTTTCTTTCAATGAGCAAATGTCTTTTAATTTCATGGCTGCAGTCCCCATCTGCAGTGATTTTGGAGCCCCCCAAAATAAAATCTGTCGCTGTTTCCGTTGTTTCCCCATCTGTTTGCCATGAAGTGATGGGACTGGATGCCATGATCTTCATTTTTTGAATATTGAGTTTTAAGCCAACTTCTTCACTCTCCTCTTTCACTTTCATCAAGAGGCTCTTTAGTTCTTCTTTGCTTTTTGCCATAAGGGTGGTATCATCTGTGTATTTGAGGTAATTGATATTTCTCCCAGCAGTCTTGATTCCAGCTTGTGCTTCCTCCAGCCCAGCATTTTGCATGACGTACTCTGCATATAAGTTAAATAGACTTATAAGCATTAGGCTGTGGGCTCCTTCAAAATAGGAACTGTGTTTTCTCTGTATATGCCGAGAGCCTAGTACTTGGTGTATAGATGAAAAATATAATGGATGGCTACCATGCTTTGGCAAATGAGTGTGACTCTGTTTTGGAGCCACAGCTTGTAAACCTAACCCTAGTATCTCATAATGAATGCCCAGTTATGAAGAGTGAACTGGGAGAGGTTCAGTGGAGGCCCTGATGTGGCACTAAGGTGGTGGGTCAGCGAGCGGTCCACATAGGGGAGCTCAGTATTATTAATACATGCAGCTGATTGAGTTCCTTCACTTTTAATGCTTCCATTCTGTCCCACTCTCCAGTTTTTTAAACACCACCCATGCACACACACAGGCACACACACACAGAGGCACACACATACAGAGGCACACACGCACACACACACATGCACTCATGCACACCAGTGGAGAAGGCAAAGAATAAAAGCTTATAAAAGTGACCCATAATGCAGATGTAAAAGACTAAATTACATGAGAAAATTCTCATAGCAAATTATTAAATGTTTGGGAAGATGAATTCCCACTTTTAAATGTTATCTTTTTAAAATTTTTTTTAAAAAAAGATTACTATTTGGAGAGGAGAGAAAAGTGGGACAGAGTTCATTTCCAAAAAGTTCACTTTAGCCCTAGACCTCCCTTAACCTATTCACTTACTGAGGAGAGTGGCAAGCCTGGAGGGACCATTAAAATGCCACTCCAGTGACTTCTCTGGTCCAGTGGTTAAGACTCTGAACTTCTACTGCATGGGGCTAGGGTTTGATCCCTGATCAGGGAAGTTCTGCATATTGCTAGATACAGCCAAAAAATAAAATGCCATCCCATGCAAGCCAGTATCCCCTTGTGTCCATGTTAAGAATATGTTTAGGGTTGGGGCAGCTGACTAGAGATAATTCTTCTTAAATCCTTTTCAGACCAGAATCATCTCTTTCATTTTCTATAGCCAAATCTTCTCTGCTGTTAACTGAATTCTTCATGTTTATTATTAGATTTGAAGGTTGTTTTTGAGAAAAATCTAAGGCCTGACAAATTCTGGTCTACTTTTCTGGTTCAGCTCTGTTGACAAGTGAGATGGCCTTTCATTCAGATGAGAACATCCATAGAAATCCCTTTACTTTGACAGCAGAACATCTGATTTGCTGCCTGCCTGTTAAATATCAGGACCATTTTGATCTTGTTTTAGTCAACTTTAGTGAATGTGGCCCTTTAGTCATGTATGAGTTCAACCATGGATTGACAGCAGCTCAGGGCTTGCAAAAACTCAGGCCGTGGGACATTCTAAAAAGAAAATTTGAGGATGTTGTAGCTGCATCTCTTTCATTCTGACTCTGAGCCAGGTTCACCTCCATAGGTGTAGCTGTGGACCAGCCTGGGGCCTCTCAGAAATGCTGTCATTACACTGCTCTTGGTTTTCCTAGAGTATTTATAGAAAGAATCATCCATTTCAATATCATGTATCTGTTGTAAAATCTCATTAGAGTTTTTTGTCCAGGATGTATCCAGGATCCCTTCATTTAAAGAAAGCCATTGTTAATTCCTCTAAGATATTAATGTGTTGGAAAAAATGGCCTTTCCAGATTAATGTGATTACTTTCTTTACCACACAAAGATAATCTACAATCTGATATGTCCTGCCTGTTCAGATACAAGAAACTCTGAGCTCATTTTTGTTTTGTCTTTTTTTAAATTTTCCAAAGGATGTCTTTTTGTTTTAAACTCTTCACCTTTATTCTTTGTGGTCATAAGTAATTTCTTTCTTTTCCAAAATCCTTTTTTTTCCCCTATTTTTTTAAACCCAGAATGCAGGAAGAGGCCACTTTTTTTTCCAAATGCCAACTTCACTTTCATTTTCCATTATAGGTATTATTGTAAAACACTTGGTCTACTAAGTTAGCATTTAAAAACACTTATTCAAAGAACTACGTTAACAAATTAATTAAAGCTGAACAGTAAAAGAAGCCTTTGAATTTGAAAAGCTATATTGAAAGGGTATGAGAGCATTAACATTGTAATTCATGTGACAAATAGGGAAAAAGCTATAATTTGTTGCTTTAATCATTTTAAGATAAAGTTGTTTTTATTTACACAGTGATACTGTTGAAACTGTGTTCTTTCTTTGTAAGTTATTTCAGTTAAACATTTTCTAATGAGAATTGTTGTGGTGCAAAGAAATATGCCTAGAAAACTAGTACTTGAATTATTTTCAGTTAATCTGACTTTTCAAAAGCTTGAGATTATGATCACATTCAGAACAATACTTTCAGCCAGTTGACAGCATTATTGTTTGTCAGGGAGGAGATCAAGCTTTGAATTCTAAGCATAAGTAAGAAACCCATTGTGACTAGAATATTTTCTTTGTTGGTATTTTTATTTCATCTTGTCTATTTATCAAAATATTGGTGTTATGCTTAAGCTTTATTAAAACTAGTTCCAATAAAATTGAACACTGCAATTCTAAACTGACATTTCTCTTTTAAATCCCTTAAGAGTCCAGCCCCTGGCACATGTAAAGATGTACAAGAAGTATGGAAGGCAAAACCCCTGCCCTTGTAGCATTTAACCCTTGATAAACATGCAACTTTTTGAAAGGTGAAAATTAACCAAACGCTCATCTTAATGAGCATTTGATTTTTAAAATAGAAGTATGGAAGAGAGTTTTATTTTTTATTTTCCCCTTTATTTTAATAAATCAACCAATAGCACCCATTATAGCCACAGTTGCTGCTGCTGCTGCTAAGTCACTTCAGTCGTGTCCAACTCTGTGTGACCCCATAGACGGCAGTCCACCAGGCTCCCCCGTCCCTGGGATTCTCCAGGCAAGAACACTGGAGTGGGTTGCCATTTCCTTCTCCAATGCATGAAAGTGAAAAGTGAAAGGGAAGTTGCTCAGTCGTGTCTGACTCTTCGCGACCCCATGGACCGCAGCCCACCAGGCTCCTCTGTCCATGGGATTTTCCAGGCAAGAGTACTGGAGTGGGGTGCCATTGCCTTTTCCACAGTTACAAGAACATAAATTGAGGAAATGTTCATGCCTCTCTTTACAGATAGTCTGCCATGTCCTGACTTTTTTTGGCCATGTCGTAATTTATTATAACCCTCAGAAATATTAAAATATTAACTTGTTTTCTTTTAAAATACAAAACCTAATCTTGAAACATCTGAATTTCTTGAAATTCATTTCCATTTAAATTTCTATACTGTTCAATACCAATTGTTTCTAGATATCTATTGTTCTAACCTAGAATAGCATCTTTAGATTAATTTATGTTTATCTAATCAGCAGAACTTGTTTTCATGGATTTTTTTTTTCATTCTTAAATGATTTACAAACTTTGAACATGTGAGTAAAGGCAATTCTTCTTATCTCTACCTTTTCTCCTTCAGTTTCCCTTTGGTTTCTTTATCTCTTATCTATCCTTTCTTGATGATTAGTTAGATATGGGTATTATTGAAGCAAAAGTCATGCATTAGGCATTTCCCAGGGCTGCCTTGCCCTTCTTATTATGGTCAACACACTCCCCTAACTGTTCCATTGGTCGTATCAACCAGTTGTTGTTCAGCTCTGACCAAACAGTACTGTCCATGGTGTTAACACTACCTAAGAAACATGGTACATTCGCTTAATTCCGTGTTGCAACACAAAGTTGAATTGTAGCAGGACTGTCAGTCACAGTGAGCAGTTGGGACTTTTCACTTGCACAGACTCAAGGCCCTGCTTTAAGGCTAAAGTAAGGAGGTGAGGAATTCTTACTTGATTAACTTCTACCAGGAAATATCAGCACCTTGTTTTTCATCTTCTAGGAACCAAAGAAGTTGTTGTAAGTGTGGATGACGATGGAATCATTTCCTTGAACTTTGAATGTGATCAGATGGCTCCAAGTTCTGAGTTCATCTGGTCCAAAGATTACGTGCCCACGGAGGACTCACCGAGATTAGAGGTTGAAAGCAAAGGCAACAAGTACGTACCGTTTCAATTGTAACTATGGGTTTCCTTTTCATGAAAGGAGAGTGAAGCAAGCTATTCTCCATTTCAGTTAAGAGAATGAAATCACACATATTTTTATCTGGTAGTGTAAAAAGTGATCACCAGTATAAACCTTAAGAAATAACAATCCTTATAAAATACTTTTCACATTACTCCATTTAAAATGCTTTCTCATATGTTATCTTATTGTTGACTGAAGAAAAGGTGAGAGTGACATTTTATTTGGGGCAAAACTGAGGACTATAGCCCAAGAGGCAGCCTTTCAGATAGTTCTGAGTAACTGCTCCACCAAAGTAGGTGGAGAGGTCAGAATAGGTGTGATTTTGGTGAAGGGGGAAGTCAAGCACATGTTTCGGCAGAAGCTTGCTGCTGGTCACAAGGAGCAGATGTTAATGACTTTAGTGCTTCTCGAGATATGAGAAGGTGCAAGAAATTGTTGTTCAGTCACTAAGTTGTGTCTGACTCTTTGCGACCACATGAACTGCAGCACACCAGGCTCCTCTGTCCTCCAGTATCTCTATGAGTTTTCCCAAACTTGTGTCCATAGAGTCAGTGATGCCATACAACCATCTCATCCTTTCTTTCACTTGGCAAGAAGTTGAGCTCATAAAATCTTCTGAAAAACACCCAACTATCTGAAGTCCTGTTCTGCCAGTTTTTCCCAGAGCATAGAGTGCCTCATTTCTGATCTCTGCCCTGAACTCCTTTCGGGGTGTGTTGAAGGTCAGCAACTGCAGTGGCCAGTGGCTTCATCCTTGTAGAGGCAGATGGCAAGCAACAGTTTTTAATTGGCATCATTTATGATGCAAGAAAAGCTTTGATTGGCATTAAAGTGAACTTTAAAGATGATTCTTATTATTCTACGAGATTTTGAAATCTTAAAGTAATGGTGAGGATCCTTCTGGGGAGATGGGTAAGGAAGAACTTTCTGATTCAAGTTCTGGTAAATTAAATGGATTAGGTATAATCTGTTCTGGTTTTTCACCACCACTTGTGAGAGACACAGTACTGCCCTGGAACAAACTCTATAGGAGAGAGAAGCGTGGGAGAGGTGATCTCAAGTCACCAGGAGGCCAGCTTTACCAGGAACCACTGTGTGACCTGGGGCAGCTTTTAATTCCATGGATCTCCCGTTTCTTTCTCTATAAAACAGAGAAGTGAAGGGGATTAATTTTATGATCTGCTACTTCCTTCAACCCCAAGATTTTGAGTTTTTTTAATTTCATCTTACTTATCAAACTTTGTATCTTTACAGTGCCAACCAGATTAGATTACATTTGGTAAAGCACAATATTCCTAAGTATTATTTCTATTACAAAAAAATCCAATATATCCCAAAATAAAAGAAAGAAGTAGTAATTTTGTTGGAGAACAGCAAGGAAATACTCTGTATAATTAAGACATTCTGCTGTCACTATGCTGTAAGATCCTTGAAGTAAAACATAATTGTGGTCAAAGGAAAGACAATCAAACTGAAACTATTTCTTCCTTGACTAACTTGACAAGTTATAAATGTTTGGATGACCTTAGACACTGACTAGCTACGTGACTCACAAAAGTTAGAAAACAAACTGAACTAGACCATTGACCCATACATTCATTCCATAAGTATTTATTAAGCACATATTATGTGCCAGATAAGGTATGGATGCTGGAGGTCACAACAGTGAACAAAACAGATCTCATCCCTAAAGACACAAATTGCAGGCATATAGTCAATGAAGTAGGCAATACCGATGCCAATCAATAAAATCCAAAATGGGAAGGGCAAGGGGTGACGTAACAGGGGCATTGGGTGGTTCTGCCCTGTGAAGAAAAGGATTTTCAGGCTGCCCAGCAAGGGGTGATCAGCTGAAAATCTCTTTACTTGGGATATGCATTGATATGCTTCGTAGCTTGGGGATGGGAGATCGGTACCATCTCCCTGTCCCATCACCATCACCCCGTGGGAGGAGGTCAGGAAAGCCTTCCCAGAAGCAGCAAGAGCGGGTGAGCATTAGGTCAGCAAGGCAGATGGAGCACATGCTCCCCATGATGGGAGCAGCATGTGCAGATGGCTGGAGACAGGGCAGCGCACAGCCCCCAGGCCCTACACAGCCTCGCTTCTTATAAAGCATTCTGTTCTGAAGGACGAAAATGACCTTCAAAGACCTCGGGACGGAAGACTTGGGCATTTACTCCTGCGATGTCACAGACACTGATGGAATAGCGTCAAGCTACTTGATAGATGAGGAAGGTAGGTCAAAATCAGTTCATTCATGAGTCGACTCCTGCTTTGACTTCTCAGTGGTTCTCCAGGATTAAGTGACTTCTGTTTTAGGAGTTCAAGCTGTAACTGTTCTCATTTTCTCCCTACAGAATTGAAACGTTTGCTTGCTCTCAGCCAAGAACACAAGTTCCCAAGTAAGTGTCCACAATACACTCAGAGTTCAGCCATGGCACTAGACAACTCTGACAGGATCAAGAGAGGACACTCTCTTGACAACGTGTAATGGAACATCCATTGGTAGCTGCAGACGCCCTTTCCAAAGGAGCTGATTTAGCTTTCACTTTGTTCTCCAGAAATACAAAGAACAGTGACAGGAAACACATCCCATGCTCTGCTGCGTAGAGCTCTGTCAGGTTACGTAGGTGTATAGCTGAGTAATTACATTCTTCATCTTTTGCTACATATTTTGGAATATTCAGCTCAGTTCAGTTCAGTCACTCAGTCGTGTCTGACTCTTTGTGACCCCATGAATCTCAGCACACTAGGCCTCCCTGTCCATCACCAACTCCCGGAGTTCACTCAGACTCATGTCCATCGAGTCAGTGATGCCATCCAGCCATCTCATCCTCTGTCATCCCCTTCTCCTCCTGCCCCCAATCCCTCCCAGCATCAGTCTTTTCCAATGAGCCAACTCTTCCAAAGTACTGGAATTGCAGCTTTAGCATCATTCCTTCCAAAGAAATCCCAGGGCTGATCTCCTTCAGAATATTACATATATGTATATACACACACATATATATCTTCTAGACACAGTAATTTGTATATCTTTTAGGCAAACAGCTCTTTCTAAACAATTTAATGTTAGTGTTTAATAGAAGAACCATATCTCTAAATAAAGACAATCTAAAAACAGCACCCTATGGGTGTCCCTGATGGCTTGTCTGCCAATGCAGGAAACCCAGGTCTGATCCCTGGGTTGCAAAGATCCCCAGAAGAAGGAAATGGCAACCCACTCCAGTATTCTTGCCTGGGAAATCCTTTGGATAGAGGAGCCTGGTGGGCTACAGCCCATGGGGTTGCAAGAGAGTCGGATATGACTTAGCGACTAAACAACAACAAAGACAGTACCTTCCATTTTAAACTACTGGAAAATAAGGTAAAGATGCCTTGATCAGAGTAAGAATCTCTCTGAACTATCATCAAACCCTTCAATGAAGCACCCTCTGCATAAAAGATTAATTTCCACAGTTGACACCTAAGAGAAGAGAAAGAAGTCTGAGACAATACTTGGAAAGTTCCACTGACCTGATTGGATCTCTTAACATTGGTACCCACTGGCCAGAGAAGTGAAGCATCTGAAAAGTTACACTCTGAAAAGAGAGAGTGATAGTATCACTCATTCTTTTAATTCAGAAATTTTGTCTTCCTTCCTTAATCCCTAAAATAAGACTTCTGCACTAATACAAGAGTTTCAGGGACCCAGGAAACCATATCCTGACCCCAAACTATAGCCAAAACGTTGTATGTTGTATGTATGCACTCTAGGGAGAGGGCCTCCAACTTTCCTGAAATTCTCAGCAGAGCTGTGATTAAAAAACAAAGCTCTAAAACCAATTGTCTGACCTCTTCACATTCCCAAAGAATACATGACATGCTTCATGGTGCAGCTGGGTGCTGGTGACTACTGGCCTCAGCAGGAACGTTTGCAAAACCAGCTTTATTCAGCAGAGGACAGTGGGGTGCCTGTGGGGTGAGGGTGCCGGATGCAGGCTTTCTGAATTCCAGGGGAGAACCACTTCTCTTCTGTAAGCTTATTCACCATAAAACTGGAAAAGTAATACCATGAATGGTGTCTTAAAAGCTATTTCTTTTTAAATTGTAAGAGTAGAGGTTGGCCTGGACTCTCTTTGTTCTGTGTTCTTTGAACCTGAGCAACTTACCCCAACTTTCCCAAGGTCTTAGTTTCTTTTCCAGGAATGGCTATTATAATCATTAATAGCCCCATCATATAGAGGCGCTGTGAGAGACAATCAACAGGGCATTGATCCTTGAACTCTTCAGGGAAAATATAAATACTTATTGAAACAGAGCAGTGATCTAGACAAACCCACTTGCAGAAGAGTTGTCTGCCTACCATACAGATGTCCTCCCTTTCTGTTCCCTCTGTTGTGAGGCGGGGGAATGGAAGAGAGAGTCATGGTGCCCAGCACAGCCGGAGCCTGTGAACGCTCCCACTGTCTATCATGCAAAACAGAAAGAGCAGCACCCACTAATCTAGTTAGTCAGACGGCAAACATTGACCAAGTGTCTAGGCAACAGCTGCTCCTAACAATGTTTACATTTAGCATGAAGGATGGAGAGGAGGGAAGTTAGGGTGTTACCATAGAACTGGAGGCGCCCAGGCTCCCTGCGGTCCAGGGATCATATGGACTTGCAGGTAGTAACTGCCTGCTGTCCCTGTCATTTATGCTGAGACATTTTATTCTACATGAGTGTCAACACTGGTTGCTGGCTGTAGGAGAGAGGGGAGCAGCACACTCAGGGACCCTTCTATTAGAGACCAAGAGTGGTGTTTTGGGTCAGCTCAGAGAAAACCTAAGGATGCATTAAAAACTCTGACGTGAAAGCCTAACTTGCCCCTTGAAGCAGCGTTTAAATATCACAGCTTCAGTTCCTTTCATTGCTGTTGGCTCAGGCAGGTCACTACGTGAATGTCTTCAGAGATGTGATGACAGGGTCAAAGCAGCATATCCAATTTCTCAATTTATATCCACTTCTTCTTAGTATATGTTGATGCATAATTAAGTCATCTTCTTGAGATTTTCTAAGGTCTTAAATGATCTCATTCCTTACAGAGTGTAATAAAGAGTGTGGCGTTCCTTTATTCCAGGACACAGTAAATTCTATTTTAAGCTGTTTTCAAAAATATTTTGAAAACCACTAAACATATGCCTTAAGCCTACAAATAACAGATATTTTGCTGGAGCAAATTAACTGCCAGAGAAAAGAGCCTAAGGAAATTTAGGGCTGAGCAGAAGGAAAAAAATATATATATAAAGCTAAAAATAGAAAACAACCTAGCCTGTCTTGCCAGTTGTGATACTAAATTGCAGTGTAGAAAGTCAGTTTATTGAATATATATCTGTGTATGTATGTATATATATATAATATACACACATATATATTCATGGTATGTGGGGGAGGGAAGATATATTTCAGTATTAGCAATGTCCTGCAGGCCTTTTGCCTTTTGATGAACTGCATTCTGTCTGTGGAATATGTGTCTTTCTAAATAAATCCACTTTCATGTAAAAAAGCAAAAACATTCTGCATAATATATATTTTATTTGTAGACACTGGTTATTGTCCTACTTGTATATGTACATTTATATATATACTCCACGTGTACAGATATGCACAAGCACATACGCACAGATTATATCTATTTGGTATGTCCTCTTAGGTGTTAATATGTTTTACAGTTGGTGGTTATAGGGTGTTGTTTAAACAACTGGAGGAAGAGTCACCAAAATATTAATAGCCACTCTTATAGAGTACCTATTACATGCTATTTATAGGGTGCTTAAATGGAATGTGTTATTTAAACTCCTCAGTGACCTTAAAAGGGTCAGTAAGTACTATGGTGATCTAATGTTAGAGATGAAGAAAGTGAAGCTCAGAGAGGTTAAGTAACTAGACCAAAAGGACACAGCAGGTAACCGGGGTGAAGAAACCCAGGTGGTCTGACACTAACCAGGACATGGACTGTTTCTGTGCATGCACCGGCCCCGTGAACCTTGGTGGCCTGTGCTCCCAGATGATGTCTGTATTCCTCAGGGCAGTGAGCACTAAGGGCTCTGGAGGCTTCCAGGAGAGTGTGTCCCTGCCACCCACCCCCACACACTGGGCTTCTTCGTAACTGCATCACTCGTGTATGAGATTCCCTGGAACGAAATCACACTTCTCTGGAAGAGACTCTACTCTCTACTCCCCTTGAGACTTACTTGCAGCAAGCAGGAGCATCCGGTTAGGGAGAAGGTTTAGCCCCTGCTCTCACCACCCTGGGGTCTGTTCTTGATCTGTTCTTACTGGAAAACCACGAGCGTTCTTCAGAATGGATGGCCGGGACCAAGAGATCACTAAGTAGAGGGAATAACCCTGATCTCAGCTCTGCCACCTGGTTATGTTACTAAGCTTTCCTGAGTTTTGTCATCAGTAAAATCAGGGGATAAAGAGAGCTCGCCTTTCTTGAGCATCAGTGGTTATTTATAGTGGCTCACTGCATTCTGGTACCATAGTCACTCATGGTGGCCTGTGAGGCAAGTAATAGCCATGTCAGCAGGTGAAGAACACGAGGTTTCAGGAGGAGGTAACTGTGCTCAATCGAGGTGTGACATCAGAGCCCATCTCTGGCCACAGGGGAAACCCACAGTAGATGGTGTCTGAGCCTCCTTTCAGCTCTGCATGGAATGACTCTATAACTGACGTTCACATGAATATGGAATAGTGCGAAGGAAAGGCATCCCTGAAGCTTAAAAAGGGTAGTTTTAGAGAAATGATGCAATAAGCTTGTTTACAAAATAGAAACAGACTCACAGACTTAGAGAACAAACCTGGTTGGGGGAGAGGGTGGAGGGATAGTTAGCTTGGGATTGATGTGTATACACTGCTATATTTAAATGAATAACCAACAGGTCCTACTGTATAGCACAGGGAACTCTTCTCAATGTTATGTAGCAACCTAAATGAGAGAAGTATTTGAAAAAGAATAGATTCATGCATATGTATAACTGAATCACTTTACTATACACCTGAAATTATCACAGCATTGTTAATCAACTAAAACATAAAATTAGAAAAGGATAGTTTTGCTATAAATATAAGGAAATATTAAGGTACAACTGGTACAATCTTATACCAAGCTTATAATTACTTATAATTTAAAACATAGCATATGCTAAAATTTTAAGATATGTTTAAGAATTTAAACATATTTTTAAATTTTGAGATGTGTTTAAGAATAGTTGAGTGAAAGCAAAGGTTGGTTTTCCCTGATAAAAGTGAAGGACTACAAAACTTTCAGAAACAATCATCCTTTTCCAGAGAGCATGTCCAGGAATCACCTCTGATATAGATCTTTTGGCTGGAGAAGTCTTTGTAGAGAACATTTTCAAGTTATAAGAAATTCAGAAGCTGATATTGGGAGATGTCAGCCAACTTTTTAAAAATTTCATTCATGTTCAAATGGCTTAAGATATACAGGTATAAATCAGAGATATTTTATCAGTTCAGTTCAGTTCAGTCACTCAGTCGTGACCGACTCTTTGTAACCCCATGAATCACAGCACGCCAGGCCTCCCTGTCCATCACCAACTCCCGGAGTTCACTCACATTCATGTCCATCAAGTCGGTGATGCCATCCAGCCATCTCATCCTCTGTCGTCCCCTTCTCCTCCTGCCCCCAATCCCTCCCAGCATCAGAGTCTTTTCCGATGAGTCAACTCTTCGCATAGGTGGCCAAAGTATTGGAGTTTCAGGTTTAGCATCAGTCCTTCTAATGAACACCCAGGACTCATCTCCTTTAGAATGGACTGGTTGGATCTCCTTGCAGTCCAAGGGACTCTCAAGAGTCTTCTCCAATACCACAGTTCAAAAGCATCAATTCTTCGGCTCTCAGCTTTCTTTTTTATAGTCCAACTCACACATTCATATATGACTACTGGAAAAACCATAGCTTTGACTAGACAGACCTTTGTTGGCAAAGTAATGTCTCTGCTTTTTAATATACTATCTAGGTTGGTCATAACTTTCCTTCCAAGGAGTAAGCGTCTTTTAATTTCATGGCTGCAATCACCATCTGCAGTGATTTTGGAGCCCCCCAAAAATAAAGTCTGACACTGTTTCCACTGCTTCCCCATCTATTTCCCATGAAGTGGTGGGACCAGATGCCATGATCTTCGTTTTCTGAATGTTGAGCTTTAAGCCAATTTTTTCACTCTCCTCTTTCACTTTCATCAAGAGGCTTTTTAGCTCTTCTTCACTTTCTGCCATAAGGGTGGTGTCATCTGCATATCTGAGGTGATTGATATTTCTCCTGGCAATCTTGATTCCAGCTTGTGCTTCATCCAGCCCAGCATTTCTCATGATGTTCTCCGCATACAAGTTAAATAAGCAGGGTGATGTACTCCTTTTCCTATTTGGAACCAGTCTGTTGTTCCATGTCCAGTTCTAACTGTTGCTTCCTGAATCTGCATATAGGTTTCTCAAGAGGCAGGTCAGGTGGTCTGGTATTCCCATCTCTTTCAGAATTTTCCACAGTTTATTGAGATATTTTACAGTTCCTTACTTTCTATGTGCAGTAAACCATACTTTATTTTAATATAGCTTCTTGATCATGACTTGCTTATTTGCATCTGAAAAATTTTGCTTAATCTAAGAACTTAAATGAACTGGTATACCATTGGGATAGATAGACTTTAAATGACAAGCTAGTTCATCTTACATATGTAGCAAAATAAATTCTTTCTTAAGATTCATTTCTTAAACAGCTTAAAGAACCTCCAAATTGAGTTACATTGTTAAAAAAAAAACTTAACTCTTTTCCAAATATTTTGAGGAAAGTATATATAATTATAATTATATACTGTAATTAAATCATTGCATGTTCGAGCAGGAAAGTATCTTGGCCAATGAGGACATTTGGTTCAATTCCATCCATTTACAGAGAAGGCAGGTGAGGCCCAGAGATGGAAAATGAACTGCCTGTCATCACAATTCATTAGCAGCTGACCTTGCCCTACAGGGAACAGTTCTGGACTCTTCATCACACTGTTATTGTCCCTAAATAATCCTAACCATACCAGATAATCACGATGGTATGATCACTCACCTAGAGCCAGACATCCTGGAATTTGTAGTCAAGTGGGCCTTAGGAAGCATCACTACGAACAAAGCTAGTGGAGGTGATGGAATTCCAGTTGAGCTATTTCAAATCTCAAAAGATGATGCTGTGAAAGTGCTGCACTCAAAACGTTAGCAAATTTGGAAAACTCAGCAGTGGCCACAGGACTGGAAAAGAACAGTTTTCATTCCAATCCCAAAGAAAGGCAATGCCAAAAATGCTCAGACTACCACACAATTGCACTCATCTCACATGCTAGTAAAGTAATGCTCAAAATTCTCCAAGCCAGGCTTCAGCAATATATGAACCGTGAACTTCCTGATGTTCAAGCTGGATTTAGAAAAGGCAGAGGAACCAGAGGTCAAATTGCCAACATCCGTTGGATCATGGAAAAAGCAAGAGAGTTCCAGAAAAACATCTACTTCTAATTTATTGACTACGCCAAACCCTTTGACTGTGTGGATCACAACAAACTGGGGAAAATTCTGAAAGAGATGGGAATACCAGACCACTTGACCTGCCTCTTGAGAAACCTACATGCAGGTCAGGAAGTAACAGTCAGAACTGGGTATGGAACAACAGACTGGTTCCATGTCAAGGCTGTGTATTGTCACTCTGCTTATTTAACTTGTATGCAGAGAATATCATGAGAAACGCTGGGCTGGATGAAGCACAAGCTGGAATCAAGATTGCCAGGAGAAATATCAATCACCTCAGATATGCAGATGACACCACCCTTATGGCAGAAAGTGAAGAAGAGCTAAAAAGCCTCTTGATGAAAGTGAAAGAGGAGAGTGAAAAAATTGGCTTAAAACTCAACATTCAGAAAACTAAGATCATGACATCTGGTCCCATCACTTCATGGGAAATAGATGGGAAAACAGTGGAAACAGTGTCAGACTTTATTTTTGGGGGGCTCCAAAATCACTGCAGATGGTGATTGCAGCCATGAAATTAAAAGACGCTTTCTCCTTGGAAGAAAAGTTATGACCAACCTAGATAGTATATTAAAAAGCAGAGACATTACTTTGCCAACAAAGGTCTGTCTAGTCAAAGCTATGGTTTTTCCGGTAGTCATATATGAATGTGCGAATTGGACTATAAAGAAAGCTGAGCACTGAAGAATTGATGCTTTTGAACTGTGGTGTTGGAGAAGACTCTTGAGAGTCCTGTGGATGACAAGGAGATCGAACCAGTCCATTCTAAAGGAAATCAGTCCTGAATATTCATTGAAAGGACTGATGCTGAAGCTGAAACTTCAATACTTCAGCCACCTGATGTGAAGAACTGACTCTTTGGAAAAGACCCTGATGCTGGGAAAGATTGAAGAGGGGAGGAGAAGGGGATGACAGAGGATGAGATGGTTGGACGGTATCACCAGTTCAATGGACATGAGTTTGAGTAAACTCCGGGAGTTGGTGATGGATGGGGGGCCTGGCGTGCTGCAGTCCATGCGGTCGCAAAGAGTTGGACCCAACTGAGCGACTAAACTAAACTGAACTGAATCCGAACCAAAGCTAACCGTAGAAAGTCAGAAAAGTTAGCTGAATGACCCTAGGAGGTAAGGTCATCCCCCTCATTTTTAGTACATCTATGATAGTCAGGATGAGAACCCAGTTCTACTGTCCCTCCATAGCAAGTTTTCCTACGGTGCTCTCACTGCCTCCACTTCACAAGAACAAGGTACTATGTCACTACTTCTATTGCTTTCCACTTGTTGAAAAAATCCATACAATACAATTGGTCATCGATACAATTACTGCTGCTACTGCTAAGTCACTTCAGTCGTGTCCGACTCTGTGCGACCCCATAGACAGCAGCCCACCAGGCTCCCTCGTCCCTGGGATTCTCCAGGCAAGAACACTGGAGTGGGTTGCCATTTCCTCCTCCAAATTAATTACTACTCTTATTTTATTTTTCATAGCGGTCCCAGTTAAATCAGAATTGGCAGTGGAAATTTTGGAGAAAGGCCAGGTCCGGTTCTGGATGCAGGCTGAGAAGCTGTCTCCCAATGCCAAAGTCAACTACATATTTAATGAAAAGGAGATTTTTGAAGGGCCGGTGGGTTTTATTTTTAGATTTTTAAACATATTGTTATAGGATGTCTAATAGGTCTGGGAAAGCCCCTTTAGAATGCAGATAAGTTGTAATAAAAACCACTGAACATGGGGTGGGGGAGTCTAAATCATTTCACAAGTGGGAAATGTGAAAGGAAATATAGATTGCTTGTATCATATTACCCAAATAAAATGGGGATCTAAAAACAACTTTTTAATAACATTTTGTGATTTGGGGTAATGAAACTTTAGTTATATTTAAAAAAGTAAATGTCAGACTTTTAATAATCAATTCTGGTCAAGGTCAGAGATTCCACATATTTTGATTTTTCTGGATACAGGATTTTGAAACTGCTCATTAAAAAAGTGTTAACAAGTAATTTTTTTAGATGATGATACTTTGGGGTTTGAGTGTTTATTTTACATGGCTTATTATCATCCTGTCTCACATATTTCCTCTCTTTTCCTTTTCACACTGAAGAAATATAAGATGCATATTGATCGAAACACTGGTATAATTGAAATGTTTATGGAAAAACTACAGGATGAGGATGAAGGCACATATACCTTCCAGGTTCAAGATGGAAGAGCAACTGGCCATTCTACCCTTGTTCTCATTGGAGATGGTGAGAGTTCTGTGGAACATTATCTGAAAGCCTTTGCTACTTCCTTTAATGTAAATACCCCACCACAGGAAAGTAGTCACGTGGGAGAAGCAGGAATTATTTCTTGATTGGATTCCAATGTTCAAAGTGCAATTTACAGCTAATACTTTCCATAGTACTTTATTTCCTAGAAATGAAAGTTAATTTAAAAGGACACCAAAGTTATCACTGACCCACAGGCAAGACTGCACTTAAATTATCTCATATATAAACAAGTAGTTATTACTAAAATTCTCTAGTGAAGGATACTACAATACAACCCAGACTGTATTATGTCTCAGAAAGTATGAAACTCTCTTGTAATGTGTACCTGCTTTAAATTACTTAAATGAAGAAGAAAAATATGCATGAGCAGAGCATGTCAAATGAGTTAATCATCCATTACAACTTGGTTGTATGGCAGTTGTTATTAAGCCAGTGTGGAAATCACCAAGATTTAAAATGTAGTATTTAATAAAGCAATGGAAATGCTGGCCAGGTCTCTACATTGGCAGTAGCCAAAGCTATTTGACTGTTTCCTGACTTCATGACCTTGAACAAGTTTCTTAGCCTTCCTAAGCCTTTTTCTTCATCTATGAATAATTAAAACAAATAGGGTGGTCTGATGTGAGAGTTATAATAATGAATGTAAATAACTTAGCACAATGACTGGCATGTACGCTTATACCGCCCAACTCTATTTCGTATTTCTTTGTTTTTCGATTTCAGTTTATAAAAAGCTCCAGAAAGAAGCCGAATTCCAGCGTCAAGAATGGATCAGGAAACAAGGTAAAAGTAGGCAGTGAATAAAGAGAAAATCTTCAGTTTCTTGAACAAAATATTCTAAGGTTATTTCTATAACAAACTAAAATGAATATTATTACTTTGTTAATAATGTCCTGGTAAATAAAAGTAATTGAAAATATTTATCATTACAAATGATTAAAGTATTACACATTTTATTACACATTTTAAAATATTTTAAAACTAAATCTTTAATTTCAAAAATTTCACTTTAAACATAAATCAACTTAGAATTTAAGAATGAGTTTGGATTTTTGCATTCATGATTAACATTGCTGCTTGCTGATGTCATTAAAATTTCGTAGGTCCACATTTCGCTGAGTATTTGAGCTGGGAAGTGACTGGTGAATGTAATGTACTATTAAAATGCAAGGTAAGAAGTAAATAAAATTTTAATAATTCGGTACAAAGAGAATAAAGATAAAATAGAATGTGAGAAGAAAAGGAAGATCAATTTATCTCCTCCATTCTTATCTCCTCTTATCTCTTATCATTTGCACCAAAATGATAAGTGATATGCCCTTACTGTTGAATGTTACTGTAATCGTTGGTTGGTAAGAAATATTTAAAATAAAACAATATAAAAATATGGAAAGTCAAGATGATTGTTTTAATTCATCACACATGTCCTAGTTAATAAAAACAGACTTTTTTAAAATTAAGCCCTTTTTTTAAAAAAAAGCAGTTTTAGGTTCAGTGCAAAATTTAAGAGAAAGGTACATAGATTTCCCACTTACCATTGTCCCTATATGTGCATAGCCTCCTTCATTATCAACATGCCCACCAAAATGGTACAAGTGTTACAACTGATGAACCCTCATGGACACATCATCACCCAAAGTCCATAGTTGACATTCTGTTTGCACAAAGGTATAAAAACCTGTACCATCATTATTGTATCATACAGAGTATTTTCACTGCCTCCAAAACCTTGTGCACTGCCTGCTCATCCCCACTAACCCTCCCCCTACACCTGCTGCCCCGCACTTTGCAGCACATGGGATCTTAGTCCCTCAACCAGGGATCAAACCTGCATCCCCTGCATTGGAAGATGGGTTCTTAATCACTGGACCACCCTGGAAGTCCCTGAAATTGTTTTCTTGATTTGTATGAAGTCTTTACTTTTTCATACAGGCTTAATTATACAAGAAATACATTAATATACTCTCCCTCATAAAAAATTCTAACATCATAGATAAAGCTTAAGCTCCCTTTAAGCATATGAAGTCATTTAGCCCATTTGAAATTTGTGAGATGATGTATGGATATAGGATTTAAATGACTTTCCTAAAAATTGCTAAGTGACTAATTTATTAAACCACACTTGATGGATGCTAACTAAACTCACTGCAGTAATCATTTTGCAAAAATGCATATATCAAATCATTATGTTGTATACCCTAGACATATCCAATATTACATCAATTATATCTCAATAAAATTGGAAGAATATTTAATTTAAAAGATTTCTTTACTGTGTTTCCCCTTTGCATTTATTTGCAAAGCTTCATTTATCTTACAAAAGTAGTTCGCTATAGATAGGGGCTTCTACATTCTGATACCTTAATAAAGTCATTTGTTTTTGTGACACAGACTATTTTTTAATCTAATGGGATTTGTCTTTCTTTGGATTTCAAATTTTTATATTTTACTCAAGTCTGTATGTTAGTTTGTATGCTTCTATGCTTTCTTGTCTACAAGATGATTTTAAGGTCTATTTTTTTCTGCTGGAAATAAAGATGCTATTAATTTACGTTTATTCTTTTGTATCTGTTTTATTCTAAACTCTAACAGTTAAAACAGCTTTCAGTTGATTTCTCTTGAAATCTCTACTTTTTCTTATATCCAATGCTACATTAAGAATTATTTAATTTCATAAGATAGCATTCCTTTATCTTGAGAAGTATAACTACTATTTCTCTCCTAGGTGGCGAATATTAAGAAAGAAACTAGTATTATATGGTACAAAGATGATAGGGAGATTTCAGTGGATGAAAAGCATGACTTTAAGGATGGCATATGTACCCTCCTTATAACAGAGGTAGGTGACTATAAATATGAAATGTAGCATATTACTTCTGTACCCCACATTCTTCCAAAATACAGAGACTAGATTATGTGTTCCTTTGCCCTGGGCATAGATCCTTGCCCTGACGTCACCCAAAAAACAAGCGGTAAAGACACAAAGCTTCTCTCACTTTGTGATAAGTGAGGGTTTGTCAGACGTCCAAACAGTGTTGGCAGGACACCACAACTCTTGCCTCTCTGAGCTAGTTTTTCTCATAGATGGGTGAGTGGCAGGGCAGTTAAGCGAACTGTTCTTTGTTTGCTTTTCAGCTTCAACTCGTTCCCTAAAGGTACAGAGACAATCAGACATAGTATTTATTTCAGTACAGATTTTTATTTACTTTTTTGTCTAAAAGAAGCTACCTTTCAAATACATGTCTCATTAGTTCTTAAAATGAAGGCAGAGCAAAGGATGAGGACTTTAAGCCTCAAGTCAATTGTCACCTTAGAGGGTGAAAACTCGGGGCTGCTGGCTAGCCCAGCTTTGATGGATAGTCCCTCTGGGAACTGGTCGTTGCTCACATGGCTGAATGCTTGTTCAGTGTGTTTTGATGGCAGTTCTATAAATCATGGGTCCTGAAAAATGCAAATGCCATATCCTGAGGCTACAATAAGCTGCAATGTGGTGTATCTCTTCTCCCCTTAGTTTTCCAAGAAAGATGCTGGGATTTATGAAGTTGTCCTGAAAGATGACAGAGGAAAAGATAAAAGCAGATTGAAGCTTGTGGATGAAGGTCAGTCCACCGGGGTCCGTTCTGTGTGTTCCATACACCAGTGACCAGAATTCTAAGTGAGACTGAGCTGGGTGATTCAAGTCATGCTCATCTTTTGTCCATAGGTTTTGTTTTCATTGTCATTACAGCAGAGCGAATTTTATTAAAAAACAAAAACTTCGCTTTTAGTCTTCTTTTCAAATCAGAAATGTAGTTTTGATCCTCAGAGAATGTATAGTTGACAATCCACTAGAGGTCTGTTTTCAAATTTTTGTTTCAAATCTATGAAGACTGTTTCAGGATCAAATACTACCATGAAAAGCATGTCTCAAAATAGTCCACTATTTTAAAGGTGACAGGAAAGGTTATACATGGAACGCGAAGCCTCTCAGTAACAGAGCAAGAAAACAATTTCCATTTTCCCAAGACCTCTGATGACAATTATATCATGATAAAGAAAACCTACCTGGGACGCCCACATTTCCAATTTTGTTCCCAAGCAAGATCTTTAACAACATTGCTGACGAACAGCAGAAGTCTGACTTTGATTTTACCTTCCTACTTTTGGTGGAGGCAGGACTAAATGTGCTTCTTGTTTATTGGCAAAAAGCATTAATTAGGCTGAGAAATATCACGGAACTTAGATGGTTAATTCACCGTGAATTGATACCACAGATAAGAAAACTTCCTCTAATGTAAACGAAGCCTTCCTGCGATTTAGGAAGAAGGGAATTCTAAAGCAAAAAACACTCCTGGGATTCTCACTGTGGCTCTTTCTCTAGAATGTAAATATGGTGACAGTTTACAAAGAATTCAAGAGAATAAAAATATCCAAATAGGAGCAGAGATCTTTTAAAACTTGATAACAATTGAGTTCTTTCATCAAAGAGCTTGTATTAACAATTGGTCAATAAGTCCATCTTGTGACAGGATGCTTTTGAGAGCGTATGTGACTAATAGTGTGAGATTGAACTTGACATTGAGCATTTTTATGCTAAAGCTTTATGAATCTCTTTCCACAGCCTTTAAAGAGCTAATGACTGAAGTATGTAGAACAATAGGTAAGTTCTCACAAGGCAATACTTCCTTATTCTCTGGGGTGGGTTTGGTTTTGTTCAGTCATGTCTGATTCTTTGTGACCCCATGGACCTCAGGCTCCTCTGTCCATGGACTTCTCCAGGCAAGAATACTGGAGTGGGTTGCCATTTCCTTCTCAAGGGGATCTTCCCTTCTCAGGGATCGAACCTGTGTCTCCTGCATTGGCAGGGGAATTCTTTACCACTTAGCCACCTGGGAAGACTGGGATGGGCTTACAGGTGTGTTAAATACATGTTTTCTTCTTGCAGCTTTGTCTGCAACAGATTTGAAGATCCAGAGCACAGCTGAGGGCATCCGGCTATACTCTTTTGTTACTTACTACGTGGATGATCTGAAAGTTAACTGGTCCCACAAGTAAGTGAATAAAAACCTAACTGCTGTGTAGAAGTCCTTTCTCCAGTCAGAGGAAGGACTGGGGCAAACAACAGCCCTCTGTTAAGGAGGTCCTCAGGTAAGGAGTCTTCTTACTTCTCAGGTCTGATGTTGAGGAGCGTAGGACAGAAACATCCAGGCCATCCCTTCAGTGTGAGGTTAGCACTCTCCCTTAGCATGGATGTGGTGAGGCCAGTCATGGCTTGGAGCATCTGTCTCCTCGACCTGTTGTTGTTCAGTCGCTCAGTTGTGTCTGACTCTTTGCGACCCCATGGAGTGCAGCACGCCAGGTTCCTCTGTCCTCCACTGTCTCCCAGAGTTTGCTCAAACTCATGTCATTGAGTCAGTGATGCCATCCAACCATCTCATCCTCTGTCACCCCCCTTCTCAAATCACAATTTGTAGATGCCTCTGTAACATTACCTCCACCTCCACACAATCACGCTTTGCCAGGTTCTTATCTGGTCTTTCTAAGAACACCTAACCTATGCTGCGCTCTGGACAAAACTGCAGCAGCCTGCACCAAGCTTCCTGTTGTGTGGCTTAAAGCTCATTGACTCCAGAAGCCTGAGCCAAAGTGGTGCCCGATTTTATCATCACTGTCATTGTAGCAGTTGGCATAGTGGGGCATTAGCATGTTTCCTCAGAAGGCTTTGGAGATCTCAAGATGACTTTGGGAATGTGTATTTGAACTAGATTGAGCCTGAAGATCCATTCTAATCCCAGGCTTCCTTTGTGCAGTTGTGGAGGGATTTCATTCAAGTTCTCCTTGAACTGGGATTCCAAGGCCTGAAGTAGGTTTCTTAGTCAAACCAAGTCTCCCATTTACACCATTGAGAGGGTCCTTGACCTCTGTGCTTCACTGAAATTTCCTGGCTGAGAGAGGCCAGCAGGCTGCCATAGAAACCAGTGAGGCACATCCACCTTCATCCACTCTTGGGGTGCAGTGGACACTCATTCCCAAAGTCCTTGCGTGCCCTGCCGAGCAGAAGGTCACTGTGGGTCCCTGGGAGGAGTCAAACAACAGTGTTTACTTAGAGCTTCCCTTCAGTGGTGTTGACTTGAAAAATAGTCACAACCTAAAAGTTGAGAGTTATATTTTATTTGGTGCAAATTTTTAGGACTTAAGCCCAGGAGGCAGCTTCTCAAGTAGCCCTGAGAGAACTGTTCTGAGGAGGTGGGGGGAGAAGTCAGGTTACATAGATGTCTGCAACAAAGGGAAAGTAGTCTGAACATCAACAGTATTTTTGTAAATTTAAGAAAACCAGATATCTCAAGTTAAGGAATGTAGTGCTTTTCTCTATATGGGAAGGTGCAAGTCTGGGCTTGCTGAAATCATTCCTTTCATATGTATCTCAGCTATCTGGGGGCAGTATCTTGCATTTTTCACATCCTGAGCCCTTCAGTGCTCACCTGTAGGGAGTGGTTGCAACCTCATGGTATTGATCCCGGTTATTGTTCTCCTTCCTGGGTGCCCTCTGGGCTCAGAAATTCACATTTGAAGGGCTGTGATCACTCATGGTGTGACTTCCTTGTTTACTAATCTGGCAAGAATAGTCCATGTCTCAGTGGACATTTACAGTATGCTGGGCACTGCTCCAAGCCCTTTAGAGGTATGAAACCATTTAATATTCAAACTCTGTGAGATGGGTACTTCTCACTTTAGTGACTAGGAAGCTCAGGCTCTGGAAGGTGACTTGCCTGAGGTCATCAACTCTGTGACAGGTGAAGGGCTGAACCCAGGAAGCCTGGCTCCAGAGCTCCTCCATCACAGCACTATGCTGGATTCAAGTTTCATTAAAGGTCTGCTGCTGCTGCTGCTGCTGCTGCTAAGTCGCTTCAGTCGTGTCTGACTCTGTGTGACCCCATAGATGGCAGCCCACCAGGCTCCGCGATCCCTGGGGTTCTCTAGGCAAGAACACTGGAGTGGCTCGCCATTTCCTTCTCCAATGCATGAAAGTGAAAGGTGAAAGCGAAGTCGCTCAGTTGTGTTCGACTCTTCTCGACCCCATGGCAGCCTATCAGGCTCCTCCGTCCATGGGATTTTCCAGGCAAGAGTACTGGAGTGGGCTGCCATTGCCTTCTCCGCCTTAAAGGTCTAGATTGAATGTTTCACCAGAACTGGGTCCCATGAAGCATTCATTTGTGTTTTCTTGAAAATGACTTTACTGTTATGCAGAACAGCATTTTGTTAGGTTTATTGTTATTACTATTGATTTCCTGAATTCTTTTAAAAAAATGAAAACAAGTGAAATTCCACTTTGAATGCCTGGAGTTTCATTCCTTTGTTCTATTTCTCACAGAATACATTTTAGGAAAGTGATTGTAAGGTAAAATAGATCAGATTCTAGGAAATTCCTCTGTGAGATCTAGAGCATTCTAATATATCCGTCTGAAGAATAAGAGAAGATAGATTAATTGAATCATCAATCAAAAGGCTTTACATCATCTCTAATAGAATTACATTTTCCCCAAAATTAGAACATTGGGTTTTAAGGAAACTGCTGTCAGACTAGTAAGGCATAAGCTTCGTACATCGTTTGGTATGTCAGCTACATGAGTTTTTTGTGTGAGCACAGATGTGTGACTGTAAAAGGGTCAGGAACCAAGGACCAATTGCTCTCCCTGGGTTTATGTAAGTAGGTGGTGTGATGCAAAAAAAACCTTAAAATGGGTTTGGATCTTGACTTTGCTCCTCTCTTCCCTTGGATCTTAGGCAAGTCATCTAATTTTCTGAAACTCAGGTTTCCCTCATATAAAATAGGAGCAGTAATACCTATTCTAACTCGTAACACTGATGGACTCAATGAGAGAATTAATCACACTTTGAAAACCATGACATACTTTACAAATGTAAGGTACTATTATGCGACCCTGTGGACTGTATTCTGCCAGGCTCCTCTGTCCATGGAACTTTCCAGGCAAGAATACTGGAGCGAGTTGCCATTCTGTTCTCCAGGGGATCTTACAGACCCAGGGATCAAGCGCATATCTCTCACATCTCCTGCACTGACAGGCAGATTCTTTACCATTGTGCCATGGGAAAGCCCATTATGCATGTTAGCCGGAGATTAAAGAACTCAAGACTTACCACAGCACAGCAGAGAACTGTCTGCCTTTCTAACTCTCTAGGACATATACATATATACTGCTCAGGCTAAAGTCTATGGGTACCGATGGGTTCCTTTACCCTATGTTTTATGACATTTTAATTTTAATATCTTTTAAAGAATGTGGTATATAAGAAAAATACTGAATATTTATTTGAAATCTGAAATTTCTGGCGGAGATTTTTGGGTTTTTATTTTTTTAAGTTCATTTTATTTATTATAACCCCAAACATAATACATGTTTGTTTTAGAAAATATATTTACTATCATACTAAAATTGGAAAGAGTTTATAATATGATACCACCCATGGCTTTCCTAGCCACAGTATGAGCATTTTGAGGAAACTTCCAGTCTTTTCTCCATGCATAATTGTTGCTGTAAAAAAGTAGTTTTGTATACTACCTTATTTTTTCTTGGTCTTCCCTGGTGGCTCAGATGGTAAAGAATCTGCCTGCAATGCAGGAGGGAGACCCAGGTTGGATCCCTGGGTCAGGAAGATCTACAGCTACTACTTATTTTTTTTTCTGTTTCTTCACATGTTTATGAACTTTTCATAGAGTTTAACATCACTGAGAGTACATTGTGTGTGTGTGTGAACTGCTCAGTTGTGTCCGACTTTTTACAACTCCAAGGACTGTAGCTCATCAGGCTTCTCTGTCCATGGAATTCTCTAGGCAAGAATACTGGAGTGGGCTGCCATTCTCTTCCCCAGGATTATCTTCCTGACTCAGGGATTGAACCTGGATCTCCTGCATTGCAAGCAGATTCTTTACCATCTGAGCCACCAGGGAAGCCCCTGAGAGTACACTACTTCCACCTTTCTTCTCATATTTCATCTTTAACAGTTGTGTTTCTAGACTGTCAGATCCAAGGGCTCTATTTGCTGTCATTATCTTGTAAAGAAGATGATGTGCAGGTCTGCATACGACCAGCTGCAGAATAGGAGGAGACACACATCCAGGGTCAGAGTAGGTGCCTCATTCATTTTGACAGCCACTCTGCTTCTCATTTATTCTTGGCCTGACTACTGAGCACATATTTACATTTGTCTTAAATAGCTTTGTGACCACATGTGTCAATAGACATCAGCCACAGATGAACCTCCTTAGATCTGTTTTTAACTAGTATGTAAAAACCCCGTTTATAGCCATAGACTATCTGCGTGAGACGTGCAGTAATAATAAGTAGAGTCTGGCCTTTTCTATTTAAAGATTCCCTTAGTCCTACAAATAAACCCAAGCAGAAACAAAGATAATTAATACCCCTGAGAAGTACTGGTGCTGCAGTCTGAGTCCCAGACTACTATTGGGAGGTCAATGTGCAGACTGCCAGACCCCACCACCCCAGGCCTTGGAATCCTTATTCTGTGATTCAGGGCCCATAATTTCTCTGAAGCAGAAGAGCATGTGAGGATCTCCTGTTATTTTGAAAGTCTGTAAAACTTGATGATAAGACCTTCAATATAAGACAAAGTAAAGGTAAGCTCTGGATGAAAGCCACCGATAACAAGGTTTTCTTTTGATCAAAACAGTGGGACTCCTATTAAGTATTCAGACAGAATTAAGAGTGGGGTCACCGGGGAACAGATCTGGCTGCAAATCAACGAGCCCACCCCTAACGACAAGGGCAAGTACGTGATGGAGCTCTTTGATGGTAAAACCGGACACCAGAAGATGGTGGACCTTTCTGGACAAGGTAAATGGGTGCTCTGCACGTTAGAACCTAAAGTGGAGATTGCTGTCACTGTTGTTCAGTTGCTAAGTCGTGTCCAACTCTTTGTGACCTCATGGACTGCAGTATGCTGGCTTCCCTGTCCTTCACCACCTCCCAGAGTTTGCTCAGACTCACGTCCATTGAGTTGGTGATGCCATCCAATCATGTCATCCTCTGTCACCCTCTTCTCCTACTGCCCTCAGTCTTTCCCAGCATCAGGGTCTTTTCCAATGAGTCAGCTCTCTGCATCAAGTGGCCAAAGCATTGGAGCTGCTTCAGCTTCAGCATCAGTACTTCCAGTGAATATTCAGGGTTGCTTTCCTTTAAGATTGACTGGTTTGATCTTGCTGTCCAAGGGTCTCTCAAGAGTCTTCTCCAGCATCATGATTCAAAAGCATCAGCTATGGAAGATGTGGGCTTTTTCTTAAAAGGATGGAGGCTTCCTGTACTTTATAGCAGGTTCCCACTAGCTATTTTACACTGGGTAGTGTATGTATGTCAATGCTACTCTCCCAGTTCATCCCACTCAAAACTTATTTAAATTTGCTTTTACTCTCTGCCCACTGAAGCTCGTTTAACTACCCAACTCTCAAATCCCTCTCAAACAAGAGGCCTTAGGTTGTCTGACAAGCATGGTCCCCTGCAGGAAACAAACATAATAGCTCAGCCAGGCTGTCTTCTTCTTGTGTGATGTGAGCAAGAAGAGCAGCCCTACGTAGTCTGTTTAGCCCAGCTGTCCACCTCCACAGCCTGTAAGCCTGGCTTTGTGCTGATTTTTCCCATCTATAAAAGGGGGCAGACTGGTTTTATGTACATATTTTCTAGACGTAAAATGTTACAATTCCCAGACCACAGGGGAGCTTAAAGACCAGGTGAGAAAGATTCAAAAATGAAGCTGTATTTTTGCCTGACGTCTTCAAAGTCCCTTACTCTGTAGGCTCAGAAAAAAATTATTTTAGAACTCTCATTTTTTTGTTTCTGTGTCTTTTATTCGTCTCCTGCATAGCATAGAAGCAGTGCTTCGGGCTAGCACTGGCACACGCTGTGATCTACTGCAAACGGACGGGCCGGACCACAGAACAGAGAGTTTAGCTGTCTGTGACGTGCAGAATGATTTAATGAGAGGAAAGCTTTTCTGTTGCTCAGGAGTTTTAACAGAACCAACCCATATTTGAAACAGACTTTTCTTCCCATTCCATCTTTTTTTAAAAAACACTTTTTATTTTGTATTGGGGGCTTCCCTGGTGGCTCAGATGGTAAAGAATTTGACTGCAATGCAGGAGACCCAGCTTCGATCACTGGGTCAGGAAGATCCCCAGGAGAAGGGAATGGCAATCCACTCCAGTATTCCTGCCTGGAGAATTCCATGAACAGAGGAGGCTGGTGGGCTACAGTCCACAGGGTCACAAAGAGCTGGACACAACTGAGTGACTAGCACATAGCTGATTAACAAACAATGTGATGGTTTCAGGTGAACAGCGAAGTGATTCAGCCATACATATGCATGCATCCATTCCCTGCCAAACCCCCCTCCCATCCAGGCTGCCACACAACATTGAGCATAGTTTCATCCCATTCCATCTTTGGCTGAGCGAAATTTTGCTCTTCTGTTTGGAGGGTTGAAGTTTTCTCACTGAATTGAGAGCTTCTAAAATCTACCATTTCATGCTTTCTGCCTAGAAAGTATTTGCTTCTCTTGTTAAGCCTTTGAGTCATAGGGATTGCTCGGGTGCAGCCTCCTTCAAAGCCCACCACGTCAGGTCTGGACTGATTACACTGTGCTCACACTGTGAGCTCTCATAGGCCCCTGTGTGTGGCCAGTTCTGGGTGAGAAAATTCTAACTTCTCTTTTTTTCTCTTCAAGCCTACGATGAAGCCTTTGCGGAATTCCAGAGATTGAAGTAAGTCCCCCCCTTTCCCAACGACGCCCCCACAGGCACCCTTGTCTCTGACCCGTGCTCCTCCCCATCTGTATCAGCGGGGCCGAGGGTCCCGTATTGGGGAAAATGCAGGCGGAGCAGCACTTCCCGCTGCTTTGCTGAGCAGCAGAAACAGAAATGCAGTTGGGGTTGGCTACTTGGCAGTAACACTAAAACAAAACCCTTCTTTGTTTGTGTGTTTGTTCGTTTCTCTCAACCACAGACAAGCTGCCATCGCCGAGAAAAGTAAGTAAACCCCTTTGAGTTTATTCCTAGTGTGGCTTCAAAATACAACTTTTATTTTTTCTGTTATTACTGCAGATGGAGGAAAGTGAAAGCATTTTTTTTTTCCTTTTCTTTCATTTCTATATATATATTTAAAACCTTAGGTGTTCCGCATGTGTTGTCCTTCAGTCTCTTGACTAAGACTGTCTGGAAAAGGAGGTCTCAGGTTACACTGTAAGAATGGCTCCCAGCCTCAACATGAAAAATCTCTGGGCTGCAAATCACACAGTAGGTTGTTCATCGCTTGCAACAGGTGCCCTGTGTCAGAAAAGTGTATATATTGAGTTGGCCAAAAAATTCCTTTGGGATTTTTCTATAAGATGTAATGGAAAAAATCTGAACAAGCTTTTTGGCCATGCCAATATGTTAAGGAAAAGAAAAAATATTAATGAAACTTGTAGATTGGTATGTAAATCACTATAGCTGGTCCCCCAACAAGTGGTCCCATTTTTCTGAAAGACCAAATAAGGCTGAGTGACCCTAACCCAGCGGTCAAGCCTGTGTCCACAGAAATGTGCTCTCTCCTGACCCCTCTCAACCGTGCGTCACACACAAAGGATTCTATAGAATCCCAGGATCTACAGGAGTAACGGATGAACCATCGTGATGATTCAGGCTCTTTCTCAGGGTGGGAGCAGAATTTGAAAACCACTGAAGGTTGTGGTTGTAGAGTCAGTCCTGAACTCAGGGACGGGAACCAGGAGGAGGAGGCGTGAGACTGTCTGCTGACCGTCTCTCCCCTCTCTTGAACTCTCCTGTGGACGAGAAGCCTGACCCTCCCTCTGCTCCACGAGCTCCTTCCTGAGGTCTCTGGACCACAGTATCTTAGAGCTGCAAGTGACCTGAGAGCCTGTCTAAATTCCTGTTCTTAAATAATTGCACAGAACACTTAATTCAAACAAAATCTTCCACGTGGACCCAATAACACAGGTGAGGGCCAAGCTATCTTCACGGAAGTCAGGATGAATCCCATGTACACCAGGGAGCAGAGTAGACAAGCTTCATAACCATGGGTTTAATGCAAGCCCCCCCCACCCCCGCCCGATGAGGAGACTGAGGTCCTCATACTGACATGACTCACCTAACACCATCCAGTAAGTGGTACAGGGGGCCAGGCAGTGAGTCGGGCCCACAGGTGGTGTTACGTGCAATGGAATCAGCAGCAGAAGGCAGTCGAGACTCATTCAAAGCTTTAGCCTGACTTAGTGGAGAAGGGAATGTATAATAGAAATAAGGATGTAAAGTCACACATTCACTAGAGCAGGCTGAAAAGGAGAGGGCGGTGCCACTGCATTAGTGCTGAATGAATGACAGAAAGGCGTCCTTCCCTGGGACCGAGGCTGTCATACCTTCAGCACAAAGCTTGGCGGGGGTAGGGGCAGGAGGGGGTGTCAGCCCTGGATTTCAGCACCCCTCCTACCCCTGTCCCCTAGTCATAGAAGGGGCCCTGCAGAACATCTGAAGAACTCCCAGGAAATGAGAAAGGGACACTTTTTAGGGAAGGCCCCAAGGAAAGCCCATGTCTTCTCCAGCCTCCAGATCTCCTGGCACTCAGCCTCCACTTATGCAGCCTTTCTGAATCAGAGGGGAGCCCACGGAAGGGGCCATGCTCTGCCCTGCCCACTCTGGCCGAGCTCACTGAGCTGCAGGAGGCTCAGGCTGAGAACAGCCACCTGGGTTATAGAGCGGATCGTGATGTGATCTCAGGTCCAGATAGAGGCACCTGTGTGTGAAGGAGATGAATGTTCAGAAATTGCAGGATCATTTGCTTATTTTGCATAGTGAAAGCAGGTATACAATGACTATAAGGAGAGGGAAACTAAATAGAACAATGAGTTCCGCTGGGTGGCGCTGTGCATGTGATGGCTGGTGCTTATAGTTTCAGCGATTAACCAGAAATGCCTGTGCTTACAGATCGCGCCCGGGTGGTGGGTGGCCTCCCCGATGTGGTCACCATCCAAGAGGGCAAGGTAAGTTTGGGGCACTCCTGTCCCCACTTCTTCCACACTGGAAAGGGGTTCTAGTGCCCCAGACTTGGTTCCCACCATCTTCATCATATGCCATGGCTGCTCATGCCTGACTTCAGTATAGCCACATACAAGGTTCAAAGTGTAGTCAGTTTTCCACTCATCTGAAGATGTTTTGTAGGCCAAGCATCAGGATGTACATTTGTTTAATGTGGCATGTGCAGACCTCTTAGTCTCTTTCCAGAAGTGATGTCCCTTTAAAATCAGGAGAAGCAGAACATGTTCAATCATAACTATACGACAAACCTAATTGAAGAAAGAAGCGACCTCTAATGCTAGTGGAAAGTGGGCTGACCTATGGGATTCCTCATCTTTGAAGAGAAATGTGCTGCTCTGTGAATCTCTATAGGCTCCATCATAGTGGAAAACTGATTTATTTCCATTTGATATTAAACTGATATTTGTTTGCTCCATAATAATCTCTCTGAAGAGCAGTGAATGTCATGTGTAACCTGGATTCACTTTCTTCATCCCTAAAAAAAGTGAAAGTGAAAGTGTTAGTCACTCAGTCATATCTGACACTTTTCGACCCCATGAACTGTAGCCCGTCAGGCTCCTCTGTCCATGGAATTCTCCAGGAAAGAATACTGGAATGGGTTACTGTTCTCTTCTCCAATGGCAATAGTTTCTCTTAATGGCAATAGTTTGACTCGTATTTTTCTTCCTGAAATGTGTTTGCAGAATAATTCAATAAGAAGTGCTGATTAATCATGGAAAGAAAATAAATTTCTTGTTATCTACCCAATTCTAAATGATACTCTTATAGAAGAGGCAACAAGTGATCATAAAAGTCCCTTCCAGATAGAAGTATACACTTTTCTATGTATATGGTGAGCCCTGCTCTTTCTCTTATCACTTCTGGACTTCATTAAGAAAAAAATACAAGAATGGAATTTAGGACTTCCCTGGTGGTCCAGTGGTTAAGAATCCATCTGCCATTACAGAGGACACAGGTTCAGTCTCTGGTCCAGGGAGATCCCACATGCTGCAGGGCAACCGAATCCACACACCACAACTACTGAAGCCCGCACACTCTAGAGCCCACGCCCTACAACAGGAGAAGCCAGCACAGTGAGAGGCTCCTGCACCACAAGCAGAGAGAAGCCCCTTCTTACTGCAACTAGAGAAAGCCTACTCGCAGCAACAGAGACCCAGCACAGCCAAAACAATTCAAAAAATTATGTATACCCTTGGCTGATTCCTGTTGGGGTTTGACAGAAAACAGCAAAATTCTGTAAAGCCATTATCCTTCAATAAAAAATAAATTAATTAAAAAAATTAATTCCTTCAGATGGAAAATTCTAAAGAAAAAAAAAATGGAACTTAAAATGTGAAGTAAATTCATCATCTTTGGTCAGCAGGGAAATACAAATTAAAACCATAGTGAGAAATGACACCTATCAGAATTACTAAAATATAAAACAGTGACAACAAAAAATGCTGGTGAAGCTGCAGAGAGACTGAATCACTCCTACATGACTGTTGGATATAGAAACCAAAATTATACAGCTACTCAGGAAAACAGTTTGGCAATCTCTTAAAGTAATGAAATATACATTTACCATACCATCCAGCAATTGTACTCCTGGGTATTTATCTCAGAGTGATTAAAATGTATGCTCACATAAAGACATGCGCACAAATGTTCATAGCAGCTTTATTCATAATAGCCCCAAACTGGAAACAGCCCAGGTGACCCTCACAGGTATATGCATACCCTGGCACCCTTCTGAGCAACAAAAAGGGACAAACTGTTGACACCTGCAATAACTTGGATGAATCTGCAAGGAATTATGCTCAGTGGAAAAGGTACTCTGGAAATGTTACCTCCTGTATGACGCTGTTTATATAATGCTTTGGAATTTATATAATAATTGAGGAAAGAAAAACAGGTTAGTGGTTGCTAGGAGTTAGGAACCAGCTTGGAAGTGGGGAGGTGTGTGTGGTTATAAATGGACCACAGGAAGGATCGTGGTGGGAATGGAAATGTTCTATATCCTGACTGATGTGGTGGATACACAAACCTGGACAGGTGATAGAACCGAATAGATCTAAATGCACACAAGCACAAGAAAACAGGGGAAATCCATCATATCAGCATCAGTCTCCTGGTTGTGCTTTTATGCGGTAGTTTTGTAAAATGTTACTACTGGGGAAAATTTGGTAAAGGAAATCTATTATTTGACAGATCTAAACATTGATCTTTTAAAGTAAGAGGCTTTCAGCACAGATGGTAATATAATAAAATATTAGGAAAGAGGAATACATTTTGGCAGAGCACCTTTGCAAGTGCAGCAGCTTGAGTGGGTTTGGGGGGAGAGATAAAGTGAGGAAGACGGGACATGAAAATGAGTCACATTATTGAAGCAGCTGTGGGGTTTCTGCTGCTGGGCTCGGTGACACAAACGAAATGCAAAAGCGAGCAGGTGGAGATGATGACAATGAGGAGATGCCTCTACTGAGACAGGATCCAAAATGCCACCTTAGAGCAAAAGGCCTCAGTGTGTTTATGGGAACTGGAAGCAAATGCCTTCTTGGGGCTTTGATCGTAAGTGTTCCCAAAGCCAGAAAACCAAGGCCCCAGCGAAACCTCCTCAAGTGTGATTTCGAAATGTAACTTGCACAGGTGCACACAGCCTGGCCTGGCAAATTTAGGCTTGTCCTCCATCCAGTCAGGTGACCCCCAGAAGGATGCCTCAAGGTAGATGTTACATCTGACACATCTCCTCCCCTCTCCTAACACCTGTTTTGCAGGCGCTTAACCTCACGTGCATTGTGTGGGGCGACCCGACTCCGGAGGTCTCCTGGCTGAAGAATGAGAAGCTCCTGGCCTCGGACGAGCACTGCAACCTGAGATTCGAGGCTGGCAAAACAGCCTACTTCACCATCAGCGGGGTCAGGACATCCGACTCGGGCAAGTATGGGCTGGTCGTGAAGAACAAGTATGGCTCGGAGATCAGCGACTTCACCGTCAGCGTGTTCATCCCAGAGGAGGAAGCCAGGAGCGTGGCAGAGGAGCCCCAGAAGGGCAACAAGAAGGCCAAGTGACCGGAGGGCAGGGGGGCCGAGGGGCCGAGGAGGGGAGAGTCATGCCCAGCTGCCTTGGGTCATGTGTATGCAGGTGGTTTGAGCTGAGCACCAGGAAGCCTCCAATTCCCTATTTTTGTGCCGGCTTTGGGGGGTGGTAGGGGGATTGTCAAACCTTTGTTCATGTAAGAAAGCACCAAATAGCGACATTTTACTCATTTTTCTTTATCCACAAATTGTATTAAGAAAATAACACTGGTAGCATAAATGTTAGGAAACAGTTTTAAGGCACAGACCAGAATCAAGTCAGAGGGATGTAGACCAACAGTCAGAGGAAGTGCTGTGGAGCTGTGTGGACGTGGCTGGCCTGTGAGCAGTCAGCTCTCCAGGTTCTCAGTGATGTGTCAGCATCTCGTCCACATGAGACCAGCTGTGAGGCCAGCCAGTCCGTGTCCTGTGTTGTAACGGTAGCAGTGTGTGTTTATGGGCGGCTGGTGATCTGGAACCTCTCGGTCCTAATAAATAGTTCACACCCCTCTCCCCCGTCAGTGCTTCTCTTGTTTCACCGTTTTGGCTGCCTAGCTGGGTGGTCTCCACTGCACCTTTCTTGCCGCTTCTTGTAACATGTCTTCTGATTTAAATTCCTTTGGCTAAAACAGTGAGCTATTGGTATCTAGAGGATCTGTAGAAGAGACTATTCAAAGTTTAGCTTTAGGGAGTTAATATTCAACAATATTAAAGTAATAAATTTAAAAATCTAGGCCTTAAACCCTTGAAGCTTGACTTTAAAACCTTATTTTTCTAATTTAAAATATTAGCCACTGAAATATTAATTTTAAGAGTGTTTTAATGACATAAGTTCCCTTTAACTTGTTAAATTGTGTGTGTGTTCAGTTGCTCAGTCATGTCCAACTCTTTGTGATCCCATGGACCATAGCCCACCAGGCTCCTCTGCCCGTGGGATTTCCCAGGCAAGAATACTAGAGTGTTGCCATTTCCTCCGCCAGGGATCTTCCCAACCTAAGGATTGAACCTATGTCTCCTGCATTGCCGGCGGATTCTAATTAATATATTTGCTTTCATTTTAAGTAACACTATTGTCTGAATTAACTGATGAAAACTTTCCAAGAACTTAAATAACTTTACCCATTAAACTAGCATATAAATATGGAAAATGTTGATTTCTCTCATATGTTCTCAAATTGTACATAAACTTAGTAAGACTTCAGCATAAAATCATAATCAAACAGTTTAGTTAGAATCGTAAGATAAGTTGTTACTAAAATAAATGATCAGAAACATTACCAGTAAGTAAAAATCAAATATGAACAGACTTCATAATGCAAAAATACTAATTTTACCTACATGTAGCCCCTAGGGCCTGGGACTGGAGTTCTAACACCTACGCCAGAACAAAAGGCGTGAACTCGGATTGTTTGCCATGGGGAGCTGGATGCCAAAACCTCATCACAGCTCTGGGATGCACAAAAGGTAGCTTAGTCAAAAAAACAGGGATAGTAAAACAAACAAACAAATAGGAACAGTAAAAAATATCACCAACTGACATGGAGAAGCTCTACAAAACTTACCATCTGCCTGGCAGTAGTTCTGGGGAGAAAAACAAAGTTAATGGGTTCCTGAAGCCAGCACTGCATGCTTGTGGGGTCCAGATTTACTGCAATACCACATGGTGTAGGAACCCAAGCCAAGAGTTCCCATAAAAATGGCCAATGTCTGGGCCCCAGAGAAGCAAATGTAAATGACACTATAAGGAACTTCTGTGTCTACCCACAGAGGATTGCTGTCATGGAAATCATTCTGCCGCCATAAACCACTGGAAAATCTGACACGATATATGTGGGACAAAAAAACTGGGGCATTGGCTAGCGAACTTGCAGGGGTGTGAGGCCCCAGAGAAGGAAAACAGTAATGAGAGACTGGTGAGGGTTCCAACTTGTTGTGTGGACAGTGGATGGTGTTCAGGCTGCAGTCCAGCCAGGGGGACCCAAAGAGAATGTCAGACTCACTGAGTTGAGGAGATGGAGACTGAAGTTCAAGGAGGCTGAGGTGGCTGGGATTCATGGGAAGGGGCGTTGGAGGAAAAGAGTCTAACAGAGAGAAGCATGGGCTGCAGCAGATGGGTCTCTGACTGAGTGCTGCTCTGAGGGTTCTGGGGAGAGCTCAGGAGGTGGCGGGACCAGCAGTCACGGGGGCCCATGCAGACTGCGGAAGGTTCTCCTTCCCACCAGCGGAAGGGAAAGACTTTATAATACATGGGGCGTGGATAGAGGCCTCAGAAGTTTCTCACCTTACTCTGTGTGTGTGTGTGTGTGTGTGTGTGTGTGTACATGCGCGCACTCAGTCGCTAAGTCGTCACCGACTGTTTGCGACACTATAGGCTGTAGCCCGCCAGGCTCCTCTATCCATAGAATTTCCCAGGCAGCAATACTGGAGTGGGTTGCCATTTCCTCCTACAAGGGATCTTCCCGACCCAGGGATTGAACCTGTGTCTCCTGCCTTGGCAGGTAGATTCTTTACTGCTATACCACCAAGGAAGCCCTTCTCACCTTAGTAGTGGGGCTAAATTAGCTTTAAACTAAAAGCTGCCTGAGACCCGCCCTAACAAAGCTTGAAAGTAAGCCTCGAGAGGATCAAATATCTATGGTGACCTAATGGTGTGTCAGGACAAAGTGCAACACACTCTAGATGAATGAATTACCAACAGTGTGAAATTCATAACAGTTGGAATCCAGTCAAAGTGAACAAGTGTGCAAAGAAGAACATATGACTAACAACCAAGAGAAAAGTACATTAAAGATAAATAAGTCCTGGAGATGTAAGGTACAGCATGGTGACTGTAGTTAATAACTGTTGTTTAGACACTAAGTTGTGTCCAACTCTTTGCGACCCAGTGGACTATAGCCTGCCAGGCTCCTCTGTCCGTGGGATTTTACAGGGAAGACTACTGGAGTGGATTGCCATTTCCTTCCTGACCCTGGGATCAAACCCTCATCTCCTGCTTGCCAGGAGGTTCTTTACCACTCAGCCACTCGTAGTTAATACCATATTGCTTGCTTGCAAGTTCCTAAGAGAGTAGATGGTAAAAGACTTCATCATAAGAAAAGAAATTTGTAACTGTGTGAGGTGATAGAGGTTAACTAAACAGGATGGTAAGCATTTTACAGTGTATACATATGTCCAGCCATGTTGCATATCTAAAAGTAATACAGTGTTATATGTCCATTATATATCAGTAAAACTGGGAAAATACTTTATACACAAATATTATGGAAGTATCAAGAATAATTCATTATTAAGTTAATACCATTTGATCAGATAATGAAAATTCAGAATAATTTTTAGTCCTTTTTAAGCACAATATAATCCCAACAGGAAATGTAATCATAATTTTAATGAAAGATGTTTAAGTAGCTTTTGAAATATGATGAGCTATGTGTATATATGTAATTTGTTGGTAACTTATAGGCATGTAAGTTGAAATGGCATTGCTATAGTTTATGATCATTAATTTAAGTTAGCAGATGTCTACAATCTAATAACATGATACACGAGGGAAAAAGGAAAAGTATATTAATCAAAACAAAGCCAGAAATGACAGAGGGAATAGAATTAGCAGACATGGACCTTAAAACATCTGTTATAACTGTATTTTCAAGAAGTTAGAGGAAAGATTGAATTAGTTAAATAGAGACTTGAAAGAATACCAAGGCATAGCATAATGAGTTTGCTGAAAAGCATTGGTAAAGAGAAAAATCTTACAAGCAGCCAGAGGAAAAAAGACAGATTACATAAGAGGAACAAAAATGAGAGCAACACAAGAATTCTCTGGAGAAGCCATAGAAGCCAGAGGACTGTGGAGCAAGACCTTCAATGTGCCTGTGCCACGTGCAAAGCAAAACCTCTCAACCTAGTCTTCTCTACCTACTGAAAATATTAGTCAAAATTAAGGCGAAGTGAAGACTTTATCCTCCAAACTAAAGCTGAGATACCCACTGGCAGGAGATTTTCACTACAAGAAATATTCAAGGACGTTCTTCGGTCAGAAGGCAAATGGCATCAGATGGAAATTTAGATCAACAAAGAATGAAAGGTAGCAGAAGTGGGCAAATATGAAGTATATTCTCCTCATTTTTAATTTCTTCTAGCTCCTAATGCACCTGGCCTGGTACCCAGCATGTGTGCTCCCTTCCTGCAGACCTGGGCATCCCTAGGGTTGCCAGGCTTCAGCGTCAGTCCCGTCAGAGGCTCTGCTTGGGGACAAGTGCAGGCCCACCAGGATAACGTGCCATCCCTTCATCCCTCTAGTCACAGGAAGTCCAACCCTACTCAGGGCTGGACCACTCAGGAGGCTCTTGTAGGGGTCTGCATGAGAATAGTGGCTGACAAGGATGCTCTTCCCAGAAAGACTTTTTGGAGGTAAATGGGTAGAGCTTGGGTGAAATTGCTCAGGAGGACACACCTTCCTACCTTCAGCCTTGAGCACCTGGGTGGATGGTGTGTCAGCTGAAAGACAGAAGGAGTGATGTGCCTGGGGGGTGGGGAGAAGGGGGTTGCATTATGGCAAACCTGTGAGTTTACTGAAAGCTCAGGTGGGGTAAGAAAGTATTGCTTTTAGAAAATATCAGCTGCAGAAAGACTTGACTCCAAGAGGAGGAAATGGTATGAGAAAGATGACCCAGAAACAACAGAGGATGATGTTTAAACAATTACTGGGGTTGAATTCTTACAACCTATAGAAGAGAAAGTGGGAGTTAAAGTCCTGGGAACACTGAATTCTTGTACTGTACGTTAAAAAACAAAAGCTTTCCCATCTTTGTGATGCATCAGTAAATCTCCATTAGGAAAGCAAATCTACAGTAGAAGAATTAAGCTCCAGTTCTCTCAGGCATAGAATCAGGAATTTTCTTTACTGTTTTGGCATTAGGGGAACACTTCCAGGTACTATGTAGTATTTCTGTTACAAACTAACATTGCATTGTTATTAGCTCAAACTGTATGTTCTCATTACTTCTAAGTATCCACTACTATGGAGTGAAAAGAAAAGGTTTATGGATTAATAGTACCACTGGCACCATCTCAAAGTGTTTATTATGTTCTACTCTGCGGCCCTGCTCCATTACCCACTTTAAGACATTTAGATAAAATCCACAGATTTTATGGAAGATTACATGCTTGAAACACAATGACTGTTACATCATGTCTTCAGATGTTTGCCTTTCCGCCTCTGGCTGAGGGCTTTTGAGATGAAATTATGTAAGGAAAGTCTTAGGTGATTTAATATGCTTCTGAAGTATCCACTGATATATATGTATACTGCTGCTGCTGCTAAGTTGCTTCAGTGGTGTCTGACTCTGTGCGACCCCGTAGATGGCAGCCCACCAGGCTCCGCCGTCCCTGGGATTCTCCAGGCAACAACAGTGGAGTAAGTTGCCATTTCCTTCTCCAATGCATGAAAGTGAAAGGTGAAAGTGAATTCGCTCAGTCATGTCCAACTCTTAGCAACCCCATGGACTGCAGCCCATCAGGCTCCTCCGTCCATGGGATTTTTCAGGCAAGAGTACTGAAGTGGGGTGCCATTGCCTTCTCCGGATATATATGTATATTAAAATCTAAAAAAACTTACATGAAAGTTTCCAAAATGACCTAGCTCATAGTTATGAAGATCTAAGTGACTTTTTCACATTATTTCTTCACATATTTTGTTGTAGTCTAGTGTCAAGTAGAGATAATAACACAGTACTTGTTACAAAGGTCATACACATGCTGGGGGTACCGAGAGACCGTCCACACCCCCGGCTGTTCCATTTAAGGGCACATTTCTTCATTCTGGAAAAGGCAGAGAGCAACACACAACCAAGTTGCCTCTGAAACACTTGGTTTTGTTTTAACTTAAGCAAAGAAGGATGTTTATTGGTTCACATAACTGAAAGGTCCAGGGAATATTGAGGCACAGTGGGACCCAGGGACACAGACATTCTCATAAGAACTCAAGTCTCTCCATTGTTTGTCTTCACTTTCCTCTGTACTGCCTTCATTCTCTGGCTCATTTTGGTGTGGTGGGCCCTCCTGGTTTAAGCTTTTCATCCTATAATGCTAGGCAACTTCAGTAAAGAGTTTCTGAGCTTCTCCTCCACAGTTCAGTAAAACTCTTAAGGTTTAGTAACACCGGATCAACTTGGAAAAAAAAAAAACAAACCAAACACTTTGGCAACAAAATACACCCACTTTGAATAAATCATGAAGGTAACTTTCCCCTCCCCTGATCTCAAGTTCCCATGGTTTCCCCTTCCCTCTCTGAACCTATTTTAAAAAGAACAGAGGGCATAACCTATAGGATCGGAACTTCAGCCTTAAACAGGGTAACTAGTGCCCATGACATCACAGGAAAGCCACCTACCTGTCTGGACCTGGTTCTGAGCTGGGTGAGGAGGTGGACCCACTGAGACCACATCACTGGGACAGGTCAGGGGAAAGAGCTTCCTTTCAGAGACCAGGAGTCCCATCCCAAAACCTCAGTATTTTTTTTTTCTTTTAGTTTGTTGCCCCGGTGTTTCCTTACATAGATTCTGTTTTTTCCTTTTTAAATTTATTTATCTTTAATAGAAGGATAATTGCTTTACAATATTGTGTTGGTTTCTGCCATACATCAACACGAATCAGCCATAGGTATACATATGTCCCCTTCCTCTGGAGCCTCCCTCCTTCCCCTTCCCACCCCTCTAGGTTGTTACTGAGCCCTGGTTTTAGCATGGAAGCATATACACTACCCTATGGAAAACATAGCCAATGAAAATTTGCTGTAGATTCTATTCTGAATGTTCCCTGGTTGATCTCAGTTGTCCAAACCCAGCTCCCCAGGAGCTGCCCACAGAAGCATCTGCACGCAGGCCTCCAGTCCAGCCCCCCTCCCCTCCTCTCCACTCCTACAGCTTCCTGGTCCCCTGCTGCAGCCAGACCTCAGGACCCAACCCTGCTCCCAGGCTGCCGTCAGCATACGCCCCGTGCAGTCTCCATTCCCCAGAACATCAAACGAAAGGTGCCCTTCGTCACACACCCTAAACCAGGAGCCACATTGCCAAGACTTTTTTTTAAAATTCCGTTGATCAGAAAACTATGCAGAGGAAGGACAGATCAATCCATTGCTGGGACAGTCTCAGGAGGAAGTTTCAGCCGTGCAGGCATAAAGATAAAGAATGATGAAAATGAGAAAAAAAAAATTGTCTCAAAACTGGAAGAGAAGGCAATCACCTTCTTATAGTAATGAAAATGCAAGACATCACCTTTTCTGCTCATTCATTCATCAGACATGTATCGACTCAGCAGGGATCTGGGTCAGGTCTTACTCTCCAACAGGCCGGACTGACTGTCAAACTCTGAAACTCCTCCCTTCTTGCCAGATTCATGTCAGTGTAAATGGAAAATCACAGGCAGCTTTGACCTCTGCATGGGCACTTCCGGAAGTCACGGGATGGGGGTGAGAGTGGGAATGGGGGAGTGGAGGCGTGGGTAAGAACTGGGTTTTTTCCGTCTCAGTGGATAGAGGGTAAAGCAAGACGGGAGCTGTGTGGGTGGCAGGGAGGGGAGGGGAGAAAGGGCAGAAAGAAGGGAATTCTTGCTGGTTTCTATGCATAACTTCGTATCTATAAAGAATTGGACTATTTTGTGTAAACATTTTTCATTGGGCTTTTTCTTAATTTTACATCTCCTCAGGCTTTTAACATTACTTTTTTTTCATATCTAGGCCGCATTATGGTTGTTAATTTCCCATAAAATTGCAGTGCTCTCCTAATGCTGTATTAAAGGAGGTCACTGCCTTAAAATATGAGGCATCAAAGAAAGATAAAAGCTGTAAGCAAAAATATAATGATAAACCACTTAGTTTGAGTAATAGAAAATTTTTATTTGTGCTTTAAGATAGCCTCATGCTAAAGTCACTCTATCTTATAAAACAGAGAACTTGGATGTCCCCAGTTCTGCTAGATTCTGAGTCAATGACATTTGAACAATGTTTATGAAGTGGGAGCAGATTGATCACCAGCAGAGCTGAGAGGCAGAGCCACTCTAAGACAAAACCCCCCAAAAAGGGAAAAGTTTATCACCATAAGGCTGAAGTAAGTGTTCAGTACTCTGTTGACAGATAATTTAAAACCAAATAAATCAAGACATTAGGAAAAGTTAAAAAAAAATGAACACATTACTTGAAATGCTTATCGTGTGGTCAGTTGCTCAGTCATGTCTGACTCTTTGCGATCTCATGGACTGTAGCCCACCAGGCTCCTCTGTCCATGGGATTTCCCAGGCAAGAATACTGGAGTGAGCTGCCATTTCCTTTTCTGGGGAATCATCCCAACCCAGGGATCGAACCCATGTCTCTTGCGTCTCCTGCCTTGGCAGGTGGATTCTTTACCACTGAGCCACCTGGGAAGCCTGAAATGCTTATTACAACAGTATATAATAGTGATATAGTTGTATCTTATTGTATTATTTGTATATTACATATTATTTAGAGGTAGAGTTGTATGTTTTTATTGTATTATACTTAAACATCAAGTTATACCCAAGATAAAAATTAGGAGACTTGAACTGTCAGAAAATTGCATAAAGACCTTAAAATAGTAAGACATTTAGAACCGCCCCTCATTTCTATGGCAGTCACAGCTACGGAAATGCAATGCATTCCTTGTCAACACAGGAAGTTTGTTACAAAGACATCATTCAAAACAAAAGTCAAACTCTGGAAACTCCTTTTAAAATGAAATGAAAGGAAAAAAGAGTGTTTATGTCTGCAGACTTTAAAGTATTTTATGCGCAAATTAGGTAAATCACTCCAAAAAAAAATCCAATAATAATTCAGTTCACTTCTGCTGTGGGCCACTTGATGAGCCCTTGAGAATTCCACATCACAACAGCTTGATCTTCTCTCTTACAAAAGGTATCCTTCCGCCTATACAAAGGTACACGTGAATTTAATGCCTTTTGCATGCAGGCTTCCAAAATGCTCACCTTGAATAGGCGGCGAAAGTTCTGCTAGGCAGGTAAGGTCTTAAGATGAGTCGACTATTGACTAGAGGTTTGGGGAGAACGTCTCAATACATGACTTCCTGTGTGAAATGCAAGTCAGTCTGGCTGTTATTGTTGTTACTCATCTGTTCCTTCAACAAGAATTCATTGAGCAATGACTGTGAGGATACAAAGCTGAGCCAGGTGGAGGTTCCCCCTCAGGGTGCTTGCTTCTGACTGATGCAATGTTGGGAATGTGAAGAGCCACCATACAAGCCACAAGTCCATGAGAAAAGCACACGTAACACCACTATCCAAGTTCCAAGGAGTGATGTAATGCTTGCTGAAGAGTGAGGTGAGGGTAAGGGAGATGGTGAGACCCAGCAGTCAGGAGAGACTTTGTAGAAGCAGAAGCGTCTTGTCTGAGTTTTGATGAGTGGGTGGGTTTGAGCCATTTTGAGGCTGATTAGAAGTCACTCAGCATGGTGAAGATATCCCAGATGCAGACAAGACTGCACAGAAGTGAGCTGGAATACACGATCCCAGAGAAAGAAGGTGTCCAGCAGAATTCATCCTGCCCTTCCTACAGGCTGACTTTATCCCCTAACATTTATTTGTTGAAGTCTGAAGCCCCAGGACCTCAGAATGTAAGTGCATTTGGAGAGAGGGCCTTTAAAGAGGCAATTAAGTTAAAATGAGTTCATTAGGGTGAATCTTCATCCAATATAACTGGTGTTCTTTCAAGAAGAGATTAGGACACAGACAGGTACAGAGGGAAGACCATCCAAAGCACATGAAGGGGCCTTCCCTGGTGGTCCAGTGGCTAAGACTCTCAGTGTAAGAGGTCTCGGTTTGATCCCTGGTCAAGGAACTAGAACCCACATGCTGCAAGTTAAGATTCCTCATCCCACAGTGAATATCTTGAGAGTCCCTTGGACAGTAAGGAGATCAAACCAGTCAATCCTAAAGGAATGCATCCCTAATATTCATTGGAAGGACTGATGGTGAAGCTGAAGCTCCAATAATTCAGCCACCTGATGCGAAGAGCCGACTCCTTGGAAAAGACGCTGATGCTGGGAAGGATTGAAGGCAGAAGGAGAAGAGAGGGACAGAGGATGACACGGTTGGTTGGCATCACTGACTCAGTGGACATGAGCTGAGCAAGCTCCGGGAGACAGTGAAGGACAGGGAAGCCTAGCATGCCGCAGTCCATGGCATCACAAAGAGTCAGACACATCTGAGCCACTGAACCACAGCAATAAGCGTGTAAGGAAAATCCTATTACTCGACTTCTCCAGATGACCAAACTGAAGCACCAGGAGAGATTTTTGCCCAAGGCCACATAACTAGTAAGTGATTGAGCTGGGTTTGAGTGTAGGCATTTAGGCTTCAAAATCTGTTTTTAATTGTTAACTACATTCAGCTGCCTCTCAGGTTAAATGTGGATGGAGATATTTTCACTGTCTTCAAGGTATGCCAGAAGCCTTATCTTTCCCTCAACACTGCTGGGGCACAGGTGGGCGAGTGCTGGCACCCTCACATTCCAGTAGGTTGACCTGCTGCAGGAAGACAACCTCCCTCATACCACTCCCCAGACATACCACCCTCCAGACACTCACACTCCAGACACACAGAAATGTCGAAGAAAATGCAACAGAAATATGTTTAGTACATTTAAAGCATGGAAGGAGTGAGAGCAATCTCTGGAATATATAATCCTTGAAGACAGAGACTTTATGCTCTTCATTCCCGATTCTCTAGGATTTAGAATGGTTAGAATGGTACTTGGAACACTCGATAAATATCTGTTGAATGAAAAAAACTGTAGGGGCTGGAAATGAACAGAAAATTCAAAGCCAAAGTAGTATGCAAGAGTGAAACTGAATGGATAAAGAAGGTACTGGAACTTGACACAAGCTTTCAGAGTTGGGAGGCAGGGTTTTTATGTGTGTACATCAGATGTTCATAGATCAAACACATGATGTTCACACATATCAAAAGATGAAGCCACTAACCTTTGTAAGAAGGACTCCCTGTATGAGGCCAACTAGTCATCCCAACTGCTAAACAGAGACTAGAACACTCCAGCTGGGCAACCAGTCTGGAGGAGCCACAGGAGACTGACCTGTTCTTGTTGTAATTTGTCCACAAAACCCAAGGAAGGTGGACTCCTATAGAAACCAATACCCACCGCGTGCCTTCCTCTGTAGTCCAGTCACTAAGATCACACTCCCAGTGCAGGGGACCTGGGTTTGATCCCTGGTCAGGAAGCTAGACTGCACATACCACAGCTAAAGATCCTGCCTACCACAAACTAAAGAATGTCCTGAATGCCAAAACGAAGATCAAAAACGCTGTGTGCTGCACTAAGACACTGCGCAGCCAAATAAATAAATAATTTTAAAAACCAAAAACAATATCCACCACAGAGGAGCTTGTGGGTGAAAATTACAAACCACTCAGGAAATAATGACCCCAGGGAAGAATCACAAAAGAGGTAATCTGCATCTAAGAACTAGAGGCAATAGAAAAATGTGAAAGAATCTTTAAACTAGTTATGTTTGAAATATTGAAAGAGGTAAAGGAAGAAATATTAATACAGTCTATGAAGCAGGAACAGGATATGATAGAAAAAAGAACAAATGTATTTGGTAAAGGATATATAGAAATCCTATGCATGGTAATTGGGATTCCCTAGTGGCTCAGACGGTAAAGCATCTGCTCCAATATGGGAGACCAGGGTTTGACTCCCGCATCGGAAAGATCCCCTGGAGAAGAGAATAGCAACTCATTCCAGTATTCTTGCCTGAGGAATTCCATGGACAGAGGAGCCTGGTGGGCTACAGTCCATGGGGTCACAAAGAGTCGAACATGACTGAGCAACACACACGCACACACATATGATAATTACTAACTGAAATTTTTTAAAAAAAGCCTCAATAGACACTTTAATCAGTTGCCTAAAAAGAGAATTAATGAAGTGGAAAATAGATTGGAAGAAATGCTTCATAATTCAGACTAGAGATATCATAAGAGACCCAGAGACTTAAATGAGAAATACCAAATAAGTCAAACTGGAGTTCCAGACAAGACAGTAAAAAGAACAGAAAATAACATTATTGAAAAAAAGGATGAAAGTATTTTCCATAACTAAAGATGTGTGATGAAGTTCCCTGTATCATGAGCAAAATCAGTAAAAAATAAATCCGCATGTAGACCCCTCAGAATGAAATGCAGAATATCAAAGACAAAAGCGAAATATTAGGGCTATGTCCGTGGATGATACCAGGCTGTTGAGAAAACCGCAGTAGGGGAGAGAGCAGGTAAGTGGCCAGTCTATGCCTCATTCTTGTCTGCTCTTCACAAAGTTTCATTCCAACGAGCAAAGAGGACCCTGTTTTGGCAGGGGAATCAGAACTCCACCTGTCAACAGTAGGAGGTGGATAGATTGAGAAGAAGACAGTTCTATTAACATTTTATTACAGTCTCAGAAGCTCTCAAAAATAGCATTTGAAAGGATTGACTCTGAATAATGTTAGTATATTATTTGCGATTCAATTCACATTGAATTTTAATCCTATCAGTTTTTCACGGATGGAGGAGCCTGGTAGGCTGCAGTCCATGAGGTCGCTAAGAGTCGGACACGACTGAGCGACTTCCCTTTCACTTTTCACTTTCATGCATTGGAGAAGGAAATGGCAACCTACTCCAGTGTTCTTGCCTGGAGAATCCCAGGGATGGCGGAGCCCAGTGGGCTGCCATCTGGCAGCCAGAGTCAGACACGACTGAAGCGACTTAGCAGCAGCAGCAGTTTTTGATAGCTGCCCAGGCATAGTCTTTATCAAAGGTGATTAAAGCATGAATCAATCACTGAACAAGTTTCACAGAGCAGCATCACTTTTGTTTATTCAAAAACATGTTATTGATTATCTACTAAGAGTAAGATATTTTGTTAGACATTTTAGAGTTAAGAATTATGAAGGAAAGAAAAGGAAAAAAAATTGAGCCATAAAGACATACAACAGGACATGAATAATGGGTTTGAACCAGTTGAGTTTACATGATCCATGCAGAGTTCAGCAAGCCCAGTAGCCCTGGGGCAGGTTGGCACTTAACATGTGTGAATAACAGGAAGTAGGTCAGTGTGCCTGGAACATAGTAATTGAGGAGAAGGGTGGAATAAGGTCAGCAGGGAAACAGGGATCAGATCACAAGGAGCTGTGTAGAGTGGGATAAGGAGATTGGGCTTATTCTAAACCTGATGTGAACCCACTGGAAGATTTGAAGCAAAAACAGAGCTAATTAATTAAAAAAAAAAAAAAGATCGCTGTGGGTGCTTAGTGGAGAATGGATTGAGGAGGGACAAAAAATGAAAGAAGAGAAAGGAGTTAAATTGTTCTCCCACCAACTCAAGAGAGAATTGATGACTAGAGTTAGCAGCAGAAATGGAGAGAGGCAGGCAGATCTGAGACATAATTCAAGCACAAAGTTTTGTTGATGCAGCGGATGTACTGAATGAGGGAAACAGAAAAATCAAGGATAAGGTCAAGACTGTTGCCTGGGCACTGGAAGGGTGGTGGTATGACTTCTTGAAATAGGAAAAAATGCGGAAAACAGGGAAACCAAGCATCCCATAGGGGGCATGTTAATTTTGAGATACCAATTAGACCCTCATGAATCTGAGCAAACTCCAGCAGATAGATAGCAAAGGACAGGGAAGCCTCCCATGCTGCAATCCATGGGGTCGCAAAGAGTCAGACACAACTTAGCAACCGAATCACAGATTGATATGCCAGGTAAGAAGACAGGCAAAGTCTGTGGTTCAGGGGAGAGGTCCTAGGAGAGAAGGATATGTAGAGTCGTTGGACTATAAGTGCTACCAATAGCCGTGGGCCTCCAAGAGAGAACCATCTGTGCAAACAAGGAAGAGAGGAAGAGAGAATCCTGGTACACACTTGCATTTAAGTTCCAGGAGAGGAAGAGGAGCCAGCAAAGGCAACCAGGAAGGAGCGACTTGGGAGGTAGGAGCGGGACCAGGGAGCCTCAAAGAGGCAAAAGGAAAGAGTGATCATCTGTATTAGATGTGCGGAAAGTTGCCATGAGCTTAGCTTTAGCAACAGAAGCCTTGGAGTCAGTTAGAGAGGGAAGGGAAGTGAAAGAGAGGAAACACGGAGTACAGATAATTATGTCAAGTAGTTGTTCTGCATGGGGAGTGAACAAATGAGATGGTAGCTGAAGGGGACATGGAGTAAAGGGGGAGTTGTCTAGAGAGATAGGTCAGCAATTGAAGGATGCTGATGAGGCTGATTGAGGAGGGAGGGAGGAAGTGATGGTGCAGGCCGGAGCCCGCGAGTAGATAAGACAGAATAACATCTACACGGGCGGGGATGGGAGAGGGACCCAAACCCTTGACCTTAATAGGACAGAAGGCAGAAACTGAGCATGGAGGTAGGTAGTTAATGCTGAACTGTTGAGAGTTTCCATCTAATTGTTTCCATCTTCTTTGTGAACTGTGAAGCTCAAAGTTTCAACAGAAATTATCCGTTGAAAGTGAAGATACAGGAGGAAGACGGACGATTGGATTTGTGACTGAAGAGAGAAAATGGTAGGATATAAATATCTCAGCAGAAAATGTGTTAGGGTTTCCAGAAGGTGTCAAGGGCCCACTTGAAATATGGGTCACGTATTTAAGGTGGCACTTGTCAGCACAGCTGGGCAACTTCTGCAGTGCTCAGTGGCACAAGTCTAGTTATAATGGAGCAGCTTTGCCCAGTACATCAGGGGAGGGAGAATGGAGACGGAGGGGAGGGTGTTCACAGGAAGCACTTAGGGCTGGACTATGGAGCCCAAGCCTGGGCAAGAAGATGAGACAAACATTTGCAAAATGATGTTCACTGGACAACTGGTCCCAGTGAAATAGAAACGTCTGGAATTGAAGCATTTTTAGTAAACAGGCCAGAGGACAACACATCATTCAGAGAATGGAATGCTTAAATTCAGGATTTCAGAGACCATTTTTCCCCCTAGCCTCACAGAATAGTTAACAATCTATGGAATGAGATCCCAAAATTAAGAAAGGCTTGTTGTCCTCACCTTACCCAGAAAGTATCCCCTTATCTAAAATTATGCAATTAAAGAAACTTTATTCCAATATGAAGGGACTTCCTATTAAAATGCAAACCCTATGGGAAAGATGAGCTGTTCCAAGCCAGGCAGGAACACCTCATCCTCTCCTCTCTTCATAAGTATCTAGTGAGCAGCTCTCAGCCAAGGGCCCTGAGCAGCCCACCTACCAAGGCACTGGGCAGGGGGTAGTTAGAGGGCAAGATGTTTTTTTTCTTTTCAGATTCTGACACAGAAAGAAAGTCACAAAGTTACTGATATTTCAAAACTAAAGCCACTCTATCAGTCTCAACACCAAACACGTATTTAGCATGTCTGTGAACTGTGAGCTATTCAGCAGATATGACAGGGCTACAAAGGGAATAATACTTTACTGTGTTCCAGGCACTGGAGAAATTTGGATAAAAGGCTCCGTCTCAGTCCTGTGGTTGTTTACTGTCCTGCAGAGATGCTCGCAGTCTAACAGAAATAAACAGGCGCAATTACCGAAGGCCTGGACCATTGTACCATGAGGTAGGAACATGACTCAGGCAATAGGGAAACCAGAAGCGCTCACCCTGGAAAATGACACAGTATTAAACAGAGTTTTCAGAAGATAATCAGTGCTGGTATGAGGGATGGACTGCAAGGAGAAAAAAGTAGCAAAACGGTTTGTAAGTGGAAGTGAATTTCAAAACAACCCGAGTAAAGAGAAGAGAATGAGCATCGTTTGAGTCTCACTGTGCCGCATGTTATGTTGGGGGCGATGATCTGGGCTCTGTTGCTAGGTCTGCCGGCCTCCCGGGCCTCTGTGCTTGCCCGGACACCATGCGCCTCCAGATCCAGAACCACAGGAGTAGAGAAGGAATGGGGAAGAGGGCCCAGATGTGAGGACACTCACCAGGATGTGAATCAGAGAGTGACCTGGACGAAGAGGGTGGTGTGTTGATCTGAGACGTGCAAGACAGGTGGCCTGGAGTTTGGGGAAGAAATAAGGCCTTTGATTTTTGGATGTGCTGAAGTAGACGGACCGCCTGCACCCCAGAGTGGAAACTGAGGGCTCCGAGGGTGGAGCGTGATCGGAGCCGAGCTGACAGCAAAGACTGTGGGCCCCGGATTTCCCTGGCCGTCCAGTGGCTAAAATTGGTCCGGGAACTACGATCCCATATGCCTGGCAGCCAAAAAACAAACAGACAAACAAACAAAAACTGTGGAGCCCAGCCGGGCTGGCAAGTTCCTTGATGGCAGGAACTGCTTTGCTGCCTCGTGGCGTCTCCCATCTCCAGGCCCAAAGGAGTTCCAAATGAGTTTTCTTTACAAATTTCATTATAAATGAATGAATGGAGTATAAGGCAATAGGCATGTCTTGATACTTTATTATGAGTATCTGTCAGTGGCAGATTCAGGGAAGAGAGGGCATTACCTGCACAGACTTTCTCTTGGTTTATTTTTCCCCCCCGGTGTTGTTGGCCCTTCTGTCTCTCCTTTTGTGAACTTATTAGTTAACTCTCCTCTTTGCACCCAGTGCTGTCTTGCACAGAGGAGACATCTGATGGGTGTTTACAGAACTGAATGCAGACCAACCTCCACGATGGGTACATTGCTGTTGTTGTGTATCTGTTGGGAATACGAGGGCTGCTGAATATAGGAACTGCTGCTCTGCCTCCTGACACCATCCCTCCTGTGGCCACATCGTGGGATCCTCTTGCTCATTTTATAGCTGCCCGAGCAGCTCAGCACAGCCGCTTTAGCCTCCATTCCTTCCACCCTAAGCCAGCTTTGAAATAAGCACCATGCCCCTCCATTCCCGCCAAGAGCCCTTGGCACTGACCTCAGCCCGGCCTGGCATTTCCGCCCTCCCTCCTCACGATGGAGCCTGTGCCCTCTCTGGATCCCTTCCTGGATGCTCAGAGAGCCTTTCTAGATCTTGGCTGCCTTCCACCAGGATTTGGTCTCTGCTCAGATAGGTCTTGAGTAAACACTTTTCTCTGTTTAAACCGAGTCTGGGCGTCCCCATCCTCATGGCTCATGCATCTCAGCCAGCAGAAGCTAAGCCAGACCTGTGGGTAATCCCCTCCACCTTTTAAATCTGTTATTCTGGAATCCATGGTCTACTTTCTCACAATGGAGGTCCTTTCAAGAGGTAGTTTAGGGCAGGAGACAGTCTGGGTGAAGCTGCCAGCCCTGGGCCAGCCAGGCCAGGGAAGCCAGAACAGAAGCCCTGCTACATTATACAGACATTTCAAAACCTCTCAGTAAATCTTTATCTCTGAAGGACAGTGTCACAACTTCCTTCCTTTTCTAAGCAGGAATCCCTGCTGTTACAATATAAGTCAGCACAGAACATACTTTATAGAGGCAGTCATCAGACTGGACCGAAAATCTCAACCCATCACCCCTGACTGGAACAGAAGGTGACCTAGGGGGTTTCATACATCAGGTTCCACCTTAGCTTATTAACTCCTGCAGTGTAGGCCGGGCCTCATCACATCTTGAAACTGAATCTCTTCAGATGAGTTTTACTACAGACACTCAGAAGATGGCTCAGTGATAAAGAACCCGCCTGCCAATGCAGCAGATGCGAATTTGGTCCCTGGGACAGGAAGATCCCCTGGAGGAGGGCATGGCAACACACTCCAGTGTTCTTGCCTGGGAGATCCCATTTCAGAGGAGCCTGGTGGGCTAGTCTATGGAGTCACAAGGAGTCAGACACAGCTGAGGGACTGAGCTCGCACACAAGCACATATAATCAGAAGTTCTTTGGTGCTGGAAGTTTGACTGATAAATGCCAGTTGGCACAAAAATAAGTCCTTTGTGTGTGCACACAGGTCTTGCTCCCCTGGTGACTGTGTTGTCTCTTGTTGTAGGGCAGCAGGTGGGCTGAGCAGATGCAGCGGCAGCATCGCACAAAGCTAGAAGACGGGGTTCAACCCACCACTTGCTGACCGAGCGATCCCCCACCTCAGCCCCCGGGATGTGGGGATCAGGGCATCACAGTGTCTCCCACATGGAGACTTCGTGAGTTGATTCATTTAGAAACTGCCCAGGAAACTGCTCGTACCTAGCAGGTGAGTCTTGAGGAACCTGCCTTCCCGGGTTCCTTCATTACTTCCGGCCTTGTTTTTCCCCAGAGCAGCTTTCCAAAAGACAGATAAGAACGTATTATAAAAGCGGGAATGACCTCTGCCCTCTGCAGAATGGAAATTATCTGAGGGATACGGAATCAGGAATCCATTTTTGTAAAATTTTCCTCATGTAGTTTGCCCAAGTGCCTAAACCTTTCACTGACACTATTTTGTTTTTGTATGAAATATGTTTTTAAGTACCTCCTAGTTAGGGTGCAATGGCACCCCAACTCCAGCACTCTTGCCTGGAAAATCCCATGGATGGAGGAGCCTGGTAGGCTGTAGTCCATGGGGTCACTAAAAGTCGGACACGACTGAGCGACTTCACTTTCACTTTTCACTTTCATGCATTGGAGAAGGAAATGGCAGCCCACTCCAGCGTTCTTGCCTGGAGAATCCCAGGGACGGCGGAGCCTGTTGAGCTGTCGTCTGTGGGGTCCCACAGAGTCGGACACGACTGACGCGACTTAGCAGCAGCAGCAGCAGCAGCGGTTAGGGTGTACGAGAAGTAATGTCAGCCCGTGGAGTGGTTCAGGGTCAGGCTATTGTCCCCATTTCATAGATGAGTCAACTAAGACACAGGGAGATGAAGAGCTTCGCTCAAGGTCATGTGACAAGTGTGGCCAGGAAGTGGGGAACGCAGGTCTCTCAGCACCTGGCCCACTTTCTTTCTCTCCCTGGCTGCACTGAGGTACTGGTCTTCCAAAGTTAAGGGCCCGTCTCTGTTAGATGAATCTGTGACTTGCTCTCGAGTATTAGGAGAACAACATCCTTGAGTGGGTTGATGGGTGGAAATGTCAGCTGCCCAAACCCCTTGGATTTCCTCTCTTTTTTCTCCCTTAGGAAAACTCAGCTGCCCAGATCTTCCCAGCCCTGTTTTTTCAGCACCATCCCTAGAGATGGAGTGGAAGCTTTGCCTCAGAAAGAACAGAGGGTCAGTAGGAGGGGAGGAAGCAGAAGACAAGTATCAGGGTGCGAGTCTGCTTCTTGAGGAGGTTTTTGTAGTTTCATGGAGACAGATGGCAGCTGTCTATAGTCCCCCTTCCTCCCTCATTTCGATTTGTTGTGACAATTGGAGTTACATTTTGGGCAAATAAATATATAGGATCATATTTTTCACTCTGAGTATTGGAATAAGGAAAGCAATGGGATACCTCGCATATTTCTCCATTCACTTTAAACAAGAAAACTTCCTGCAAAGCGAGTTTTAGTCTGTTCTCTTGGGTTGTGATGGGGAGGCAGGTGGGGGGAAGAACCCTGTGACCCATTTCTCTGATGGCAACAGCTTCTAGCATCAAGTCACTCACCACTCAGCCAGGATGAGTCGATCAAACAAGGGGACCACCCTTACTCTTCGTTGACGGCCACCTCTTGTGAATTCCACCCACAGCCCCCTCACCAGCTGCCTTCCCCTGGCCCCTCGGGCAGTCTTGTCTTCCCGTAAGGCCTCCCATCCCAAGAACCAGCCCGTGTATGGACATTCCCGTCCTGAACCACATTTCCTCCCTGTCCTCCAAGCAGAACGATGGGACTCCTGGTAGAAAACTCTAATTCCTTTTGAAAAACACACTTAATTTTTTCATTAAATTTCATTAGAGTATAGTTGCTTTAAAAGTTGTGTTAATTCCTGCTGCACAGCAAAGTGAATCTGCTATACGCATACATACATCCCCACTTTTTAAGATTTCCTTCCCATTTAGGTCACCACAGAGCATGGAGTAAACGTCCCTGTGCTGTACAGTAGGTTCTCATTAGTTGTCTGTTTTATACATAGAGGTGTGTGTATGTCAGTCCCAGTCTCCCAGTTCATCCCACTCCTCCTTCCCCCACTTGGTGTCCACGTGTTTGTTCTCTGCGTCTGGGTCTCTATTTCTGCTTTGCAAATAGGCTCATCTGTACCACTTTTATAGATTCCTCATATATGCATTGATATGCAATATCTGGTTTTCTCTTTCTGACTTACTTCATCCTGTATGATAGTGTCTAGGTCCATCCATGTCTCTGCAAATGGCACAGTTTCGTAAATTTTATGGCCGAGTGACATTCCATTGTATATATGAAGCACATCTTTATCCATTCTTCTGTTGATGTGTGTGAAAAACACACTTTATTTTAACAAAAGGCCCCGGTGCTAAATCTGAGGTCCCCACTAGGGACATGCTTTAGGGGAGCAGGGTCTCCCAGGATCCCGCACTTCCCAGAAGAGCCAACTGATTGGCTAAAGGGTGGTGAGGATCCTGCCCAAATAATCTGACATACAGATCATCTCGCTTCACCAGCTGTCAAGAAAGAAATCTTTCCCTGTGACTCAGACTAGAACCTCCAGGAAAAAGCAAAAACAAAATCAGTGCACAACTTGGGTGACTGAAATTCAATGAAGCAAGAACTAAGTGGCAAAGGTCTGCAGGGAAACTTGGCACAAGATGAAGAGTGAGAAAGAGATCTGTGAGGATAGGTAACAAAAGGAAGCGCCATGGAAATGTGCAGACAGGCACAACGCAGAAGGAAACCTCGGACAAAGAATGTCAGGCGCAATTAGGAGCAAGAAGGAACTAAAGCAAAATGCTTCCGAATGGTTGCTCTGTGGTGTGATGAGCATAATTGAACTTGACCAGACTCTCTGTTCTGATTTACATAATGCAATGGGGAGATGCCCAGTCTAGTTAATGTTTACCTTTGAAAAGCCCTATGCTTTTTTGTCTTATTTGAAATTCAGACTTGATGGGTTCTTTCCTTTTTGTGATGCCAGTTTATTTCTTTATAGTATTTCAAGACATTAAAAACAGACAGACTGGGATTTCCCTGGCAGTCAAGTGGTTAAGACTTCGCTTTCCAATGCAGGGAGTGTGGGTTTGATCCCTGGTCAGGGAGCTAAGACCCTATATGCCTTTCTGCCCCCCCAAAATATAAATAAATAAAATAAAGCAGAAACAATACTGTAACAGATTAAATAAAAACTTTTAAAATGGCCCACATTAAAAAAAATCTTGAAAAAACAGACAAGACTATTGTCTCCTAAGAAATTAAAAATTATGGGACTTTTCTGGTCGTCCAGTGATTAAGAATCCACCTGTCAATGGGTTCCACCTCTGGTTCAGAAAGATTCCACATACCACAGAGCAACTGGGCCAGCTAGTCACAATTACTGAGGCCCATGCAATGAGAAAAGCCATTTTAATGAGAAGCCTACACACCTCAACCAGAGGAGAGCCCCTGATCACCGCAACTAGAGAAAGCCCGAGCATAACAACGAAGACCAAAAAATAAAATAAAAATTAAAAATAATCTTTATGGCTGAAAGATGGAGAATGTTAGCAATGCCCCTTTTTCACCTTGGGCTTCCCTGGTGACTTAAACGGTAAAGAATCTGCCTGCAATGCAGGAGATCTAGGTTCAATCCCTGGGTCAGGAAGATTCCCCGGAGAAGGGAATGGCAACCCATCCAGTATTCTTGCCTGGAGAATTCCATGGAGAGAGGAGCCTGGTGGGCTGCAGTGGGGTCACAAAGAGTCAAACACAACTGAGTGACTAACACTCTATTGACTCTTTTGCCTTAAGAAGGTTTAAAAAGATTCTCATGTGTACACCTTTTTCCTGATTTCTTCTATTTACAATGATTAACACAGATATTAAAAGTTTTCTATTTCTGGATTCCTAATGACTGAGCTGACATTGTTTTCCTGCTTTATAACATTTTAGTGGATCAGGGCAGAAAACTATGTAACAGAAAAACTTAACTTTGTGAAGATAATATAACATATAAAGTTGACCTTATGAAGGTCCATTTCTTATCTGTGCTCATTGGACTTATCTATTGTAGCTGCTGACATTGTGTCTATTGGCAGGCTTGGGAACCTGCCATCCTGGGGCCAATTACCACCTGCTATGTATGTAACCCAAATCCATTTGCTTAATATTTGGAGTATCAGTGTTCCAGCTGTAATGCAGAGGTAATAATAACGCCTACCCCTAAGAGTTGTTGTGAGGATGGAGTTAATCCACATATAAAGCACTTATTAATACTCACTATTATTAAATCTCACTATTATCCAGTAAACTACAGCCTTACACAGAGAAGACACAGAAATTAGAGGTTATGCCCATTTGAATACTTAGAAGAAACATTTAAGTAACACTGCGATTTAATATATACAAATGCTCTCTATGAGTGTGTTTTTTAAAAACCAATTTCTTTTGCAAGTCACTTGCGCAAATTCGAAACATGAAATGCTAAACAATGTGGTTGAGAAAGAAACTCTCTTTGGCTTAGTCAGTAGCTAAAACTATCATATTTAGCACTGACTTCTAATAAACTGCAATTTTTAACAAGCAGCCTGTTTGTCTTCACTTCATAAGTTCTGCTTAGAGTTTTGGCTCTTCCATAATTGTTTGTCACAAACCAGTTACTCAGGTTCAGGGAAGACCCTGATGTCTGACTCTTGGTGGGGACAGCCAGAAAAAGAGTGTACCTGTTTCTCTCTGCCTTGTGCCATGTTCAGAACCTTTCCAGGTGTACGATGTGTGTTGGTTAAACTGAAAATGTAAACAGGAAGAACAGTTTCACAGCCCTGAAAGGCTGCACAGTGAATCAGGGACTTATGCCCTGGTTCCAGCTAGCTCCACTGAGATTAACTGACTATTCTTGGGCAAGTTACACAACTTGCCCAGTTAGTTTCTAGTTTCTGCATCAGTGAATAGGAAATGCAAATTACCCACTGGTCCAACAAGAGTGATGGAAGGATTAATCAACGCATGAAAATTAACTGGATATATCTATATAGAATTGTAGTTCTATTGTATACTAAATGATAAAAATGTCTTTAACCCAAAAAAGAAAAAAGTAAAAAAAAGAACAACTTTAATTTACAAATATTTATCCCACATAAGTGTTTTTAGAATTGTTTAGTTGAACTCTTAGAAATTTCTATGCCTATAGATTATTACAAACCCTATTCTTCATACAATTATTAGAGTAAAATAAATTTTCTATCATGTGTCCACATTCCAGTTTCTGAGCATTTAGGAAATCTTTCTTTCTCAATCTTCCCTTTTATTTGATTGGAAATTGCTTTAATAGTTACCACTTGTTAAAGCTTTAACAACATCATATACTTCCTACTTTATTATTCCATATTCTTTATTCTCCTTGAAGGGGCTTCTGTAAATTAAACCCTCTTTTTGTTTTTTCTTAAGTAGATGCATTGCTTATTCCCTTGAGAAATGTGAATTAAAATTTCCCAGGACTCCAGTGACTACTCTTCTTTTCTCTCCAAATGTTTCAATCCAGCTCTCCTAAAATATGTGATCCGAGGTTGAATAATCAACTTTATCTTTTAACACACATCTGCACACAGACACCACAATCAGAACACACACATCCACAGACAGACGCTTCTCTGCTTTATTATGCTTTCTCTCTTTCATCAACCTCTGACAGTTTTGCAAAGAATAGATCATAGCCACTAAATATAAACAGACCAAATTCCCCTCCATCCCCATGTGTGGCTCTGTAAAGTCAAGGTGATTTATGATGCTAAATTTAAAAAAAATATCACTGCTGTTCATTGATATGCCTGGCAATTTAATAGCTTTTCCCAATGAAATGAGACAGGAAAACGTTTAATTAGAAGCGTGCTAAACCTAGAAGACATCAGAGTCTTTAGCAATCTTTGCAAATTAAACTCTTCACGTGTGGGAGAGACACAGAAGTACTTCACTTCATGTAATATTGTTGCCCTGCTCCTGAGAATTTGAACTCAAAAGGAATTGTTCTTAAGTGAAGCTTAATTATTTTTAAAATCTCTCTTGAATCTTTTTTATAAAACAAAGCATCCTTCTGATGTCTGAGCGATAAGCCTGTATTCTATCCTATTTTATCAGCATGGAATTTAGCCTAGAACTAAAAATGGATTGAACTTTTAGAATTTTGTTTACTGAGTTATGAATAGTGAGCAGTGTCTCAGTTCAGGCACTTATGATGGTGTCTTTAAGTAAGGTAGTTGTGTGGACTGAATGTTTGTGTTCCCCCAAAAGTCATGTCTTAAAGCCCTCCCTTCCCGAGTGATGGTTGTAGGAGGTGGGGCCTTTAGGAGGTGATTAGGTCATGAGGGTGGAGCCCTCGTAATGGAATCAGCACTCATAAAAGAGACCTTGGTTCGCTCTTTCCATCAGGTGAGCGAAGTCTGCGTCTGTAGCCGCGGGAGGGTCCATGGCGAGGCCAGCATCCTGATCTCGGACTTCTGGGACGTCCAGAACCGTGAGAAATCAATTTCTGTTGTTTATAAGTGGCCCAGGTTATGGTAGTTTGTTATGACAACATGAGCAGACTGAAACTGTAGTATATTTTCAGAAATTCATAGGTTGGGGATTCCCTGGCGGTTCAGTTGTTTGAACTCTGCGCTTTCACTGCTGTGGTTGCGGGTTCAATCCCTTAGTGAGGGGACTAAGATTCCACAAGCTGAGCGGTGCAGCCATAAAAACAGAAAGGAAAAAAGAAATTCATAGGTTAATTTAAAAAATATATTTCTTCCATTATGAACCTCCACTGTCATAGGGTAGGGGCTGGGGGAAAGGAGGACGCAATGGAGGCATACTTTTAAAATAGTAATAATAGCATCCATCTGTTGAGGGCTTACTATGAGAGATTCTAAGAGCTTTACATTATTATCTTATTTACCCTTAATAAGAAACTGGTGAATTTTTATATCAGCAGTGTGATCAGCTGCAAGTAATAGACAACCTCAAAGATAGCGCTTAAATAGGTAGAGCGGTGGGTCTTTTTCACATAGAATAAGAAGTATTAAGGTACACAGTCCAGGGCTAGGAGAGCTGCTCAATGAGCTCTTGCGCCAATTCTTTGTGACCCCATGGACTGTAGCCCTCCAGACTCTTCTGCCAATGGGATTTTCCAGGCAAGAATACTGGAGGGGGTTGCCATACCCTCTTCTAGGGGAATCTTCCTGACCCAGCATCAAACTGATGTCTCCTGTGGCTCCTGCACTGGCAGACAGATTCTTTACCACTGAGCCACCTGGGAAGCCCCAATGATGCTGTTAAGGACCCCAAATCTGGACTGGTGTAAACTGTGACCCAACGTGGATTCCAGCTGTAAGAACAGCAGCATCCTCAAGGCAGCATCAGGAAAAAGGGTACAGGCATTAGTAACGATCTGTTATTGTCATTATTACCAAAAAAATATTTATTACCAGAACTTCTATCCAAGTGACAGGGCTGCAAATAACTAAAGGACACGTTTTTGGTTCTTGAAGAAGTTGCAGATGAGTTGGATGAACCAGATGTCAATATAAGAAGATAAGTGACAATGCAGGTTACTGCAGTTCAATGGTAGCAACAATGTAGGTGCTAGAAGTTTCAAGGCTGGAATGATTAGTATCACAATGTATTAACCCAAAAGGGCTTTAGAGAGTGCATCACCAGAATAGTCATTTTACAGATGATGAGTAAGTGGTCAAGAGGGTTGAAGCAAATTGCCCAGCTGGTAGCTGAGCAGAAACGAGAATCCAGGGGTGGGGAATTTTCATTGGTTGCCCTTCCTTCAGAGCATGTTGCTACTGTTATTGGAAAACTGGGTTTGCCTCTTGGTGTTGAGCCAAAAGTCACAACCAAGCCAACAAACTGGAGAAGGAAGGAATTACTACTTTCAGCAAGTGAGGAGAACACAGGGGCCTCACCAAAGCAGTGCCTCCCTGAACATCACAGCTGGGGAAGTTTTAAGCTAAGAGTATATGCATATTCATAAAGGGGCTTGAGCAGAGGGAAATTCATCATGGATTTGGGGCAAAAGTTGACAGAGTACAAGCTTTAGTTGATTGAAATTACAGGGTCATAAAAGGTTAATATCACCATCCTCTGAGTTCCAGTTGATTTGGTGGCTTGAACCCTTGAAGGGCATCTAAATTCTGCAAAATAGTTCAGAAAGTGCTTCTGCCTGATCTTTACCATTGAAACAGAATTGAGTCTTTTCGACCATTTGTTATCTGCAGTCGTTACTTCTCTTGCCTTGTAACAGTCTTTGTTCTTTTGTTCCCTTGATCACCATTACTGAGACCTATTCAAGGGCAAACACCGTGGCCAGGCTTAGATCACAAAGTGGCTTAGGCCTAAAATGGTGGTTCTTATGTCAAAAGCTATATCTGGTGCTTTTGCTCTGGGGACCCTTATCCTATCTGCTTACACTACCGAGGGCTAAGCTCGGGGAGGAAAGCTTCACCAGCTTTGTGTATCAAATACAAAGCTTCTTTCTACAATGAGTTAGACACACTGTTGGGTATTATTGAAGCAACAACAACAAGCTAGCCATGGATCAGGCAATCAACTCTCGAAAATGATCCAGAAAGAGACTGGATTTATTCAAGAATAAGCACAATGCTGTAGTTGGAGGACCTTAAACTGAGTCTGGGAAGGAGGGCAAGACTTACAGAGTTAGAAGCAGTGAAGCAGGGCATTTTAGGTAGGAAGAATGTCAAAATAAAAGCTTCAGACCCAGAAATGAGCTTGACATTTTCCAGCAGTGATGAGGAGATGAACTTGGCTGGCAGGGAAAGGAGCAAAGTTGGAGACTGGTGGAGGCAAGCATGGTGAGCTGTGTGTTCTAGCTGGGGACAGGCCAGGAAACCACTTGCTGTCTCCCCTAGGACATCAGTTGTATGTCATGACCCACCACTGAATAGATCCAACATTGCTCTTATTCGAGGCCACATTCAGGCTTCGCTGGTGGCTCAATGGGAAAGAATCTGCCTGCAGTGCAAATGAGGGTTCAATCCTTGGATCGGGAAAATCCCTGGAGAAGGGAATGGCTACCCACTCCAGTATTCTTGCCTGAAAAATCCCATGGACAGCGGAGGGCGGGCTATGGTCCACGGGGTTGCAAAGAGTTGGACACGACTGAGCATGCATCCATAAGCCCACATTTATCATTTGTACATTAAGTATTAAACTTCTTTCTACAATGAGTGAGACACACTGTTGGGTATTATTGAAGCAATTATAACAAACTAGTCATGAATTAGGTGGCCAACTATCAGAAGATCCAGAGAGACTGGACTTACTTATAAATAATCAAAATGCAGGACCTAATGTGAAATACCAATACACTGCTTTGTCTTTCAATAAAACGAAATGAAAAATTATATCCAGCTGATAAGATGAGAGAAGACTCTTAGGTAGCACAGAACCTGGAAGGAAAAAACTGAAGGATCAGGAGAGCATTGCAGAAAGAGGGAGCAACTTGAACAAAGTTGGGGGGGATGTTAAGTGGGAGGATGGGGGTGGGTCTAGATGGGCCAGAAGATGGATAAGGGAGTGGGGGACGCGAGAGGGAGCGGTGTGTGTCACTAAAACCACCCCTTCAGTCTTCACTGGTCTAGCGGAGGAAAGATCTTGGGGTGAGGCAAAGATCTGCTGTGAATCTCTCCAGGTTGCTGAGTTTTCTCTTAAAACTCACCCTGCATTCAGAGGCCTAGAGCCTTGATACCTACTGAAACCTTTCTGTTCAGTTGCTCAGCTTCGTCCTACTCTTTACAACCTCATGGATTGCAGCACACCAGGCTTACCTGTCCTTCACCATTTCACGGAGTTTGCTCAAACTCATATCCATTGAGTCGGTGATACCCTGCAACCATCTCATCCTCTGTCACCCTCTTCTCCTCCTGCCTTCAATCTTTGCCAGCATCAGGGCCTTTTGCAATGAGTTGGCTCTTTGCATCAGGTGGCCAAAGGATTGGAGTTCAGCAACAATGAATATTCAGGGTTGATTGCCTTTAGTTTAAACTGAAACTTTTACACTGGGGAATAGTTGGCTCCCAACAGCCAAGTTGGTTACACCCAAACAAACATCGTTCAGGTCTCACTAATCTAAGAGAGATGGAAAATGTTTCAGCAAACATTAATAGGAGTTTTCGAGGAGCACTTCTCAGAGTTGAGTTGATAAGACTCTCTAAGGCCAAGGGGGCTAGCTTTCCATGGCCCTTCTATCTCAAAAACAGAAACAACGCAAAACTGCCTCTCTGAGGCCAAAATAGAAGAGGTGAAGGGATGTGAGCCTGGCAGGAAAAGCTTTCCAGGCCTGGTCCTGCTCTTCCACATGTGATCTAAATTTAGACTCAAATCTGAGAACAGGAAGACAGATTACTGTCTGGTTTCCATTGTAAATTCCGCATTCCCAGTTTGAATCTCCTTTAGTATCTTATAGGATTCTTTCAAAGTCTCCCCCACCCCACCCCACCCCACCCCCTTATCCCATCCCCCACCACCCCCTATCCCATCCCTCACCCTCCCATCCCATCCCAGGCTGCGCTGGTATCCACCCTGTAGACACACAGGGCTGTGGTTTCTGGCACAGGATCATAAGAAAATTCCAGAAAGTCTGAGCTGCTGTGAAACCTAGAAGGTGGTTATTTGGTGGTGATAACGTCAGCTCTGGGGAGATTCTCTCCACAGCCACCCCACCCGTAATGTGCTCTTGCTTCTGTTCTTGTTGTTTAGCCGCTAAGTTGTGTCTGACTCTTGCAACCCCGTGGACTGTACCCGCCAGGCTCCTTTGTCTATGGGCTTTCCCAGGAAAGAATGCTGGAGTGGGTTGCCATTTCCTTCTCCAGGGGATCTTTCCGACTCAGGGATCAAACCCGGATCTCCTGTATTGGCAGGCAGATTCTTTGTCGCTGAGCCACCAGGGAAGCCCTGTTCTGTTCTAGGGACAGGCGATTATTAAACTGGTGTCTGATTGTGTGCAGAGGTCTGAGTTTCTTTCTTATCATTTTCCTCCTTGCCACTCCCCTGTTTGTACCTTTCCTTTCTTTTCCCTTCCAGATAAAACAGAAAGTCCCAGCAGTGTGTGTTGTGTCTAGGAGGGGAGGAGGAGTGGGGGTGGTGGACTGTGTTGACCCAGGTCAAGGGCAACTTGGGAAAAGCAGACTTCCAACAATGAAACATTCGCAAGTTTCCAGTCCATGCTGCCTGCACCTTGTCTTTCTTTCTGTACCCTTGGAGACAAGCACTTCTCCCCTCCCCACCAATAACCAGGCCATTCCCGAGTTCAAAAGGAGTTTCGGACCTCATACAAGTCTGTGGAGGGTACCTAGTAACTCACAGACTGCAGGGAAGGCTGTGTCGGTTAGCTAATTAATAAGGACACAGCACTCTAAATGTGCTGTGCATTTATTTCATATATCCTAGGGCTTATTACTTAATGATAAAAGCTGCTCCTGGTGAGAATGCTAAAACTCAAGCTCTAACAAGAAAACAGTCTCTAAAGCTACATGCCTTCCCCTGATTTTCCTAACATTGGAAGACATTTGTCTAACGTTAGCAAGCCATTTAGAGAAATATGAAGGAAAGAAGAAGAGAAAAATTAGTGTAGTTAGAAGAGCTTTCATGAAGGAGAAAATGGGGAGGAGGAGAGAAGGTAAGGAGTGGATGCAATAGGAGTCGTCAGGAAGAACAAAGACCCCAGACCCAGGAGGGACAGAGGACAGAGTCCCAGGTCTTTTGGACAAGTTCAAAGACAGCAGACATCCTCAGCAAACATATTCTCTAAGAACAGTTTGAGGTTGTCCAGACATTCTATTCAAATTAGTGGCTATTCTGGGGAGAAAAAAAAAGACAGTAGCTGCTGAAACAAGCAATCTGGATGTGCAAGTAAGTTTATGTTCACAGATGGACAGTTTTCCAGACCCGTCTGAGAGTCTTTGCTATGAGGTGTCTCTGTGAATTGCTGTGGTTTTCCAGCAGGCTTGGGGCAGAGTCCTTTCTAGGAGAGTTGAACACCCCCCAACCCCACAGCTACTAAATTTAGTGTAACTGTCTCTTCTGTTTTAGTTAATATAGTCTTACTGGCTCACTGCCATGCTCTTTCTTCAATGTTTTGTCTGTGGCAGGTTTTATTTTTCTTTTTTAAATTATGAAAGTATGATAGCACATGTACAGGAGACTTGAAAAATACAGAACAAAGTTACACATAGTTCCACTATACATTGTAATTATTTTTTAAGTAGATAAATTAAGACTTTCAGTTGGATAGTGTTCTTGTTAATATTGCAGTACCGTTATAATATAAAATGCATGCTGATGAAAGTTTAGTTCTACAAGGAAGCAGAAAAATCTCAAGGTGCCAAGAATCAAATCCTTCTCACACAGAATCTACGGGACACATCTTCTCTAGACTGTGCCCAGTTGTGGAAGGTGGCAGGCACTCCAAAGAGAGAATGATTTGGAGGGAGTCCTGAAGAAGGAAATGGCAACCCACTCCAGTATTCTTGCCTGAGAAATCCCATTGACGCGCCTGGCGGGTTATAGTGCATCCGGTCACAAAGAGTCAGACATGACTAGATGACTAACACACTTCCCTCTCCGAGATGACATTGGGTGACCTCGGGAAGGGCTCCCATAGATAGATCTGCCTACCCAGGAGGACAACAGATCTGCCTGCCTAGTCAGGGACTGAGTGCCCCCAACATGAGTAACTGCTCCCCACTGGATGGATCCAAGCAGAGACAGGACCACTTACACAAGGGGATTTCTGCTCTCACAGAAGATGGGACACACCGGCCTCCTAAGTCCCTGGTTTTATGACCCTGGCAGCACACAGCCAGTGAAAATATGAAAGTCCATCTTTAGATGGCTTTGCTCTCAGGACTGAGAGTTATAATCACTGATTAAAAGAATGCAAACAAATTCAGTGGAATGATTTGGAGGTTAAGGTTATTTGAGTGATTTCTTAGAACTTCTTTCATGCTTCCTTTGCACTTCTGGCCTATTTACATAACTTTTCTTCCTCCTCATCTACAGCGATTTATTGGGAAATAGGCTGTGACACACTGTCAAAAACAAACTGTTCCTTGCAGCTTCTTAGGAAAGCGGTAAGACATGCTGATTGTCGTACAAGTGCTGAAGGTAAACTTAACAAAGCTAGTAGGCAAATAATAACATTGAAAAAAATAGAGATGTATTCCTCTATTCATTTTCATTTGTCCTTCATTAAAAAAATGTTTTTTCTTGAGAAAAAAGATACATAAAAACACCTATGGAGCCACCACCCAAGCCATGACACCCGACCCAAGGCCCGCCCTCTCTCTACCTGCACCTGTCTCATCTGTCAAACTTAAGTTTATCCTGATATTTCTACTACTCGCTTCAGTGTTTTCCTCTATAACTTTTATTACCTGTGCTTTTATCCTTAAAAAATATATTATCTAGAGCTGCCGGTGTATGAAATGGAGTAAATAGAATCACTCTTTTCTCAAAGTTATTTATCTATTTGTCTGTGGCGGGTCTTAGTTGCAGCATGTGGGATCTATTTCCCTGACCAGGGATTGGCCATGGGCCCCATGCATGGGAACCACAGAGTCCTAGCTGCTAGACCACCAAGGAAGTCCCCATACTTTAGTCTTTTGTTGCTTCTTTGCTCAATATTTTATTTTTTTAAGAGCTATCTTTTTAAAAATTATTTTTGGCGGTCCTGGATCTTCATTGCTGCAAGCGGGATTTCTCTAGTTGCAGCAAGTGAGGGCTATTCTCTAGCTGCCGTGTGAGGGCTTCTTGGGGGGATGGCTTCTCTGATTGTGGAGCTCAGGTTCTAGAGCATGCAGACTTCAGTAGCTGTGGGGCACAGGTTTAGAATCTTCCTGGACCAGGACTTGAACCCATGTCCCCTGCATTGGCAGGGCAGATTCTTAACCAGAATCTGCACCACCAGGGAAGTCCTCAACATAATATTTTTGAGATTCATCCACGTTGTACTCCTATTGTATTTTACTGTACGATCGTGCTACAATTTAACAATCCAGTCCACTTCTGGTGGACATTTGGATGGTTGCTCCCTCTTCGCAACTGTGAGCAATGCTGCTGTTGATTCCGGAATGTGTTTTTGAGCCCACTTGTGCAAGGGTTTTTCGAGGGTACAGGCCTACATTGGAATTACTGAGACTTCGTGTATGTGCACATTCAATTGTCTAGGCAATACCAACTTGTTTTTCTAAAGCTGTTATACATTTGAATCTGACCTGCGGCATCTGAGTTCTGGCTGGTCACTCTGCATCAGCAGTTGGCGTTGAACAACTTTCTAAACATTAGCCACTTTGATGAGTGTGTGGCGCTATCTCACAAATTTGATTTACACTTCCCTGGTTATGAACCATTTAAATTTATTATTTTGTGAAATTCCCCTTCATTTCTTTTGCTTATTTTTCTATTGATTGCTAGATTTCTACTTATTGACATATCAATTCTTTTGGATTTGAATATTTGTTTGATTATGCAGGCCATGAACTGTTTTTTAAGAAATACCTCCTCACCCAGAATTTGTTAACGTATTCTCCTATATTATCTTATAAAAGTTTAATATCATATATCATTGAATCTAATTTGCCACTGATTGTAAGAAAAATCACAATTTCAGAAATAGTAAAATGTGAAAAAAAAGTGTATACTTGAAAGGATGACATTAATGCAATTTTTTTTCTTATATAGGTCTTTAATCCATCTAAAGCTGATTTGGTGATGTGCTGTAGAGTTGGGTTCAAATTTACTTTTTGCTATATGGATAATCAACTGCCTCCTCATCACTTATTGAAAAGTTTATCTTTCCCCCAGTGATCTGAACTACCATCTCCATCATACACTGCCTATCTGTGTATGTCGGGGGGTGTTTCTGAGCTCTCCTTTTTGTTTGATTGGTCTGTCTGTCTCCCTGAACCTATACTGCCGGGGTCCAGCCCCGGTGGTTCCAGGGTGATTTGAAGGTGGGGATAGAGTCGGCTTCTTTGGAAAAATACATATTTAATCACAGATATAGAGAGATTAGAAATGGATAGTGTAAGAAGATTAGTGGAGAAAAAGAGGCTGAATAACTTGGATTACATGGAATAGCATCCATGCTCCAGATGGGAATTCAGCCAGAAAAACGGGAGCAAGAAAGAAGCGACATGGGGGAATCAGTCTTTCCGGAAACTGATCCGATTTCTTTATTTTGGGGTTTGCTTATATACCTTTTGTTACACATAGGGATGAATACAGAGTCACGGAGGGGTCAGCAGTCCTGACCTTTATCAAAATCAGGTGCTTCACATAAAAAGGTCTTAGGGATTTTATGATCCTTTCTTTCTGATAACCAAAAAACTTATTTTTTCTAAGGGTGTTTTTTCTTAAACCAGGCACCACCCTCCAAATAAAGTTACATTCCTATAGGGTGAGGGTGTAGTGAGTTACAATCAAGAAAGAAATTTATTTAACCCAAGGTTAACATGATTAATCTTAAAGGTTAATACTTATTTCTCCTATATGCTTAAAGGTTAATGCTTATTTCTCCTATATGTTGGTTATATTTGTTTTAAGGGCAGGGAACATGGAGATTTAGCAGCAAACATCAGCCCAACAAATGAAAATCCTTTCACCAATGCTCCCCTTAAGATCTATTTAGTTTTAAGATAGTGATAAAGTTACATTTTTACATAACAAGGACACAGTGATTTAAAACAAAGCACAATGATCTATTACAAAAGAGAAAATTCATTAACTCAAAAAGTCTAGTATTGCTAACATCAAAAACTACTGTATTTCCTTTTCTATATTCCAAATACATTGATTAATATATTACCAGGTGCCTAAGGATATGGAGGCCTGGCAGCAATCACTGACTCAACAAGAAGAAAAAGCCCTATGCTAATTAAGACTCTCAAAATACTTAAAAACTCTCTGTGCTGTTTATGGTTAAGAGGTAGTAAACAATCACGTGGCAGGAGTATGGATAATGCTGTCACACAAGCTAGTCTGTCAGCAGAGAGGTTTGACCTGAGACATCCTTGTCCCACCCAGAGCAGGGAATTAGCAGCAATTATTGACACAACAAATGAAAAGCGCTTCACCAATATAATTCCTAATCGACCCACTATACTAATAATTTCTAACTCCCCAAAAGAATTTGCCTTTAGTAAGTCTAAAACATCTCGTGCCTCTCAGGTTGGGAGGCTGTAAACAATCACATGTGGCCGGACGAACCTATACAGGTGGGCTAGATAACCTTCAGAAGAGTCCGTAAGCTGAAACACTCTTGTCACGCCCAAGAATTTTTATTGCCTTGGAACTGCACGTTTACTCCTTCTCCAAGAAAAACGGTTATGGAGGAGAGCATAAAACAGACTCTGGTTTTGGGGTAGATGCTCGGGAACAGGGGGTTTCCTGAGGCTTGATCACGCCTTTGTGTATGCCAAGCCTCCTTCCTCATGACCTTTGCCATGGGCGGAGTTCCTCACGCTGGCTCCCGGCACTATACCACCCTTATTGATTACTATAAGTAAAGTCGCTCAGTCGTGTCCGACTCTTAGCGGGTCCCATGGACTGTAGCCTATCAGGCTCCTCCATCCATGGGATTTTCCAGGCAAGAGTGCTGGAGTGGATTGCCATTTCCTTCTCCAATTGATTACTATAGTTTTAGTATATATAGATGGGTAATTCCTCCCTCTGTGTTGCTGTTGTTTGATTGATTTGTGGGAACTCTTATTTTTGGCTGCACTGGGTCTCATTGCTGCACCCAGGTTTTTCTAATTGCAGTGCACCAGCTTCTGCATGTGGGGGCTTCTTGTTGGAGAGCGTGGGCTCTTGGGTGCATTGGCTCAGTAGCTGGGGCTCTTGGGCTCTAGAGCACAGGTTCAGTAATTGTGGTAAACTGGTTTCATTGCCCATGGCATGTGGGATCTTTCCAGACCAGGGATCAAACCCTTGTCCCCTGCATTGGCAGGCAGATTCTTCACCACTGGACCACCAGGGAAGTCCTATGTTCTTTAAGGGCCTCTTGAAGAAGAGATTTCTGTTGGGATCTCAAATTGAAATGCATTGAAGCTATAGATCAATTTATGAAGAATTAATATTTTTATGAGATTGGGTCTTTTCTCTCCAAGAATATATTTCTCTAATTGGGTCTTCTTCATAGCCTTTCAATGAAATTTTATAATTCTCTCTATAGAAGTCTTACACATACTTTGTTAGATTCATTCCTAAGTATCTTGTTTATTGACACTGTAGAGAAGGGAAACGTCCTCCTTGACCCTCTAGGGTTCCTGGCTGGGTCTGAAAATTAAACCGGCAAAGACAGACTCACAGGAGAAAAGCATGCAAATTTATTTAGTACAAGTTTTACTGGATCCAGGAGCCTTGGTAAGGAATTAAAGGCCTGAAGAAATAGTCTGTACTTAAATGCTGATTTTGATAAAGAATGGTCAGTAGTATAGAAATATGAAAGCTTAAGGAGTCTAAGGTAAATATAGCAAACATTGTATGGCATCTTTCAAAAAGTTTCATTTCTCTTTATTGACCGTATATACAGATGCTAATGGTCTTTGTATGTTAACTTTTGTAGCCAGAAACATCACCAAGCTCTCATTCATCTCAGCAGGCTGTGTACATACTCTTTTGAATTTCCTATATACACTGTCATTGTGATTTCTTCCTTTCCAATCTAATATATATATTTTCTTTTTCTTTCCTACTCCACTATTTAGGACCTTAAGTACAATACTGAATAGAAGTGGAGATGGCAACACACTTATGTTGCTCATTTTAAAGGGAATGGTACCTATAATGTTTGCTGTAGGTTTTTGTAAATGCCTTTTATCAAGGAAAATATTCCTAGTTTTCAAAGAATTTCATCTGAATGGATATTGAAGCTTTCTACTTTTCTTATTTATTTTTGTATTTAATTTGGCCACACCAAGAGGCACGTGGAATCTTAGTTCCTTGATCAGGGATCAAACCTGTGCCCCCTGAAGTGGAAGCCTGGAGTGTCTTAACCACTAGACATCCAGGGAAGTCCTGGATATTGAATTTTATGAAAGAATTTGTCTGCATCCACTGAGATCATTATATGACTTTTCTCCTTTAATGTTTTAATGTGGTAAATTACATTAATTGATTTTTCTAATTTGAAATTAACCTTGTATTCTTGTGTAAATCAATTTGGTTATAATTATAGTCTTGCTGGATTCAAATTGCTGAAATTTCACCTGTGACTTTTCTGTCTATATTTATGCATGAGGTTGACCTGGCATTTTGTTTCTCACACTCTCCTCATCAGATTTTGGTGTAAAGTTATGCCAACCTCATCTTATGATTTGAGAAATAATCCGTCTTTTTCCATACTCTAGAATAGCTTGTGAGAGGCTGGAATTATTTATTCCTTGAATGTTCAGTAGAAGTCACTGGTAAAACTGTTTCAGCCTGGGTTTTTCTTTGAAGAAAATTTAACAATAGATTCAACTACTTGAATGGTTATGAGCCCCTTCTGGTTTTTGATTTCAGTTTTATTAACATAATTCTTGGATTTTTCCCGCTTCATCTAAGTATTCAAATTAATTGGCATAGAAATGTTCACAAATTTGTCCTCACTTTCTGTGTCATGTGTGATTATAAACTATATAGGAATATAGTTTGTTCCTCGCATTGTTGGTACCTTTTCTTTTTCCCTCAATCAGTTTTAACCAGAGGTTTGTAAAATGTGTTGTGTGATGGTTTAGTTGCTAAGTTGTGTCTGACTCGGAGACCCTCTGGACTGTAGCCTGCCAGGCTTCTCTGTCCATGGAATTCTCCAGGCAAGAATACTGGAATAGGTTTCCACTTCTTCCTCCAGGGGATCTTCCCAACCCAGGGATCAAACCCACTTCTGCTTGGCAGTCAGATTCTTTGCCACTGAGCCATCTGGGAAGTCTATAAAACATGTTAGTCTCTCACAAATCCAGTGTTTGGCTTAACTGGTCCTTTCTATTGTATATTTTAAGCTTTTTTATTTTATCTTCCTTTCTACTGCTTTATTGAGCTATATTTTGTGTCCCGTTTCTAACTTTTTTGCTCTTTACATTTAAAGCTATTTTCTACTATAAGCTTTTAGGTCTATAAATTTCACTTTAACTACTTATTTAGCTTTCTCTCTCAAGTTTTCACTGCTGCTGCTAAGTCGCTTCAGTCGTGTCCGACTCTGTGTGACCCCATAGACAGCAGCCCACCAGGCTTCCCCCGTCCCTGGGATTCTCCAGACAAGAACACTGGAGTGGGTTGCCATTTCCTTCTCCAATGCATGAAAGTGAAAAATGAAAGTGAAGCTGCTCAGTCTTGCCTACTCTTAGCGACCCCATGGACTGCAACCTACCACACGATATTTGATACAGAGTATTTAAACACTTACATTTTCATATGGATTTGTTCTTTGACTCAAACAAATGGATTTTTCTAGTTTTTTTTTTTTTTAACTGATTCTTGACTTAATTGCATTGTAGTCAGAGAATATGCTCTGTATGATAGGAAATTTTCCAGATTTTTGAGACCTGCTCTGTGGCTCAATCTATGACCAATTTTAGTGAGGTTTCTGGGTGGGTTTAAATATATTTTGTTTCCTTACTCTATGATTTTGCACTTGGGATCCCTCCTTTATTAGGTCTGCCGCTAAACTCGCCGCTTAAAGCAGACCCTCTGGTTTTACTTCTGCCCCCCCAAGACTCCCAAAGCTGCAAAAACCAATATTCAAATTCACTCAATTCAGCAAATACCTTCCAGGCAAAAGCTGACTTTGGCCTTTGCTTACTGCTCTGAGTTCTGGCCTTCATGCGCTCTCCTAGGACTATTTCTTAACTTCTTGCCAGTTTTTGGATCCCTTCTAGAATATATCTTTTAATATTTTACCCAGTATTCTTGTTGTTGTTGTTTTCAGTGGAAGAGTTAGATACTCAGCCAAGCATATAACTAGAAATGGAAATCCTCTTTTAGCTTTCATCAAATATTTGTTGAACACCTACTGTGTGTGGATTAAGCACTGTAGTTGTGATCTGTGCAAGGTGGACTAGTGACACAAGAAAAAGGCTGCAGACTGGGATAGGACAGTAGAGGCACCAGACAGAAGTTGGCGGGAAGCTGGTTGAAACTATGGTTTGGGGCATCAAGCAGGCCTGGGGTGAAGGTCAGGGTCTCAGCTTACTGGCTGTGGGGCCTAAGGCAAGTCACTCAACCTCTCTGTGCCTTCAGTCCCTCTTCAATAAACTGGCATTAACAATAGCAGCTGCCTCAGAGGCTTGTAGTTAGAATTACTAGAAAGCTCGGCAGTGATGGCTCAGAAAATGCTAACTAGTCTGTGTTCTCACAGAAGAGATGCATAAACTGGGAGCAATAAGGTTATTTCTCTGTGACTGAATCCCCTCCCCCGAGAGCTGCCAGGGAAGGGCATAGGACCCTCTGCCTTCCAACTCTGGGCTGCGGAGACTGGATCCTCATCCTAGTGACCATCTTTCCCTCTTCCAGAATCCCTCAACGAGACCCCCTTCTCACCAGCCCTCTCTCTCCTGACTTAGATTGCTTCCTCAATCAGTTTAGATTGTGGAAATCAGGGACAGGAAGGCAAGGTCTGCAGGCAACTTCTGCTTTCCAGAAGTTCCCTGAGACAAGCAGCATGTCTGGGTGCCTTCTTATGGGTTGGGGGGGGGCAGAGGGGGGAGAGGGGGCAATGCATGAAGAAAAATGAACATTCATGTTTTAAAAGCTAGCCTACTGCAGAAGGGATGGCTAAAGCATACCAGCTAGAAGGAGCAGGAAAGGAGAAGCATGCCCTAGATGCTATGCAGGAGAACCTGGGCTTTTTCCTCTAGGCAGTGGACTGCCAATAACTGGTGCCCGGCTCTCATCTGTGATTCAAGATGAAGGGTGCTTAGAAGTTGAGGAACAGAGGGCAGGGAGACCAGCTGGAATATGTCCCTCAGGTATTCCTCAGAGATGCTGTGGGAGAGGGCCTGATGGCTGGAAGGTGAGGTCTTCTGTTGTGCAGCTGGGGTGGTGACTGAAGGCCGTCAACACAGTCGCTCCGCAGAGAGCTTTGGAGAGTAGAAACGACAAAACGTGGTGGACGTGGAGGGGAGAGGAAGGACACAAGACCGCCTCCTAGGTTTCTGGCAAGGATGACTACGTGGATGATGGTGCAACTAGCCATGATAGGGGATTCCGGAGGAGCAGGTTTGAAGAAACAAGTGCAATGGACCTGCATTTGACGTCATAGTGGGCCAGGCTGGTGGAGGTGTCTAAACTCTCTGAACGTGGCCATGGGGCCCTCGGGATTCTGGCTAGAGCGAGGATGCGAGGATGCGGGAGTTTCCAGGAGGAAATCGTACTCAGTATTATCTTACTTTTGAGGCTGTGAGGGAGGGTCTGAAAGGGTACACAGAATTTGGCAACCAAAAGTTTGTTGGTGACCTGGCATGAGTAGCATCAGGGGTGGAGGAGGAGTGAGAGCAAGGCTGTGAAGAGGTGAAAAAGCAGAGTCTCTTCTTTCCAGCTTGGCTGGGCAGACAAGCTGGGAGATAACTTGATGGCCTGAGGTGGGGGCAAGAAAGCCGGCTCTTGCTCCTTCTTCTCCCCAACCCCAACGCTTCCAGCTCCCTGAGCCCACTCGAAGGGAGGGGTGGTCCAGAGCTGGGGCAGGTGAGGGAGGGAGTGGGGCTAGGACACCTGAAGGAAGTGCTTCTTTCCTCCTGCATTCCAGTGGACTCGGAGGGAATGGAGGCTCCCAGCACTCTTCTCAGATGTTAGGGGCAGGAAATTAAGTGTTAGTAACTCAGTAGTGTCCAAGTCTTTGCAATCCTATGGACTGTAGCTCACTAGGCTCCATGGAATTCTCCAGGCAAGAATACTGGAGTGGGTTGCCATTCCCTTCTCCAGGGGATCTTCCTGAACCCGGTCTCCTGCATTGTGGGCAGATTCTTCACCAACTGAGCCACCAGAGAAGTCATGGGCAGGAAGTGAAGGCATATCACGCAACAGGTATTTCATGAGTCTCTGTTTTGCTTATGTAGTGGCGTAATGTAGGTAAATATCAGAGAATGAGGAAATGGTAAACGCTTGAACCTGTCACTCAGATAAGGGATCCAATCTCAGGTAGTTTGGAGAGAGGGAGGATGTGTAGGGCTTCCTGAATGATGAAAGGAAGGAGGCCTGACAATAGTTTCTTCCCAAGCTCTTTCCCAAGGCAGTGAGAATGGCCTTAAAGAAACAGGAAAAGTCTAAGGGGTGGGGGTGGGGGGGGCTGTGGGGAGGAGAAAAGCCAACAAGTAACAGAATACTCAGGTCCCACACTAAGCTAAATTAGGCACTTTACTATGCCTGTATGCTCAGTTGCTAAGTCCTGACTCTTTGCAACCTCATGGACTGGTAGCCTGCCAGGCAACTCTAGTTCATGGGATTTCCCAGGGAAAAATACATTAGTGGGTCGCCATTTCCTTCTCCAGGAGATCTTCCCAAGTTGGGGGTCAAAGCTGCCTCTCCTGCATTGGCAGGCGGGTTCTTTACCACTGAGCCACCAGGGAAGCCTGCTTTAAGTGTAATGGTGTGTGATTCTCAAGACAACCCCAGGAGAAAGGCATTCCTGTTCTCCTTCTATTAACATAGAAAGTAAGGGTCCAATTATTTTTCTCACTTTAATTTCATTTCTCCAGAGCAGAGTAAAACACTCTGAAATACAAAGGGAAACGTCCAGCCTTTGTCTTTGAAAATTTTTATCCACTTGTGAAGCCTGGCACCCAAAAAGGAAACTCTAGAGTCCTTGGGCCAAGGAAACCACCTACGTTTCTGTAGGGCCCTGGTTAAGGATGGGGCAAAGCTTGGCCGAATGCTTGAGAAAGGCAGAAGGAACTTGGAGGAGGAAGTGGTTGTCTGGTTCCTTCTGCAGAGGCCACCCAGGGGCCCTGAGACAGGGAGCTGGTTCCCTGGTCCCAGCCCTGTCAGCCCACACTCGGTGGGAAGAGACTGAACTGCGGCTGGGCTCGGGAGGAGCTTTATATAAATGCCCTACTTTTCAGTATCCTCAAAGCTGTATAAGTTGTCATCCACAGGACGCATACTGAGAAGTTAATGGAATTTGGAAGGAACACATGTATTTCCATTCATAACTTTCAGTGAGGGCATAGGCAGCGAAGAAACAAAAGCCAGTGTGCAACAATAATATCCAGCCCGAGCAATCCATTCCTTTAAATGTATATTTTCAAAGGGGGATGTGTAATAGGATGGGGGTGGGGCGCGGGGAAGTAATCAAACAGATGTGCTACTGGTGATCGAAAGTGGATTATGAAATACTGATGCCTTGTATCTTTTTTGCCCTTTACTGTGTTCAGTCGCATAGGACTCTTTTACAACCCCCTGGACTATCCATGGGAGTCTCCAGGCAAGAATGCTGGAGTGAGGTTCCACTTCCTTCTCTAGGGGACCTTGCAGATCCAGGGATACTGTGCCTCCTGCACTGGCAGGCGGGTTCTTTAGCACTGAGCCACCTGGGAAGCCCCTTTTCTATTTATTCTTTTTGGGCAGTTGGGCTCTAAGATGCTCGTGACGCGCTGCAGGGTTGCCATAGAGACCAGGAGACACTATTATAGAAAGATAACGTTAGGATGGCCCCACGCCGGCCAGAGGCCAGGGCCCGCCGAGCGCAGTGTAGGTGGGAGGCTCGGCGGCTCGCGGGGCCGCGGGCGGGAGGGCGGCGCGTGGCCGGGAGGGGGCGGTGGAGCGGCGGCGTCACGTGGCGGGGCGGGGCCTGCGAGTCGCCCGCCGGCCCGCCCGCCGCCGCTGCTCCGCCGCCCCGCCGCCGCGTCCCATTCATGAGGGCCGCCCGGCTCGGCTGCGGCCCAGGCGGCTCTCGAGGCAGCGGCGGCGGCGGCGGGCTCCCGGGCTCCGCGCGCGCCCCTGGCCGGCCCCGCCCCCCCGGCCGCCCGCGAGCGCGCCCAGCCCGGCGGGTCCTCGCCGAAGCCGTCCGGCCGCCGCCTGCCCTCCGGGCGCCGGCGCGGGCCGGGAGCGGAGTCGCCGCAGGTAAGCGGGGTCGCGGGGCCAGGTCCTCCGCGCGGTGAGGTGGGTGGTGGGGAGGGGCGTCTCCAGCTCGGCTACAGGCCGAGCCCCCTGCCTGCGCCCCCTGCGGGCGGGCAGACGCGGAGAAATTCGGCGCCCCCGGCGCGCGAGCGGAGGGTGACTCCGGGCCCCCTCGCCCGGCCCTGCGGCACTGAGGCGGAGCTGCGGTCCCGGAGACGCTCTGCCGCGCGGGTCCCGGCGAGGGAAGCGCCGCCGGAGGCCGCGTCTCCATCCCGCCCCCAGGCCTGGGGGAGGGGGCCCGGCACGTGATCGCGGCGCGGCCGGGAAGTTGCTGTTATTTCTCTACGGCCGTTCGTTCTCCAAGCTTCTCCGCCTCCGGGCTGTGGACCGGATCCCGAGTGTGAGTAGTTCTCCTCCTCCTCCCCGACCCCCTCCCCGCGCCACATCCCCGTTTGCGTCGACAGTGTGCAAAGGATGGTGAGGTTTTCTCTCTTGCCTTCTGACCCCGGCGGGTCTCCACCTCTCCCGTCGCCCGGGTAGATGGAGACTGTGGGGATGTGGCCTGGAAGACACACTTAGGAAGACCTTTACCAGAAAGATCAGCCTCCCTTTCAGAAAGTGCTGGAATCGGACAGTTCGGAAATGTTAAGAATTAACTTAGCAAACCGCTAGGTTCATTTAAAAATGCACGATTGAAAAAGTGCCCCCCCCCGCCCCCACATGGAAAAAGTGCCCCCCCCCCGCCCCCACATGGAAAAAGTCCCCCTTGCCTTGGTGTCAGGCCAGGCCTAATTGAAGCTCTTTGCCCAGTTTGGATGCTCGTGTTACTGGTTATTGAAACTTGCCCTGGCTAGTTCCTAAAGCTTTGACAACACGTAGCCAGTCCTGAGATCGATTTTGAAGTATTTAGGAATTGTTTAGGGGCCCCCTGATGGCTTATATGTTGATGGTCTGATGTTGATTGTTCTCAGCTGCGGTAACATTGGAAAGGGCGGCAGGTACAGCAGAGGTGGGAGCAGCAAGGGAAGGGCCCCCTAGCGCAGCATCATCTCTGCTGAAGGGGTGGCAGCCTCAGGCCATCCTGGGCACGAGTGTGAAAAGCCCCCAGCCCAGGGGTGGAAGGGCATTGTACCGTGTGGGTGGCCGATTCCCTCCAGTTTCAAAGTGCAGTTGGGGGTGATGTGCAGATTGAAGCACCTCCAGGCCCAGGGGTGGATGGTGAAAGCCAAAGAATGCTAGAAATGAGACTGGTAGGTTCTGTTGTAGTTGATGGCGATGTTGAGAACCAACTAGAGAAGCTTTGTTTTGAAGGGACTGGAAGTGGGAGCATTGGAAAGCCATCTGACACTACAGTAAAGACACTGGTGAGAAGCAGATGATTAGGATCGGCTGGGCTCTGTGTGGTTACTCCGTTGTTCTTGTGGCTGCGAAAGGTGCTCGTCACTGGGGATTGCCACGTTTGGGTTACTGACTGCACCCTCTCTCTCCTATGCTAGACTGTGTCCTAGAAGGCCAGACTCCGGTAGCTGCCAGCTCCCAGGGTAAGGCTAGCTTCTAGAAGCATCTCCGTGGAGGTCTGTAGAATGAAGGTAGGAAGAAGCGGACAGTGTGTCCGAAACAGTGACTCCAGAGCTGGTGGGACTTCCTGAATGAATTCAGCTCTCCTGAATTGTGAGCCCTGGATGCACAGTCCGGGCCATGCCACTCACTGGTGGTAGTGGTGGCTTAGCCACTCTGTCGTGTCGGACTCTTTGCGAGCCCATGGACTGTAGCCTCCCAGGATCCTCTGTCTATGGGGTTTCCCAGGCAAGAATACTGGAGTGGGTTGCCATTTCCTCCTCCAGGGAATCTTCCTGACTCAGGGATCCAGCCTATGTCTCCTGAATTGCAGGTGGGTTCTTCACTGCTGAGCCTCCAGGGAAGCCCCCACTCCGCTGGAGGTGTTCAGTGAACTGATGTGCCTTACAGTGAGCACTTTTCAGTGTTTACATATTAACTTGAGCTTAGAGATAGCTTGGTTCTCTGTGTTGGCAGCTATGCTGCTTCATCCACACGCATTTCCTCATAGGTGGCAGCGGTGACACCCAGCTGGAAGCTTTGTCTAGTTAGGAGGTGGATTCAGCTGCCTCCCGTGGGTGCTTAGCAACCTGTCAGGAAGTGCCCCTTCAAACAAGTCTGCCCACCTTTAATTTAAATCCTTTTGATCCGAGCCCACTCTGTGTGTACGTGTGTGCCCACATTGAGCTGCCCATCTATCACTGGGCAGTGGTTTGGGGCCTTTATTTTGAAAGCCTGTTTTGGTCTGTGCTGTTTCTCTTCATTTAGAAGTAAGTTGTTTTCCTTCTGGCTCCAGAGTCCTCTGACGTATCAGTTGCCTTCTTTATGATGAAACGACACACGGGCTGGTATGCAGCACCTTCTGTTGGCAGTGCGTGCACGCTCAGTTGTGTCCGGCTCTGTGACTCCATGGGCTATAGCCCACCAGGCTTCTCTGTCCATATAGAGTCTCCAGGCAAGAATACTGTAATAGGTTGCCATGCCCCCCTCCAGGGGTACTTTCCAATGCAGGGATTGAACCCGCTTCTCTTGTGTCTCGTGCATTGGCAGGCAGAATCCTATATAAATGCTGTCTTACAACAACTTTGAGGATAGTTACTACAGGCTGGAGCAGGATGCTTTATGACTTTATCTGAGTAATAAAGTATTTAAGTCATTTTGGTGGCTTTGCTGGCTAATAGCGGTGATTTGGGGAATCGACCTTCCCTGCCTTGGGCTTGAGTCTTTTAGTTACACTCTGTCACTCCAGCTAGACACTTCACATGTGTCCTGTCCTATAGTCCAGGGTGAAAGTGGAGAGAGAGTTGCTTGGGATCTGTGTGAGTCCTTGGCAGCAGGAAGCTGGGTCCAGGTGGTCTGGCCTGCTCTGGAACCCTGGGACTGGGGGATTCGGCTCCTAAGTATCCATTCCCTCTAGAGGGAAGAAGGAAAAGAAAATCCGTTAGGAGATAAATGGTGCTGCGATGCAAGATAAAGCCCCATAGTGTGACCTTTGGAATTAAATGATGATAAATTATATTGTACAATCTTGTTTGCTTCACTGATTATAGTTTAAAATCTTTTTTCTTCTGAAGACTTTTAAGTGCTAAATTTCGATGATGCTGTTTGTCAGTTAGACTGCTACAAAGAAATGAAGAAAGGAGCCAGAATGCATTCACCCGGTAAAGCGAGGCTCCTTGGCCATAGCATCAGCCCCTTTCCCTGCCTTCATCTCGGGTCGTACCAGAAGGGTGTGGCCAAACCCCAGGGAGCGGTTTATATGGCTGTTAGGTGGAAAGTGAAAGTCGCTTAGTCATGTCCACCTCTTTTCGACCCCATGGACTGAATAGTCCATGGAATTCTCCAGGCCAGAATACTGGAGTGGGTAGCCATTCCCTTCTCCAGAGGATCTTCCCAACCCAGGGGTCAAACTCCGGTGTCCTACATTGCAGGCAGATTCTTTACCAGCTGAGCCCACAAGGGAAGCCCAAGAATACTGGAGTGGGTAGCCTATCCCTTCTCCAGCAGATCTTCCCAACCCAGGAATTGAACTAGGGTCTCCTGCATCGCAGACAGATTCTTTACCAACTGAACTTTCCGGGGCGGGGGGGGCGGGGGGGGGGGAAGGGTTTAAAATTATTTTTAGACTATTTATATCAAATATATGATTTGAGAGACTACATACAAGTTCAGGGGCTGGGACTAGAAGGTGATCTTTTAAAAAGCCATTTGGAATGTGTGGCCAGTTTTTGTCGTGTTTGCATTTAGAACTTATTATGCAGTGTTGTGTGTATCTGCAGTGTATCTGCATATTTTCAACATGAACTATCCAAATAAGACTTCCCTGCTTCTTCGGAGGAGAAGCATTGGCTCCCAGGAAAGCACTGCTCGCCTTGCCCTGGTAGCTGGTGGATTGTCTTTATCTGACTTTGTTGGCATATGTGAACAGTTTAGATAAAGTCTTCCGTCATTAATCTTATGAACAGTAACTGAGTCTGTTGGCTTTATTTCATTTCATATCCTCATTCATTTTCTGTACCAGTTCCCTTGACTGTTTCGTAATAAAGTTCGTCTGAACTGCATCAACTGATTTTTGTTTCACCCAGGCAGAGTATAAGAATCTGCCTGCAATACGGGAGACCCAGGTTCGATCCCTGTGTCAGGAAGGTCCCCTGGAGAAGGGAATGCCAACCCACTCCAGTCTTCTTGCCTGGAAATCTCATGGACAGAGCTGCCTCAGGGCCTGCAGTCCATGGGGTCGCAGAGAGTTGGACACGACTGAGAGACTAACACTTTGAGAGTATAAGCAAAATTCAGAGTGGTTTGTAAATTCTAAATTGTTTTCAGCTTCTAGCATTTTTTCCATCTTTCCTACTGAAGAATCTAGAATGGTTCTTCTCGCCTGTTTTAGCAAATCTGAGTTTCTCCTGTCTCAATTTCCTCCCAGCCATCTCCACCTGCCTGAACATTTAATCCTCTAGCCGCACTTCCCTTGATTAACATCAGCTGCGGGGAGGCACGCCCTTTGCATGTGGTGATACAGTTGCTTTTTCGTTTGTCCTAGGCTGCTTGGTGTTTGCTCTCAAGTCATCTATGGCTTTCCTCTAGCTGCTCACCAGGGTCAGAGGAAACAACAACTGTTGCCTTAGTTTTCAGACACTCCCTGTGGCCAATCTGCCCCCTTTGCTCTGTAAATAGTGAACCAAAGGGAGTAGAGGAGAGGTGGACTGTTGGATGGAATAAGAAGCCAGATGTAACGGCTTGTTGTATTCTAGTGAAAAGACAGTTTGAAGAGGGAAGGAACCTTTAAACAGGGGCACCGTTGGGGACCGGTCATGGGGACAAGATCTGTAGGTTTACAAGTCTCCGTGAAGGGGAGAGGGAGGAAGGGACAGGTCTTAACGGGTTGATGTATGGAAGGAGTCAGATCCAGGGTGCTCAGGTGGTGGTGCACACCTAGTAACTGAAGGCACCTGTTGCGCGCTCTCCAGTTGTCTTGATTTTTACCTTTTTGGGTCATTTGTTAACTTAGGTGTTGTATATTTTATGTAACATTACAGGGAGTGCAAAGGAACATGGATTTGAAAAGTTTAAGAAACATGATTAAAGACAGTAATATTTCAAAGAGAAGAGGTACCAGTACCTAGGTTTAGAAGTGACTTGGTTTTGGTGAGTATGATTAAGTAATTGTAGATGAAGAGGAGATGCTGAGGGCAGGGAAAACCTCCTTCAGAAACTCTGAAGCTGGGACTAGTGACTTTCTCGCAGGAAGGAAGACGGGTGTATGGCACCAAGTAACATCTTCAGTGGCTGAGTGTCTGCATTTGCCTATTTCTGAAACTTAATGGAAGGGGTGATATTATCCTGTTTTTCAATCTTTACTAAGATGTTTTCCTTTTTATAGAAAAAGGATCATAATTATAAAGAAGTTCATCAGTTAATCTGGAATTGAAATCTACCTGAGAGCCTTTCTTCTGCCTCTGAATAAGCAGAGGCAGTGTGCGGTGGTCAGGATGGTTCTCATCTCTTCATTTAGTGGTGATGTGACGTTTTTTGCTTCTGATAAGCTAGGTGTGTCCTGCTGTACTAGAGACGTGTGGTTTCATTCATTCTGAAAGGCCCTTGAAAGGTAGAAGCTCTTCAATATAAACTCATCCGTTAATTTTATTGTATGATTTTGTATGGTTATCAACTGGGAGACAGTGAAACCATCAGACTGTTCATGTGAATTACGTACTCTGAATTGCTGCTCCCTGGTATGAAGTGGTATTTCCTCTGATGGGGGCGGTTATAGACCTGTGACCCTCGTAAACTGATGTCTTTTCCGAACCAGCATGAGTCAAGGAGTGCTTGGGCTTAGAGGAGACCCCTCGGGGACATACATTTTGTTTCAAGATTCTGTGTGAATATAGTTTTGCCTTATCAGGAGTCTACGTGTAATTATGTTTTCCTTTGTAAAACTTCCAAAGAATCTACCTACATATTTCTTCAAAATTTCAACATTTTTGGATGAATTTTGAGTAACATTAATAGCCATAACCAACCCAATGGAAATGAACTTAAGCAGACTCTGGGAGATAGTGTAGGACAGGAAGCCTGGCATGCTGGAGTCCATGGGGTTGCAGAGAGTCAGACACGAGTTAGCGACTGAACAAAAAAAATAATCGTAACGTCTTTTTACATAAGAACTACACAGAAGCAGGACTTATTTAGGGAAGCATCATTTAAGAGAGAAGGTTTCCATTTTATAACTAAAAACGTGTATTAAACCAGTGCTTTATGAGAAAGAACTGATCTTTTGTTGACCTGGCTCAGCCAGTTCAAAAAACTTGCCTAAGTAATGTTATTTGAAAAGTAAGAATTTGGAATTTGGGGGTCTTTAAAAGATAGCTGCTCCCTCCACTGAGGCTCTCCGTCTGCAGAATGGTGCTGATGTCTACTTTTAGGAACACTCCATGTTTCTAGGAGGTGCTTGATGTTTGTAAGACCTTGTCATCAGCATTGCAGTTACATGATTGAACACTTTCTTAGGTCAAGGCCTTGTGGTTCACACAAGTTATCTCAAGAGTCACGACGACTCTGGGAGGTGGAGATAGCACTCCCATTTTCTAGGTAAAGATGGTGAGGCTGGAAGAGCTTTGCCAAAGGCTGGCAGCTGTGCAGGGGGCGGTGCCGCCCTTGCTGCATCACCACCGCTCTGCCCAAGGACTGTAAGAATTCACCAGTGTCTGCTCAGCAGGCTGGAGCCAGTTTTCGGGCTTTGTTTTGACTTGATTAGGTAACACTGGAGAACTAATTCTTAATGTCAGCGTCTATCAATTGCTAGAAGGCTAGCACTTGCTGTGTAGGCGCCTTGGGTTTCTCTGAGGCATTTATGTCTGAAAGCCAACGGTGCCAGGGCAAGAAGTGCCAGGGAGAGAACCTCGGAGGCCGTGGGCCTGGGACCGTGCTGGAATCAGTGGGACTGTGGTGAGGCCTGGTCCCTCTGCCTGCCCCACCCCGGCACGAGAGCATTGCTGGGCTGAGTTGGAATGGAGCATTTAAAACACGGCCCCTAAATGCTGGCCGAGTATTGTTCTCAGCTGAGTCCCCCAGGACACTGATTCTGTTTAGTGTCGAGAAGGAGAACTGGGCTCAGTTGGACTTCTGGAGACACCGTTTGTCAGAATCCAAGAAGCTCCCTTCCTCAGGGATCTTCCCAGGTACTCTGGACTGTCGACTTGCGTGTCCTCTGTGACTCCCCATTACCTGGGACTGGGCTGAGGGGCTCGGCCCCAAGTCCAGCGTGGCCAAGCTGGATGGGGCTTCCAGCTGTCTCCTCCACGCCGCAGCCTCTCTCCTCCCGTGGGGGCAGCCGGCTGAGACCCCTAATGCTGTCGAATTTGAGGGTTTCTTAATTGGTGCTTTCTTCACTGTATCGTTTGACTCAACTTGCCAATTCCATTGGCAGAAAGATTCTCTCTAATGGAGTTTTAATGGTGTTTTCCTTACTTGTGAATAAATTAACGATTTGGGATTTATCAGCTCTTCAGTACAGGGGAACTTCCCATTAAACAAATACATTCATAGACCTTCAGGAATTTCCACGTTCTTAAATACACTTTTGGCCTTAAGTTGACTCAGTTGTCTCATCTGTAATGTGGAGACAACAATGCCTATACAGCTGGGCTGGTTCTCAGGTTTTGAGTACGATGTGTGTTAAGTGTCAGAGCCTCGATCCACCCCAGGACTGAGGCAGGGTGCCGGACTGGGAGCTCTGGCTAGACGAGGGCAAAGGGCCGGAAGGCAGCAGAACATCCCCCTTGCCCTGAAGTAGCTTGCAGTCTTTTCGGGGGGTTAAGTCTGCTTCTGTGTGAAGCTGGATGGGGAGGGGTTCAAAGGGAGCCAAGGAAGAATCAGAGAGACCTCTGTGCTGGTATTTTTAGCACGAGAATGTGATGTTTGGTTGAAAGATGTTTATGTCTCAGAAATATGATTGCTTCCTGTGCTTAAAATTTCTTCCTTGACCCAGAAACTTTAATCTTTATAGTGTCAAAATAGGAAATATGCTTTTGTAAGTCAGCAGTTTTGTATATATTTTATGTACTATGTCCATTTACAAATTTAAGCCTTGGGATTTTTGCCATCATTTTCGCTCTGGCTGTGTGAATCTTGTTGTCCAGGCCTGTAGGGAGAGCCTTGTCTTTGTATCTGCAAAGTAGAGCTGTCGTCTGTACTTGGTATATATACTGCAGATGAATGCTTAATTTAAAGAAAATTCTATTGCTGTCTGCTTTTTAACTAGTCTCTAAGTAGTTGACATTTTTCTGCAAGCTTCAATCATTTTCATAAAAAAATTTACTTAGATTTATAAAACTATGTGTAATTTTATTCTCTGCTAGTTGAAAAATACTAATATACCTGTATTGCTGTGGTAGCTGATCTTTTTTTTTTTTCCCCAACTGCTGAATGTCATCCTGGTAAAATGCTGGCTGAATCTTTTGCTGATGTCCTTGCCATCAAATGGGAAAGGGCTTCTGTGTAGGGCTTCCTAGGTGGCTCAGATGGTGAAGAATCTGCCTGCAATGTGGAAGACCTGGGTTCGATCCCTTGGTTGGGAAGATCCCCTCGAGGATGGAATGGCTACCCACTTCTGTATTCTTGCCTGGAGAATGCCATGGACAGAGGAGCCTGGTGGGACACATACAGCCCATGGGGTTACAAAGGGTCAGACGTGACTGAGCAACTTTTGCCTTTTTGTTTCTGTGGTAGGACATTTCCCTACCCCACACAAATCATCTGGATAGCGTAATAGGGGCTCTGCTATATTTAAGTTTCCTGGTTCATTTGTTTGGTCTTGTTAATGAAAAGTACCTAACTCTCAAATGGACCACCAGGGCTGATGCTGAGAGTTGGGAAAGAGCTTCTCCTAATTAAAAGCCAAACAAAACCTCATGGTGCTCCTGAGCACTTGGTGTTTATTTCTCTTTTCTCTAGTAGATCGCATTCCGGTAAACAAGATTCTCTTTTATAAGACTGCATCACATAATAAATTTCTCCATCTTAAGACATTTTAAAGTATATGTGTGTATATATATATTTATATGTAGTTTATAAATTCAAATAGTGCTTTGACTACTCTTCCTCACTCTTGATCACTGCTTCCTGAAAGCAACTCCTTTCAACTCCTCTGCCTGTTTTGTGTGGGACTTGGGTGCGTGTGTGTGTGTGTGTGTGTGCACCTCGATAGCTTGGTTTTTCTGATTGGAGGTTTTCTCAGAGAAAGTGACTTCCTGATGTGCGAGGTGAAGAGTCATCTCCTGTATAACCCTCCTTACACACATTTCCTTCCATCCTCCCAACATAACTGTATCATAGTTTATTGTCACAATATTCGGTGTCTATGTTTTCATGACTGAATATGGTTCAGAGCCAAGCCTGTGCAAGGATCCTGTTTCTTCAGCAGTTCGTCTTTGTCTTCTCTGCAGTTAGTTGTTGTGTTGGCGTGTGTGTCAGGCCCCCAGCTTCCGACAGAGCTCCGGACCCCTCGCCTGGGTCCCTGTGACCCTTGCCTGCCTCGGGCCTGCCCTCCCGGTGGGCGGATGCAGGAAGGGCTGCTGGAAGTCAAGGGCCCCTCCCGTCGTGACTGCCTCCCTTGGAGCCGGGAGGCGGGTGCTGCCCCTCCTGTCTGCAGGCACCCGTGGGAACATTCAGTTTGGAAAATCATGGTTTTGACTTGGAAATTTTCTTGGGAGTTGTCGTGGTTTCTGACGTCTCTTCACCAAGGAGGACTTATGAGCACTTTCTGACTGTGTGATCCTCTTTGTTTTTTTTTTTTTTTCCTGCATCCATCTTTCATCTTTCAAAAGCATGACGTCTTCCACTTCCTCTAACCACGCTTTTTGTGCCTGCCAGTTACTGCCCTTGTATTTCTTCCTGTTGACCTGGTGAGTGGATTCCTTTGCTAGGGCTGCCATCACAAAGTGCCACGAATGAGGACTTAAACCCAGAAGCGTGCGATCTCAAAGCTCTGGAGGCCGCGGGTCCGAGGTCGCGGTGTCAGCAGGACTGGGTCCTCCAGGGCCGCCTCTCTTGGTTAGGCACCAGCCTCGGCGTTTCTTGTGGGCGGGCACCGTGAGGGCACTGTGATCTCTTCCTCAGGTTCCCATGGCCTTCTCCCCTGGTGTGCATGTCTGTGTGTGTCTCTCTTTGTCCAGGGCTCCCCTTTGCATAAGGGAGCCAGTCATTCGTTGAGGGCCTGTCCTGACAACCGCATTTCAGCTCAGTTAACCCCTGTAAAGATCCCGCTTCCAGATAAGGTGGCGTTGTGATGTGTTGAGGGTTCGAACACCGACTTGCCCTAGGCCACAGTTCAGCCCAGAAGAACAAGTGTCAGGAGGGAATGCTGATCAGGTAACACCTTCTGTGTCAACAGCGTGTCCTCTTTATTGTAACCTCTTAAAAGATGCTTTTAGTCACATCTGCCTTCACTGAAGATCAGAAAACCACTCTCAGGAAGCAATTTTTTGATTGCACTTGGAGAATTTTGTTCAGAGTCTGTGACTGCTAAAATTTCCACTGGTTTTCTGAATGTTTTATAACTTAGCATCTGAGTCACCTTATTTTCGACTCTGGCCTTGATTCCGCAGTAGTTTGAAGGTTGGCAGAATGCCTAAAGGAAGAGCAGCTGCAGAGCCCTGTGAGAGTAGATCGAAGTCCGTCCCTGCACGTTAGGAGGCCGCAGACCTGTGCTCCGTCTCCCGGGTTAGCTGTGCTGTTTGTCTCTCAGGTGTGGCTTTCCCCTAAAGCCACCCGCTCCACTCCTTCCTCTCTGCACCCTTTGACCTCCTTCGTAGTAGTTAGCCCGGTCTAGCGTTGTCTTTGTCTTTGCCTCTCTCTCTCCTTAGCGTTACAGTGTAAGTGCTGTGCGGGCAGGTGCCTGGTCCCCCAAGTTCACTGCTTGATCCCACCTCAGAATCGAACATTGAACAGCACGTCCAAGTAGATGCTGCTTTTAAACAGATGAATATGGCAAACAGGCTTTGTTTTCCAACATTACAAACGCTGCTTCACTGACCCGCTGTTGCTCTTGGGAATCCTCCTCTCTCTCTCTGAAGGAGCTCGTGTTCCCCGGGGTGGGCCGGGGGAGGAGGGGGCGCTGGCCGCAGCTGCTCTCTCGGTCCACGCAGAGCCCTGAGAGGGATGGCCCCTCCTGACATGTCTGAAAACTCCCCCGGGGCCCTGGTAGGCACAGTGCACAGTCAAACAGGACGTGAAATTCGAGTCGTGTTTGCACTGGCCTAGCTGGAAGGCCCTTCCAGGTTTCCCCGGGCCTTCTGCAGCTGCACCCTGGGATGCCAGAGCTGGGTGGTTGCCTGGGAGTCCACGGCCCTGCCTCCCAGCCTCCTGATCGCCACGTGCTGTCTTACAGTCCCCAGGTGGTTCCAAAAAGAAGAGGAGGAAGTGGTGAATTTGTGCTTCCTGTTCTGAGAGACTTCCCTCTGAGATCCCCAGGGGGGCTGCATTCCTGAGAGTGAAACGCAGGGGACCTGCGGCTGTCTGTGTTATAGGAGCTGAGGCCTCCTGGCCACAGTCATGACATCAGTTAACTAAGCTGATGGGTTGGTGCTTGTTTTTTTTCTTGTTTGTTTAATTGTTGTGCTGCAAGTCATGAGGAAAACCCTCCTCTCCACTGCAGGAGTCACTGAAAGGTGATTGAGGCAGTGAGAGAGGCTGGTCTAATCGTTTATGCGGCAGAAGTCACCTTCTAACTAGGGTTGTGGCACCGGAACGCATCGTGGCTCTCTGAAACCAGGTGAGATCCATTCCCACACAAGGGCTTGGCATTCTGATGCTGGCCAAGGCTGTAGCTTTAACCTCCCTAATACTCCTTTCAATTTAAGTTAGAGAAATACAAGCCTCAAAAATGAACTGTGCATATTCGTGAAGTGTTGAAACCGTCACCTCTCATACAGTGGTTTACAGTCAGCTTTGGTGTTCCTGGAAAATGTATGGAACTTGATGCCTGTGGCAAGGCCTCTGTGAAACCAGATGGTGGGGTGGGGAGGTGGAATGTGGTTCTGTTGTTCTGGGAGAGGGTGTGTGTGTGTGAGAAACTTGCTGCATAGATATGTACGTACATACTGTCCTGGGATGAGAGCAGCCCCCAGTGCCCACCGAGGTGGGACTGGTGGATGGTGATCATTGGTGCACATTATTCATAATGAAAAACACTGACGTTTAAGTAACAGGTGCATATGTTATTAATAAGATCTAAAATTTACCCATAAGCTCTGATTACCTCAAGTGCTTAGTTTTGCACTCCATTACAAATGGCTGATAAGGAATCTGCTCATACTCGTGCAAACAGTGCGTCTGTGAAGGAATGTGAGGAAGAGCCCGTGCAGTCAGGGGCAGTATCTGCGTGTCAGTGACGCTGTCATTCTCACACGTTTGGGAACACCTCATCCTTTTAAAATTGCTTCCAGTCTTGAAATACATCTCTCCATGCTCAATGGTGGAAGATCTTTACCCTTCAAGGTAGGTTGCTGCTACTGCTGCTGCTAAGTCGCTTTAGTCGTGCCTGACTCTGAGCGACCCCATAGACCGCAGCCCACCAGGCTCCCCCGTCCCTGGGATTCTCCAGGCAGGAACACTGGGGTGGGTTGCCATTTCCTTCTCCAGTGCGTGAAAGTGAAGTCGCTCGGTCGTGTCTGACTCTTCGCGACCCCATGGACTGCAGCCTACCAGGCTCCTCCGTCCATGGGATTTTCCAGGCAAGAGTACTGGATTGGGGTGCCATTGCCTTCTCCTCAAGGTAGCTTAGGTTTACGAAAAGAACCAGAAGTCATTCAGAGCAAACCTGGTGGATGAGGCAAGTGAGAGGAATGAACCACAGCTACTTCTGTGCTGTTTAAGGGTTGTGACTGCATAGTGGTGACACTGGCTTTTATCCTGTGTGACACCTAAATTTAAAGAAGAAAAAATTAATAACGTGCTGGACAGTGGTACAAAAATAGGATTGGTTTATTTTGTACCCCTCAGTAGTGATACCCCTCAGTAGTGATTAAAGGAGAGCATTCACATTAAATAGTTAGGTCACGTGTCAGGGTGACTAAGTGGTTTTACACCAAAACTTGGAAGAAGGGAATATGTGGGGAAGATGTCTTCCCGTTGCTTGGGGAGGCCAGTCTAGGGTGGGCGGGGCGCAGGGCGGGGGGTGGGGCGTGCAGGTCTGGAAGGAGTTGGATCTAGCCTTTTTCCCTGAAGACCTCTGCCTACACTTCTCGGGCTCTTCCGACCCAGGTCAGCCCTAGTTTGGCTCTTTGGGGCTGGAATTTCTGAGTCAAGACTCACATGCTGTTTGCACAAATAGACTGCAGGGTAGACCGCTCTTGGGTGGGCCTTAGGGAGCGGGAAATGGTTTGGGAAGCTAAAGTGAGAGCTAAGAAGAGCTGTTGACTGAGTGGGAGTTAAGTCGTAGGTCACTCGTTGACTTTGCTGTGTCCCTCAGTGAGTAGTGGGCTCCTTGGTGGCAGGGGTCCCAGCCTGATATCACCTGTTAGGCTCCTGCGTGACCCAGGTCTTTTCAATGCAGATCTTCCTCTACTTACGAATAGGGTTACATCCTGATGAACTCATCCTAAGTTGAAAACATCCTAAATCGAAAATACGTTTAATATACCCCTTGCCTGCCGTGCATCACAGCCCAGCCTACCTTAAACGTGCTCAGAACACCTCCATTAGCCTAGAGGTGGGCAGGACCAACTGACAGAACCTGTTGTGTCGTGAAGTGCTGACTGTCTCATGTGACAGATTGCTGTCCTGAAAGTGAGGAACAGAATGGTGGGCTGGGTGCAGGATGGCTGTAAGTGTGTCATCATCAGCCCTCGCGACCGGGCGGCTGACTGGCAGCTGGGCCGCCTCTGCCCAGCACGGGAGAGGATCGTAGAGTAGGCAGATCCCTAGCCTGGGAAAAGATCAAAATTCAGAATGCAAAGTAAGGTTTCTGCTGAATGCATGTTGCTTTTGCACCATTATAAAGCTGAGAAGTCGTAAGATGAACCATTGTGAAGTTAAAAATTCACAAGCCAAACCCATTATAGGTTGCGAACAGTCTGTTTCTTAATGAAGGAAGAGGACTAGTACTTGTTAAGTACCTAGCAGTTTCCATGTGCTGCTGTTGCTGAACCAAACTTAGGTCCGCTCATCCACACACAGTAAAGTCGGTCTCCCGACACCAGGTTGTGGTGAAGGAAAGGGCAGTGTTTATTCAGGGCGCCAAGCAGGCAGTCCAGGGCAGCTTGTGCTCAAAACACCTGAGCTCCCCGTGGCTTTCGGTAAAGCATCTTTAAAGGCAAGGAGAGGGAAGGGTGCCCCAGCTGGTGCACAGTTCTCTGATTGGCTGATGGTGTGGTGACAGCATGGTTAACATTGTCAGTCCTTAGGCTCCAGTAGATCTGGGGGCTGTCTGCTCATGGGCCTCAAGTGGTTAATTTCTTCCATTTGGTGGAGGTTTTAGCATCTATAAAACAAGTCAGGAAGTGTTGTTTTGACACATCAGATACTGTTATCTAGGCACTTCAAAGAGGAGCTGCAGCAGAGGCTATGGGGAGGGGGTCTGTCCCTGGAAGGCCCTACAGGGTCCTGCTCAGTTACACAGGAGTCTGAACTCCTTGAACTCTGGAAACAGTCCTCCCTGGTGGACACCGCTGTGACCCCAGCTCTGTGGAGGGGAGGGGTCGTGTGGGGCTCTGGTCAGACTGAAGCTCAGGATGGTTCCGTGTCAGGGAAGCAGGAGAGCCATCATTTAAGACTGCCTAAATTCAGAGCCCAAGCTGTGTGCCTAACCAGAACCAGGGCATAAATACAGGGCCATATGCCGTCCAGATAAACCATGGCTCTCAACTGGAAGGATTTTGCTCCCAGGGGACACTCAGATACGGGGGAGACGTGTTTGGTTGTCTTGGCTGGGGAGATGGCCACAGCATCATGTGGTGAGTTGGGGAGTGGGGGGAGGGCGGGTAAGAGATGCTGCTCCCTCTGCACACTGGCGAGGTTTTCCTGCATCCGCAGCGCTTTTCTGTTTGGTGTTTTGAAAATGGCCATCGATAAGTATGAAGTGGTATTTCTTTGTAGTTTTATTTGCATTTAATGATTAACCATGGTAAGCATCTTTCATGTACTTAACTGGCCATTTGTGTATCTTCACAGACATACTTGTGCAGGTCTTTTGCTGATACTTGGATAGGGTTGCCTTTATGTTGTTGAGTTGTGCACAAGTTCTTTACATATTGTGGACATGAAACTGTTATTAGATATGTGATTTGCAGGTATTTTCTCCCATTCTGTAGTTTGTCATTTCACTTTTTTGATAAGGTCCTTTCATGCAGGGGAAAAAGTTTTAAATTTTGATGGAACGCAATTTATCTCTCATTACTCATGTTTTTGGTGTTATATCTAAGAATCATTGAGTTTCATGGTTTTACCTCCCATTTTTAGGTCTTTGATCTGTTTTGAGCTAGTTATTCTATAAGAAGTGTCATACACAATAGGTCTTCTGTATGTGTGAATTAGACACCTACAGTGTGGTTAGACAGACAGGCTCTGGAGTTGGGGCTCTCTCTACACCATGTGTTGAAGAGACTGTTCTTTCCCCATTGAATAGGATTGGCACCCTTGTCAAAAACAATTGGCCTTAGATGTTTGGGTGTGTTTCTGGATGCCGGCTTCTATTCTGTTGGTCTGTATGTTTATCTTTATGCAAGTACCACATAATGTTGATTACTATGGCTTTATAACAAGATTTGGAATTAGGAACTTTGTTCTTCTTCTTCAAGGTTGTTTTGGCCCCTTGCAATTCTATGTCAATTTGAGGATAGACTCTATTTCGGCAGGAAAAAAAAAAAAGGTCTGTTAGGGTTTTGATAAGATTGATTTGAATCTATAGATGGCTTTGGGTAGTATTGACATCTCAGCAGTGTTGTAGCCATGAACGCGAGGCTGTTTACTTTAGTCACTTTAAATTCTATTTATTTATTCTATTTACTTTAGTCACTTTAGACTTCTTTTAGCAATGTTTTGTGATTTTAAATATGCAAATATTCACCTCCTCGGCTACATTTATTCCTAGATAGCTTATTCTTTTAGATTTATTTTATTTGCGATTTTAAAAATACTTAGCACCTCAAATTTGAATTCCAAATTGTGTTATGTCCTAGAAGTTACTATGGAGACATCTTGAGGTTTCAGTAAGTGGATTGGGGTTTGAACATGGATTTGGCACTTAAAAAAATTTGCTCCCTCTGAGCCTCTATTTCTTCATCTGTAAAGTACAAGGATAAAGCAAATCTATCTACACGGAAGTTGTATAGATCAGAGATAAGACTGATCTCTGTTCGTTTCCAAGGCAAACCATTGAATATCACTGTAATCCAACTCTATGCCCCAACCAGTAATGCTGAAGAAGCTGAAGTTGAACGGTTCTATGAAGACCTACAAGACCTTTTAGAACTAACACCCAAAAAAGATGTCCTTTTCATTATAGGGGACTGGAATGCAAAAGTAGGAAGTCAAGAAACACCTGGGGTAACAGGCAAATTTGGCCTTGGAATGCGGAATGAAGCAGGGCAAAGACTAATAGAGTTTTGCCAAGAAAATGCACTGGGTCATAGCAAACACCCTCTTCCAACAACACAAGAGAAGACTCTATACGTGGACATCACCAGATGGTCAACACTGAAATCAGACTGATTATATTCTTTGCAGCCAAAGATGGAGAAGCTCTATACAGTCAGCAAAAACAAGACCAGGAGCTGACTGTGGCTCAGATCATGAACTCCTTATTGCCCAATTCAAACTTAAATTGAAGAAAGCAGGGAAAACCACTAGACCATTCGGGTATGACGTAAATCAAATCCCTTATGATTATACAGTGGAAGTGAGAAATAGATTTAAGGGACTAGATCTGATAGTCAGAGTGCCTGATGAACTGTGGATGGAGGTTCGTGACATTGTACAGGAGACAGGGATCAAGACCATCCCCATGGAAAAGAAAGACAAAAAAGCAAAATGGCTGTCTGGGGAGGCCTTACAAATAGCTGTGAAAAGAAGAGAAGCGAAAAGCAAAGGAGAAAAGGAAAGATATAAGCATCTGAATGCAGAGTTCCAAAGAATAGCAAGAAGACATAAGAAAGCCTTCTTCAGCAACCAATGCAAAGAAGTAGAGGAAAACAACAGAATGGGAAAGACTAGAGATCTCTTCAAGAAAATTAGAGCTACCAAGGGAACATTTCATGCAAAGATGGGCTCAGTAAAGGACAGAAATGGACCTAATAGAAGCAGAAGATACTAAGAAGAGGTGGCAAGAATACACAGAAGAACTGTACAAAAAAGATCTTCACAACCCGGATAATCACAACGGTGTGATCTCTCATCTAGAGCCAGACATCCTGGAATGTGAAGTCAAGTGGGCCTTAGAAAGCATCAGTACAAACAAAGCTAGTGGAGGTGATGGAATTCCAGTTGAGCTATTTCAAATCCTGAAAGATGATGCTGTGAAAGCGCTGAACTCAATATGCTAGCAAATTTGGAAAACAGCAGTGGCCACAGGACTGGAAAAGGTCAGTTTTCATTCCAATCCCAAAGAAAGGCAATGCCAAAGAATGTTCAAACTACCACACAATTGCACTCATCTCACATGCTAGTAAAGTAATGCTCAAAATTCTCCAAGCCAGGCTTCAGCAATACATGAACCGTGAACTCCCTGACGTTCAAGCTGGTTTTAGAAAAGGCAGAGGAACCAGAGGTCAAATTGCCAACATCCGCTGGATCATGGAAAAAGCAAGAGAGTTCCAGAAACACATCTATTTCTGCTTTCTTGACTATGCCAAAGCCTTTGACTGTGTGGATCACAATAAACTGTGGAAAATTCTGAGAGAGATGGGAATACCAGACCACCTGACCTGCCTCTTGAGAAATTTGTATGCAGGTCAGGAAGCAACAGGTAGAACTGGACATGGAACAACAGACTGGTTCCAAATAGGAAAAGGAGTACGTCAAGGCTGTATATTGTCACCCTGCTTATTTAACTTCTATGCAGAGTACATCATGAGAAACGCTGGACTGGAAGAAACACAGCTGGAATCAAGATTGCCGGGAGAAATATCGATAACCTCAGATATGCAGATGACACCACTCTTATGGCAGAAAGTGAAGAGGAACTAAAAAGCCTCTTGATGAAAGTGAAAGAGAAGAGTGAAAAAGTTGGCTTAAAGCTCAACATTCAGAAAACGAAGATGATGGCATCTGGTCCCATCACTTCATGGGAAATAGATGGGGGAACAGTGGAAACAGTGTCAGACTTTATATTTTTGGGCTCCAAAATCACTGCAGATGGTGATTGCAGCCATGAAATTAAAAGATGCTTACTCCTTGGAAGAAAAGTCATGACCAACCTAGACAGTATATTCAAAAGCAGAGACAATACTTCACCGACTGAGGTCCATCTAGTCAAGGCTATGGTGTTTCCTGTGGTCATGTATGGATGTGAGAGTTGGACTGTGAAGAAGGCAGAGTGCCGAAGAATTGATGGTTTTGAACTGTGGTGATGGAGAAGACTCTTGAGAATCCCTTGGACTGCAAGGAGATCCAACCAGTCCATTCTGAAGGAGATCAGCCCTGGGATTTCTTTGGAAGGACTGATGCTAAAGCTGAAACTCCAGTACTTTGGCCACCTCATGCTGAGAGTTGACTCATTGAAAAAGACTCTGATGTTGGGAGGGATTGGGGGCAGGAGGAGAAGGGGACGACAGAGGATGAGATGGCTGGATGGCATCACGGACTCGATGGATGTGAGTCTGAGTGAACTCCGGGAGTTGGTGATGGACAGGGAGGCCTGGCGTGCTGCGATTCATGGGGTCACAAAGAGTCGGACATGACTGAGTGACTGAACTGAATGGTTGCAAAGGACTGGCTCCAGAGTTTAACTCAGTTAAAAATATTAGAGAAAGAATGCTAGGTTGCCAGTATTGTGTTTTCTTGTATGGTTTCAATGTAAATACTGACTTAGCAGCAGCAGTAAAGCTGACATAAGGCTTTACCTTCAGTGAAGGGTGCAACTACTCCTGCCATCTTGGAATTGAGTTCTGTATGTGTGTGATGTAACTGGGTGCTAAGTCGCTTCCGTCGTGTCCGACTCTGTGCAACCCCAGAGACGGCAGCCCACCAGGCTCCCCGTCCCTGGGATTCTCCAGGCAAGAACACTGGAGTGGGTTGCCATTTCCTTCTCCAATTCGTGAAAGTGAAGTCACTCAGTCGTGTCCGACTCTGCAACCCCATGGACTGCAGCCTACCAGGCTCCTCCATCCATGGGGTTTTCCAGGCAAGAGTACTGGAGTGGGTTGCCATTGCCTTCTCCGATATAACTGGGTACCAGTACTGCAGTTTTTAATTTTTTTTTTTAATTCATCTTAGAATCCCAGGGACGGGGGAGCCTATGGGGTCACACAGATTCAGACACGACTGAAGTGACTTAGCAGCAGCAGCAGCAGGGGAGCTTTATAATGAAGTGAAAGGCGCTCGGTCGTGTCCGACTCTTTGCGACCCCATGGACTGTATGATCCATGGAATTCTCCAGGCCAGAATACTGGAGTGGGTAGCCTTTCCCTTCTCCAGGGGAACTTCCCAACCCAGGGATCGAACCCAGGTCTCCCGCATCACAGGCGGATTCTTTACCAGCTGAGCCACAAGGGAAACCCTTATATTGCAGTAAGCAGATCCAACCTCTGAAAGACAGTCATCTCAGAATTCTGAGTTTTTATTGTATTTTAAATTTCACTGGTTAAATAAAACCTGGTAACAGACATAAATATAGCATTAGAATGTTCCAACTGAAAGTAAATTCCTCAAGTTATTCTCATAGCAGTGTGTTTCAAGCCTTGTTTGCCATTCATTTCCCGAAGAACACGAATGAACCTGCGCACAAGAAGAGATCCCGTGTGTTCTCATGGGGAAGCAGGGCTGATGCGCGTGCAGGCAGCTGAGAAACAGGGAGGTTTGGAAAGAATCAAAAGTGGGAGAGCAGGCTGACCGCATAAACCAAGTGGGCTCTCCAGACTCCTTTGGAAGCCCGTTTGAGCCTGCAGAGCATCTGTCCTGTGGGCTGACTCTGATCAGCACTCATGAGGATTCTTGATTAAAATGATAATCCCAGCGGCTTGGGTGGTATTTTCTTTAAGCCTGCTAATATAAAAGTAAGCAAGCTGTGAATTAAACACCAGCAATACAGTTGAAAGCAGAGATTCTGGAGTCAGACAGGCCCTCACGTACATCCTGGCTTTTCCATGTAAGATGTGAACTGGTTCTTGCTCTTGGTGACAGTTCATCCTCTGTGCACTTGTCTCTTGAAATCCTAGTGTACTTATTATTTGTATGAATTTTATGTGTAATGGAATTTTTACTTCCCCGCCAAGAAACTGCACATCCAGGTGATTACTGCTGAGTTCCTGGCTTCTGAGTACTTAACTCAGCACTATGGTAGCAACTCATTTATCTAGATGGAAGACTGCAGGAAGGAGAGTACCAGCTAATCACCAATATTTTTAAAGCAAAGAAAATTGTAAGTAATTTTTTGAAGGAGGTGAAATCGCAGCAACAAAAATAATTAAAACAGCTCTTGCTAGTTTTTCTCAAGTGGTCCAGATATTCAGTGAGAAATGTACAGAACCTGAGGAATGTGAACCTGACTGACACAGGCCCCTACAGGATACTGATCAGTTTGTGACATTTTCTCCTGTTCTTCTCCGGATTGTGTTAATGATACCGTCGGCCTTTGCTCATTGTTAGTTCCCCGGGCAGCTCTAAGCCATTCCACGTGGAGCAGCATGGCGACACCCAGCCTGTGCCCCACTCCCCACCCCCAGCAGCATCTGCCGCAGTGGCTGTGTGCTCCTGCCAGGTGTAAGGTTATAGCAGAGAATTGGCTACTAAAAGGTTGGAGCACCACACTTTTTAAATTATGTGCAGTTTTTTTAAATTTGAGAATACAACAGGGATTTCTAGAGTGCGAGTGAAATGGGGAGACATAGCCATCATACAGAAGCTTGCTTATTATTCTTAGGGATTTGCCCCTGCATGTCACCATGGGGGCAGGACCATTGCAAACTACTGTTCATAGGGTGAAAGGGGAGACTAGAAAGACAAATGTTTAAACAGGAACAGTTACGAGGAACAGGACACAGACACATACCTGCAAGTGAGGCAGCTGCCCTGGGGTTTCCCGTTTGGCTTTATTTTCGTGAAAGTGTTGTCCAGGATGTTGGACACAAGTCAAGCCATGGTTCTTCTGATCTTTCATTGGGCTGTTTAAGCTTTACTCTTAATGGTCACACACTTGACTCTTGCAGACTAGTAGTATTCCGGTCTCAAAATTTTGGGTGAAAGTTTGACTTAGAAACATTAGTATCAGAGTATGAGAGCTCAGAGGTGGTTTAGTCCCAAATTCCTTATGCTGGAATGTTCACTGAGGACATTCTAGGCCATTTGTTCAGTAACTGTGGTACCTCAACCCCCGAAATTGGTAGAAGAAAACTTTGACCATTTAGCCTTAAAAAAAAAAAAAAATTAAATGGACGTTTCAAAGTAGACTGTAAAAATGTTGAATTTTAAATGTAAGATGTACGTCATCAAGATTATTGTTGGGAGAGTTGATTTAAGCTGGGTGTTCTGCCCTCACGAGACCCTTCTGTTTTTTTTTTTGCCTCTGTTCTAAAAAGACCTGCTTATGTTTGATTGTTCGTTCATTCACGGCTCAGGTGAAAACTGCCACTAGCTAATGCTGTTTAGAGTTTGGTGGTTGGGTATGTGAGGACACGATGAGACACTGGAGCTTGAGTAGACTAGATGGCCATTCTCCAAAAAATGGCTGAGCTAGGGAAGTTTGGAAAACCTCAGAGGAGTATCAGGTTTTTCTCCTGTCTTTGAAGAAGGCGTTATCAGTCCCTTTCGGATTGTTTTCATAGGCAAACGTTAATTATGAGTAACTCCAGATATGGAAGGAAAAACGTCTTAGGCGTTGGTGTAGTCTGTGGTCCTTGTACGTTTCTGTCTGCCAGGAGGGGCCTTGGAAATGCGCAGTGCATTCCTTCAGGGTAGGGTAGTTATGGTGGAGATCGTGAAGTCTTTGTAACTGAGGCTAAAAAAATTTTTTCATCATATATTTTACTAATGAAAACTTTTTAGAAAGTTTTCTCACCTCTTCATTGATTTGTTGTTGTTTAATTGCTAAGTGGTGTCCAACTCTTTGTCATCTCATAAACTGTAGCCCACCAGGCTCCTCTGTCCATGGGATTTTCCAGGCAAGAATACTGGAGTGGGTTGCCATCTCCTTCTCCAGGGGATCTTCCCCACCCAGGGATCGAACCCACATCTGCACTGGGAGACAGATTCTTTACCACTGAGCCACCAGGGAAGTCCTCTTCATTGGTAATTCAGTGTTGCTATTCCACATCGTGACCACTTGGGGGAGTAGATTGCATATCAATATTTTCATGTTTTGCGTTAAAAACAAGACTATAACTTGGTGGCGTAAAGATATTTCTGTTTAACCAATTAGCAAATTTCATGTTAGGAAATTTTAAATTCTTATACTTTGCTAAGTTCTTTATACCTGATCCCATACTTATATGGGATTAGTAGTGGAAAAAAATAAAGAAGGTATATATTTTACATGCGTCATCAGCTATGGAATCTGAATAAGATTCTGACTCTCCTGACCAGCATTTTAGTTTTATGTCCCTATGCTAGATTTCAAGAAGTTTTTTTTTTTCTTGAAAGATTTAAGTCTTAGAAAAAAAGACTTCCAAGTACCCTTTTAAAAAAAAAATACTATTGAAGATGCTAGGCAATAATAAAAAGTAGTTTTTCTCAATGCTCAACCGTTTATTCTTATCTTAGCCTGTAGAGAAAAAAGTCAGTAGTATTTTTCTTTGAAAATAGTCATAGAGGTGATTAAGAATGGTTGGTTGTGATTTCCACCTTTTTATTGACTCAAGTCTGAAAAGCGCCACCACCAAGTCAGGGAACTGTCGGGTCCCAGCCTGGGATCAGGTGGCGTCTGGGCACTGCAGGGGGCAGCAGAGGCGAGTGCCCTATGAGGGGAATCGGTGTTGGGAGATTGAGCTCGCCTTCCGTCTGGGTCCGTGGTCCACGCTCCTTGAGTCAGAGTCTCTGTGAGTCGTGGGTCCGGACCTCACAGTGACGCCAGCACCCAGGCTCCCTGGAAGCCCGGGTGGCTGGCCTGGGGCTGGCTCGTTGTGTAAGAGGCGGTGACGTCAAGGCTGTGGACAGCCTCTGCCCGCCTGGCTCAGGCCTCCTTCCCTGTCTCTCTGTGACCCTTCCCCCAGCACTTCCGCCTGGGGCCTCAACCTGGCATCACAGACAAAAGCACTGACCAGAAATCAGTGCCGGCCGAGCGGGTGGCCTTGGGCGAGCTGCCTCTCTGGGCCTCAGTTTCCTCACCTGTAAAAGGGATCACGTTTTCCCACCAGCATGTTTTCTTGTCTTCTCCAGCTTGTTTGCCCTGCTTTCCTCTCTTCGCCTCCTCAGCTTCCTCGTGGCTTCTCTGGACACTCCTTTCTCATCTCTCCTCACTTCCCTGCTCCTGACCTCCCACTTCTCCTTCTGTTTTTTCCCAAGGGCCACACCTCAGGGTGGGTTCTTTTTTACCATCTGATGTTGAGGATCCGGGCCTGCCAGCGGTACGTGGAGGAAGGAAGAGGCCTACATTTTTATGCATTGTGTAATAGACTCCTAAAATCGCTTCTTTTTTCAAGTGGAGGGGGTTTGTGTACATGGAGTGTGTGGACTTGGATCACAAGCACCTGGGCCTGCACATGAATGTCTGGTGGGCTAGGCACCAGGCAGTGCGACATGTTGTATACAGGATACATTTTCCTATTTCTAATTTTGGTTAAATTTAAAAATTTTACCGTTTAACATTTTTGTTTGTGTATCTTGGCGGGTCTGTTGCTGTAGTAAACATTACCAACACCACCCTCCTTGGTCAAACATTTGGAAATTTTGTGTTTGATGTTTAGAGATAGAGAAAAAGTTGAATAACATGAACATTATTAAACACCTGACGATCGGTTAGTGTGATGAGAACTCCTGTCACCTTCAGCTCTTCATTATGGATTCCTTTCCACCCTTGTTCTCAAGGCTGTCTCAGGATCCCAAAGTTGTGCTCCAGTAGAAATATTAATATAATAGGAACCCCATGTGGCATTTCGTAACTTCTAGTAACATTAAAAGGTAAAAAGAGAAACGTAGGTAAAATTAAAATATATCTTGTTTAACTCAGTATATACAGAGCATTTTCATATCAACAAGTAACCTTATATAAACCTTACTTCACATTCTGCTTTTCTTCTGTGTGTTTTATGCTCACAGCATAAAACAGTTGGCACTGGCCACATTTTTAAACATATCCATGTGAGTAACGCCTATTTGTAACAGACAGTCCTATACACTGGCTTGCAAAATATGGTATATTTAAATTTAAAAATTAATGTGTTTTGTCTGTGTGTAAGTGTGTTTTAGGTTTTTAGAAAAATTCACTTGTTTCTATATACTGACTTATTAAGAGCTGAAAAGGAAATGCCAGGATGTTTGAACTGTCCTACTCTTGAAGTTAAATTATTATTATTATAATATTATTATTATTTGTGTGTGCTATTGCATTAATATAACTAATGTACGTTAGTATACAGTAACATTTTTATAATTTGTTCATTATTTACAGTGCTGAGTAGGCTAGCTCCCATTCAGAACTGTGAAAATATACTGGGTCATTCCAGTATGACAGAGTAAAACATTCAGTGACTGAGTTCTAAAAAGCATATGTCTCCTGTCTTTGTTGCCTAGAAAACATATGAACTATTTCCCCTTGCATGATTAATTTATTGAAGATGACTTTTCTGTATGTGTGGTTACTTTTATTTCTAAAAGTGAGGATGTGATTGATCTGGGGAATCATTAACTCAATCCGTGTCCCGTGTCATGGAAGGGCAGTGAGGCCCCTGTGCCCAGGCAGGACTTGGTACCTATCAGTGTAAACACCCGGCACAGCCCGTCCCATGCCCCTGCTTATCTCCTCCAGAGAGATGGGGTTGAGGCGTTTTCAGCAAATCTTACTGGTAAAGTCATGCCTGTATTGCCTTTTTTTTTTTTTTAAGAGCCATTTCCTTTCAGTTTTAACCATATTACTGTGTCGGCAAACAGTCTGCCTCAGTTTGTCAGCAGAACAGCTTTCTGTTTTGTTAACTTAGAAGCGTGCCGTCATCTCTGAGAAAGGCATGCCGCTGATGAACTAGTTCAGTTTTAAGATGTTTTACTTAGATGAAGACAGTGAAGATGAGGAGGAGAAGGTTCCTGAAGGTGTTTACCATGGAAAGGCCCCTGCTGGCATCCTGGTGAGTGACATCCACCAGCACACCACCACCCCCACGCACCCCACCCCACCCCCAACACCAACCTGGAACCTGCTGCGAGAAGGGGGCAGGGCAGGGCGCCCACCAGGGAAAGCAGTGATACCTTTCTTTGGAGGGTGTAGCATCAGAATGACTTTCATACTAAGAATTTGAACTGAGTTGTAGTCAACAGAAGTCTTTGCGTGCCTGCTCTCCCTCGCTCACTCTACACCATCTTTCCACCCTTCTCTATTGACTATTTAACGAATAATAACTTTATGCCTGGAAAAAAACTGAAACTGCTGGTGTAAACTGGAGTTTTTTTGAAACTAGGTTTCACATGCAATGTATCTGGTTTCACATTCTCTTTGCATCTGTGTAGTAGGTGAGGAATAAAAATCATTGAAGAGTTTTACGTGCTTTTTTTTCCCACTCTTTCAGATTTTAGCCATAAATGTGATCTTTTCCTATGGGTTTGTCTGTCTTGTGGTTTTTTTTGGTCCTAGTCAAATTTGTTTTGAAAACTTGTTTTGAAACTAGCATCTTATTCTATCTGTGACAGAGAGGAGCAGTAGGAGTCTGTCTTCGTTCTGTGATTGCAAACAAAAAGTTCGTAATACTGAAACGTGGGGGAAACGTGAATTGTCTGAGTTTTTTAATCTAAAGTTTCCTCTCTTCTTATGAGATGTAAAATAAAACAGGTCACATAAAGTATAAGTTTTAGAAGTATGCATTAAGGAAACAGATGAATTAAGGACAACATAATTTAACTTTACTTATGGAACCTTTTGCTGTAAAACTAATCTGAAGTAAGTGTGATGAGGTAAAGGTAGTTTTTAGAAAATTGAGGGTGTGCATTTTTATGAAAACATGTAAAATAAAGCAAAAATTACAGTTTGTAAAATCCATGGCTCGTAATCAGACTGACTTTAAAGTTGTACAGATTTTTGTCACCTTTAAAATGTTGCGCTTTTGTGTGCGTTTTGCTTGTGAACCTGTTGGTAGATGCCTACTCACTGGGGGTCTCGACAACAATGGGGTGGGACGTGGTCTGACTGGGAATGGAAGTCCAGCCTCGGAGAGAGGTCGTTTTCTTTTGAAATCTCAATTTAATGAATTCCGTGGACAGAGGAGCCTGATGGCCTACAGTCCACGGTGTCGCAAAGAGTTAGACACGACTGAGCGACTAACATACGCATGAGTGTATACGGATTCCTGCACGTCTGCTGTTAAGGTCGGAGGGAGAACGGTGAACACGCCGACGGTGGTTTAGTTCAGGAAGAGTTCTTTTCACGAGGAGCGCCCCACGCACACACCTCTTCTCACAGGAAGTAGTTCGGTGCTTCCGGCTGCCGTGTCTCCCAGAACGCAGGAGGTGGGTGTCGGGGCTGCGCTAACGGAGTTTCTTTCCATGTTAATACTGGAACATTGAAGCCCCAAGAGACACTTGAGTTTTCTGAGTGGCTCGTGTTGGGGACACGGGATTTGCTATCTGCTTGTTGAGCTGCATGGGTTGTGCAGGAGACTTTGGAACCTGGGTGTCGGGGGCGAGGGCCAGGGAGAATCTCAGTCAGGGTCCAGGCCCTCTGTGACCCCGACGCTCCTCGCTGGTCACGTGTCGTCCGGGCACACCTCCTCTCCGAGGGTGAAAGTCTCCATCATAAAGGAGGTGACTTTGCATGTTTGGAATGTAGATGTAAAAATGTCATAATTTTAAAAACCATGAAGAAACGTCTGTGCTTTGTTAGAAACTGGGAATTTTTTTAAAATCTCATATTTCTATAATTTTTAAACAGATGAAGATATTTTCCTTTATTTGGTAAGGAAAAGGCCAAGCTGTTTCATATTCAAATAACCTTGAAGTTCCAAAATTATATGCTAGCCTTATTTTCCCCCACTTATTTTAAATTACTTTGATTTGCATTTTTTAAATTAGGGCAGAATGTACTCCCAAGTGGTGCCAGTGGTAAAGAGGAGCCGTAAGAGACGTCTGGGTCAGGAAGATCCCCTGGAGGAGGGCACAGCAGCCCACTCCAATATTCTTACCTGGAGAATCCCATGGACAGAGGAGCTTGGCAGGATACAGTCCACGGGGTCCGAAAGAGTCAGACACGACTGAAGTGACTTAGCACACAAGCATGTACTACAAGAATTCTTAGCCAAACATGTAATCCTAAGGAATGCTTCTAGAACTGAGTCCTGTGGGTTAGAGCTGGAAGGGGCCATGGGCAGTATTTGGCCATTCTTACTAGAAATGAAAGCTCGATCAGAGGTTCTCAGAGGTTCTGAGAAGAAGGAACCCCCCTTAGGGCAGTGCAGCCCTGTTCTGGCTCCTCTGTGCTCTTTATCAAAGGGCCTGGTTGAGTCCAAAAAGCTTTTCAGATAGAATTTTGTATGTTTATATTATTTACAGTAAGGTGCAGTAACATAAACAAGCGGCAATGTAAACAGAGGTGGGAGACAGCAAGTCACCCTGTAGGCGGGGCTTGTACTTTGCATGAGTTGGGTGAAGAGGAGACAGCACCATCCCCCACTTATATCACTCCTGGCTGCCCCAATCCTGGAACCACCTTGCTGAATGGGGCAAAAACCAAACACTGCCCTTGGGGTGGGGGGGAGGACGGTGGTCACAACACTAATTAAATAATTAGTTGAGTAGCATTTCTTTTCCTCACAGAAATGTGGTGATGTTACTAGTTGCGCAGTTTGGGGGAGCACACTCCCCAAGAATTTTTGTTTTCACGACTTGATTGCCTCAGTCCCGACACAGATGAGCTCAGGAATTTAGGGGTGAGGTAGCTCTTAGAGGCTGTGGCCAGAAGTATGTGTAGGCTGTTTGAAGGTTATTTACTATCCATTTTTGTATTTATGCCCCCATCTGTTTTTCAATAGGAGAGGCTTGGGGGTGGCTCACAGGTACTGTTGCCCAGTGCATGACTGAGCCCCTAACTTAAAACAATTCTCTTCATTCAGCAAATATTTATTGTGCCACACCGAATCCTCTAGGTGTTCACAAGTTTGTTTGCCATTACTAATGTGTCTGAATTGTTTGCTGCTCTGAGTTTGCAAGTAACACAGCTAGACAGATTTCCTCCAGATGGTTACCTCATTTGGTTTGCCTGATGCTCGGTCCTGTGAGCTGGTCTGTTCTCCCCATCGGCCTGGGTGAGCACAGGACTGCACGTCTGGTCGGAATCCCATCACGTGTCTCAGCCAGGTGTTGGGCCAGTCTAGAGGGATGGGACACAGCTCCCTGAAGGCATCTGAATAAAAACCTTAGCTTTCTTGGCAAAATGCTTATCTTTGTCTATAGTTTGTGTTTAATACTGATATCTTAGGTAGTACACATTGAAAACCAACCCTGTTCTACTAAAGAAAATATTAGACCCCAATTCTAGTCATTCTTGCATACGTTATCTCATTGAAAGTAGGGAAATTTTTTGTTGTTGATGCTGTTTTGCCACTTGTTCTAAACATATATATATATTTTATTTTTGTCTTTTTTTTGAAGCCTGTTGCCTAACCTAGAACCATTGTCTGAGGCTCTCGCTTTGCTTAACTTAGGACATCTGTCTCAGTTGCTGTCTCGTGTCTGACTCTTTGCGGCCCCATGGACTGTAGCCTACAAGGCTCCTCTGTCCATGGGATTCTCCAGGCAAGAATACTAGAGTGGGTTACCATGCCCTCCTCCAAGGGATCTTCCTGACCCTGAGGTTGAATTGGCATCTCCTGTGTCTCCTGCATTGACAAGCGGATTCTTTACCAGTGCACCATCTGGGAAGCCCCAAATTTAGGACATTTAGGGAAGGTATTTTTCAATCCCTTGGGAATTGGGTGGAAATATTGTTGGATGTCAGTTCAAGTGTGTGATGACATCACCCTAGAACTCACTGTGCCCTCGGTGTAGCGTCTTGGCTGCAGCCCCATCTGTGTAGAAAGATCTTCGTCAGAAACGTGCCTGAAGTGGCCCCCAGGAGAGCTGGGGGGGTGGGAGTGGGGGGGTGCTGTATTATCTCTGCTGTCGCTCACTCTCTGGAACTCGTCTGAACTCTGTGATCTGCAAGTAGCCAGACTGAGTTCAGGCAGGTCAAGGGGGCAGTGGCTGAGATTATAGAAAGCCCTTTGTCATCTTTCTTTCATGTTCCAAGAAAGAATGAAGGCATGATCACTACAGACACTCAGTCCGAAGACTGAGATTATGTTGGGGAAAGTCATTCCTCCAGGGACGTGCGGCAGGACTGATGCACCCCTGGGTGTGTCCCTCCTGGGCTCTGACTCCGCTGCTTGCGGTCATCAGACACAGCTTAGCAAGCTGCCATTTGGCTCACCTGTCCCCGTCACCTGGGGTGGCCTGGCCATGAGGATTCTTCAGGGCTCCTTGGTAATTCCGAGTCTCATGGCCACCAGAACCCCTGCTGAGCCCTAAGTGTGGGATACAGATTTCCCGGAGAGACAGAATCAGAATTGAGAGGGCATTGGAGCCCAGGAATTGTTTTGGGTTCAGAACTACAGGCTTGAGTCAGGTTTTCCCAGTAAAGGTCTTTTCTGTTGGAGGATCCAGTGCAAAGTTGGGTTCAGTTGTCACGTCTTTCGTTTTCCGGTCACTGTCGCCCTTAGTCTTTCCTTTCCTGACCTTAGCTCCTCCAGGGAGTACTGATCAGGGACTTCGTGGCGCTCCCCTCAGTCAGAGTGTGTCTGGTGGCATCTCCTAATTGGATGGAGCACATGTGTTTTGGCAGAAAGAGCACAGCCGTCATACAAGGTCCCTGGTGTTGGTTGTTTTGTTCCTGTCGAGTTTCCCCACTTCACTGAGGTCCCTACTTCATGAAGGCAGCGTCTGCCAGGCTTCTCTGCTGTAAAGTCACTGTTTCCTTTGGTGATGAGTATGCATCACGAGGAAGATAGTTTGAGAGAATGCCGACACCTTGCTTAACGTCCATTGTCTCCACGGGGACTGTGGGGTGCTCGTGGTGGTCTTTTATTCCCCTCATTTTCTGTTTCTTCATTGGAATTCCTCTTTAAGAGAAATCTGCCCCTCCTTCCCTGCTTTTGAACTTATATCAGTATCATGAATACTCTGCAGGTAATAACCCGTCAGATTTTGTTGCTCAGGTTGTTTTGGGTGCTTTTTGGCTTTGGCTCCTGTGTTCCCTTAACACACCCCTACAGCTGTGATTTTGAGCCCACGATTCCTACTTTCTTGCACCACGAGATGCCCTGACCCTGGACTTTGTACTGAAGCGTGGTATTTAGCAACCAGGATCTGGGCTCTCGTTTGCTTGTTGCTTCTCATGTCCTTGGTTCTGGATCACAGAGAGAGCGAGGATGTTAAACACACGTTCTGGCCCAGACATAAGCATGTCTGTATGTGTGCCTCTGTCCATGGAGACTTCCGATGCCTGTCCAAGGGTTGGTGTTAGCCTTCTTTCTAGGAAGCTGTATTTGTAGAAGCCTCCCAGGTGTGATGATGACTCAGCCTCCAGGATACGAATCTGGGTGCATATGGACCCGAAGGCTCTTGTGGGTTTGAGTACTTGGCACTGATAGATGGTCTTCAGCTGGGTAAATCGTCATTTCCCATCCTGGCTTAGTCGTCACCTCTTACTCTGAAAAGAATTTTTATGCTACTCTTAGCCCTTGTAACTAAGGGATCTCAACCTCTTAGGAGTGGACATCCCAGGTTCTTGTAGTGGAGTAGAAATAGGTCTGGTTTCACGGCTCATGTTCATCGGAGAACCTGAGCACACCTGAGGGAAATGTGTGTTAATAAACATACAGACCACGCAAACAAAAGACAGTTGCTCTAAATTTCACGAAAGCCAGATTTGTCCTAATCCTTGGTTTTCTTTTCAGTAAGGCAGTCTGCATCCTTTTTCTAAAGTGCAGCTCGCTTTCTAAAGCAGGTCTTGTCTCTGTCAGACTTTATGAGGATAAACCCTTCAGGGTGGGGTTGTTGAGGATGTGGGGTTGTGGACTTCAGGCCTCCACATGCTTGCCAGTTTAGCAGCTGTGAAATCAGTGAAGTGGTTGCAGTGAGTGACCTTCAAATCTCGCTGGGGTTGTTCATCTGCCTTGTTTCCCCCTGAACTTAACCAGGTACCGTGTGATGCAAGCGAGTGCCTTTCAACTCGGATAGTAATGCTTTGGGACAGGTTGAAAATGTGAACTTGCTTTATCTGTGATATTAACTAAGCTTCTGTGAAGCCATGAGAGGAAGACAAATTAAGTTTAACATGTCTTGCTCTAGACCTCCAGACTCCAAGAATATGTTCATTTGTTCCCATCCCGCAGCTGTAATTGCATCTGCAGAAGATTCCTGATGCTACTTCCTGACTTCTAGGCCAGTGAGTAAATGGAAAGAACTGCAGATAGTCCGGTGTTTGAAAGGAAATTGTGTCCTGCCAACATCTGGACTAAAGTGATGCTCATCACTGAGAATGCCACATATGGTTTATAAAGAAACTTGCTAAGGTTGTGTGTCTTTCATATGTGAAAGCGAGCTAGACAGTTTTCCTGCTTCATTTTCAGTTGCTTATAGTTATCAGTGATGACCACCAAAACAGGTTAGCCACCAAGTTTTTTCCTTAGCCAGGAAATTTTAGGGTGAGAACATATTCCTTAAACATAGATTTACAATCATAATGTAATCAAATCTTTAAAGCCACTCCTAATAAAGAGCTTTAACATTCTTCACATAGCATGGGCAGAACAGTGACCTCCTGAAAGCACTTGTGAAGTCCCTTCTTGTGCATAGCTCTGAACATTACGTACGCTTGGCATTGCTGTGCTTAGGAGCGTGTGGCCCCAGGACTCAGGAGCCTGGGCACCTGAGGCAGACATGCCTGAGCTGCGGTCTGTGCTGTCGCTGTGTCGTGGTTTGACTTAAGGTACGTTGGCTGTTTTTTTCCGAGCCCCACGTCTTGCTGGTAGAATGCGTGTAACACTGCCTGACCTGCCCGTGAGAGCTCAGCGAGAGGAGGTGTGTGAAGTGGCATTTGGGAGGGTAAATGTCGGTGTGCCTGCCCTTCACCTGATCGCTTCCCCACGGCCCACATGAGGAAGAACACTGAATTGTAGCTTATGTTATATGTGGTTTCTCAAGGATGTGTGTAATTCAGAATGTTAGGGCACGAACAAATGAAGAATTTGAATTTTCCCCAGTGTAAGTGAATCGAAGTAACTCACGCATATGAATGAAAATCCTAACTCATAAAACGGTTCAATTATTACCACTTTGTAAAATGATTTATGGAGGGATTTGTTTTATTAGCAGACTCCCCTGGGTGCACCAAAGGTATCTTTAAAACAATACCACTCCTAAGTATTTATCCAAGGGAAGCGAAATTATGTCCATACCAAAGCCTGTTCACAGTTCTAGTAGCTTCATTTGTTCGTAGTCTCCCCAGACTGGAAACAACCCAGAGTTTCTCAATTTGTGGATGGATAAACAAACTTTAAGACATCCTCACAGTGGGATGCTACTCAACAACAGCAAAGAATGAACTGCGGATCCCTGCAAGAATGTTAGTCAGTCTCAATACATGATGCTAAATGGAAGAAGCTGTAGTCCGAAGGGCATGTACTCAGTGGCTCCATCCATGAAACATTCTGGAAAAGCCAAGATGATAGGGACAAAGAACAGGTCAGTGGTTGGCTTGGGGTGGGGTGAAAGGATGGGCTACGAAAGGGCGTGGGGGCATTTGAGGCAGCAGTGCAGTTCTGTGTCTTGATTTTCTTGATTGTAGTGACTTTTTCATGGTTGCATGGTTAAAGCTGTATACTCTGAAAGGGTTAATTTTACTCCTTGCAAAGTACACGTCACTTTTTAAATCTATTTTGAATAGTTCAAAGTACAGCTTTATTTCATAGCAGAGTTGGCATAAACATTTAGCTGTTTTTCATGTATTGATAGGTATACCCATTACACAAGGGTTGACTAATATCTTTCATGATTAATTATAAACAGAATCTTGAACTCAGCACATATCTTAATGATTTTACTTCCACACTTCTCTCTCAACTCTGGTGACGTTCCGATCTCTCACCTCAGGGGCAGGTGGATGAGAGCTGGCCATACTGCACCCGTGGCAGGAAGAGTGAGGACGAGTTGCCAGAAAGCCTCGTTGCTTTGTGGTTTGAGGAGTAAAGGGGAAAGCGGTGAGGAGAGAGACGCGGGAGTGAGAAGCGCTCCGTTCTGGAGCTGCGGGTGTGAAGCACATTCGCTCAGGGCGGAGGTGTGAAGGCTGAGGAAAGTCCTCGGGGCCTCCTTGTCCTCATGTGCTGCTTGCCACTGATTTTGTTACGTGAAGTCGAAGGATAGGTGTCAGACTGAGCCTGTAGTTCCCCTTGTGTGTGCTCAGTCACTCAGTGGTGTCTGACTCTTTGTGACCCCATGGACTGTAGCCCTCTAGGCTCCTCTGTCCATGGGATTCTCCAGGCAAGAACACCGGAGTAGGTTGCCACTTCCTTCTCCAGGGGATCTTAGCTCCCCTAGCTCTGTTGGCAGTTTTCTTGAAGGAAATGAATGCCCCGGGTACATTGCTGAGCCTCAGGAAAATGAAACTACCGTGGCCGGCCGTTCACCGTGACGGCTGCGCCTTGTGGTGTTGGGCGCTTTCCTGTAAATGGTCTGTCTGCTAGAAAACGACGAACTAAGTGTGTCCTCTGTCATCTGCTTTCTGTGACCGTCTTGCGCAGCGCCCGACTTACCCCAGGCTGTGGGCTGGGTGCTCTGCGCTGGGACCTGCAGACCTGCACGGATGTGCTTTGTTCTCATGGGGGTATTTTTAGACTCACCCGTCGGAGGCAGGTGTCATTCTTAACTGTCACCCACACAGACTAGATTTATGCAGGCTTCTTCTCCGAGATCTTCAGCGGCGTCAGGAGAAAAGCGTTGATTTCTAAGCATCTGAGCACGGCTTGTGGAACGATGGGTTGGCCTCCACTGTTGGCATTTTTAAAGAATATATGCATGTGTTAAATACGTGCACAGTTGCAAATACAGTGTCTTCCCTGCCTCTCTGGTTTCTCTCGTTAGTTGCAGCATGTGGTGTGTGCTCCTCCTCCCTCCCTCTGCTGTTCTGGTCTCCAGACCTCACCATCACCCGTCCATCGCTCCATCCATTCCTTGACCCAAAAGTACTTATTAAGGCCCTCCTGCTGTGAGCCACCGTGCCACGCTCTGGGGCAGTGGTGAAGTGGCAGCACTTCTCTTGGGCAGAGCTGAGGGTCTGAAGGTGGGCTGGACAGTGAGCTTGTGGGCAGAGCTTGCCGGCCGTGAGGGGAAGGGCAGGTGCCCTGGACCCTCCTAGCCTCATGCCGCCTCCTACATCCTTCCTGACCATTCTCATCCAGCTCCTTTGTTTTCTTCTTTTCCACTGTGCTCTGGGTGTTCACATTCTGTTGTGGACAGGCTTTATTTGTCCCCATCTCCTTCTCATCCAAGAAGCCTAAAACATCTTGCTCCTCAAATAAAATATTAGATCAACAGCCAGAGTAGTTGATGGATTGAGAAGAAACTTGGTGTTGGATTTTGAAAGCTTGCCTTGAAAGTTACTGGGCTGCTGATGAGGGTCAAGGGTGGGGAATTGATGGGTTTTGAAGATGAAATAGATTACTTTATGGGGCTTCCCTGGTGGCGCAGAGGTTAAAGCGTCTGCCTCTAATGCAGGAAACCCAGGTTCGATCCTTGGGTCTGGAAGATCCCCTGGAGAAGGAAATGGCAACCCACTCCAGTATTCTTGCCTGGAGAATCCCATGGACAGAGGAGATCGGTAGGCTACAGTCCACGGGGTCACAAAGAGTCGGACACGACTGAGTGACTTCACTTTCACTTTATTTTTTTTCCCCCCTATGGTTGTCTTTTTTTTAAAACTTTTATTTTTACTTTATTTTGCTTTACAATGCTGTATTGGTTTTGCCATACATTGACATGAATCAGCCACGGGTGTACATGAGTTCCCAATCCTGTACCCCCTGCCCCTCCCCATATCATCTCTCTGGGTCATCCCCGTGCACCAGCCCCAAGCATCCTGTATCTTGTATCGAACATAGAGCTTGAGCAAACAGTTGATAAAACGTAGGCCTCCCCTCAGGAAAGAGCATGTATTGGGTATGGTGGCAAAGTGTCTTCCCCTATTTGAACCTTACTCAGCCCAAGATAATCTTCATCTACTTTGTAGATAGTGAGTGTGGTGAACTCACAGAGAAGTGAGCCCAGCAAGCAGAAATCTGTGCTTCCAAACTTCCTTAAAGAAAGTGTGTTGTGACAGGTTCAAAACCTCAATTTATCAACTAACCAGCCTTGATGGCTAAGTTTAAGGCAGTTTCCTGTCCTTTCATTTAAAAAAAAAGTCTGAGTCGTTCAGTAGAAACTTTCACTGGGTTACACTGGGGATGTTTTCTTGCTAATTTTCTTCGCAGGGTGTTTTCTGGGGGTGGGGGGAGATGATAGAGGGCTCAGGGTGGCTTTATCAAGTTAGCATCCGTGCCAGCCTGTCCGTATGTCTTTTGTGGACGGACATCAGAAATGGACTCTGAACAAGTCAAGGAAACAAAACTGACCATTGGTCATTCAGAGAGATGATGGAAGGGCAGGCAGGAGCCAAGGCTGTGGACCCCTGTGTCATAATCTGGTGGCCCCCAGGTCAGTGCTTAGGGGGCTCACCCTGCCATTGCTGGTGGCTTGGCTCCACCCATACTTCAGGAATATCTGTTAAGCCCAGTTTGAGTCAAGTGTCTCCCCAATGCGTCAGCCAGCTGATGCCAACCAAGGCCTGAGTCCCTCATTACAGGATGAGAGATGAGAGTGCTGTGATGCCTGAGCCCTGCTGTATTACCTTCTGAGCTCACCACTGCGTCGTGTATCTGTTCAATTCCAAAAGAGAATACTGATTGGAAAATTCTGTCTTCTGACATATCCCAAAGGTTAGTAGTGTGTGGTGAGTTGTGATTAGGGAATGAACCCCTAGGAAAGCAGTCTGCCCAGGCCTGGTTTTTTATACATGATTTTTGACAGAGCCACAGCTGCTAGTCCTAGGCTTCCAAGTCCTATAAGATGATCAGGTCAGCTGTTTTTATTTATGTTCACTGAAATGTATGCAGTTCAGAGTTTGTGGAGTCTGGATCCAACCTTGAGGTGATAGGTGTGCCTGGAGGTCAGTACAGACTGTAGCCCAGAGCAGCCTGGTTTCCTGAACACGCCTCATCGGGTTGGGAGGAGAAAGCGCCTGGCATGGGTACTGGAAGTCCCTAGAAATCACAGGTCCTTAGGGGCCCACTTCCAGTTTTACGTGTGCACTGGGACTTAGGCGTCTGCATTCTGTCCTCCATAACTTGAGTCTGTTGCAGATGGTCCAGGGACCACTCCTGGGGAAGCCCTGAGCTGCAGTGTGGTCCTTGGAGATACAAGGCTGGGACCTGGCTGCCTTCAGATGGTGAAAGTGATGGGGTTGCTCCTTTTTAGAAAAACAGCTGACGGGCTCATAACCGACAGGAAATTGACAAGAACCCCCAAAGAATACTGAGGCCCAAAGAATACCGCACCCTTCCTAAATCTGGGTCCCTCCAGAAGGACCCTTCCATGTTCAGACACCAGGTTCAGGAAGAGTCCAGAGCCCTGTCTTTAGCACCCGAGGGGCTCAGTGTCCATGGAGTCCTTTCAATGAGGCTGATTCGGGAAGCAGCAAGAGTAGGCGTGGCGTTTTTATCAGAGGGACTGCCCTGCATGGAGCTCTGCTTGCCTTACCTGGCTCATCTTCATAATCAGTTATGAAATTTTATTTAAGAAGAAACTTTGCTTTTTCAAAAACCGCTCAGTGTGATTTTGAGCCAATGTAATAAGTAAAATTCTTGAAGTTCAACCGTGCTAGGAAGATCCCCACCAAGTCCGTCCTTTCTGCTTTCCTCTAAGTTGGTTTGTTCACTCACTTAAACAGTGTTGGCTGAATCCCAGCGAGGTGCCAGATGTGTTTCTAGCCCTGCCTGGAGTTGGTGGCGTGCTCCTCCCCAACAGCTGCCCTGCCCGCACGTCTGCCTGGGGTCTGTTGCCTCTGTGTCTCTTCTGCTAGAATGGGCCATGGGAGCTTCCGAGGGGTCTCTGCCTCTACTTCATCCTCCCTCCCCACGCATTGATCCTGGCCGGCCCATGCCCAAGGGCGGGTCTGAGGCCTTGCATCACCTCCCCTTGGCCACAGGCTCCCCACACCCTCCCGGTCACTGTCCCCAGGAACCCCCTTGCTTGGCCTGGTAAACCCCGACAACATTTTCACCCTGAGAACAAGCACGTTCTGCGTCCGGAAGCCGTTCCTTACTCTCCCCTGCAGGTTTTCCTTCTTCCTTGTCTCATCTTCCTCAGTCACCAGGACAGCGTGATCACAAGGTCTTCTGTAAACGAAGACAGTGTTTATGCCGCTTTCTCCTGCTGGACCCAGGATTCTGGGGGAAGGAGCGCAGGACTTCTGCCACAGGGTCTCACTCTGGCGCCTGGCATGAAGCCGGTCTTGGTTTTGTCCAGCTGTATGAGAGTCTTCCCAGACACAGCCCAGGATGGTGGCCGTTTTGCTCGGCAAGTTACAAGTCCTCTATTATGTTGCCCTTGAAGGCGTCACTCATCCTGTGTGATGGCTCTTAGTCTGTGAGGGACCTACCCGCACGAGGCTCTCATGGCCCTCCTTTTCCATCATAACGGAGAGTCGTCCGGACCACTCGGTGTGTGCAGGCGGTGTGCCGGGGACCCTGGGTTTTGGTCTGTGGACTTGCACATGGGGCCTTGTGGTCCTGGTGGGGGGTGTGGAGGAGCCCCCTGCCCTTCGGGGCCCTGGCTGGCCCTGTGCTCTGGACGGGATGCTGGGGGCCGTGCATAGGTGGGGATGCTTAGGTGTCCTTTCCTTGTGGATTTGGGGTTCCAGGAGGCCAGAGGGGCTCACAGATCATCTGCTCTGTGGGGCCCTGGATCTGAGAGGCTCTCCTCATTGAGGGCAGGGCCTTTCCTCATGCTGCTGTTTCCTGCTCTGAGTTTATAAAGTAAGAATTAAAGGCAGCTACTATAAAATAAGAAAAAGCCACTGGCAGTCTGCTCTGATGGGGAAAGAGGCAAAACAGAGAGGTGTCAAGTGAGGTGCTGCCTTGAGTCTCAGTGGGACCCTGTCCCAAGCACCTGCTGGCCCCGGGGCGGTATCCTGACTCAGTTTAGCTCCTGAAGGACAGCACGTCCCCTGGGTGCTTGGGTCCCTGCCCTCCCAGGCCTGGAAGATGCTACAGCGGACACCTCTCATCTCCCACCTTTGGGGAAGTGACGTTCCTGCAGGCTGGGGTCCCCTCCAGGTCCATGTATGGACCCGTTGGAGGACTCAGGGATCCTTGGACAGCTGTAGGGACTGCAGAGCAGCCCTCAGATCTTGAGAGAGCTGCAGGGTGGGGGAGGCAGGCAGTGCTGTCTGGCTCAGCCTTCACTTAGGAGTCTGCCCTGGGAGACCCAGATCCCCTTGGAGGTTGGGTGAAGTGTGTTTGAGAACATTCTTGAGAGATGTCAGGTACAGAATGTAAGCTTGGTTGCCTGGAGCATAGGTAGAAGTCGGACCAGGCAAGGTCACAGTATGTTGGTGTTTGTTTCCTAAAGTTTCTAGAAGGTTCTGTCCCCTCTTAGCACATTCCTCATGTCTGTGTGCAGAGGTTGCAATGTTGAGGGTAAGTTCTCTGATAAAAGCTGTTCCCTGTCCCTCGCAGTCTCCCAGGATATACACTTCTTAACCTGAGGGGAGTTCAGTAGCTGGCGGGTGGTCAGCCCTACGGGTGGACAGGAGGGCCAGTGCGCCTCTGGACTCTGTAATCACTTCTTATTTGTGGGGTCGAGTAGCATTGCATGAAAATAATACTCCCATTGTGGAAAGCAAGAAATCTGGGGGTTTTGTCGGACATTTATCATCAGTGACAGACAACGGTTCTGTCATTTAGAGATGCTATTGAAGGCACAGGCCCCAGAATCGGATTGAGTTCGGTTATCAGCTTTATGACGAAGTGCAGCAACCTTGGACATTGCTGAGCCTCCTTGCCTCCTGCGATACCAAAGTCCTGGGTGGTTGTGAAGATTACATGAGCTAACATCCAGGTTAACACAGCACCTGACATGTGATAGACATGTAACAATTGCAGTTGTGTTTGTTAGTGGTAGTAACTAGTTGTTGTCCAGTTGATAAGTTGTATCCAGCTCTTTGTGACCCCATGGACTGCAGCACTCCAGGCTTCCTTGTCCTTGACTATCTCCCAGAGCTTGCTCAGATTTATGTTCCATCGCGTCGGGTGATGTCATCCAGCCTTCTCATCCTCTGTCACACCTTTCTCCTTCTGCCCTCGATCTTTTGCAGCATCAGGGTCTTTTCTGGTGAGTTGGCTCTTTGCATCAGGTGGCTGAAGTATTGAAGCTTCAGCTTCAACTAGTAGTACCAGCTAACTAATATAGTACCCAGCATTATGAAGGCAAGCATTATTGGGCTTCCCTGGTGGCTCAGATGGTAAAGAGTTCCCCGGCAATGTGAGAGACCCAGGTTCAGTCCCTTGGTGGGGAAGATCCCCTGGAGAAGGGAACGGCTACCCACTCCAGTATTCTGGCCTGGAGGATTCCATGGACTATATAGTCCATGGGGTCACAAAGAGTCGGACACAGCTGAGTGACTTTCACTTCACTTCACTTAAAACAATACAGATTTTGATTATATATGAGTGGTTTACAGTGTATCCATTTTTGTATTGATAACAATTTAGAAATCATAATATTTTAACAGCTACCTGTATCTCTGAAGTTACTCTTCTTAATAAATGTGATTTTTTATTGGACATGTCACTTTTAAATAGTTGGGGCCGTTTTTAACAGAGGGGATTTGTATTTGAACCTCCTGCTGATCCATTCCTGTTTAGAACTCTCTACTGCATATCATGATGGTTGACTTTGGTTTCTCTGATGCTCAGGAAGAGCTGCTAAGCAAATCTTTAAACTTTTGGTAAATGATTGAATCTGGAAACCTCCCAGCTACTATTCCAGATGCTAGTGTATGTTTACTTTAAAATGCTTGATAAGGAGGTTCTGATAACGAGATAGCGGCATGCGATTTGGTCTGCTGAGTTCTATGTGTGAAGGGCCGTTTAGCCTCGGTTAAGCGTCTCAGTTGGTCATCGTCTGCTGATTTCTAACCATTTTCCGTTAGTGATCTGTCAGCGCCTCCTTCCCTGTCTCGGGAGCCCCCGACATGTAAGCCAGCCCTTGGGCAATGTGCTGCTACCTGGCCCCAAGTGCACTGCACACTGCTTGGACTGAACATCAGTCAGGCCTGTCTGTGCCTGCCCTAGTGTCTACTTTTGGATCTTCCATTTAAGGAAAGTAAATCCTTCAGTTAGTTATAAAAATGAAAGTAAACCCAGTCATTTCGCTTATTTTAAGGACTAAGAATGCTTAGCTCAGAAGAGCTGAGCCCTGGTTGCGGTTGTGCAGTGAACTCCCTGGTGTGTGGAGGGGTCCATTAGAGGAGAGCGGGGCATGTGCCGTGTGGCTCCTGTGGACACAGCAGCCAGGGCCATCTGTCTGTGGTGCGCCTCCTGGGGAAAGGGGTGTGAGTCTCTGTCCACTGGAAGCATCCAGGATTGGAGAGCCGTCTAGTGTGTGACGCTGCCGAAGATACTTGAGTCGCTGGCCGCTAAGGCTGCTGTAACAAAAGTCCACAGACTGTGTAGTTTAAACAGGGATTTATTTCTCCTGGTTTTGAAGGCTGGGAAGTCCAAGATCAAGGTGCTGGCCAACTCTGTTGCTGATGAGGGCTTTTTGCTGGCTTGCCGGAGTTCTCTGCAGCCTGCGTGGGGGGCCCTCACCCCACTGTGGTGGCACCAGGCCTCCCTTGCTCTGTTTCCCAGCCTCATGATATGGACGGGGTTGTTTTATATCTGCTGAGAGAGAACCAACCGTTTGACAGCCTGCATTTTTCTGCATTTAGCGACTGTCGTTTACACAATAGACTTTCTTGTATAGCAGCCCATCCTTTACCCATGGTAATTAAAACCATCCTGAATAGACATAGTTGTGTTTAATTATGGGCTCTGTCCTCTAGTTGATGCAAGCTTATTACACATTTAGTTTATAATGCGGTCATTTACGTCTGAGTGTAGATGCTCATGTCATCATTTTTCAGCTTCTTTAAGAAGAGGGCTGTATGATTTGTTATGAATTCTTTTTAGATTTGTAACACAACTCATTTTAAAATTGCTACTGTCAGGCATAATACAAAGATTGATCATGTGGGTGCTGTTGGTTTAACATATGTGCTATGACAGGCCAAGAGGGTGTTGGTGAACATGTATCACCTACAGAATATGAAAATTCTGATGCACGGTTCAAACTAAAAGAGTGAAAAGATGAAGTACTTAAGACTAAACTTTATTTCACTTCTGTTTTTGGAGACATTCTTAACGTATAAAGATTGTGCACCATGACCCCAAAAATAAGGAACAAAAATACATTTATTCACTCTAAATCTAAATCGGGTGTCGTGCTCTTTTATATCACAAAATTTAATTTTCTGCATCATTAGCCATTAGGGAAATGCAAATTGAAACCAGTATCACTACACACCTGTCATCAGGGCTGTCATAAAAAGTAGTGAGAATGCTGAGTGCTGGCAGGGACTCAGAGACGACACTGCATCTCTCAGACACGGCTGGTGGAAGTGGGCAGCAGGCCAGCAGCTCTGGTGGCTGCGTCTGTGAAAACTAAGTAGTCCCATTCAAACCAGTGCTCACGTTTCCTGGGCATTTTCCCCAGTCAGCTGAGATCTGATTTTCACACAGAAACCCATAGAGGAACGTTTAAAGCAGTTTTCTTTGTGATAACTCAAAATCTGAAATAGCTCCGCTGTTCCTCAACCAGTGAGTGAGTGAACTGCGGTCTATCCACTCCATGAAATACTCAGCATCAGTAGAGAGGAGCAAGCTGTTGGTGCATGCACCAACCTGGATGAGTCTCCTTAGAAATATGAGCGAGGAAAGGCAGTCTCCAGATGTCAGGCACTGTGCGCGTCTGTACCCTCCTAAATGGCAAAAATCTCAGCAGTGAAGAGCGGGTCAGTGGTTGCCGGGATTCGGGAGGGAGAGCCGACAGAGGGAAAGAGTGGTTGCCAGGGATTCGGGAGGGAGAGCCGACAGAGGGAAAGAGTGGTTGCCAGGGATTCGGGAGGGAGAGCCGACAGAGGGAAAGCAGGTGTGCGCGACCGTAAAGGGCCCACAGGGCGAACTCGCCATGACGGGACGCTCTCGGTCTTAGCCGAGTCCCTGCTGCTGCTGCGCCACGCCAGTCGCGTCCGACTCTGTGCGGCCCCATAGGCGGCAGCCCACCAGGCTCCCCCGTCCCTGGGATTCTCCAGGCAAGAACACCGGAGCGGGTTGCCGTTTCCTTCTCCAGTGAGTGGAAGTGAAGTCGCTCAGTCATATTCGACTCTTAGCGACCCCATGGACTGCAGCCTAGCAGGACACTATCAGCGCCCAATTATGATGATTGCACTGGGACTTTGCCAGATGTTACCACTGGAGGAGGCTGGTAAAGAATATATGGTATCTCGTCGTATTACTTCTTAGAACTGCATGTGTGTGAATCCACAGTTATCACAACCTCAAAAGATCAGTGTTTAAAAAATGGGTGATGATATATTCTGATAACACACTCTTTCCATTGCACATATATTTCTTACTTTTTTATTCTCTTTGATTGATGGTTTGTCCATTCCCTTATTCATTCAAGAAGTCATTATCCAGCACTTGATACGTGCTTCATTTGACCTTACTCTCTAGTTTGTTTATCCTGAACTGAAATCATACCAACTTGTCACTGTTGTAGAGCTCACCTCGTAAAGGACGCCCGCCACTGCATTCTGTTGTCACTGGTAAGTTCCCCAGCTGGTTACATCCCCACAGCCAGCTCTTTCTGTAGGTGCAATTTGGGGACTTGCTGGCACCAGCTTTAAAATACTCAAGGCATTTTCCAGGTGACGCTGTTGTGGCTCGGCTCCGTGACGTGGAAATAGGCCTTGATAGCTATGCACGAGAGCGGGAAGGAGTGTTTGAGCGGGGTCCGGCACCAGCTCTCCTGTGAAGAGCAGTGGGCATCTCTGCGGCATGGGCGCTGCGGGGCCCTGGGCTCGTGCGGGCACGGCGTGTATTCTTCCACTTCAGCTTTGGACTTTCCTACAGTTAGACTGTGCTCTCTGAACTTTTCTGAACCTGTAACTTTGATCTCAATATCAAAGTTTTTGATCTGGGTTTAGAGAGGCAGCTGTGCTGATGGTGAATCCTCTGGAGGAGAGCCCGTCGGGTCTCTGCTTTAGTGGAAGTTGAGGCGGGGAGGGTCTCTTGTCAGGGTTGTGTTCCTCTCCTCAGGAAGGTGTTTTCCTTGGTTGTACTTGGACACTCTGCTAGGAGAGCCAGTGTCTGATGGATGAACTGTGGTTGTGTGGGTCACCGGAAATGAAATTTGAAAACCTTAGGACTAAAGAGGGGCTAACGGAAGAGCCAGGGGCACGGGCCCCCATCCTGTGGTCAGATGGAATGGTTGGGGGCCCTGCGCCCCGGGCAGGTACCTTCGCCTTTTTGACCCTTTCTGGAGGACACTCTGCAGTCTGGTGGTCCTGATTTAAATAGTGAATTGTCGTTACGGAACAGGATTAAACGTTTTTTCTGTGCTTTGAACTTTGTGGGATGTGAACGTGTGTTCTGGTGAGCTGTGCTGAAACTCTGAAGGGTTTGGTATAAATCGGTTCAGCTCAGCCTTGCTCACCAGTTGTTTAATCTAGTGTGTCTTTGAACCATAGTCTTAATTCTGTAGCAAACCCATCTCTCACTCGCACAGGAGCTTCCTCTTGGGGGTGATCTCCACTCACTGTTCCACATGGCTTCTTCCTCAGTGGATGCTTTTTACGCAGGACCCAGCTGTCTCGGGCAGGAGGGCTGAATGGTGTCGGGGTTCTTTGGTGGTTCCTGCAGGTTCTGTACTTTGGGGGGAAGCACCTCGTGGTAGCAGGCTTGATCCGAGATGCTGAAAGAGGAGAGGGGACTTCTGCGTGCCCAGCTGGGCCACCCCTCAGTTCCATGGTGGACGGGCTGGGGCTGCCCGTGCGTGGACGTGTGTAGCTACCACGTCAGCGGACACAGAGGGGCCAGCGTCACAGGGTGGAGAATAGTCTGGGGGACATGTGAGCCACGTGGTCACTGTAGCTTTTTCTCTGCTGTTGCCATTAGATCCACAAACTCAGCGTTAACATCTCATCCAATTTGTTCTGTCTCTTTCAGTCTCAAACCATGAATTATGTGGGGCAGCTGGCGGGGCAGGTGATCGTCACAGTGAAGGAGCTCTACAAGGGCATCAACCAGGCCACGCTGTCCGGCTGCATCGACGTGGTGGTTGTGCGGCAGCAGGACGGCTCCTACCAGTGCTCGCCCTTCCACGTGCGCTTCGGGAAGCTGGGGGTCCTGAGGTCCAAGGAGAAGGTGGTGAGTGCCGGTCGCGTGCGCTCTGTCCCCTGGGCGGTGGGGCGCAGCAGGTCAGCCCTGCCCGTGAGCTCCCGGGACCTCCCTGCTTCTGTTTTGAGAACCTGTCTGCTGTTGACGACAGCGGTGTGGGAAGTCCACCCTTCATACTGCTTTTGAGTTTGCTTCTAAATCCACAAAGCCCCAGAGGAAGTCTTGCGGGGGAAAGAGGTGAAAATCATTTTAATAATCCTGTGTGTTGCAACTTAGAAAACCCAAACCTAAACTAGAGTTATAAATGGGGAAGTTAGGTGTATTTAGAAAAGTGCCTTTACCTTATACAGCACTTTAAAATATTTAGTGTTATGCCTACAGACCAACTGGATAGAGTAGGTTGGTATGCTCAGGAGTATATTTGTTTAAATGAAATTAATGCCGAAGTTCTATATTTGTTTTTGCAAAGCTGTAAAATCTTGTTGTAAATACCAGGACTTTTTCACAAATCTGACTGAAGTGAAAATCCGCAGGCTTTTATTATTTTAGGGATAATTTCTTTCAAAAAGAAGATGTTGGTTTTCTTTTCTCTCTCTCTCTCTTTTTTTTTTTTAACATGCTTCTCCCTTCAGCAGCACTTGGGAAGTCTGTTAGTGTATCTGATTGATGTCGATCATGTTAGAAAAAGCTGAGCTAAGAGTAAGCTTCTCAGGTACATAGTAGTGATTTGCTTTCTACTCCTGTCCCATGTTGTCTCCCTAAATAGCATAAGGAGGTTCTTTCAGGATTTTCAACCCCTGTGAAAGCTCCACAGAAGTACATGTCAGAGGACCACTGTCCTAAGTTGCAGAATCTCTTTTTTTCAGATTTTGGCTAATCACACAGCTGATCTTACTCTTTAAAATAGAAACTTCCCTCTGTCTTAATTGAACTTACATTATTTTGAAAGAGCCCGGAGAACCAGGGTGGCGGGGCTTATGTGGCCCGGCCTCTGTTCAGAGTCCCCGTTTGGAACCCGCAAGCAGCGGCGACGTCCTGAGGGACTAGGAAACTGCCCACTGCAGGCATGTTTGGCCACAGCAGAGCGTCCCTGGAATTTTTTCTTACTTTCTGGTAATGCTAATCTTGTGTGCTTTCAGACTGTTTCGGCTTTGGGAGAATTAGCAACCGTTCCTGCACTGGAATTTCCCGGTAGTTGTGTAAGGGTCTGTTTGTAAAATGACTCATAAGGCTTCCCGCCCTCCACTTCCCCTCTATGATCTGGATTTTTGGTCAGACGATTGGATAAGTCATCTGGCCTCCGAACTGGAACCTGCAGGCTGATGTATGTACACCTCTGTGCATCTGTAAGTGTGACTGGGCGGACAGTGGCTCTCTTCCTGCTTGCTCTATGCCTCTAAGATAGTAATGCAGTTTCCGTATGCAGCCACACATGTCATTGTGCTGTAGAAATAGCTCGTCAAGCTTGTAAGAGAAGTCTATCCATGAGGCCCAGGAAAAGAGAAAAGTTCTTCCGCATTCCTTCCCTTGGTAGCCCAGAGACCCAAAGGATATATTTGGGAGGAAATTTGGCTGTTTGACCAAAGCATAGCTTTCCTGTGACAGTAAACCAAAGCCATGTCTGCCTTGAGGGACTGGCAGTTTGGAGACATTGTGCTGTTTTATATTTTAGGTCATTTTGGATTAGGGAAAGCTGTCTATTGATTTTATTTTATTATTTTAGATTATTTGACTGTGCTGGGTCTTAGTTATGACATGTGATCCTTGATAGGGATCCAACCCGTGGCACCTGCATTGGGAGTGGGGAGTCTTAGCCACTGAACCACCAGGGAAGTTGATTTTCAATTAAAAACGCAATTTTCAAGTATAGGGACACCTATGAAGTGAACTTGAGACCCTACCCACCTGAAAACCTCTGGTTTTAAGGGAAGAGGCAGTGTAATGATTTTCCCACTGCCGTTGCCGTGTTCTTTGCTTGATAGAACACAATACTCCCTGTAGTTTTCATAATTCAGGAGTTTACTTTCAGAAGATAAAGATGTACTTGATATTTTGAAATATTAATCTTGTTGATTTAACGCAAAACTGACTTAATTGCTTATCAAAGGTAAATAACCCCGTGTATTAGACAGGACAGTTTCCATCATAGATGACAAAAGTCCACCTCACACTAGCTTAGGCAAAAAAGGAATTAAATTGGCCTGTGTAACTGAAGTCCAGGAGGATTTGAAACACTCAGGGCTTTACTTAGAGCTGCTGAAGGTGTCACCAGAATCATCTCCCCTCGCCTTTCAGCTCTGCTCCCTTTCTGTCTGTCTGTCTAATGCACAGCAGCTGCCACACATGCAGGCTGACTTCCGTTGACTCAGCAGCCGCAGCAGGAAGACAGCCTCTCCTTTCTGCAAAAGTACCAGAGTTGTCTCCCTGTCAGACTTGGTTACATACGTCTCGGGGACCAGTCACCATAGCTGGGGGTGAAATGTATTGATTGGCCTGGCTGGAGCAGCAGCCCCGCCTCTGCTCTCTACAGCCACTGGAAATAGATGGTCTGAAATAGAGGAGATTGGATCGCCAAAGGGAACAGAGATACACCCACCCAAAGAGTGGCCAAAACACGCGCCTGCTACTTCCAGCATCTCCCAGAATTAGTTCTGTTTCAACATCTGTCATATGTGTTGAGCAAAAGGCACAATGTAGGAAATATGACCATATGGAAACAAGTGTTTTAGAAACCAGTTTACTAGAAGTAAACTTCTTCCTTGGGCTTCCCTGGTGGCTCAGCTGGTAAAGAATCCGCCTGCAGTGCCAGAGATCTGGCTTCGATCCCTGGGTTGGGGAGATCCCCTGGAGAAGGCAACAGCTACCCAGAATACTCCAGTATTCTGGCCTGGAGAATTCTTGGAGTCTCAAAGAGTCGGACACAACTAAGCGACTTCCACTTTACTAAAAGTAATATTGACGCACCAAAATGAGGTTTCTCCTAGTGGACACAGAAGCGGTAGGGGAGGGTGGGATGAGTGGAGAGAGGAGCAGGGAAGCTTATACACTACCGTATGTAAAATAGATAGCCAGTGGGAGTTTGATGTGGATGCAGGAAGCTCAGACTGGTGCTCTGTGACAACCTACAGCGATGGGACGGGGTGGGAGGGAGGTTCAAGAGGGAGAGGACATATGTGTACTTATGGCTGATTCATGTTGATGTATGGCATAAACCAACACAATATTGTAAAGCAGTTATCCTCCAAATAAAAGTAAATAAAATTTTAAAAAAATTAAAAACATAAACAAAAATGAGGGTCCTGTTTAATAAAATAGTCACCTTGGGAAGCATTTATTCCAACTTGGTGCCATCTCTCAAAATGTTTTTAGTATTTTTCCTTTGAGACCTAAAGGACTCATGGCATATTCCTTGAAGTATTCTCAGTATTGGCACAATCTTGATGACAGATTTAATTTTTGGAAAGACCCAAGCTCCATTTAGAGTCAAATCAAGAGACCAAAGTAAGTCGTCATACTAAGAAATGTCACATTTGGGAATTCCTGGCGGTCCAGAGGTTGAGACTCAGGGCTGTCACTTCCAGGGGTCGGGGTTCAATCCCTGGTGGAGGACCTAAAAATAAGGACGATAAACGTAAACCAAAACCTAAAAATAAGGACGATAAACGTAAACCAGAGGGTTAACTGTTTAAGAATGGTTTTGAAACAAACTTTGAATCTGCATCCTGGAGAAGCAGTCTTCCATTTTCCCGGGTATGTCAGATGAATGGGTAACCTCCAAAAGTGAGTGTTTTAAAGTATGGTATTAGTTGGAATCTGTTGTTTTTTTTTTTTTAAATCTAATATAGAATAACTTTAAATGTTTCATTTGTCCTATTTAACTTTCAAATTTTATATAGCAATCAGTCAACAAACATGGGTTATTTAAATTATAGATCCGACTCTAGTTGAATAAATTAAGTCATCCTGAGAAACTTGAAATTTGCCATTATGGAGCACATTTTTTTCTTTCTTCAGTTCTCACATAACTTTTTTGATTAGAGACAGTCTTCCTATGACTCTGGAAGAAGCTGCCATTATTTCAGCTGCTTCAGAGGCCTTGCATGACTCTAGATGCGTATGTGACTTCAGCTAGTTTATTATGAAAGAAAACTTAAAACACCTGTCTGAAAGTATGTTTTTCTCTTGGCTCAGGAGCTTGCTGCAGCGTTTTGTTTTACAGGAGTTAGAGTTCTCATCATATGCCGCTTTTTCAGTAAACGTTCTCAGTAATAGCACTGAGAAGGGCCAGCACGGAGGTGAGTGAGGGTTAATGCTTGGCCTGTGGAAACTGTTTCATGCGCCTCTTGGTTTTAACAAGTAAAAGAAATGTGAGTTTTGTGTAAAATAATCACTAACGTTTCTGAAATAGGGAATTTTTTACATAAGATTTTTCACTTGTTTTGGATTCATTTCTTAGTTGCCTATTTTTCTGATTTCCTTTTATAGTGTTATCCTTTTCTTACAGTTTTATTTTGTAATTAACACACCAACTGCACATGGTCAAAGGCCATACTTGATAAGTTTAAATACACATGTGTACCATAAAAGTCGCTCAGTTGTGTCTGACTCTTTGTGACCCCATGGACTGTAGCCCACCAGGCTCCTCTGTCCATGGGATTCTCTAGGCAAGAATACTGGAGTGGAAAGCTGTTCCCATCTCCAGGGGATCTTCCCAACTCAGGAATCGAACCTAGGTCTCCCTCATAACAGGTGGATTCTTGACTGTCTGAGCCACCAGGAAGGCCATCACCACGACACGGAGCCTTTCACCATCCTGTACTCTTAGTCTCCTCCACTCTGTAACAGTTCCTCAGGCTTTGTTTCGTGATTTTGACATATTTTTTTAGTTTATTTTAGATGGACAGACAAGTTGCAAATGCAGTTTTTAAAGTTTCCATATACCCTTCACCCAGCCTCTTCCCTTCATGTTCACGTTCCACGTGACTGTAGTATGGTGATCAAAACCAGGAAGTCAACATCAGTATAAGCTATCAGCTAAAGACCTTACTGGAAAAGACCCTGATGCTGAGAAAGATTGAAGGCAAAAGGAGAAGTGGGCAACAGAGGATAAGGTGGTTAGATAACGTAACCAACTCTGTGGACATGAATCTGAGCAAACCCCACAATATGGTGAAGGACAGGGAAGCCTGGCGTGCTGCAGTCTGCGGGATCGCAGAGTCGCACACGACGAAGCAGCTGAACAACAAACAGCAGCACAGACCTTCACAACAAACACCACTTCACCAGTGTTTCTACTTGTGTCTTTTCTCTGTTGCAGGATCCCTCCTTGCTCTTGCCCTGTGCTCTCTAACAGTCCCGTCTTTCCGTGTGACCTTGACTTCTTAGAGTGCAGAACAGTTACCGTGTAGATGGTCTCTCAGTTTGAGTTCTCCGATGCTTTCTCGTTTGGGTGAGAATGACACCGCGTGCGGTGCACCCTCCTTGCCGGTGGTGTTAGCTCTGCTCGCTCTTGAGTGATGGCTGTGAGATTATTTGTGGGAAGAAACCTCGGGACTGTGCGCATAGCCTATCTCTCATTATGCTCTCACCAGGAATTTTAGGGGACATGGTGGACTTTGCTGTGTGTGATTGCTCTGGTGTTTGCCAAATGGCGACTTTCTGTTTCCATTCTTCCTGCTCCACTTATTCATTGAAATTGTACTTTGTCAAAGAGCTATTCTCTTATTCAATTATTAGATTGGTGTGGACTCACGGATATTAATTTTACCCCATGGGTTGTAATCATTATTATCATTATTTCTGTGGTTGCTAAGATTGTCCCAGTTTCAGACATTGTTAACTCCTTTGAGCTGAGTGCTTTTGAAACGCTCCTATCATTTTTTAAGCACTCCTTGTTACTTTCCGGCTCTGGAGACTACTCTCCCTGCCTCAACCCTGGAATTGTTATTATTTCTCCAAGGGAGCTTTTGAACTGTGGTGTTGGAGAAGACTCTTAAGAGTCCCTTGGACTACAAGGAGATCAAACCAGTCAATTCTAAAGGAAATCAGTCCTGAACATTCATTGGAAGGACTGACGCTGAAGCTGAAACTCCAATATTTTGGCCACCTGATGCGAAGAACCAACTTATTAGAAAAGACTCTGATGCTGGGAAAGATTGAAGGCGGGAGGAGGGACAACAGAGGATGAGATGGTTGGATGGCATCACCGACTCGATGGACATGAGTTTGAGTAAACTCTGGGAGTTGGTGATGGACAGGGAGGCCTGGCATGCTGCAGTCCATCGGGTCGCAAAGAGTTGGACACGACTGAGCGACAGAACTGAACTGAAGGGAGCTTTGGTTTCTTGATTGGAGAACAGTGTCTGGAAACAAAGATCTGGTCACTGGGTACGCTCACTGGTCTGAGGTGCAATTGCCTGTAGCTCCCTAGCCGGCAGAGCTGAAAGATTCATGTGTGTAAGTACCTGCATCTGTACCTGCCTGAAAGAACTAGGGGTTTGCAGCATCGCCCTCTTCCAGCCTGGCACCTCAGGGCTCATCTCCTCATTGCAGCATCTTTCTCCGACAGTGAGCACCGTGCCTTTCATCATCCACAGTAAGCAACATGTTTGTTCAGTCCTAGAATACACACATAGGAGTTTCAGGATTGTGAACTCACATCTCTGTGATTAAAAAGAAATCACTAACTGCAGTACAGTATCTGTTCAGAGGTTTTGGGGGTTTTTTTGCCTTTAAACATAGAATAAGTCTGCATACTGTTCTCCAAAGTTACTTAGGTTCATTTTCTTCTTCCCTTAAACATGGCTATGTTATTCATACATGGGATTTTTATAATAAGCATTGACAACATATGTCAACTAATATTGTTTAATACGATGTTGCTTATCTCATCATTTGGTTACTCCCGGGAAGATGGAGCTGGAAGTGAACCAGGCTCAGCTGTGGTTGGAAGGGATCACTGGTCCTCAGTGGAAACAGCCAGTGGACTGTGCGGTTGTTCCCACCGCAAGGGCCGTGCAGAGCTAAGGACACTGAGCTCACAGATTGTTCCACTTATGTCTATATTATGCGTTTGTGTGTTTGTCTCTGTGTCTTGAACGGTCTAAAGCCAAAGTTCACAAGTTATTGGTAAGAGTTTTGAAAGTTAGTATTTATTATTGTAAAAGTATTTATTCAGAACCTGCAGATAAACAGCTGCATTATTTTTAAAGGATATGGCAGTATTTCATTTGTACAAACACTCCTCACTTTGTACAGTAATTCAGACAATGAAAAGGGGCAGAAGGAAACCCTGCAGAAGGAAAGTTAGTCAGTGAGGGAAGTTAGGGCTCGTCCACGACCTCTATAAGCTTTGGTCAAAACTTGCCAAAACTCTTACTGTGTTATAAATGTACAGGAAAATGAAAAATAGTGAAATAGTGCACTGCAGTTCAAAACATGAGAAATAATGAGAATTAAGTGTCTTATTTCTTCACAAAACACTCATCAGGAGTGGTGTGAACAGCTCTTGCCTTCTTGACATAACACTTGCACTGTGGAATAAGTGTCTTTTCATTCTTAGCAGCGTGCCCTGCTCCTTTCTGAATCTGCCTCAGTGTCCAGCTTTTGGTCCTTTGGAATTGCCATGCCCTGAGGCATCTCGGGGAGTCGCTTCGGCCTGAGGTTTTGCCAGTGGCTCTTCTTCTCCATCTGCATCCTTTTGTCGCAGCTCCTTCCCTCTTTTCTGGGATAAACTCGCCTCCAGGCTCCTCTGCCACACGTCCTGCGTCTCGTTTGCAGAGTTGGCCGTTTCTTCTGTAACTGCTGATGTCCATTTTGGTTTCCTCCCCCAGCACTGGTACTGTTTGTTTCTTTAGCTGCACTTTGGTTCTGCCCAGTGTCCTCTTTCCATTGTCCATTTTATAAGGTGTCAGCTGGGTTTGTCACTGGGAGGCCAGGAGGAAGCACAGCCGCACGCTTCACCGCCTGTGGCTGAACTGAGGGACAGATGTGCTGGGACTGGCCACTGACAGGCTCTGAAGAAGCGGCGTGACGAGCCTGTGGTCGTGATGGGCCTCTGTTGTTTCTGTGCGGTCGCCCCTCTGTATCCGTGGGTTCTGCATCCAAGGTTTCAACCAATCATAGATCAAAAATACTTTGGAAAAATTTTTCCAGAAAGTTCCCCAAAGCAAAACTTCATTTGCTATGCACTGGCAAGTGTTTGCATAGCATTTATGTTGTGCTACGTATTAGAAGTAGTCTAGAGATGACTTAGAGTACATGGGAAGATACGAGTGGGTTCTGTGCAAGGATGGCGCCCTTTGCTCTGTAAGGGACTTGGGCGTGTATGGATTTCAGTATCCGAGGCGGGCCTCAAGCTACTCCCTGTGGTTACTGCAAGATGACTGGGTGACTGTGGACGGAGGGGCTGGTGGTGAAGTGTGTGCTTCCTGTAGTTACATGGTCAGCACAGTGTGGGAGCTGAGGTTCATGCTGACCCAAGTCTCACGGGAGGCCTGGCAGTGCTGTGACCTTCAGTTCAGGTCAGTCGCTCCGTCGTATTCAGCTCTTTGCAACCCCATAGACTGTAGCACGCCAGGCTTCCCTGTCCATCACCAACTCCTGGAGCTTATGCAAACTCATGTCCATTGAATTGGTGATCCCATCCAACCATCTCATCCTTTGTTGTCCCCTTCTCCTCCTGCCCTCAATCTTTCCCAGCATCAGGGTCTTTTCCAGTGAGTCAGTTCTTCACATCAGGTGGCCACAGTACTGGAGTTTCAGCGTCAGCATCAGTCCTTCCAGTGAATATTCAGGACTGATTTCCTGATCTCCTTGTAGTCCAAGGGACTCTCAAGAGTCTTCTCCAACACCACAGTTCAAACGCATCAATTCTTTAGCGCTCAGCTTTCTTTATAGTCCAGCTCTCACATCCATACATGACTCCCGGAAAAACTGAAGAAACTAGATGGACCTTTGTCAGCAAAGTAATGTCTCTGCTTTTTAATATGCTGTCTAGGTTGGTGATAGCTTCCCTTCCAGAAAAAACTGGTGACCTCCAGAGGGGCTCAAGTGTGTGCTGACAGTGGGACTTCCCCCACCTTATGACATTTGGGAAAATAAACTTTTTAAATTTGTTATGAAAATAGGTGATCAAGCCTTTTCTCTGTGGTGTCGTCGGGGTGGGACATGGGGAGGGGCGTGGGGTGGGGCAGGGAGTGGAGGGTCTCTCTGGGAGCCTCAGGACTAAGCTCGCCTGAGAGCCTGGAGTCTGGGCTTTGTTGAGCTGGGAGGATGGACGCTTACTGCTCAGCCTCACTGTGTCTGCTCCTAGATTGACATAGAGATCAATGGCGATGCTGTGGATCTCCACATGAAGCTGGGCGACAACGGGGAAGCTTTCTTTGTAGAGGAAACGGAAGAGGAGTATGTAAGTCCTGGGGGTGGGCCACGCTCGCCGCACACTCGTGGATGGTCGCTGCTGGCCAGATGAGCTTTCACTTTGGGTTGAGGAACTGGGCTGACAGAAGGGAGCTGGAGCAGGAGGAACTCCCCCCACCCCCACCCCTGAGGTCCAGGCTGCCCACGTGCGAAGGCCCTTGGCCTGGCCCCCACTGTGAGCATCCGGTGACTTTCTCAGGTGGTGCCTGCACAGTTCACACCTTGGCCTGAGCACGCTCAGCTCCACCCGAGTCATCACAGAGGCACAGCAGGCTGCGTCTGCATGTGGACACGTGACCTTTGAGCTTGGGAACACGTTTGAGGTTTCCGCTGGGGACATGACATCCCGGTCCTTGATAGTGAGGTGCATTAGTTTATTATGATCTGGGGAGAGGGGAGAGGTGACTAATTGGCCTCTGCCCTGTATGTGTGATTGTTGCGTGTTTGGCCTCTTTTGGCGAGAGCACAACTGACCCCCTTCCCTGTGTATCCACTGATGTGAATGTGTCTAAGCTGGTCCTGATTGATTTAAGGTGGATCGTCTTACAACTTCTTAGGGGGCATCATTAAATCTTTCATTGTGGAGAATAAAATCTCACAGCAAAAACAATAGCTTCAAATTATTAAAGACAGAGAGCTACTTTTTTTTGTTTGTGAAGATGAACTGCTAGTTTGATGCCATAAATTCCCAAAGGAAAACAACAGTGGAATGAGATTGTTCATCATTGTTCACTCGGGGCTGGCAGCGTCAGTACTGGTATGGAAGGCAGCGGGAACCAGTGATTATGAAGGGGAACCTACCAGACCGGTGTTTCTCCTCGTATCTTAATTACTTGTTTTCATGTTGTCTTATTTGCATTTACTTTGCCCTGGAGAAAAAATTTCCCTATCAGAGACACAGGCGAAAGGCAGAAAGAAGCAGTGAGTTATCACGGGAGTGAACATCTCTGATGTAGCCTGCCACGCTGACGAGGCTCCCTGTAAATCTGGCAGTGAGAGGGTTGGGCGCTGAATCTGTTGCCTGCTTCACCCGTCACTTCTCGTGATTCCATTCGGAACTGCTCAGCAAAGTGTCAGCTTTCCAGCCTTTTTTTCCTATTCTGCATATGACCCAATTGGGCAGATTTTCTTTAGCATAATGTGCTTTTCTTTAAAAATTACAAATTGCAGTTCATCCAACAACACTAGAATCACTGCTGTCCACACAGACTGTGAAGAGAAGCCCCGCTTTCCAGCGGCTCCTGGTATAAAGAGGGATAAACATTACCAGGATCCCTCTGGCTTCCACTTACTGACCTTTTGTTTCCCCCACTGTTGTTGTCAGCAACCCCCCCACCCGAGTCAGAAGGTCTAGACCAAGCACTGTCCTTTCCATCACTGCATGATAGCCCATGGTATGGACGTGCGTTTCTCGAACCTTTCTTATGCTGATTCAGCTCACCCGCCCGCCCCCCTCCCCCAACAGTGAATCTGTTCTGGCTGAGCTTCCACGTGCCCTGTGCTGACCTGGCACATCCCTCCTCCACTATGTTCAGCCACGTGGACCCACACGAGCTAAGGCTCAGCTGTGCATGGGGGTGGAGACCTATGCAGGTGGTGGTCAGTGTGACTTGCTCACCTTTGAGAGCTAGGTAAGGTGTTCTTTGTACCACTGTGAGGTCAGCCAGAATCACTGCTGTTTTGATTCACCATAGGGTTTATCAAACTTTTCTTTCTCGTGTTCTCTTTAAGGAGAAACTCCCTGCTTACCTGGCCACGTCACCAATCCCTACTGAAGATCAATTCTTTACAGACATCGACAGCCCTTTGGTGAAACCAGGTGGAAATGAAAGACCTTCTCAGAGTTCGGACGTTGCCCACATCCTGGAAGCAGAGACAGTCTTCACCCCTAGTTCTGTGAAAAAGAAAAAACGAAGGAGGAAGAAATGCAAACAGGACAGTAAGAAGGAGGAACAGGCCGTGTCACCCCCTGCTGGGGATGCCACGGGTGTGGACCTGAGCTCCGACGATGACAAGGGGGCCCAGGCAAGGTAGGCAGGAGGGACAGAAGGAAAGGTGTGCAGGTGTGTGTGTGCCCTGAAAACCATGCCCTGGACACAGGTGGCTCTGGGAAGGAGGAGGGTTTTCATGTGGGTGATGCTGTGTACCATCTCCAGGGCAGATGTGCAATGGAGATGCTTACGACACCCACCAGAGACCACAGTGTAGGACTACAATCACACCGTCAGAAAGGCGTCTCTGCTTTCCATCCACCAGGGCAGACAGGCTTGCAGGGTCCGTATGGGAGCTGGGTGCAGGGGCTGGAGGCCGCTGCTCCCCTCCTGACTGTCTGTGGCCTCAGAGGACACCCGTGTCAGTCTGCAGGGACGAGGGTCTCCATGCCTCCCTCCCCTCCTCTTCATTCTGCTGCACGAAACAGACACTGGCCAGCCCCCTTCTGCCCTGTTGAGAGGGGTCTTTTATGGGACATGTCCTGTTTCCAGAAGCAAACTTGATCATTAGTCACACTGAGACGGACTGACTGACCCCAAGCTGAGGACAAGGGTCAGCTGGTGTCAGCAGTGAACTTTGGCGCTGGTCATTAGCAACCCCTTATCTCTTATATATATGCTGCCAGCTGAATAGAGGAAAGCTCATTTAGTCCCTCTGATTTATCCATTTAGATGATTCAGGCCACTGGCTTTGACTTTCTGTTGGTGTTTGTCCCTGTGCTTTAGAAACTGGGGTGTATTTACATACAGTGATATTCATGGACCTAAGTGTGCAGTTCATTGAACCAATAGTTGTGAATATCACGGAACCTCTGTTGGCTTTTGAATGAGAAAAGTAGTTGTTTTACACAGTAAAGCTGAACTTGGAGCCGTGATGTGATCTGTGAAGCCTGAAGTGCTCCAGACACACCATCTGCAAACTTCAGCTGGGCCTCCCCCACCACCCTGACCAGTGTTAGACCGTCTGCCCGTCCGTAGATCCTCTGCCGTTCAGGGCTGCTGTAGACATTTGTGCTGCGTTTCAGCATCGAGTCAGCGCTGCTCTTCCTTATGCTCTCACCTGTACCCTCCCTTACATCCCCGTGCCACAGGCTTCGTTAGCCCCTCATGGTCAGCCTCCTGGCTGCCTGTCCTTGGGTACGTGTGCATTTTGAACGTGCTTGGCAGGTTTTCGTGAATCACAGGACTAAAGGGAACCTCAGCATCAGCAGCTTTTTCCATCACTCTGATGGATCTGAACTAATGAGTTCTATTTTTGTCCAGATTTGCCCAGAGAAGACATGTCCTGCCCTTCTAGGGCTTGTAAATTCTTAATGGTGCCTGGTCTTTTTCTCTCTCTCAATATTTTATTAAATCCAGTTGGCTTTGCTGGGTTTCTTGGTTTACTGTGTGTGTGTGGCGGGGGTGGGGGGTATGTGTGTCGTCTAATCGTGTCCTACTCTTTGCAGCCCCGTGTGTGTGTGTGTTAGTCACTTAGTCATGTCCTACTCTTTGCGAACCCATGGACTGTAGCCCACCAGGTTCCTCTGTCCATGGAGTTCTCCAGGCCAGGATACTGGAGTGGGTAGCCATTCCCTTCTCCAGGGGATCTTCCTGACTCGGGTTGAACCCAGGTCTCCAACATTGCAGGCAGATTCCTTGCTGTCCGAGCCACCAGGGAAGCCCCATCTTTTATACTGTGGTGAAATATATTCCAAAGATACGTTTTAAAGGAAAAATTTTCCGTGGCATTTATGTTGCTCTTTTCAAACCTCTTTCAAATATGTAAATAGTAATAGTCCAGGCTGTACTACCCTTTCAAATTTGGCAGATAAGGACTTTTCATAGCAAATATTTCCCTTTCTGCTTTTACTATTGCAATCTCCTCTTTTAACAAATGCAGTATTTTTATCTGGATATCAGCCTTTTACGTGATATATGTATCTTTCCTCTTAAATAAGGTGGTGTGCCAGAGCTCCGTCTTTCTGAGACAAAAGAGATGAGGGTTTGGAAAACCTGATTTAGGAAATGCAGCCAAAAGGAAAAATAGTTACGTATCAGAGTTGGTGGTAAAGCAGAGCATATTGAATTAAGATGTAAAGAAGAGAAGAGATAATACAAGTTAATAAAATGATTTCTATCTGTATTTTTTGTCTAGCTAATTAAGTGATAGATATTCTCATGTCTGTCCTGGTAGAACATTAAAGTTTCTGTAAGGAGCTCTTGAATTTGTATCATATTTAGTGTTTGAACTTTTCAGAGTTTTTCTATATACTTTGCAGCGCTCTCAACATGACACACCACACGAGTCTCACATTGACTCTTGCCAAGTACATAGGACAAGGGATAAATTTCTAAATAAACATGAAAAACTAGGACCCTCAGTGCTTCTGAGGGGTGTTTTCAAGGTTACATGGCAAGTTAGTTCTATTAACTCTGCAAATCGGGGAAACCAAAGGGTAAATTAATTCAAACCTTATTAGCAGTAGTTCAGTCTTGTACAGTTCCGAGGTCTGAGAATGAATTTTAAAAGCATCTGTCATACTTTTCTGTCATCTTCCTCATATCCCTACATCCTGCAGATTTTAACTTAGAGTTAAGTCTTTTACTCAGACTGAAAGTAAGTTCTGGATTTTTAAGTGTTTTTTCCTGTAGTTTTGAATTTTTAAGCCATAGCTTTTGTCTTCAGCTGTCTGCTTGCTTCCATTTTCTGTAACATGCAGGAAAGTGTAGTGAAAAGAACACAGGCTTGCTTGCTTTGAATACAACTACTTACTAGCTTTTTTACTTTGGGCAAGTTACTAAACTCCTCTAGGTCCTTGATTAAGTAATACCTAAGGTAGGATTTTACGGCTTCATGTTTGCGAGGATTGAATGCAGTGTACGATAAAGCCTTAGTTTGCTTCTTGTAGCCTCTGAGTCAAGTACCCCTACCAGATGTAAAAAGGAGTTTTTTTCCTTTCTGTCCCTCCTGTTTATTCCACGCTTGAATGGTGATTGCAGTGGTGTCCAGTAGGTGGCACCAGTAAACCCCTTTCTCCTTCATGGAAGGTCGTGTCCGTGGCTCAGTCATGTCTGCCTCTTTAAATCTCATGGACTGTAGACTGCTAGGCTCCTCAGTCCATAGATTTCCCTTTTTAAGAGATTTAGTTAGTAATTGTTCATTAGACTTTCTTCTTTTGTATCATTTAGACAGTGTGTCATAATTGGGGGATATTATAAAGCTGGTGTAAGTAACATTGTTCTGTCTGTGAATTTTTTTTTTTTTTCCTTCACAGAAGATCTTCAAATGCTTCCTTAAAGGAAGAAGAACATAAGGAGCCCCTGCTCTTCCATTCTGGAGACCACTACCCCTTGTCTGATGGAGACTGGTCCCCTTTAGACAAGTAAGTGTTCTGGAGATGGTTTCATTTGCTACATGAAGGATAAGCTGAGTAGCTTTTCTGTTACTCCCCATGTTGATGCGTCCCTGTCTTTCATATAGAAGAGGACTGAAGGTGTGCTTTCCACGCGAGTATGGGCCTTCCCCCTCAGTAATTACTTTGTTCCTAAACTTGGTCTGACTTATTCTCAGGGTTGGCCAGTATGGATCTGTATAATCAGCATAGAATCTGACCCTCTGCAGTTCTTATTGGTGTGAACTGCTCACTGTGTAACTGGGTAGCACTGTGAAGAAGCATGCAGTCACACTTTGTGTTCAAGTCCGGTTTCTTTCTGTATTATGTTAACTTTACCCATCTTTCCATGCATTTCATCTCCTATAAAATTACCTTGCTCACTGATTTCTGGTGAGAATCAAGTGGGATAATTACATTATTGAGGACCCAGCAAGTCCACAGTAAATGCTGGTTGGCATTAAAGTAGCCATTTCGTATCTACAGGTGAAATTGACGTGTTCACACTTCTATTTCTCTTTCTTTTCCTCTGTTGAGCTCAGCAAGACCGAAATTCCCAGCTTTAACATCATTACATTTATTTGTCCTGTGTTTGCAGCCCCTACCCCCCGGTGGCCTGTCCTAAGAGCGACTCAGAGCTGGAAGTGAAGCCCGCTGGGAGCCTGCTCAGATCCGAGTCCCACATGGAGTGGACGTGGGGCGGGTTCCCGGAGTCCACCAAGGTAGACTCCTGCTGGAGGTGGAGGGCGGTTTTTGCACCAGTGATGGTTGTGAAAGGGGCCTGGCGCCCTCGTGTGGTCACATGAGCGAAGCCACGTTAACACCATCTATGGCGTTCATGCTGTGTTCACAGCAGACGGACTCCAGCAGTGTAGTCAGTAATGTTGACCATTAACATTTTAATCAGGAAAAATTGTAAAGTACCTAAAATAAAACTTCTACTGAAAGTTTAAGTAGGCAATCGATTATGAAAGCTTTTTTATCAGCTCTTGGTGAAAGAAGAAAAAATTGGAACAATGCTTTTCTTGAGAGGACAAAAAATATAGTGTTTTGAAAATACACATTTTGCTTTTTACATCGTTGTGACAGGGCCTTGAGGTAGTGCAGGCAGGCCTCAATTCCCTGGAGTGATCAAGTTTTCTTCCTCTGTCATCTGAAATGTTCACATGTCCTGTCTTCTCCAGTGCTTAGATCTTTATAGTAAAACAGTTATAAGTATAACGCGTTTGTAAGTATCGTTACAGTGAACAAAATGCAGTGAATAGTTTTTCCCACTATCTAATTATGAACAGTTTTACACATACAAAATTATGTGTTTAGTGAATGTGCGCCAGTTATAAATAAAATTAACACATGCACCAGCATCCAGCTTAGGAAACAGTAGTTAACAGACACCTTCAACAGTAGTTTAACGTTGAAACATGCCTGTTTCAGGTCAGCAAACGGGAGCGGTCCGAGCATCACCCCAGGACAGCGATGATCACACCGTCGGAAAACACCCACTTTCGGGTGATCCCCAGTGAGGACAGCCTCCTGAGAGAGGTCGAGAAGGACGCTTCAATGGGGGAGACAGTCTGCACCATCGTGAAGCCCAAGCCGCGAGCCCCAGGGAAGCAGCATGGTGGGGCAGCCTTGGCAACAGGCCCTCAGGAGCCCCCCGTGGGGTTGGATGCCCCCCACCTGCCTCCCTCACCCCCCTTCGTGGAGGCACCCTCAGAAGCTCGACCAGCCGCTAAGGTCGACTCGCCCTCCAAGAAGAGAGGTAATCAGGGCTTTGGTTTGACTTCGACAGCTCTGAATCTAGGTAGTGAATTATCCCAGGGTCTCAGGTGATACATGGGGCCCCGTCCTCCTGACTGGGACCTGCCGCACCAGGGTGGGGATGAGGGGTGTGGCTTCCCCATCACACTGTGGGCACCTGCAGAGCCAACTCTGATCTCTCTCTCCCGGTCGTGGCTACTGAGAAGCATTCTCTGAAAAAATTATGAAGGTATTAAAGTCAATTAATGAGTAAAATTAATCCCTTTAAGTGTTAGTTGTTCATTCATTTCTGACTCTTTGCGGCCCCATGGACTGTGGCCCACCAGCCTACTCTGTCCTTGGGATTCTCCAGGCAAGAATATTGGAGTGGGTTGTCATTCCCGTTTCCAGGGCATCCTCCTTGCCCAGTGTTTGAACCCAGGCCTCCTGCATTGCAGGCAGATTCTTTACCATCTGAGCCACCAGGGAAGCCAGGCTTCGGCAGTATGTGAACTGAGAGCTTCCAGATATACAAGCTGGATTTCAGAAAAGGCAGAGGACCCAGAGATCAAATTGCCAACATCCGTTGGATCATAAAGAAAAGCAAGGGAATTCCAGAAAAAATCTACTTGTGCTTCATTGACTATGCTAAAGTCTTTGACTGTGTGGATCACAACAAACTGGAAAATTCTTAAAGGGATGGGAAGGGCAGACCAGCCTACCTGCCTCCTAAGAAACCTGTGTGCGGATCAAGAAGCAACAGTTAGAACCTTACATGGAACAACTGACTGGTTCAAAGTTGGGGCAAGAGTACAACAAGGCTGTATATTGTCACCCTGCTTATTTAACTTCTGTGCAGAGTACATCATGCAAAATGCCAGTCTGGATGAAGCACAAGCTGGAATCAAGATTGCTGGGAAAAATATCAACAATCTCAGGTATGCAGATCATACCGCTCTAATGGCAAAAAGCAAAGAGGAACTAAAGAGCCTCTTGATGAGGGTAAAAGAGGAGAGTGGAAAAAATGGCTTAAAACTCAGCATCAAAAAACTCAGATCATGGCATCCGGTCCCATCACTTCATGGCAAATAGATGGGGAAAAAGTGGAAGCAATAGCATTTTATTTTCTTAGGCTCCAGAATCACTGTGGATGGTGACTGCAGCCACAAAATTAAAAGATGCTTGTTCCTTGGAAGAGAAGCTATGACAAACCTAGACAGCATATTAAAAAGCAGAGAGATTACTTCGCTGACAAAGGTCCATCTTGTCAAGGCTATGGTTTTTCCAGTAGTCATGTAGGGATGTGGGAGTTGTACCATAAGGAAAGCTTGGTGTCGAAAAATTGATGCTTTCGAACTGTGGTGCTGGAGAAGACTCTTGAGAGTCCCTTGGACTGCAGGGAGATCAAACCAATCAATCCTAAAGGAAATTGAATATTTATTGGAAGGATCGATGCTGAAGCTGTAGCTCGAATACTTTGACCACCTGATACGAAGAGCTAACTCATTGGAAAAGACCCTGATGAGCTGGGAATGATTGAGGGCAAAAGAAGGGGCAGCAGAGAATGGATGGTTAGGTAGCATCACCGATTCAATAGATGTGAGTTTGAGCAAGCTCTGGGGGAGACAGTGAAGGACAGGTAGGCCTGTGCTGTAGTCCATGGGGTCGCAAATAGTCGGACGCCGCTAAGCAGCTGAGCACTCATGCATGTTCATATGTAAAAAGCAAGCATACTCTCAAGTATAAATGACTCAGGGCCCAGGATTCACATGAGAGAAGATGAAAGAATGCGAGATGCAGCCCGTGTTCATTGGATAGCTGGCAGGAGTGCTGCCCCGCTCCAGTACTCCTGCCTGGAAAATCCCATGAACGGAGGAGCCTGGAAGGCTGCAGTCCATGGGGTCCCTGAGGGTCGGACACCACTGAGCGACTTCACTTTCACTTTCATGCATTGGAGAAAAAAATGGCAACCCACTGCAATATTCTTGCTTGGAGAATCCCAGGGACGGGGCAGCCTGGTGGGCTGCCGTCTATGGGGTCACACAGAGTCGGACATGACTGACGTGACTTAGCGGCAGCAAGAGTGCTGACCTCTTTCACCTGGATGGGTGAGAGACGGCAGTGGGGAAGGTTAGACGATGCCTTTAAAAGTACACCGCAGGTCCAGTTGTGGTTAGTTATGGTTTGCAAACATTTGTTTTCCTGCAGTTATAAATGAAGAGTAACCAGGTTCTCATCTCTGATGTGTTTTTTCTTTTATAAAAACAGGTGTCCACAAGAGAAGCCAACACCAGGGGCCTGATGATATCTACCTGGACGACTTGAAGGCCTTGGAACCCGAGGTTGCAGCTCTCTATTTCCCCAAAAGGTAGTGGGTTTATATTGCAGAGCGGGCAACTCTGAAATGTTCTAGATGTTTCCAGAGCAAAGCATTAGAAAAAGGAGCAAGGGGCTGGTATGCTTCAGCTAAATTGAATTCTTGCTTCAGATTTTGGAAAATCCAGAAATTGTGCATGTATTGTCTTCTACCTTTTTGTGAAGAAACGTTCAGTACAGTGAGAAGGTGTCCCCGTCAAGCTCTTGTAGTAAGGGCGTAACGCGGATGTGACATCAGATTAGCTCCTCCTGTTCATTAGCATTGTTTCCTTTATTATGTGTTTAGAGGTGATATATCTTTATTCAGAGACACTTTACAAAGCGGGCCTCCACTCTTCACTGAGGCTGTGCTTATTCACAGGCCTGGATCTGGTGGGGCCCTTTCCAGGGCCTTTCCAAACTTCCCCTTCCTCCTTTCCAAGCCATCCCTTTCTCCTCTGTGACTCCCTGCTTGGAATAACACCAAAATCTTAGCAGTGATAGACTTGGGCGGTTTTCCCAAGGCCATTTCCATTCTTGGGGAAATTCCATTTTATTAAATAATATTCTGTGATCACAAGAGCAGTGTTTACTTTTCCCCAAGTTCTCATGGCTTGAATACACTGAGCCATAGTCACACATAATTAAATACTTTTAAACAAATTATTGAAAAGCGTATCTGAAGGTTTTATTTAAAATAGACAGGATTGGGGTGAGGATACTTAATTTTTACAGATATTTTTGCAGGATCCTTAAAACTCCCTAACTTTCTCCCATTTGTTTGGAGTAGTAGTTGGGTTTTTAAGGGGAGAGAAGTGAAACTGGTCCTTTTTTTTTTTTCATCGTAAGCTATCTTGACATTACCTCTTTGTTTGTGATTTCCCAGTCCGTAACCATTTGTTTACATTGAGACAGATGTAAGACATTTCTTAGTTTGCTTTTTTGAAGCACGGGGAGCATGACTGCTGCACGGGGGCCACGCTGTGCAATTAGTTGCAGCCTGACCATCTGGGCCCATAGCCACTCACGTCATGCGTGATTGTGTCTGGAAGCAAGACAGGGAGGCTGTTGGAATGCTCACAGGCGTTTGTTTTCTCTTCGTGGTCACTGGCCCCCTGACTGAAGAGCTAGTGTTTGTAACTAGAGCTGAACTTGACCCTGAAGCACACAGTCTTGTGGTTCTAACAGCCCACTGTTGAGTCGGTCGGCGTCTTCCATGTATTCAGCGGGGGCGTCAGTTAGGGTCACACCAGCTGCTGTAACTAGTAAAACTCACGACCTCGGTGGCTTGACCACAGCAATTCATTTCTTGCTCATGTGATGGTGTTGGTGGGGGCCTTGCACATGGTGGCTCCGGAGTACCAGCCCCTCCCATCCTGAGGCTCCCCTGTCCCCATGGGGCCTCGACAGGGAAAGGGGAGGGCCGCTGGGGGCGCAGTTTTCTGGGGCCCGGCTTGGGAAGGAGGCTGCACATGCCTTCTGTCCATAGGGACGGCACAGTCATCTGATCACATGGCTACACCTGACTGCAGGGGCCACCCATGTGCCCAGGAGGGTGAGCACGAAGTGCTTGTTTCACCCCGAGGTCAGCCTTGCTGGGGTCCCAGCACAGCAGCCGGCGCTTGCCGCCGAGGTGGCCTTGGCTTTTTCACCGTCTCCAGTTGGCAGCACGTTCCATTAATCCGATTACTCTCAAAACTGTGGTGTGGATGTGCATCGCCCAGTCCAACACCAGCATCTCCTCTTCAGAGGCTCAAGTGCAAAACGTTAGTGTTTGCAACGGCTTTCTATTTATGGCTTAGCTGTACTGTGCTGCCACCTACTGCTCAAATTTCAGATTTTCTTCTAAACATCATATAACTTCATGAGATGACATGCATTTATGTACTGGCTTTTAAAAAAAATAAAATAATAATTCTAAAAGTATCCGTTCAGAAGGTGTAGAGTAGGAAGCATTCATGACTAAGAGATGTAAGGTGTCATTTCCATGTCCTTTTCCTCTCAAATTTATGCTCCATTACAAAAAGTTTCCTTTAGGATCAGCTTCTAAAACCTGGCTTCCACACCTTGTTTAGAAAACTGAAAACGTTGAGTAACCTCAAGTTTGGTTCTGGGGCTCACCAGTGTAGGAACAGTTTATTTCTGGTTTCTTGGTGCATTTCTTTCTTGAGGTGTGTCCAGCCTCCTGAGAACTTTTACTTGGTTAATTTCTTCGTTTTGTTTTCATGAGGTAATAAGTGAATTTAGAAAGGCCTTGTTTTTAACAATAATACACCCTTGGACTACAGCAGTTTTCTCCGAGAGGAGTATAGTACCACAGCCTTTTGTAGGAAGTTAAGATCAGAAGGTTTCCAGACATCAGGTTTTTCTTACCCTGTCATTTTGTCATGTAAATGAATGCTTGTAACTCTTTCATCCCCTTCATAAGTCAGAAGGGCCATCATCGATGGTTCGCGTGACTGTGAGCGATCGGTGTGTGCGTGTTTACTGTGTTCAGTTAATTCCTCAGCAGCACTGTTGCGTTGTCTCAGTGTCGTCTAGGATAGGGTCTGAACACTGCCTAAGCGAAGCCGCGTCAGGGGCAAGGAGCCCTGAGCTTGGCCATCAGGCTCAGGGCAGGGGTGTGATGGCCGGTGCCTTTCTCCCCGCAGTGAGTCGGAGCCCGGCTCCCGGCAGTGGCCCGAGTCCGACACGCTGTCCGGGTCCCAGTCCCCCCAGTCGGTGGGCAGCGCGGCGGCCGACAGTGGCACTGAATGCCTCTCGGACTCCGCCATGGACCTGCCCGACGTCACCCTGTCACTCTGCGGCGGCCTCAGCGAGAACGGAGAGATCTCCAAAGGTGGGTGGGCAGCTTCGTCCGCCCTGGGTGGTGAGCCGTGCCGGGAACACAGCCCTGGGGTCTCATGGAGGTGGCGGGGTCTCCCTTGGACGTCAGACTCTTTGCCCCTCATTTAGGTGCCTTGTGTTGGGGTGACCCCGCGTGTCGGTGGGTGGGAGGGCTGTGGACCTAGGGACAGGTTCTTGGGCTGCCCCATGTACTGGGCGGCCAGGGTCAGCTCAGCCCCGGCTGCCTTCTCTTCTGTGAAGTTGCTGGAATAATTGTAGGGCTGGGACCTGGCAGCCCCAAGCCTGAGACATGAGAGGAAGGCCTCATGTTGCCAAAGCTGTCTGCTGAGTGAAATGGTCTTTCTGGCAAAAGTAGCAGGGGTTACTCTGTCCGAGAGTTGGCCCAGGAGAGTCAAGTCACTCACGAGAAAGGGGGTTGCTTAGCAGGGCTGGTTCCAACAACCCTGTGGGACTTGAGCACCTGTGTGTCCGACTGTCCTAGCCAGTTCTTTGGCCTTTCTGGTCTTAGCCCCTTTTGTAAACTGAGCTCTTCATGTTTTCTCAGTTTGGCTGGTGGCCCTTGATGGATTTTCCTCTAAGGAAAGATTTTCTGACTGACGTCATCCTTTGTCTTGTGTGTGTGGCAGGCCCGGTTGCCCGGGACCTCTCGGCTGGGACTCCCTAAATCATCTTCTTCTTCTTGGGGTCATTGGGTGATCATTTTTCCATCTTTTAATTCTGTTTACTTTTTGCAGGAAATTGAGTGTGTTATGGCCAGTGGTTCCTTCTAGGGACGAAATTAGGTCACGTTATAATCCTCTTAAGCCCTCCCTTTAAAAGTAGAGGTGGAGGAGGGGACATACAGTTTATGTAAAACTGTAAAATTTATACTTAAAAGACTAAATGGCAAGTAAACAGTACATAGATGACCAGGAGGAACAGTCCCAGTGAGAGTTTGCTCTGTTGTTAGAGTTTGCTCTGACTTAAAGGATCGCCTCTGGGAACGGGACAGAAAGTCATGCTTGACCCTCATCTGTCCTGCAGGAACTTGGGATTTGTTTCTTCTTGAGAGACCCTCAGCCAAATTCTGCTGTGTTGGGTTTCTCCTTCCAAGCCCTGTAAGATGCTTGGGTGGTTTCCTCATGTAGCTGCACTTGTGCACTTATGGCTGCAAGACCCCAGGAGTGTTCCCCGGCTATGCTGTTAAAAGTTGCCCCGCCAGTCCAGGGTTTCACGCCTGCTTATGAGAATGAAACTGAGCAGTTTCCGCTGGTTGTGGAGTTGAGTGTGTGTGAACCCGGGCCTTCACATCTCCCTTTCTTTCACAGCCGTCATCTGTTTGCCTCAGAGTCCCTAGCTTATCCCTTTCTCCTGTTTTTTTCCTGTTGTTGTTTGGTTTGGGGTACTGTTTTTTCACTGCTATGGGAAGAGTGGTAGACGAGGGGCCGTAGAAAAGAAGTGGTTTTTTTTCTTGTCCAGGAAAAAAAACCACAAACATCTGCCATTTGCTGTTGATTCTCCTAGAAAAGTTAGCTGTTGGGTTTTTGGCTTGTTTTGAAGTACTTTTTTGATCTTGTGGTCACTCCAGTATGGAGAGAGTATTGTAATAAGCCCACATGGATGTTTCTTCTGTAATCTCTAACCAGGTGGTAATTGTTACCTTACCTTACAGAGAAGTTCATGGAGCACATCATTACATACCATGAATTTGCAGAAAACCCTGGACTCATAGACAATCCCAACCTTGTGATACGGATATATAACCGGTAAATACTCTTGCTCTTTCGTTGCTTATAACCATTCAATATTCTTGCAGATTTTTCTTTCCCTAAGTGCTGTATAGTTTTTAACGATTATATTCTTTCTCACTATGCCACTTCATGTAAATGAGCTAAATGGGCAGTGACTTTGGAGTGAAGCTCCAGCTTCATTTTCAGTGAGGCTTGAAACCCTGCTCTGTTTTACGCATTGTGCTACTCTCTGCTTGGAGAAGTGTGGCCTGAAGCAAAGATTGCTTATGTGGCAAGAAACTGAGCTGATCACGTCTTCACTGGAAAGAATAAGGACTTTGTTATGGCATTTCTGCCTCCTCTCCCGCCCTCTCCCCTCTGATGGTCGTGCCTGGCTTTGCTCTCACAGTTACTACAGCTGGGCGTTGGCGGCCCCCATGGTCCTCAGCCTTCAGGTCTTCCAGAAGAGCCTGCCCAAGGTGAGTTGCTGCTCCCCAGGAATGTCTGCCGCACACAGCGCTTTGAGAATCCGTGTGTGCATGTCTCTAAACTGGGTGCGGTTCAGTTTTACTTAATATTGTAAAGTTAATACCATCAGTCAAATCGTCTCATGCCCAGAAATCCAGGAAACTGGCTGGGGTGCCGTATCTGTCATTTTTACTAGATACTTATCCCAGTTTCTGATCCTGTGTCAAGATTGAGAGATTTCCCTAATTGTTATTTAAATACAGGATAAAAACATTTCCTCCCATTAATATGGAAGGATGCAATAGGAAGAGGGCCCCCGGAAGCGTGGCGTCAGTGTGGGTCCTTCAGCTTGTGGCTCATGAGCCTGTTACGTAGAAACTGGAGCCTGGAGTCTGTCCACCAAGGTGACGCACATCATCAGTTGGTCGTCGTAACTCGTGAGGGCAGAGAAGGGAGAGCAGCCCACCTGCCCCTAAGAGGGGCCAGACCCCCGGCCTGACGGCACGGAACAGCCCCGAGAGAGGGCGCCGGCGGGTCGAGGCGGCATCACCGCCCTCTGGTTGAGAGAGGGGTCGAGTGCCCTGTGCCCGAGATGCTGGACTAACCTGTGCTCATTGTTTTTAGGCCACAGTCGAGTCCTGGGTCAAAGATAAGATGCCAAAGAAATCTGGCCGCTGGTGGTTCTGGCGGAAGAGGGAGAGCATAACCAAGCAGGTAACCGGGCTGGAAGTGGGCTGAGTGCCAAGCTCAGGGAAGTCCCAGTTGGGCTCCGTGGTGCTCTTTCACAGTAGTCGGCACCGTGCGTGAACATTGCTTGTGCAGGTCAGATACCGGTGCTGCGCGTGCATCACCTGGCGGCGCCGCCGTGTGCACTCCTGTGTACCAGCAGGAAGCCCGGGCACGGGACCGCGGGCATGGGGCTGGTGAGGGGTGGGGCTGCGCCGTAACCTCAAGCGCACCCCCAGGGCTTGCCCCTGCCCCCGGGGGGAGGGAGCCTGTGCCCTCGGCCCCTGCCCGGCCCCTGGGTGTGGCCTGTGTGTCTTACACTGTGAGACTGAGCTGGTGCCTGCCACAGTCCTTGCCCCTGGCTTGGTGGCAGCAGCTTTTCACACACACAGCGTATGACTTCCCTCTCAGGTTTCTGTCCTTTCGGCTCAAACTAGAGGCAGTCTGTTTCTTAAGTGCTTTTAATTTGTGGATTCAGACAGCACTTCTGCTGATCCCTTGAGGGAGCTGCTGATGGCTTTTTGCCTTGGCATAGGGCGAGAGCTGCTCATCGCCACTGTCGTGCTGTCGTTCTAGCTGCCGGAGGCCAAGGAAGGGAAAGTGGAGGTCCCGCCACCCAGTGACCGGCCGTCAAGCGCAAAGGAGCCAGCCAGCGGCAGGTGACTTTGACAGATTTGTATAATTCTGAGTCAGAAATGTTTTTGTTCTGTGGACAGTCAGTGGCTTCATTGTGCCACTCAGTTAACAGATAACTTCTGCTTTGCTTGAAAAATATCATCAGCTTAGGGAATTCCCTGGCGATCCAGTGGTCAGAACTCTAGACTCATTGCCGGGGCCCTGAGGTTTCGACCCTTGGTCAGGAAACTAAGGTCCTGCAAGCCGAGCCATGTGGTGTGGCCAAAAACATATCTATGTCCGTATATACGCATCATCAGCTTAGAGTTGGGATACTCGTTGCTGCTTCCGAGGCACCTTGCTCCTGCTCTGGAGCCGTGGAGACAGGTGCCCCGGCGTGCAGGCCTCTGGGAAGCAGGTCTTGGGGAAGCATAAAATGTGAAGAGTCGGGGCCGTGCTGCCTGGCTGGCAGGCGCAGCAGGAGACACGACAGAACCTCAGAGATGGGGCAGGCCCTTTTGGTCTCCTGGCAGGAGTCCGCCCTGGACGTGTGGACCGGCTGCCTGAGGGGAGGGGCCCCGATGCGGCCGCTCCTGGCTCTGCCCCCGTGCTCCCTCCTCCATCACACCTTCTGCTCTCGTCCCATCCCTGACTCTTGGGTTCATCCTCCTGTTCTTTACCCTCTTCTTTTTAAAGGATTATATAAAATGCTTTTTGTTAGTCTCTTAAATCACTGTAGGCGTTCGTATTCTCTATAACTTGTGCCTTTTAAAACATACATACCCTTTCAGCAAGAAGTGGCAGAGCTAGTAGCGTTCACTGGCTCTAGCAGAATACAGCCGGTCGTAGCAGGAGCGTGACCCTGTCCAGTCGAGAAGGGAGGAGGAGGGTGACCCTGGCCAGTCATGGAGGAGGTGGATCATGCAGCGTGGGCCTGGACCCTGGGTCTGGTTCCTCCTGGGTGGATCTGGGACTTCTCTCTGTGTCTCCGGATCCTGAATGAAAAACTGTTGTCTGTAAACGTCCCTCAGCCTCTCCAATAACAGACTGTGTTTGACAGGTCGGCCGAGGATGACTCATCAAGTGACGAAGGGTCCCAAGAACTGGAAGAGTCCATCAAGGTGGACTCTGCCCCCGCAGAACCCCCAAGCCATAGTGGCACAACCTCCTATAAGAAGTCTCTGCGTCTGTCCTCAGACCAGATTGTGAGTCCCGTGTGGTCTGGGTGGGTCCAGCCTCATGAGCCTTAGGAACTGATCACCTTGACGAGCCTCCCTTTCTGTCTGCCCAACCCTGCGTCTCCCGGCGGCTGAGCGTGTGGCCATGTAAATGCTCACATGTGTCCAGGAGAGTGGCAGCCCCCCTCCTGGGACCCCTAGGGTCCCCTGGGATGCACTTTCCCCTCCTTCACCCCCAGGCCTCCTGTCTCCATGTCTGGGAGTGAACCAGGGCACCTGTGTTTCCAGTCTGAGTCTGACACGTCCAGACTGGCTCTGGGCCCCCACGCTGTCTCATAGGAGCCACAGCCAGAGGGGAATGACATCTTACCTAGATGCAATCTCCCTCTTCCTGTCAGTTACCCACTCCTCACCTTCACCCATTTTCAGTATGAATTGGTCCTGCTGTGCCCCAAGGGGGAGGATCTCCGGTACACGGGGCATCCTGAGGGGCGGGGAGGAGACCAGGGAACAGGGGTCAGAGGGGCCCTTGGGCACCTTGTACACAGTTCAGGCCGAAGTTCCCCAGCCCGGCCCCCGAGCCCCAGGTGCAGCCCCGATCCATCCTCCCAGGGCTGGGTCCTAAGATGCTACCAGCAGTTTGGGGAGTGTTCAGATTCTGTTTCAAAACTGTTTTCTGTTGCTTTTCCTTGCTGTTTTTTAAGAGATTAGGATCATGTAACCTTGTATCTTTTTAAAATTAATTTTAATTGGAGGCTAATTACTTTTCAGTATTGTGGTGGGTTTTGCCATATATCAACATGAATCAGCCACTGGTGTACATGTGTCCCCCATCCTGAAACATTGTATGTTAAGCAGTCTCTGACCACATTTTCTTGGAAAGTATGACTTAATTGTTGCATGTAATTCCGTCAAAATGATGTGCCTTTAATTTTCAAAGCTCTGATTTTGCTGATTCTTGCACTTTTTATGAAAGGCGAAACTGAACCTCCAAGATGGCCCAAATGATGTCGTGTTTAGTATCACAACCCAGTATCAAGGTACCTGCCGCTGTGCAGGGACCATATACCTGTGGAACTGGAACGACAAGGTCATCATTTCTGACATTGACGGGACAATAACCAAGTAAGCAGGAGCCCTGGGGTGGCAAAAGGAGGGCCCACCTCCATGTGCAGAGGGCTGGGGCTTCCTCACCTGAGTGACCAGCCACCATCAGGAGAGTTTTTTAAACCACATGCACTGAGAGGTCCTGGGTGCAGTCCCCACAGAATCATTCTGTGGATGGAGGAGGTGGGTGGGGCCATACAAACATAAGGTCAAACAACTTTGGGGAATTCCCCTGGCAGCCAGGTTAGGACTCAGCACTTTGACCTCCAAGGGCCCAGATTCATTCAGTCCCTGGTTGGGGAACTAGGGTCCTGCAAGCCTTGTGGTGCAGCCAAATGACAATAATAATAATCACAACTCTTGGAAAGATTTAATTATTTGGTCTCCAAATTCTGGCATGGGGAGGAAAAAAATCGAAGCTGTTGCAATTAGAGAAGAGGAGGCCGTGTGGTTGTAAGTGCTTCCTGACAGTGACGGGCTGGCCCTTGGGTCTGGTGGCTCTCTCAGAAGCTCCTGAGTGATGTCCTCGGCTTGTGCACACACAGACCAAGGGAACCGCCTTGTGGGCTGTCACGCCATCCCCACCCCCCAGACCCTCTCCCTCCCCACAGCGGCTGCTATTACAGAAGCTGGTGTTTCACTAATAGGCAAACAGTTGGCTGTATGTGCTTGGTTCCTGACACCTCCTCCTGGTTCCACCCTCGCAGGTCTGATGCTCTGGGACAGATTCTTCCGCAGCTGGGTAAAGACTGGACGCACCAGGGTATTGCGAAGCTCTACCATTCCATCAACGAGTAGGTGCCTAACCCTGTGGCTAGTGAGCTGGGATTTTGCTGGGCCTATAGAAATAGTCCCAGGAAATCTTGTTTGTGACCCAGCTTTCTCACTTTGCTTTCTCACCTCTCACTGGAGCCTCCCCCAAGGGAAAGTGTGAGCCACCACCCATGGGCCTGGAGCCTTGTGCCTGGCGGGTTCCACCTTGCTCCTGCACAGGGCTACGAGCTGTAGGCACTGCCTGTGTCAGTAGTTACAGCTGCACTTGGGTTTGTAGCCACAGTTTAATCATTTGCTATTTTTTTGAGTACTTCTAATTGTCTGTCTTGAAGGGGGTAATACGTGCGTGCATGGGGGGATCAGTCTGCCAGGCGGTCTTCTCCATCAGGTACCTTTTGTGAGGACATAGTGCTGTGGCCTTTGTGGGAATCCCAATACATCTGACTTAAATCGATCCGCAGAACTACAGTGTGTTAAGCAGAGGTTGAGAATGTCCCAGTGTGAAAATTATGAGTATGTGAGTTACCCAGGTAGAGTTTTGTTTCTTGTTTTGTAGGATGATTTGCATTCTGGAAGTTGTATTTGTAAATAAGACCTTTTGTCTGTTTCATCTATAGCACATCCTTTAAAGACAGCCCCCAGTTTTTTTTCTGTTTTATAATTTGGCTTCTGTAGAGATATTATTACATGAAAGTTTAGCATAATCCCTAATCACATCTCCTCCATGGTGTTTTCCATGGAGTGGTGAGATCTTTATAATCCTGATGATTCTTGTATTAAATTTAGGAATTCGACTTTCATGGGAGGTGAGAGGAACTTTCTTTGGACCTTTAAAAAGAAAAACCGCATTTTTCTCCCTTTAGCTGAACAGCACACGGGCTAAACAGGACGCGTTCTCTTCCAGGAACGGCTACAAGTTCCTGTACTGCTCGGCCCGCGCCATCGGCATGGCTGACATGACCCGCGGTTACCTGCATTGGGTCAACGACAAGGGCACCATCCTGCCCCGAGGCCCCCTCATGCTGTCCCCCAGCAGCCTGTTTTCTGCCTTCCACAGGTGCGCGTGTGTGCATGCGTGCGTGTGTGTGTGCACGTGTGTGCCTGCAGGGGCCAGGGCCTGGCTGCACGGTACCTATTACAGAGCTGCTGGGTCTGAGTTCCATGTTACTCTAACTCACACACTGCTCACCTGGTGTGTGTCAGACACAGCTGAGAAAAGTCAGGCTGGCAGAGATGGAGAAAGATACCAGTTATGAAGGAGTTAGAAAAATGGATGGTTGTGGGTTTTCAGACCACAGACCAGGGAAAATTGCCATTTTGGATTCGGTGGTGATACTTCTATTTTTCCCCTAGGGAAGTAATAGAAAAGAAGCCGGAGAAGTTCAAGATCGAGTGTCTGACCGACATCAAGAATCTCTTTGCCCCAGCTCAGCAGCCCTTCTACGCTGCCTTTGGGAACCGCCCAAATGTAGGTGTCTCCTCTGGGCTGCACGTACGGGCGCAGTGGGTCATCTTCACCCCAGGCGTGAGGGCGCAGTGAGGCCTGCTGTGCTGGGTGGGTGCTCGCTTCATCAGCCTTGTTCTTCCTGCAGCAGGGAGGTGCTGGGGGCGGAGACCTGCCCTGGGATGCCCGTGTGTGACAGGGGCTTCGGTTCCCTTTCCGTGAATTCTAAGCCTAGCCTTGGATCTGCCCCCCAGATCCAAGCACTGCCTCTCCCCCACCCCCCAGCCACGAATGCTGCCCTTCTCCTGCGCCAGGGTCTGGGGTGTCCTTGGCGCCCGCGTTCTCTGGCTTCCCGCGCACCCTCTGCGGTGTGCGTTGGCCTCTCTGTTTAGTCTGTGTCTGTCTGAAGCTCAGTCTCGGTGGCGGCTGCCCCAACTCCACGTGTTCTCCATACACTGCTTCCTGTGAAGCTTCTGGCTCGCAGGGGGCCCGAGAACTTCTCAGTAACCACCCTGCTCTGGGTTCTCTGTGGCAGGACGTCTATGCTTACAGACAAGTGGGTGTCCCAGACTGCAGGATCTTCACCGTGAATCCCAAGGGCGAGCTGATACAAGAAAGGACCAAAGGAAACAAGTCCTCGTAAGTGCATTCCTGCTTCCCAGCCCTGGCACCACGCAGCCGGGGGCCTGGGGTCAGAGCTGTGCCCGCCTGTGGAAGCCTCCGCCCTGCCAGTCTCTGTCCACCCCTTCTGCCGGAGCATCCTCCCCTCTGCTGGGCATCCCGCATCTCTGCCGGGCTGTGCCCTCCTCTGCAGCTGCTGTTGGGGGGTGGCTGGGGAGCCTAGACTCTGAGGAGGGAGGTGAGCCCTGGAAGGAGGGCGCCCACCTGGGACCCTCCTTTCTGAGGTATCTGAGCATCTGGCTTTGCAGCCTGCTGCCTCGTGCCCTCAGGTCAGGTGCCGAGTCGTGGTGTGTGTTCTCCCCACTCCCAGGTACCACAGGCTGAGCGAGCTCGTGGAACACGTGTTCCCGCTTCTCAACAAGGAACAGAATTCTGCCTTCCCGTGCCCAGAGTTCAGCTCCTTCTGCTACTGGCGAGAGCCGATCCCTGAGGTGGACCTGGAGGACCTGGTCTGAGGTGGCAGCCGCGGTGGGGGGCTGGATCTCGGCCCCCGCAGCAGGGGAGGCGGCCGGCCTTCTGCTGGACAGAGGATGCGGGGACCCTCCCGGCCACAGGTGTGGGACGGCGCACTGCCCGCTGGGCGCCGGCAGGGACGGGCTGGGGAGCTGCTGCCAGGGCTGGACGCGGCCCCCCGCACCCTCCCGGGCCCAGGGCTGCTGTGTGGTGCTGGCGGCCGGCTCAGCGAGGGGCTCGGGCCCAAGGCCTCCCACGTGCTCTGTGTCGAGTTGCGTGCCGGGTGCTCCTTTAATTGCATAATTTAAGAAGAAGAAAAGAGAAGCTAAGAGTGGACCAAATGTTGCACAAAGTAAAGTGTTCTAATTTCCACTGGGCAGTTGAGAGTGTTTCTCTCTGTGAGGAGGGCTTGCTGGCAGGGAATCAGGGTCCAGTTATTGATGTTGTCCGAACGGCCTGCTCACTTCCCCCTGGGCTCCTCCCTCCGTCCCCTACTCCATGGAAGCAGGATGCTGGCCCTGGCTCCCAGGGCTTCAGGGGAAGGAGAGACCTTCGCCTCCTCACCTGACCGTTCCTCGGCAGGGACCCGAACTGTTGTGTCTTGGGCCCACCGGAAGGCGCGGGTCTTGCAGGATGTGTGTGATGTCGTGAGAGTGGTCTCGGCAGAAGGAGTCAGTCAGCCAGCAGGGAAACTCGGTTCTCAGGGAGGCCTAGAGATGCAGACGTGTGCTTAGGCCAGGTCCCGGGAAGGTGTCTGTTGCCCCTCCCCGTGCCTGCAGCTGAGCAAGCCACCCAGGTATGGTCCCGTCCACACGCCCCTGCAGGGCTGTGAGCATGAGCCTGCAGAGATGAGCTGGTGCGGACAGCCCCCTCGGGCTTAAAATCAAGAGAACTGTTAAGAGAGGAGGCCCTGGGGACCAGTGGTGACCACATACAGCCCCGCACTGGGTGAGAAAGCAGTGAGCCGTTCCAGAGTCGGGGAGAGGGGAGTGGAGCAGTGAAATACTGCAGAGCGGTGCGCTCCCCTCCCCCCGCCGTGGTTCCGGGTCCGCCTCTTGCTTTCCCTGTGCTGGGTTTTGGGGGCCTTCCTCTTTTCAGTTTGCTCCACCACAGTACTGTTCATCTCGAGCTGGAGAAGTGGGGGTGGCTGCTCTCCAGAGCGGAGGGTCGGAGGCCCCGGACTCCACTGAGCCATGTTGGAGGAAGAGCCCGGAAGCCGTGTTCCCAGGGAAACCAGACATGCCTCCCCGTGGGCAAAACTTCCCTTCGCAAACGGTTCAGGGATGCATCATTTAAAGACCTATTCATGGCCAGCAGGTCAGGAAGCTGGGTTGTGTTCCTCGTGTGAAGTTCTGCCCCATTAGTGGCATCATTGTCGCCCATGGTTCCTTCATTTTGTGGCTGCCGGTGGTGGCCTGGCCCTCTGCTCGGTGCAGGCCCTTCCCTGGGGCCGCAGAGGCTTGTGTGCGCGTTTGCGGTACGGAAAAGCTTGACGCCTGCCTTCCTGTCGTCCTTCATTGGTTGTCCTTTAAAGAGTCTCTCATGAGACAGTTTCTTTTCCTTGATGAGCTCTCCTCTCGGGACGGGGGCGTCTTAAAGGGTCAAGACCGGGAACCTGCGCTGGGGTGGCCAACCCCTCCACCCGGTGTCCGTCAGTGCTAGAGTGTGTCATCTTGTCCCTGCACGTTGATCCGCAGGTGTCACCAGTCTGCTGGGTACACATGCTGATCAAACTGAGTGTTCCTTCCCATTTAAAGGAGCCCCTCTTGCTGAACGTAGATGACGACTATCGCTAGAGTGTATGAAAGTATTGTTTGTGCTGAAAATCCATTGCCATTTGGTACAAATGACATTTGTTCTTTCTGTGAAAGAGAGATGCCCTCAGTGTGTTTGTACACAGACCTCAGGAGGAGAGCTAAGAAGGAGCAGTGGCCGCTTGCTGCTCTTGGGGGCGGGTCATCTCAAGAAGCCGCCTCTGGGTCACTCTCTCCTCCAGTGGAGTGGCCGTGGCCCCTTCCCTCTTTCCGTCCCTCCCGACTGCATCCCACCCAACTGTACACCTGCCTCGGTGTCCACGCGGAAGCTCGTGTGGCTGTGGTGCCCACATCTGCATCTCTGTGGGGCTCAGGAGACACACTCGAGGGCCCAGAGGGGGCAGGTTCGGCCCTGCGTGTGAGGACCACGTCTGCTGTGCTATAAGACAGCGCCTAGTTTTCAGCTGGAAAAAGAAAAAAACTTCCTAGCGTGATGTGAGATGAAAGCTGCTGACAATCCAGGAGTGATAGCCACCCACCGGAGCCAGAAGTGTTTGTGCCTCCGACTGCACGTGGCCCTGCAGATGGAGTGCGTCCTGAGAGGTACTGGCCAGACCCAAAGGAACAGGCCAAGGATGGATTTGCGTTGTCTGCAGGTCGGTGAAAAGAGACTCTCCGGGGGGGATTTTGTCATCTTTTCGAGTATCATCTTAGTTAACTCTGGGAACCCTTGTTTTCCTGCTTTAGAGAATGCTGGGTTTAATGAAACCGGTGAAAAGTTGAGTTTTGGTTTAAAGTAAGTGCTCTTTCCAGGTGAAAACTACTTTTTAGGGTTTGTTTTAAAGGTAAGAAAAGGAAGAGGAAGGGGAGATGTTGCTCTTAATTTAATCATTACATTTGGTCTATGACATTTGATTATTAGACACAGCAGTGCCACTAATACGTTTCTTGAGTTGTCAGAAATTGTCGACATCAGTACTTACTTTATGGCAAAGACATCTGTCTGAAGATAAATGGCTCATATTTTGGTGCAGTGTTTGATGTTCAAAACAAAATGTTACAACAATAAACAAACGTGAACTCAATGCGTCTTGACCTTTTCCTTCAGAGGACGTTTAGATTGTCTTCTCTAAACTCTTGCCAGAAGCTGCTGATTTCCATAAATTAGCATTTTGATCTCTGCTGACACTTAAGTTTGTGTATAGAAAGGGCTTCTTTTTGGTGCTTGTTTTTATAAGATCTGACTCCTGAAGTGAGGCTCCACCCGCAGGAACTAACCTCCCTTGCTTTGTAGGTTCTGCCAGGCAGCCATTCAGTTGCCTACGTAATATCTAGGGGTGACCCCCTGGCATCCTCCCGACTGCATCCCCCACACCTCAGCCCTGCTCAGGACCCTGGCCTTGCATTATAGCCCTTCCTCTGGGTGAACAGCACGTAGCCCTCCTGATTTCATCAGCTGTCAGGAGACTCAGAGTGATCTGGGTCAGAAACCACACCCCACGTATTATTTAATCCCCTCGGGTGGCTGAACCCACACTGAACCCACCAACTCCCTCAAGCACACGCCTCCATGTGGGGCAGCACCCACCTTCTCTGCTTGTTTTTGTGATGGAATGGCTGGGCGCGAGGTCGGGGAGTGGGGACTGCAGCTCTGTGGGGTGCCCTTCCGGCAAAGGAGGGAAGCACTCAGATGGGTTCACATCAGGAAGAGACTCCCTCCTGTGCGCTGCCCTCCCCGCTGGCTGGTGGCCGAGACAGGGGCAAGGCGAGCGGGTGTGAGAAGTGAGTCTGTGCGTGTATAGCTACAAGCGTGTCTCTGATCACAACTACTGCTTTCCTTTCAAACTGCACAGTGTGAAAGACCATTCAAAAGAGGATGGGCTCACTGAGAAAGACGAATGTGCTAGTGTGGGAGTAACTTCACGTTGCAGTTCGCGCCGATTTTCGGTCTTTATTGCTGGTTTTGTTTGCTTCTGGTTTTGTTTGTTTCTCATCGTTTAAATGGGGCCATTTGCTGACAGGACTGACACATCCCAGTCCTGTCACCGCTTATCTCAAGGTGCACCTTGACCTTTTTCTCAGCAGCCCCATCATTTCAGAAGTCGTAACCTCGTGCCTGATTGAGTCCAGGACCCTGGTCCACATGTCTCGCTCTCAGCGCCAGGCCCCTGACTTCCAGAGTGAGCTCACCAAGCCACTCAGCCTGAGTTTAGCCCAGTCTGCTGCTCTCCGTTTGAAAGGACAGCCACTCCCTTCTCAAGATGCTGACTCCTAGTGAACCTCTTTCCTCCTCCTCAACGTCAGTGCAGGACCTGCTGTGATCTGTCTACACTGCGTGTCGCAGACACAGAGCTGAAACTCGCCACTGCAGTAGACGAGTCATGAGACCCCGCCAAGGAGGACACCGCACTCGCCACCCTAGCACCGTCCGTGGAGCAAGGCAGGTCAGTCTCTGCCTTCTGTCTAGTTCCCATTGAGCATTTGTCCCGCTTGGCCCCAGGGAAGGCCTGTAAAGGGGGTGTGAGGGGAGAGGGCAGAGCCATGTGCCAACTGGGGTTTCCTGAAAACACTCCACGGGCATAGGGTTTTTCCCATGAGTCATATCTAGGAAGCCACAGCTGCTGACAGCCAGTTCCCCAGCTGTAGAAACAGGGTGAGCATGTACCCCACCCCTGAGCCCCAGAAGGAGGGGCCCGAACTTTAAAACATGAAAACAGCAGGTCTTCTATGCTGGGCCCCTCTGCCCTAGCTGGGGGGAAGGGGTGAGGAGGAAGGCTCACCCCATCTCAAGGACCCAGCGGCTGCCCTGTAATCTCACTTGTGAGCAGTCCTGGAAAAGGCATTTTTATAGCCAACCTGGTGGCTTGATTTAGGCCAGGAGACTTGTCTCTGTGGTGCACGCCTCTCCCTGGGACCTGCCTCCCCCCAGTGGCACTCCCTTGGCCAGCAGGTCATGTGGTGCTAAGGGGGCTGGTGTGGCTGCTGGCAGAGGAGTGAGGGGCCCGGGCTTCCTGGGAAGGTTCCTGCCTTTCCCAGACAGCCTCGGTGTGATCAGCTTTTGCTCCCTGGGAGCGTGAGGTCTCTTAGAGCTGGGCGGCAAGCAGTCATGTTAGCTTGGACAGCTGCTGGTTAAGTGCGACTTTCAGCCTCCCCTGGAGGAGCACCCCCCTTTCTGCTGTGGGGGGCTCTGACCTCCAGGCACATCCAGTCTGTCTGTATAAGCCACCCATGACCTCGCAGTGCACAGCCTGGATGCTGAGGGATGCTGGTTGCACAGTTGAGACCAATGTGTTCACGCTTCCTTTCTACAGCCGTTAAACTCCAGTTTACTCCAGCTGTGCTTTTTAGCAGCAACCCTCAGTCCACGAGGCACCAGACTTACACTGGAAGTGTTTTATGTTTTTATTGCCACTCCCTGTCTTTGCACTTAAGTCGTACATGTCATTCAAGGAGCCCCAACAAGCCACACGACACTCTCTCCTGCGTCATCCTCTCAGCCAGGCAAACGCTGCATGGGGACAGGGGTGGGGAGGGGTGGTGAGCCAAGCCTAGGACAGCCCACTGTCCGCCCTGGGTCCGTGGCGGCCTGTGCCACTTCAGTGTTTGAACTTGTCTCCCGCCGGCAGGGTAAACGGAGACAGACGGCCGGCAGCGGCTCTGCTCCAGTGAAGACAGACGCGGCGGGCACCAGTTTCTGCCGCCTGCCTCCTCTCAGCAGCTCGTCCTCGTCGTCGTCCATCGGAGGATGCAGGCCACCAGGCAGCAGTCAGAGCCTCCACAGTCAGCACCTGGTAGGCCCAGCCAGAGACGGGGTCGGGGGACACGGGGCGCTTCCGACTCTCGTCCAGCTGTCCAGTCGGAGTGGCAGGAGCAGTGGCCACATTAACCCACGGTTTGCCCCCTGCCGGCCACCTCTGTCTTGGGGGAAGTGCAGGGTGTTTGCTGAGAGCTTACCCCGTGCCCCGGCTACACACACACTGAATATATTACAGCTTCCGAGCTCTGTCAGCCCCTTCCCGCTCCCCGGCCACCTCAGAGGTGGGAAAGAAAAGGGTACAAGAAGACCCCGCTGAAGGTGGAGTACATCTCGTCAAAGTCCGTGTGGGCCAGCCGGCCCCCTGTGACCACGATGTTGACGCCGTCCCCCGCCTTGAGGTGCACGATGAGGTGGAAGGCGCCCGGGCCCCCGCAGGTGTGCGGGGCCCCCTGCGGCCGGTGATACTCCAGGAACTCTCTCCGGTAGCCGGCCGTGTGCAGCTGGGCCACGCTGGCGTTGGCCACTGACAGGACGGCCTCCACATACGCGTCCCTCTCGGGCGTGAGGGTGGCTGTGATCAGGTAGCGCCCATCATACGGAGCCGTGAAGACCCCTGTGGGGAGGAAGGCAGACCCCTGAGCATGTGGTACCCATCACAGCCTGTGCACCAAGTGGGCAGTCAGCCCGGATGAAGGCAGACAGCTCAGCCGTTCCCCACCGGAGGCAGGCCCACTGCGGGGGATGAGCTGGAGCCCAGACCCCATGCTGGTGGGAGTGGCCACCTCCGAGGGCTCTGGGGAGGGGGCCCGAGTCTTCAACCTGCCCTGCGATGGCCAGGTCACTGAGCTCTTGATCTTACCATAGAGCTCGGGGACAGACCAGGCCCTGCGTCTCTGCTCAGTGTCACCGGAACCCATTTACTCAGACCGACGGCCCAGACTCTGGTTCTGGGCATCTGGGCCTGTGGGAAAGCTGGAGGTCCCCACCTCTGAGTGCCAAGAGCCTCTGACTGGTGGACACAGTGTCCCCACACCCCAGGCCGGGGGAACAAGGGTGCCCAGGAGCATACAGCAAAGCAACCCTGATGCAAAACCCGGGCCTGGGCAGCAGCTCCCACCTCTGCCCAGAACCAGCTGCTACCCAGAGCCCTGGCCACCGCGTGCATGTGACCTGTGACTGCCCCCACCCCCTGTCTGCTGGTATCTATGGGTGGGGGGACAGCAGGGACCAAGGGGTCTGGTCTCTTGCAGGTGATGCATCCACAGCCCCGGGGGCAGCAGCCCAGGCTCAAGGCTGGCCTCCCGTTTTGGGGGCTGCGGCCCATGTAGACCCGTCCTGGCAGGGTGAGTGGGTTCTGGCTCAGAAAGGGGCAGCGGGAGGCCCTCCGGAGCAGCTGAGCATAGGCAGACTCACCGGTGCTGGGGTCGTACACGTCTCCGTCGTTCACCAGCACCTTGTTGAATAGGACCACGCCGGCGTCGCTGGGGAAGGGCTTCCGGGTGAGCCCCGCGGAGAAGGACACGAGAGACGGCGCCAGAGCCCCTGGGGGGACAGGATGCACTCCCGGTCAGGCCCGGCCCAGGCCTGTGTGCGGTCCCGAGGGGCGGGCTTGGCCTCTCATTTCCCCTCAGGGTGGACACCACCACACGAGGTGGACACCCAGCCTTGTCCTCGTTGGAGGAGCAGGCAGCCGGGGGAGTGTGCGGGGCCCTGTGTGTCAGGCATGGGCTTGGCACGTGCATGCTGTCTGGGGGTGGGGCACCCAGGCCCCCCCACCCCGGCCTCCCCTTCCACCCCTGCTGCCCTGGCTGATGTACCTGGGGAGGCTGCAGGCGGCGATTTGGGGTACCCTGAAAAACAGAATGCAGACTCTGTCAGAACCCTTAACAGCCCCTCACTTCTGAGTCCCTCCTTTGGCCCTTGTTCCTCACACAGTGAGTGGGAGGATGTGCAAAGGAACACATCACCCGACAATATAAGCACCCGTGATACGTGGAACTAACAGAAGGCATCCTAGAGAGGGCAGCACTGTGACTAAGAGCCGGGGGCGGCTGAGAAGGAACGGTCCTGACTGCCCCACCTGGCAGCCGCATCACTTCCTGCAGGCAGGCTCTCCCTGGCCGGGGCCAGGTGCTTCTAGCTGTTGATGGGTTTAACTCTGAGGGTGGTACTATCTGTGACAGCTCATGTGACCTCCCCCACCCAATGTCACGGGTTTACACAGTTCACAGCCTCAGTTTCCTCGTGTCAGAATGACAGACATAGGGCTGGTCAAGGAGCTGCACGTCTAGCACCTACTTCAGGACAGAAACGCAGTGAGTGTCCCTTGACCTCTCCTTCCTCCAACCTCCACCTCCTCCGTCCTCCTCCAACATCTAGCCTCCACCAAAATGCAAACTCCTCCAGTCTCCTCCAGCTTCCTCCAACCTCCTCCAGTCTCTTCTAGGCACCAACCTCTATCCTCCGCCATGCTCCAGCCTCCTCCACCTCCTTCCTCCAACCTCCTCCTCCGGACTCCCACCTCAGCCATCCTCCAATTTCCTTTCATCCTCCTCCAACTTCCTCCCTTCTCCAACAACTTCCAGCAACCTTCTCCACCCTCCTTCCACCCTCCAACCTCCGACCCCCTCAACCTTCTGACATCCTCCAGCCCCTAACCACCTCCTCCAGCCTCCAACCTCTTTCTTCCACCCTTCTCCAACTTCCATCCTCCCAACCTCCTCCAAACTCCAACATCCAACCTGTAACCACCTCCATCATCCAGCCTCTATTCTCCAACCTCCTTTCACCATCCTCATCTCATACCTTCTCCTGTTTCCTTCATCCTTCAACTTCCAACATCCAGCCTCCCCCCTCTCCCCTTCCTCCAACTTCTGCCCTCCCCCAGCCTCCCATCTAATGTGGGGGCCCGGCCTCCCACCTGCCCACGTAGTTGTGGTTGTGCGCTCTTTCCTGCTGCCCAGGCTCCTAGTACGTGTTTGGTTTTCCAAGGCCGCCCCTGCTGGGAGGATCAGCGAGCCGCCTGGATGGCACAAGTAGGACAGCTCGGGGTGCAACTCTACGGGTGATGTTCTGTGCCCAGGGCACTGCAGCGTCTTTAGGCAGCTCACTTCTGGACACTGTTCCCTGCTGGCTGGACCCATGCCTCAGAGCCCCACAGCAGCCTCCCAGTGCCTGGGGTGCACTTACCTGGCGCTCCTGCGTAGCCCTCTGCGCTGGGGATTGGCCGCTGCCCGGTCTGGCCATCCACACCCCGGGGCAGGCCCCGTCCCGACACCCCCATCCTGCCTGGGGGCCCGGCCTCTCCAGTCTCCATGATGACCCCCGTGGAGCCAGGCAAGAAGGGTAGCCCTGTCCAGCCAGGCCGCAGGGGTGGGGGGCGTCTCTTGGGCAGGACCGGCTTCTGTCCTGGGTCCCTCGGAGGTGAGGGGGTGCTGGGCGGCAGCAGTGGGGTCAGCACTGGAGTGGACAGCTCCGTGGGGGCCTCTGCCGGGCTCGAGGGCTTTCCTCCGTCCTCCTGGGCCTTCCCCTGGGGTGGAGGCTGAGGCGTTTCTGAGGGCTCCTCCGCTGAGCGTTTGGGAAAGTAGAAATACAGAGTTAAAAACCACAGACTTGACTGCTCAACCACAGGCCCCTCTGTGAGGCCCCATGGGCATGGCTTCCTGGAAGGTGTGTGCTTGGGGGTTCCTGGGCCAGGTCCACTGGTAAACACAAGAGCAACCACCACAGCGTGGGGACCCCTTGCCCCAGAGAGGAGGGTCTTCAGCCTCTCTTTCTGCATGATGGTTGCCCTCCCCAAAATAACATTATCCTTGGTTCCCAGTAAAAACTCCATAATGACCCTGCAACTGTACCTGCCTGCCACCACTGCTGACCCCACAAGCTGAGGGCCTGCTTTTGCAGACCTCATGTGACCCAGAGTGTCAGCACGAGCTGCCTCTGTGGCAGGCACGGGGGTCACCACAGCCTTAAGATCACCAGCTGGAGCACTTCCACTGTAAGAGCCTCCTGGTTCACACTTCCTACCCTCTCAGAACAGTGCTGAGACACAGCCTGGAAACTGCTCCCACTTCCTACTCTGAATACATTCCTGGAACTGCCCTTCCAGAAAGCCCTTCCTGCAGGCCTGCAAGACACCTAAGAATAACCAAGCCTGACCTGGATACCCTCCTCAACAGCCAAACCCTACCTACCTCCTCCTCCTCCATCCATAGGGTGCCTGCAATGGCCCAGGTTCCAAAGCTCCAAAGTTATGGTCAAGTAAAATCAGAAACTGCATTGTACCCCCACCCCAGACTGGTTTTTTTAAACTCACAAAGGTGATTGTGGTAGATGGAACACAGGTTCCTCTACCCCCAGAGCTAGGTTGCCAGCCCACCTCCAGCCCCAGGGGAAGCTTTTCTTCAAGCACCCTTTCCATGAGAGGATGAAGCCCTCCAGAACGTGAGCTGAGTGGACTGATCATCACTTTCTCAAGTGCCCCCAGGATGGTACAGAGCTAATACCATTCTAGATGCACTGAAGATAAGTTCATTCACACCATACAGTGGGAAGGCATCAAGCCTTGATTCTCTGCAGTACTCTGGTGGGAAGGGCTGGGTTGGACATAGAAACTGTGGCATGAAGGATTCAGACCTGGAGATACCACTGGCCACAGTGAAGGACAGGATGAGAAGGAAATAACCAACCAATAAAAAGGAACTTTGAAGAAACATAATACAAGAAAATAAACATGTAGCGAGACACACTCCTTGCTGGCAAGGATGCCCACCCTCTAGCTGCTTCTGTCTGAAATAAACTGCTTCTTTGCATGCTGTCCCACACATACTGTTTCTTACAAACCCTGTGCCTACTCTACAAAACAGGCAAACTCAGAGAAACAGAAGGCACTGTATCCAAAGTACAAGAACAGACTGGTATTAATAGAGGCCTAACCAGAGAATAATAATGTCTTTAATGATTAGAAATATGCTTGCCAAAATAAGAAAATTCAGTGAAAGAGTTGGTAGACAAAATCAAGGAGATCTTTTAGAAGGTAGACCAGGTAGATGAAATAATGGATAACAGAGAAACTGTAGGAAAATTAGATTCTTTCCAATCCAGAACTTTCTCAAAAAAAATAGAAAAACTGGGGAATAGAGAGATGGTAAGGAGAGAATCAAATAGTTCGTTAGAATTGTAAAAGATCCCAGCTGGATTATTAAAGACCCAAACCAAGGCATATTCAGAACACTGAGGATAAAGAGAAGATCCTACAGACTTGGGGGATGGAGGGAAGTGACTTCAGATCAGGAGGACATCATCAGACTCTCAAGTAAGGGAAACCAGGAAGCAAAAGAACAGCACCTTCAAATGTTGAAGGAATAGCATTGTTAACCTTGAGTTCTATACTCAGCTAAAATATCTGCCAGTTGTGAAACTAGAATAAACCTGTCTTCAGCCATGAACTATTTAAAGACCAGCAAAACACTCAAGCATCCTTTCTTAAAAAGCTATTGGAAAATGTACTCCACTGAAATGAATGTAAACCATAAAAAGAAACACAGAGTGAAGAAAAGGGTGTAAGACAGGAGAGAAGTTCAAGAAACTTCTAGGATGGTAGTGAAAAGTTTCAGATTGAAAGCCTTAGAGCTGAAGTCTAGAGAGGAAGCAGTCCAGGCTGTGTTGGGAAGAGAACTCCCAGACGGAGGTCATTAGATTAAAAAATGGAAGGGGATAAATGTATACCTGTGCTGATTCACATTGTACAACAGAAACCAACAACACTGTAAAGCAATTATTTCTCTAATTTGAAAAAAATTTTTTTTAATTAAATGAATAATTTGCCAAAAAGAAAACCTAAAAAATGGAACCAACAAATGACCTGATACTTTTTATGGTACTGAGAGAGTTTCAGTGAGTGAGAAGAATCCCAAGACGGATACATAAAATCTAGCAAATAACACTACTACTAATTCAGAGGAAAGCAACACAATCCTATTTGGCTGTTATTGAGGTGTTTAGCTTATAGTATAAATACTGACTTGATTTTTGTGGTATAACTAATGGGAATTGGGAGGAGGGGGAGATATGAGAGAGCCTTACAGGCTAATGTCTGCAGCTGATAAATAATGTCAAATACTGTATATAATATCCGTATAGAGAGATCTAAAGCTAATAAATTGATTTAGAAATATGGAAGTAAACATCGGGGGAGAAAACAGCTCAAAGAATTGCACGTGACCACTTCTGGGATGAGAAGGGACAGGGGAGGTGGTTTCCATTGTAAATTTGTCAGAAGTGTTTTATGTTTATAAAACATGGAGGACACCAAGGGCCCACCCCGTCTCCCTTCCCTCCAGTCCGAGCACGCTCTGGTCCCTCCCTGTCCGTCTCCCCTCCTCCTCACGCTAGACGAGGTGCTCCTCCAACATCGCTCCTCCATCTCTCCTTCCGCCTCACTGGCTCCTTCCGTTCAGCCCAAGTTTGTGCGTCTCCACCCGTAATTTAAACACAAAGACTTTCCCCCAGTCCTATAACCTCAAAGAATTAGAGTACACAAAGCACCTAAAAATAGCCAAATACAAGTCCCTCGCACCTTTTTTCGTTCCTATCCCCCTACAAACCCTTCGCTTCATCCCTCTCTCTGAACCCCCATCTGTCTCCCTGTCACCTCGTCTAGGTGCTCAAGAGTCGTATTTCACTCTGCCCTCCTTTCTCACGTGCACCCTGATCTGGGCTAAGTCCAGCTTCTCATTTTGAGTCATCCTTCGGGTCCGTCCTTCCCACCTTTCTCAGAGCACAGCTCGTCCTGGTCGTCATCCCTGCTCAGAAACCTCCAGCCGTCCTGCACTGCTCGTGAGCTCCAGGCGAACCTCCTTTGACAGCCGTGTCCGCTCCACCTGCCCCTGCTGCCTTCAGTCCAGCCGCTGGGGCCGGGCTCTTCGGGAATCCTCGGCACACGCCCCTCCCCACAGTCCCGCTGCTCCCTGTGAAGCCCAGCAGCGCTTACCAGTGCTGCCTCCCAGTCTCGGAGCTCTGAGGGCCTGTCTGGTTTTCATACCTCTCTTCACTTGCTGGATGATGAACACTTGAGGACACGTTTTAATGATCTTTTGTCACCAGGGACTGGCACGTGACACTGGACGTCTGAGTATGGTGAAGGAAGAAAGGCCGGTACCCTGGGCCGCACCTCACTCCCGCCAGCCAGTAGAGGAGGCGCCCTAACTTTGCCAACGATAACCGTCTTTCTAGGGTCTGTAAGGGCAATGCCAGTACCTAGAATCAGTGATGGTTCTCTCTCTCTGTCATCACTCCCTCAGCACACAGGCTTGTGATAGCAAGTGGAAGGCAGAGGGGAAAGAATGGACAAATAAACCGCTTGGGCCAAATATCCTGCACTGATCTACACGGGGAGTCCGTCCAGGACTCTGCAGAACGGGTGGCTCCCACACCCCTCACATCACAGCAGAGACGGCACGAGAAAGCTGCCCTGGATCCCGACTGCTCCCCAGCCTTGGCCCCCAGCACATCACGTAGTGTCTCTAACGCACACATTTATTACATGCTTGAAACAAACTGGACAGCATCTTGCTCCGTCTGGGAAGATAACTCTGGCAGCCAGTGTCTTTTCAAACTGCACATATGTTTCCAATCCAGTGACCATTTGAGTTGAGTTCATAAGAACCAAGTGGGGCTGCCCATGTTTCACGTGAGGAATGATGCTTTTGTTCCACAGCCTGCCTCCAGGTCTCCGTCCTGACACCCCCGCAGTGGCCTTGTGCAGCTGTGCACAGACCGGGCCACGGCCTCACCAAGGATGGAGCCAACAGCAGGTAGGAAAGGCCGCTCCCGTTCCGCTAAAGTTCTTGTTAAAAGCCACTGTAACCTTTGCTAAGATGAAGACCTGCCTGAGGAAATTGTCAGCAACCCCGTGGAGTCGTGTCAGCGCAGGGCTTCAGGGATGTCAGAGTCTGTGTTGGCAGCGTGGCTGAGTCATCCACCACTTGGGCTAAACCCCCAAAGTCTCCTGACAAGCAGGCAGGATTTGGCTGATCAGATGAAGTGACAGGTGTGGGGCCACATCCCTGACAGTGACAAGGCACTGTGCAAATGTCCAGGCCAATTCACTAGAAGCCCAGGGCGGGGAGTGGGTGGGGAGCTGCCTGGCATTGCGAGACTTTGCTGACCAAATGCAACTACAGGTCGGGGTGGTGGGACTGTTTTAAAGATGGCAGTCAAGACTTCTGACTTTGTATTTTCTTTTTTTTTGGTTGCACGGCTTGTAGGATGTTAAGTTCCCTGACAAAGGATTGAACCTGGACCCTTGGCAGCGAAAGCATGGAATCCTAACCACGGGATTGCCAGGGAATTACCAGGACTTCAGGCTTTAAAAGAAACCCACCCACATTCTGACATACAGCAGGCTAAGTGGAAGGATAGTCACAATGCTTGGCAAAGCTCTGTGCCTGAGAAAGGCCTGCACCACCGTGATGAGAAACGCCAGGCTCAGAGGGGGTGCCGAAGGACCAGGTTCCTGCACTGACCAGGCACGGGGGGCACGAGGCAGGGGCTTCGAGGAGACACTCTCTGGTCTCCCTGCCAGAAGGTCAGGAAGGGAGAGGATGGGAAGGCATGTGAAGGAGCCTCAGGGCTGGGGAGACAATGCACAGAAACCCCACGCGGCTCCCCTGACAGCAGGGCGGGGTGGGGGGGGGGCGCGGGTGGGCCACGGGTTCGCAGGAACTGTCCTTCTGAGAAAACAGCAGTGGAAATGCTGCTTTGCGCTTTGGCTGGAACGAAGAGAGAAAACTCTCTGGTCCCGGGGGCGCTGTGTGATTCCATCACAGCAGTAATGGATAAAGAAGATGTGGTGTGTGTATATATACACACATATACACACACAAATATTACTCAGCCACTAAAAAGAAATATGGGACTTCCCTGGTGGTCCAGTGGCCAAGACTCCATACTCCCAATGCATGGGGCCTGGGTTCAATCCCTGGTCAGGGAACTAGATCCCACACGCCTCAACTAACACCCAAGGCAGCCAAATAAATAAAAATAAATTTTAGAAAAAGAATGAAGTAAAGCACTTGCAGCAACATGGATGGATCTAGAGACTATGACCTACACTATGACCTATCTAGGGCCTGTACTGACTGTCCCTCCAGAGCAGGGAGCCCCTCTGAGAAAGGAGTCCAGCCCAGTGTGACCACGCGGAGGCCCCTGGAATCAGGCTCCACAGGGTAAACAGGCTGGCGTTTCTGAAAAGCATGACCTAGAGATCACAGCCTCACAGGTTGACATCGGCGGGGCAGCGCCCTTGGAACAGAGGTCACCTGTTATCACTGAACCCCCGAGAGGCCAACCTGACCCGAGAAGTCACCGGGGATTTCTTCTCTGATAGAAGTTCACAAGCTGGTTTGAAGCTGCACATGGACACGCAGAGGGTCTACTTGATTTTAAGACTCGCTGTAAAGCTGCCGTGGTCAGGACGTGAGGAGGCACTGACAGTGTTGGCAGAGCCCGTCAGCGGACACGCGGGTCCCCGAAGAGCTGGCACAGGCGCTGCGGCCCCGCACCCAGGGCTTCCCTCCCTCCCCACTCTCCCCCCCTGCTTCTCCGCTTCTCTCTGGCCCAGCTGCCTCTGAGGGGGCTCTGCCTTCCGCTTCCACGACGGGAGCTGGAGGGGGGTTCTCTGTTTTAATTACAAATTCCTGGAACTGACCTCACCCCTGCCGAGCAGGAGACTCCTGAGGGAGCCCAGAGTCCTTATTTCTGTCAAGCTTGCAGGGGACTCTGCGCGCAGCTGTGGGAGAGCCCAGTGCCAAGGACACAGCAGTCCTAGAGTCAAGGTTCAGACGGAGAAAAGCAGCTGCTGCTTTCACCAAGTGAAGAGCTTGACAGAAACCAGATGCTCACAGGGCCGAAGGGCAGGTAGCGTCCAGAGGCAGTGTGGTCCGAGTCTGTGCGGTTTATGCAGCCTTTATGTATTTATGACACTCGGACTGACTCCATCATGCTATCTGGGACCTACACTGGCCTCAAACTCAGCCAGTTTCAAGTTGAAGGCCAAAACTGTCATAACACTGGCATGAGGCCACTCTTCCCCTGCCAGGCTTTACAAGCACCGAAAAATTGATGCTTTTGAACTGTGGTGTTGGAGAAGACTCTTGAGAGTCCCTTGGACTGCAAGGAGATCCAACCAGTCCATCCTAAAGGAGATCAGTCCTGGGTGTTCATTGGAAAGACTGATGCTGAAGCTGAAACTCCAATACTTTGGCCACCTCATGTGAAGAGTTGACTCATTGGAAAAGACCCTGATGATGGGAGGGATTAGGGGCAGAAGGAGAAGGGGATGACAGAGGATGAGATGGTTGGATGACATCACTGACTCGATAGACATGAGTTTCAGTGAACTCCGGGAGCTGGTGAGGGACAGGGAGGCCTGGCATGCTGTGACTCATGGGGTTGCAAAGAGTCAGACACGACTGAGCGCCTGAACTGAACTGATTTGAAAAACCTGTGTTTTTTTCATTCTTACAGCACAGCTTAGGCTAAACAACTGGATAAAGATGGGGTTCTTAAATCTGTAGCACCCCCAAATGAAATGTTATTAATATCATTCAAAACTAAAAATAGACCATATGATCCAGCACATAGACTCAACAGACATGAATTTGAACTAACTCCAGGGGATAATGGAGGACAGAGGAGCCTGGTGGGCAGAGAGAACATGACTTAGTGACTGAACAGCAACAATAACATGATCCAGCAATCCCACTCCTGGGCATATATTTGAAAAAAAAAAAAAAACACATAATTTAAAAGGATACATGCAGCCCAGTGTTCACTGCAACACTATTTACATGAGCCAAGACATGGAAGCCACCTAAATGCCCATGGATAGAGGAACGGACAAAGAAGACGTGATACATATACACAGTGAGATATTACTCAGCCGTTAAAAGAAAGAAATATGGGACTTCTCTGGTGGCCCAGTGGCCGAGACTCCACAGTCCAATGCATGGGGTCCGGGTTCAATCCCTGGTCAGGGAACTAGATCCCACACGCCTCAACTAACACCCAGGGCAGCCAAATAAATAAAAATAAATTTTAGAAAAAGAATGAAGTAATGCCATTTGCAGCAACATGGATGGATCTAGAGACTATGATACTAAGTGAAGTAAGCCAGACAGAGAAAGACAAACAGTACATGACATCACTTATATGTGGAACCCAATGTTTTTTAAAAAATGAAACAACTGAACTTACAGAACAGAATCAGACTTACAGATATTGAAAACCAACTTATGGTCACTAAAGGGGAAACACAGGGGTGAGGGGTAAATCAGGACCTGGGATGAGCACACACACACTACTATATATAAGGTACGTAACCCACAGGACCTCCTGTATGGCCTAGGAAACTCTACTCAATATTCCAGGATAACCTATATGAGAAAAGAATCTGAAACAGAATGAATCTATGTGGATGCATTACTGAATCACTTTGCTGTACACCTGAAACTAACAGAACATTGTAAATCAACTATATGCCAATAAAATTAAAAATATATATATTTTTAAGTACTTACAAGAAATTGCCTGAAGACATTTGCAGAAGAAAGGGGTGGCAGATTGGAAAGAGGAGGCAGTGGGCTGCTGTCCCTGGGGTCTGTGGAAACAGTCCTGCGTGTCCAGCAGGAAGGCCCTTCTTGGAACCATGAGGTAGGGGAGGAGGGCTACCCTGGCACAGAGACTGTCCCTCTGCCTGGCTCAGCTCTGTGGGAGCCTCAGGCTTCTCAATACCAGGAACTCGCCTACTATCCCAAGTGAAAGGAGAACAGCAGAGTTGCCGGAGTCTGGCCGGGGCTTAGTATCTGATCAGATGGGTGATGGGGAGGCTGTGTGGGCTCAGAGGTTGTGGTGCAGGCCAGGTGGTCCCAGAGCCCCAGCAGGAAACAGATTCTGCCTTTGAGCCATGCTGGGTTGGGGCGGGCAGGGCCTAGAGCTGCCCCTACCCAATAACTACAGTAGCGTGGAGACGGGGCAACTGCGGAAAAGATGCAGCTAAAAGAAGGGGACAGGGAGCTGGGGGTGGGGGTGGGGGAACAGAGACAGAGGACCAGACCTCTGAGGCCACATCCACAGAAGAATAGAGGACTTCCCCATCCCCTTGTCGTTCAGAACCTGATTTATCTAACCATGAATCCTAAATGTTGGGCTTCCCTGGAGGTAAACGATCCACCTGCCAAGCAGGAGACTTGGGTTTGATCCCTGGCTCAGGAATATCCCCTGGAGAAGGAAATGGCAACCCACTCCAGTATTCTTGCCTAGAGAATTCCATGGACAAAAGAGCCTGGCGGGCTTCAGTTCGTGAGGTCATAAAGAGTTGGACACAACTGAGCAACTAAACAAGAACAATAAGAACCTAAATGCTAGGGAGGGGGGATTTCTCAGCTTTTTACACTTTACACTTCAGTCCCAAATTAGACAAGAAAACAAGAACAAAACCCTCTGGATCCCTAGAACATTCAGCAGAACACCTGGGGTTCTCATCCCACGTCTGCAGTGCAGGCGAGCCCACCTTCACTGCTCTGAGGCTGCAGGTCTGGGGGCTTGTAAGAAGAGGAGGGGATTTCAGCCAGAAGCAGAAGGGATGTCCAACAGGGGACGGAGGGTCACAGTCACACTGATACTGAGGGATGACCAGGGGCCAGTCACTGTTTAATACACTACTGGGATGTCTCTGTGGTTCAGTGGTTAAGACTCCCTGCTTCCATTGCAGGAGGCACAGGTTTGATTCCTGGTCAGGGAACAAAGATCCTGCATGCCACACAGAACAGCCAAAAAATAGAAAAAAGAAAAAAAAATACTCCTTAGGAACAGGGGGGCTTCCCAGGTGACGCTAGTGGTAAACATGCCTGCCCATGCAGGAGATGCGGGTTTGATCCCTGGGTCGGGAAGATCCCCTGGAGGAGGGCATGGCAACCCACTCCACTATTCATGCCTGGAGAACCCCATGGACAGAGGAGCCTGGTGGGCTACAGCCCATGGGGCTTCAAAGAGTCAGGCACGACTGAAATGCTTAGCGTGCACGGGAACAATAATTATGCTAACTTCTTGAAGTATCACTATTACCAGGATTCCCTCCAATTAACAGCTATAGAAAGTGAGCCATTAAGCAGATAAATAATTTGTCCAAAGTCACAAAGAATGTGTAGAGTAGCTGGGATTACAAACTTGGGAAATAATAATCACTTCCTAGCTCAAAATTCTCCAAGAGTTTCTCATGATACTTGAAATCCAAATCTGTTATCTCAGCCTTCAAAATCCCACCTGATCTGACCCCTACCCCCGACCTCACTGCCTGTGACCTTTCCCCTTGCTCATGGACTTGACCAAACTGACGTCCTGAGTTCTCAAACAGGACAAAGACATCCCTGCCTCAGGACCTTTGCACATGCTGTTCCCTCTGCTGGGAACAGATCTCTACAAGGCTCATTCCCTCATCTTACTCATGTCTCTGCTCAAAGGTCATCTCCACTGAGCAACCTTCCCTAAAGCACCAAGTCCCCTGTTCTCTGTCACCTCCTCTGTTTATCTTTCCCTGCACACTGATCGCCTGCCGAAATCAGACCTTTATTTGCTGAGCTGTGCATTCCCTGACTTCCCCCACTAGATCCTGCAAGGGCTAAAGCTCCAGTGCGAGGACATGAGTCAGTATTTGTGGAATGACTGACTGTATGAATGAAGGGGGGTGGGGTGCACGGGGCCCAGGAAAGGGCATGACACCCACATCACAGAGTGGACGATGAGACAGTCACGAAAATGCAGTGGTCCTACGGACTCCTCTGGTAGTCTGGTGGTTGACTCTGCACCTCCACTGCAGGGGATGTGGATTCAATCCCTGGTCAAGGAGCTAAGATCCCACAAGCTGCCAGATGCAGCCAAAAAAAATACACTAGTTCTTTACCTTTTAGAAGTTAGGCACTTCTCCAAGTCCTGGATGAAAGGCAGGGACCTTTTGTCCAAAAAAGTAACCAAACATTTGTATATAATCTCGAGAGTCTCTTTTAAGACCCAGGGAAGAGCGTCTGCACTGATGTGAGGGATACAAATACTGGGACTGATTTCAGCATTGGCTGAGGCCCCTTCTGGCTCCCCCTCCACCCTCCCCACCCGCTGCCAGCTGGGTAGTTCAGCTCCTTCTGGGTGCTTCCAAAGAAGAGAACGGGCTCCCTGCACGGGGAACAGCAGAGTCTGGGTCCCTGGCCCAGCAATCTGGCTTCTGGTGACCACATCCTGCATCCTCAGCTCTTCACCTTGGCTCGCAGTAGGAGCAATGATGACAATTGTTAATATTCCTCCCCTCCCAACACACAAGCCACGTCATCTCTCAGGGTGACATGTTTCGAACAATGGGACATGGCAGGAGGGACATGGTGCCAGCTCTGGGCCTCACCTGGAAGGGGCTCCTGCTTTTGCCTTGTGGTAAGTGTGACTCCCCAAGACCACCATGCCAAGAGGAGGCGCACATCCACCACGTGGAGAGAGGATGGCCGTGCACAGGAACACGTGGCTGGTCTTCCTGCGTCTTCCAGCCCAGCCCACCCCAGCCCACAGGTTCCCTGACCACAGCCAAGTAAGTGACTTGAGCTGATGTCAAGTGGAGCGGAAGAGCTGCCAAGTCAGTTCCTGCCCCCAGAACAACAGAAAGTGATGAAGCCTTGTTGTTTAAGCCACCAAGGTCTGGAGTCGGCTGTTACACAGCAGCAAACAGCAGGTCCATTCCACCTCTCAGCAGGGGCGCCCTCCCCTCCTGCTTCTCTGAACCCTTCCAGTAGTCATATACAGATGTGTGAGTTGGACCATAAGGAAGGCTGAGCACCCAAGAATTGATGCTTTCAAACTGTGGTGCAGAAGACTCTCAAGAGTCCCTTGGACTGAAAGGAGATCAAACCAGTCAGTCCTAAAGGAAATCAACTCTAAATGTTCATTGGAAGGACTGATGCTGAAGCTCCAATCCTTTGGCCACCTGATGTGAAGAGCTGACTTGTTGGAAAAGACCCTGATGCTGGGAAAGATTGAGGGCAGGAGGGGAAGGGGGCAAAAAAGGATAAGATAGTTGGATGGCATCATGAACTCAACGCACGTGTGTTTGAGCAAACTCTGGGAGATGGTGAAGGACAGGGAGGCCTGGCATACCGCAGTCCATGGGGTCACAGAGAGTCGGACACAACTGAGGGACTGAGCAACAACTCACCGTTCGGTACAGGCTCCAGTATCGCCCCCTTTCAGAAGTCTCTCTCATCACTCCATCTCACCCTTCACCCCACTGGTCTATGAACTCGCAACCTACTCAACCTTGATGAGAAGGCCTCATCAGCTCAGAGAAGTGCTCCCTGACTTCCTCGGTGGCCGTGACCACCTCTGCCTGCTTGTCCCCCTAAGACCGTCATTGTCCCCTGCACTGTCATCCCAGTGCTCCACACACATAAGCTCATTACTCCCACACAAGACGGGCTCAGTAAGAGCCAGTGAACTACAAGGATGAACCCTGACACACCATCTCATTCACCCTCTCTGCAGGCCTGTGTGTGTCACTCCCCCACCCCCAGATCTGTGCCTGAAAATGCCTGGACGGTCAGGGTCGTGCTCCTCACCTCCTCATCCCTCACAGAGCCCTGCACACAGTGGCTGTTCGGTCACTAAGTCGTGTCCGACTCTTTATGACCCCAGGGACTGCAGCACGCCAGGCTCCCCTGTCCTTCACCATCTCCCGGAGTTTTCTCAAAGTCATGTCCACTGAGTCACTGCTGCACACAGTAAGCACTCAATAAATGTGCTGCTGACTCTTCACTGGGCGCTGTGACCTGAGCTCTAGACTCACCCAGTGACCCCTGACACTCAGGTTCTGGCCCTGGATGCGCTACAAGAACGGACAGCCTCTGCCTGCTTATCGTTAGCTCTTCTCAATCAATGGAGTTCCTGAAAGTCCACGCATTCTACTCTCACGACGAAGGATTCATTCCAAAAGGAGCATCTTGTAGGAGCCGCCTTCTCTCTACAGGCATTCACCCCAACCCCTCTTTCCACAGCCAAGCGTGAAGGAGTTAACACAGCTTCCCACACTGCCCAGGAGCTGCAAATCAACTGGAACTATCTGGTTCGATCTGTTGTTACAAAGCACAGTCCAGACAGAACTGTCACTAGGAAGGACAATCATCCTATGAACACACACAGGGTCCCCTGACCTTTCCCCAGCATTCCAGAGATCTGGGAGCTGTGTGGGCCTGGGGGGGAGGGGATGGGGGTTATAAATAGCGGGACTGGCCTGGGTAATTCCTTATCTACAAACTCCTTATCTCTGGGAAGGTTCAAAGCGTGTCCCACTGACCACTTCAGACCTTCCTGCCTCCCTGGGATCAGGCCCTGGCTCTCCTCTCCTCAGGCTGTAAGTCTCAGCTGGGTTGTTGTTGCTGTTATGCAGTTGCTGTTATGCAGTTGCTAAGCTGTGTCCGGCTCTTTGCAACCCCATGGACTGCAGCCCATCAGGCTCTTCTGTCCTCCACTATCTCCTGGAGTTTGCTTACATCCATGTCCACTGAGTCGGTGATGCTATCCAACTATCTCATCCTCTGCTGTCCCCTTCTCCTTTCGCCTTCGATCTTTCCCAGCATCAGGGCCTTTTCCAATAGGACCCAATCCTAAAATCCCACAGGTTCACACCAGGCCAGGAACTGGCATCAACACCTGAGGGCCTTTGTCACCTGGATCTGAGCGAGGTGAAAAGGCAACACAGGCCAGCAAGGAAGACAGGGGGGAAGAAAACAGGGAGAGGACTGGTCAGGAGGCGGAGTCCTTCCTGGCACGTGGCTGGCCCTCCCCTGTCCTTGTGGACCCATAAGTCTGTGTTCGTCTCGGGGAGACACAGAGGAGACGTGGGCTGGCCTGGACGACGGCACCCAAGGTCCCCACCCCTCCTCCACTGCTTCTCAGCTGTGTGACTTTAGAATGCGTCCCTGCGGGGAGCAGCCCCTGCGCCCCAACTACTGAGCCTGTGCTCTGGAGCCTGGGAGCTGCAACTGCAGGGAGAAAGCCCGCACACTGCTACTGGAAAGTAGCCCCCCTGTCTGCAACTAGAAAAAGTCTGCTAGGCAATGAGGACCAAACACAGCCGAAAATAAAGAAAATTTTAAAAAGAAAGAAAACTGCTCAGCACTGAGGTTGCTGAATCCAGGTACCAGGGAGGCTCTGTCCTTCAGGGATGACATGCTGAGTCCCCAGGTAACAAGTTAACTTGAACATGTCACTCAGTACTATTAAGGGACCATTCATTCAGTCAGTCCATTCATTCATTCAACAAACATTTGTCGAGAGTGAAATGTATAGCTGTAAAGAATCTGCCTGCAATGCAGGAGCCACAGGAGACACAGGTTTGATCCCTGGGGTCAGGAAGATCCCCTGCAAAGGGAGATAGCAACCCACTCCAGTATTCTTGCCTGGAGAATCCCATGGACAGAGAAGCCTGGAGGGCTACAGTCACAGGGTCACAAAGAGGCAGACATGATTGAAGGGACTTAGCACGGATGCGTATACGGAGTGTGTAGCATGCATCACCCTAAGCACGGCCGATGAGCATCCCTGTTCTGGACGCGCTGGGGCTTTGAACAGTTATTGCCCCTAAAGTACTCTGTTTAGGGTCCTCTCTGTGTCTTTGAAAAGGAACACAATGCATTCTACTTGCCATCATCGAGGCCCTAGGTTTTAGGGAACAAGAGATTGCCCAAAGATGATAATAACACCAGCCAACAAAAAGTGATGTTTTCAGAGAGGTGAAGGGGTCTGCATACAGGAGACTCCCTGAGGAGAAGACAGGACAACATACCCATTGCCCCACGCCACTAGGCCACAAAGCTGACCCCAGATCTAAGCTCCCCAATGTGACAGTATAGATCAGCCTTCTGCCGCCCACCTGAGGGGAAGGACCAGTTTTCCTTCTGCATTTTCAACTTGTTGTGGGCTGATAATTTACAAAACGCACAAACCGTGTGCTTGAATGCTACAGTGATGTCAAGTTATTCTAAAAGTTTCTAAACACTTGCTCTCACTGTTGGTCTTTGTCTCATTGCTACTCAGCACCAAACAATTCACGCACTTTCCCCCACCCCATCTACGAAGCACACTTTGGGCCAGCAGTGACGTGGCTCATGCCTCAAACCATCCAAAATCTAGCAGAACACGCGTTACAAATACTCAAGACGGGAAGGCAAAGGTGCACTTACTGGCCGATGGCTGGAACCGGATCAGGTCTTGCAGGTCAGCAGAAATCTGGAAGACGTGGCTATAGAACTGCTGGACGGAAGTCTTCAGGCCAGAGATCTCTCTGGAGTGCGTCCGGAGCGTCCCGTTCATCTGCCGGACGCAGCTCCAGAGGCTGTTCACGTGCTTGTTGAGCCCCTCCTTGATCTTCTGAAGGCTCCCAGAGATGGAGTCCAGCTTGCTACAGGTCTTCTCCATGTGAGACACCCTGTCCTCCACCATGGAGACCTCCCTCTGGACTCCATGCGTCTTCTCCTTACAGGTGTCCAGCTCGTTGAGGACGAGGTCCTGCAGCCGCTGCCACCTGCCCTCCAGCTGGTCGCAGCAATACACTGGGGTGGCCTGGGGGGACGGCAGGGGTGCCTTCGTCCTTCCTGGCTCACCCCCCTTGGACCACCCACCTCCTGCAGCCTTTTTCGCTCCTCTACCACTGCTCAGCTCGTTCTGTAGACGTCTCAAGTGGTCATCTGTGTGGTTGAGCCAAGAATAAAGAAAACTGAAGTCTTGCTGAAGTTGCTGGATGCTGCGTTCGGTGTCCTGAAACTTCCCCTGCATCGTGTCGTTTAGAGATCTCAAGAGGCTCACCATCTTGCCCCCGTTCCGCAAAGGCTCTCCTCGGAGGTTCTGCAGGCACATGTCCTCCACCACCCGCACTTGGTCCTTCAGGCGCTTTAACTCCATCATGACCTGCGGGGGCCCAGCCCCCGACACAGTGGGCGGGGCTGCCGCTGGGGGAGCAGGTGCCATCTCCGAGCCATTCACCGTCTCCAGGAGGGCGCTCCCCAGCCGCTCCTCCAGGGACTGTATTTTCTGATCAAGCAGCTGCCTCAGGCCGTCCACCTCCCCACTAATGGTCCCCCGGAGGGTTTCTTCGATGTAAAAGCAGTGCTCCTCTGCGTTCCTCTCCGTCACGTTTATCCTTGCATCCAGTTCATGCCATCTGGCATCGAAGTCCACGTCCGGCTCTGGAACCTCGAGGCGGTCAAACTCATTGTCCAGTCGTGCGTTCAACACTCTTGTCGCTTCGGCAACTCTTTCGATTTTCTGGTCTAACATCTTGATCTGTGGCCCCAAGTCACCAGGCTTGGTACCATCACAGCAGTTTGCATGGGCTGGAGGGTCTTGGACCCGGGCCTGAAGGTCACTGATTTCTTTTCTCAGCTTGGCCTCCTTCTCCCCTATCAGCTCGATCACTCCCAGGTAGCTGCTCCCATAGTCATCACAGTGCTGCTGGAAACCGATCAACTTGTACTCGCACGAGTTCTTCAGGTCAGCCAGCTTCCGGTCCATCCCTTCCATGAGCTCCTCCCTCAGGGCATCAATCTTACTGTCTACGTAGGCTTGGAAGAGCTCGCTGGTCGTCATGGTGACTGTTGGGCCCTGGGCGGCCTCCTGGAGCTGTCTGAGCTGCCCTTCGTAGCCCTTCACTTTCCCGTCCAGCTCCTCCAGCTTGTCACTCTTGGTCTTCAGGGCATCCTTAACTTCAGCCAGTTCAGACTTGATGTCCTTCATGCCTGACTCCTTATTGTTGAGGATGCCGGGGGGCTGAACTGTTTCTGGTTCTCCACCCACGGCGCTTTTGGGCGTTGGCCGGGGGTGCAGGTTGCTGAGCCATGAGGCCAGCATCTTGCTGGCATCGTCCTGGACGGCGTGTTTGAGGTTCTCACTCACTCCAGCAACAGAAGACTGAAGGTCCAGAACTGTCCTGGTGAGCCGGAGAACCTTCTCCTCCAGCACCTGAATCTTTTTTTCCTGAAGTTCCTGGGGCCCCTGTTTTGGATCTCTTGTCTGACTTGGGTCTGCTGCAGGAGTGGGTGACACAGTCTTCTTAGGCTCTGAGCCTTGGCTTGGTTCATTGTCTGTAACAAAGAAAAAAAGAGTTGGACACGACTTAACATTTCCTACTTTTACCCAGTTTCTGCAAAGACAATTGACAGAGTACTCCTGGGATACATTCGAACCTCCCCCTACCACTCCCCTCTCACCACACACAGGCAATTACTCTGCTGGAGTGGAAAAGATGATGGGCGTTAAGTCAAACAGACCTCCAGGGGATTCTGGCTCTTCTGCCTATAGTCCACCCTCGAGCAAGTTAATTCACTTCTGTGAGCTATAATCCCCTCATCTATGAAGCGGAGTGACTATCTTCCCTCCTCTGGTTGTCAAGAGAATATTCACAGGACACATGACAGATATACAATGGTCTCTTTCACCCTGAAGGGAAATATTCTTCACTTATATTATCATAAGAACATATCATTCGCACATTCATAACTGCAGCCACACCCCGACAGCTGACTGCATTCCGTAACCACAAGAAGCCACTTGGGATCCACCCATTAGTTGTTGGGTGGTATGATACCCCGGTGGCTCAGCGGTAAAGAATCTGCCTACGATGCAGAAGCCACAGGAGATGCAGGTTCAATCCCTGGATCAGGAAGGTCCCCTGGAGAAGGGAATGGCAACCCACTTCAGTATTCTTGCCTGGAGAACCCCACGGACGGAGGAGCCTGGTGGGCTACCGTCCATGGGGTCCCGAAGAGTCGGACACAACTGAAGTGACTTCGCACACAGGCATACGATACCACAAGAGCAAGTTATCCTCCAAGCAACTCCTAAATATTCTCTTTCTTTTATTAGCATCCTTGCGCTAAGAGTCTCACAGACATTGTTTAGCACCATCATGCAGCTGGAGAAACTAAAAGCAAAAAAAAGAGAGAGAAAACAGAGTCTATTGGTATCTCCCAACAACAGAGCTATGTGGCCCTATGTAGTGAGGTTCACTAAGTCAAAGAATACATTGAAATCTTTTTTTTACCCATGTCCCACTCAGCTTTGAGATCTCAGATCCAAGACCAGAGATTGAACCTGGGCCCCCAAAGTGAAAGTGCCTCACCACTGGACCACCAGGGAAGTCCCCAAACAGTGAATTTTTGATTATTCTCCTTTGAGAAATATACCCCAAAAGGAAACAGCCCAAAAGAAAAAATCATAAAATAATTGTGGTGAGTCATAAAATGAAAATAAACATGATATAAATAGATAAACCAAAAAAAGATCATCAAAATCTGAGGCACATGATGTCATAGAACTAGACAAGGAATACTAGAAAGAGGTTAAGGGACTTCCCTAGTGAGCTAATGATTAGGACTCTGCTTCCACTGCTGTGGGCCCAGGCTTCCCTGGTAGCTCAGACGGTAAAGCATCTGCCTGCAGTGCAGGAGATTCAGGTTCAATCCCTGGGTTGGGAAGATCCCTCGGAGAAGGGAATGGCACCCCACTCCAGTACTCTTGCCTGGAAAATCCCATGGACGAAGGAGCCTGGTGGGCTGCCATCTACGGGGTCGCACAGTCAGACACGACTGAAGCGACTCAGCAGCAGCAGCAGCAGCAGAGCAACTAATACACTGGGAACTAAGATCTCACAAGCCATGTGGCACAGCCAAAAAATAAACTGTAAAACTTAACATAAAAAAGAAAGGAATTAAAGAATTAACATCAACAAGCCTGCAGACAATACTGAAACCTAGCAAGTAAAGTGGAAAAAGCCACACACAACACAGATTATGACATAAAATGCACTAATGCACACTGACAAACAGTGGAAATAAATTTAGAATGTGGTAGATATTGGCGCTTAATGGTCATTGTTTTCTCCTAACTTTTGCAGATGATCATAACAACAGATATTATTCATTAAAAGCAACTTAGTGGCAAAACCAAGACTTGAGTTTAAATGTCCCAACTCCCAAGCAGAAAACTAGAAAGAACACCTTGTTTTCCATACTGAAACAATTCTCTCAGGACACCAGACGTAAGAGTCAGTAAGTCACGTACAAATGAAATGCTGTTCTGAGCAAAGGAGAGGGCAGGAGAAGGGGGGAGGATCAGAATGTAAGCAGATGTTTTTCATTCATATACTACTGGTGACTAAAAAAACTGCTACAAATTTTTGGAAGAATAATTTGGAGAATGTATCAAAATACTCAGAGTCCTTTGGACTCTACAGTTATACTTCTAGAAATTTATTCTAGTAAATAATCAGGATTAATCAAAAAATTTAACAGAAAAAGTACTTATTCAAATACTATCTATGTAATAATGAGAAACTGGAAACTGCCTAAGGGGCAACAGTACAAGATTGTATCCAAACAATCACACTCTGTGCAGCCAAGAAATGATACTCTAGAATATCTAATGACATGGATGTTTTTTTCACCAATTAATACTTAAAATTCGTTAAAAATTTAAAAATAAGTGCCCCAAACAGTGTGTTCATTATGATGATGGTGGATTGAGGATAAGCACTTCCTTTCATTCTGAAATCCCATTAATGGCAAAAACAACAAAAACAAAACAAAAGAAACCCCAACCAAGTCACACATAAAAAATTGGGAATCAGAATGGTTTTCACAGGGCATTGGAAACTAGAAGAAGAATTTTTTAATTGAAGCATAATTGATTTACAATGTTGTGCTAATTTCAGGGATTCCCTTCTTTAATTGCTCAGACCTGTCCAACTCTTTTGAAACCACATAGACTGCAGCCCACCAGGCTCCTCCGTCCATGGGATTCTCCAGGCAAGAATACTGGAGTGGGTTGCCATTTCCTCCTCCAGGAGATTTTCCTGACCCAGGGATTGAACCCTCATCTCCTGCATTGGCAGGTGGATTCTTTACCACTGAGCCACCTGGGAAGCCCAGTTTCAGGTATACAGAAGTGATTCAGATAAATATATACATATATAATCTTTTTTATATATATTCTTTTCTCCCATGTATATTCTTTTTTCCCATATAGTTTATTTACAAGATATTGAGTAGTATAAGTATTGGGTTCCATATGCTATACAGTAGGTCCTTGTTTATTTTATATAGTGTATATCTGCCAGTCCCGAATTCCTAATTTATCCCTCCCCCCAGCTTCCCCCTTTGGTAACCATAAGTTTGTTTTCCATGTTTGTAAGTCTGTTCCTATTTTGCAAACAAGCTCATTTGTGTCTTTTTTTTAGATTCCACATAAAGTGATATCACATGAAATTCATCTTTCTCTGTCTGATTTATTCACTTGGTATGATAATCTCTAGGTCCAGCCATATTACTACAAGTGGCCTCGTTTCACTCTTCCTGTGGCTGAGTAATATTTCAGTGTGTATATGTACCATGTCTGTGTTATCATCCATCTGTCTATGGACATTTAGGTTGCTTCCACGTCTTGGCTATTGCAAATAGTAATGCAATGAACATTAGGGTGCATGTATCTCTTTGAATTATGATTTTCTCTGGATATATGCCCAGGAGTGGGATCACTGGATTATACAGTAACTCTTTTTAGTTTTTCAAGGAACCCCCATACTGTTCTCCATAGTGGCTGTACTAATGTACATTCCAACCAACAGTGTAGGAGGGTTCCCTTTTTGAAAACCAGAAGAAAATTGAGCAATGTGTTTAAAATTCTAAAGGAAAATTATTTCCAATCTAGAATTCTGAAGCTGGAGTAAATATACTTTTAGACTACCATGCCAAACAGTTTACCTCCCACGCAATCTTCTCATGAAACTACTGAATGATGTGCTTGACCAAAACAAGGGAATAAAATAAGAAAGAGCAAGCGGGATGGGAGGTGGGGGGACAGGAAGCAGGGAATGGATAGGAGAGAAGTCAGTGCAGATCGCAGGGCGGCAGTGGTGAACGAGGCCAAGCAGGGGACCACTCCAGGTGGGGCAGGTGAGAAAGCTCTAGGAGAGATTTCAAGAAGATGAAACTGATGTATCTGAACGTACAGAGGGGACATGTAGATAACCAGCAGAGAGTTTGGGTTGAAACAGGGATTAAAAATATAGAAAACCAAGCAAAGAAAAACGTAATTATTAACACTAGAGAAATCAAAAAGCTGTGTAGAAAAGGTAACATATTCATAGCACACCACAGGGCTCAGCTGTAAACACTATGTAACTACTTCAGTGGATCCAATAAACACGGAACAGACAAAAACACGGCGTAACTGAATGCAAAGAACGGGGGTGTGGAAGCCTCATGTTAGAGGAAAGGGACTTGATTCCTCACCTTCCTTGATGAGAAGTCAAGGATGTGGAGGTAAATTCCAAAAGACCATCTAAAGAGTTTAAAGAAATGCTCACATCAGCAGCACATATACTAAAACTGGGAGGGTGCAGAGAAGATTAGCGTGGTCCCTGCACAAGGATGGCACGTGTGTGAAGCATTCCATGTTTTTAAGCAACCTAAGAATGGTGGCATTAGTGGTAAAGAACCCACTTGCTGATGCAGGAGACTTAAGAGACCCAAGTTCAATCCCTGGATCGGGAGGATACCCTGGGGGAAGGCATGGCAACCCACTCCAGTATTCCTGCCTGGAGAATCCCATAGACAGAGGAGCCTGGCGGGTGAAGAGTCAGACAGGACTGAGCGACTCAGCACACACACACACACGTCCATCAACAGATAAATGGATAAAGAAGATATGGTGTATACACACATACAAGGGAATATTGCTCAGCTATAATAATGCCATCTGGAGGGTACTATGCTGACAGAAATAAAAATCAGACTAGAGAAAGACAAATACCCTACGTTATCACTTATGTGTGGAAGCTAAAAAAACAAATGGATGTATATATTTAAAAAAAAGAACAAATTCACAGATACAGAGAACAAACTGGTGGTTACCAGTGCGGAGAGGGAAAAGGGGAGGGAAAAGACTGGGGCAGGAGATTAAGAGATAAACACTACGGTGTATAAAACAAATAAGCCACAAGGACAGGGAGATACAGCCATTATTTTGCAAGAACTTTAAAGGAAGTATAATCCATGAAAATACTGAGTCCCTTTGTTGTACACCTATAACTAATATTGTAAATCAACTATACTTCAATTTAAAAGAAAAATTGTAAGAGTTTAAAGCAATTACTCCTGACAAGAAGGGAAACTGGGGGAGAAAGGGAATCACTGCTTTTCCTAATAGTCTTTATATTATAAAGCGATTCAACTCATTAAACTATATGTATGCTTAAACTTTTACAAGGCAAAAGCTAAAACTAAACAAAACAGAAATAAACTGTCTACTGTGATCCAACACGCCCTCTCAGAGCCCCCATCAGAGCACTGATTGAGCTCTGTTGTAATTACTTATCTAGTGTCCGCCTCGACTTTTTCTCCAAAACACCTAAGTATAAAGACTGCAGATCTAGAAGCGCAATAAATATTTGTGAGATGAATGGATTTTTCTGTAACAAAATGTATATGCAGATACAGAAAAGAGAGCAGTATTTTATAGTAAAATCTTAACAGGACTTCTCATTCGGTGGTAAGATTAGGAATACTTTTTTTTTTCCTTTTCTTGGCCTGGCTATGCAGCATGCAGGATCTCAGTTCCCCAACCGGGGATGGAACCCAGGCACCCTGCCACAGAAACACGGAGTCTTAACTACTGAACCACCAGGGAAATTCAAGATGATATGTACTTAAATATTTTTCCTGTATGTTTCAAGTGAAAGTAAAAGTTGCTCAGTCGTGTCCGACTCTTTGCGACCCCATGGACTATACAGTCCATGGAATTCTCCAGGCCAGAATACTGGAGTGGGTAGCCTTTCCCTTCTCCAGGGGATCTTCCCAACCCAGAGATCGAACCCAGGTCTCCCGCACTGTAGGTGGATTCTTTACCAGCTGATCCACAAGGGAAGCCCAATATGTTACAAACATTCTTTAATTGATATGCATTCAGTTTAGTTCAGTTCAGTCGCTCAGTCGTGTCCAACTCTTTGCGACCCCATGAATCGCAGCACGCCAGGCCTCCCTGTCCATCACCATCTCCCAGAGTTCACTCAGACTCACGTCCATCGAGTCAGTGATGCCATCCAGCCATCTCATCCTCGGTCGTCCCCTTCTCCTCCTGCCCCCAATCCCTCCTAGCATCAGAGTCTTTTCCAGAGAGTCAACTCTTTGCATGAGGTGGCCAAAGTACTGGAGCTTCAGCTTTAGCATCATTACTTTTGTAGTAAGAAAGTTATTTTAAAATCTGTTTTAAGGTGGGTGGCGGCAGCCTTGCAGCAGAAGCAGAGATGCTGATTTTTGTGAAGACCCTGAAGGGCAAGATCGTCACCCCTGAGGTCAAGCCCAGTGACACCACTGAGAATGTCAAATTCAAAATCCATGATCAGGAAGGCATCCCACCTGACCAGCAGCATCTAGTTTTTGCTGGCAAACAGCTGAGGATGGGCTGTGCTCTGTCAGACTACAAAATCCAGAAAGAGTTCACCCTGCATTTGCTGCATCTGTAAAGCAGCATCGTTGAGCCTCCCCCCTGCCAACTCACTCAGAAATCCAACTGAGACAAGACATTGGCTGTGTTACGACCACCGCAACTGCTGCTAGGAGCGTGGCCACACCAACAGCCTGCGCCCCAGGAAGAATGCCAAATAAGGCCCCTCTGCCGGCTTCTTTGCCCACAGGGCAGCCTCCTGCCTGTGGCCCTGGGGCCTCAGTAAATGTTCCCTTTCATTGACTGAAGCAGTAAAAAAAAGAAAAAATAATAATAATAAATAAAATCTGTTTTACAGAGAATATTGGGAAACACCACGAGTTTCAAAACTGAAACTGCCTCATCAGAAAATATAATCATTTAAAAATGACTTAAACATCTAACTCATAAGAAAATCTTTTTTCTGACTTAACTTTAAAAGAGAAGAAAGATAAAGTGATGTAGAATAAAATGTCAAAACATTTTTGTCCATAAAAGTCAGCCTCTTGGGGACCTCCCTGGTGGTCCAGTGGTTAAGCCCCGACATGTCCAATGAAGGGAGCAAGGGTTTGATCCCTGGCTGGGGAACTAAAATCCCACAAGCTGCACAGTGTAGCCAAAAAATTTTTAAAAGTCAGTCTCTTAAGTGTTAGTTGCTCAGTCGTGTCCGAGTCTTTGCAAACCCATGCACTGTAGCTGCCCAGGCTCCTCTGTCCATGGGACTCCAGGCAAGAACACTCAAATGGGTTGCTATTCCCTTCTCCAAGAGATATTCCCGACCCAGGGATTGAACCCAGGCTCCTGCACTGCCAGAAGATTCTTTACTGTCTGTTAATGTTATACTTAAAAGCCAAGGTGGGACTTTCCTGGTGATCCAGTGGCTAAGCCTCTGTGCTTCCAATCAAGGGGCCCAGGTTTAATCCCCAGTCAGGGAAATATTAAAAGATTCCACATCTTCCAATCAAGACCCAGCATGGCCCCATAAGTAAATAAGTAAATGAATTTTTTTTTAAAGGTGAAAATTATCACTGCTTTCTAAACTATTCATTGAGTTTGTGCTAATTCACTTAAAAAAATAATCAGAAGCAAACTAAGAACCACCTCGTTGGATACCTCTAACTCTGGGCTTAGCTTTGCAAATATGCTCGCTGTGCTTGGTCGCTTCAGTCGTGTCCAACCCTTGCAACACCATGGATGGCAGCCCACCAAGCTCCTCTGTCCATGGGATTCTCCAGTCAAGAATACCAGAGTGGGTTGCCATGCCCTCCTCCAGGGGATCTTCCCGACCCAGGGACGAAACTCATGTTTCCTGTGTCTCCTGCACTGCCGGCAGATTCTTTTACTGCTGAATATCTCACCCCAAACAGAATGAGAATGATTCTATTTCCCTATTTCAAAAACCGAAACAACAAACAATTTTAGCATCTTCAAATTCAGGCTTAAGGGAGCTTGCACATGAAAACTAAAGTAAAAACAAACCAGGCGTCATTACATCATTACATGAGAATTTCTCCTGTCTCTGCCTCAGGCCACACAAGGCTGAAACCAGCCTCATCTCCTCTAAGGTCTTGGTTTTCACAACCAGCTGGCCCTAACAAAGCAATTTATTTCTTAAAAGTTTGTCTTCCAATCGCTACTGCTTCCGCACATCAATGTGTGTGCCACGTGCCTCCTGCGGGCATACGGGTGTGTTCTTGGAAGCTCTGGGAAAGCCCCGCATGTAACTCACAAAGCCTGGAGTTGGAAGGGGCGGTGATGAGCAGAGCTGAGCGCAGGAAAGCAGTGAGTTACCTGTGGGTTTCTTCATGCTGTTGCGGGGCCGAGCGGGCGTGGGGCGGAGCATCCTCCCAGGGTCTCTGGGGCCTTCTTGACAGTTCCCCCCCCTGAAGCCAGGGCAGCACCTCCATTCCAACTGCGTCACCGTCTTGTACCTGGTGACATACCTGGGTCTGACATTCACGCGATACCTGCCAAAGAGCAAGGTGGCATCTCTTGTTACTGGTTGCTGCGGCAGACACCCTGGCCTTCCTGGTTGCACCCAAGTGAAGAGGCCCTGGGTCACTGCTCTGCAGTCTGACTCCAAGGGGTCACCAGTCTCCTCCAGTCCAGCCCTGCCCCCCACCTCCTTCCTCCATCTCTTGGATCCACCTGCCCCCAGCTCCCCTCCCTTGAAAGGCTGGAGAAACAGACAACTCAGAAAACCCTGGCCCATGACTCTCATTGAGAGTACGGAGACCATTAGTCGCTCAGTTGGGTCCGACTCTTTGTAGCCCTATGGACTGTAGCCCCTCCAGGCTCCTCTGTCCATAGGATTCTCCAGCAAGAATACTGGAATGGGTTGCCATGCCCTTCTCCAGGAGATCTTCCTGACCCCGGGATCAAACTAGAGTCTCCTGCATTGCAGGCAGATTCCTTACCATCTGAGCCACCAGGGAAGAAGGTGTGACTCTCACTGGATGTGGACAATTTTCAAAAACTGGGCTTTTACTTCACTGATAAACTTCTATTTGACAATTTGCTGCTTGGTGGAGATTCTCCCAGGCCAAGTCAGGCCCATATGGTTTGTGTTTTATACAAACATGCCTGGCACCCTCGCCTCCCACCCTCCATGTATTTATCTTGGCACCTTCTTTCCTGACAACTGGCAAAGGGAGCAGTAAGCCTCTGCAGACCCACCTCATACTATTTGTGTTGAGATCCTGGTGGCTCAGATGTTGAAGAATCCACCTGCAATGCAGGAGACCCAGGCTCAATCCCTGGGTTGGGAACATCCCCTAGAGAAGGAAGTGGCAACCCACTCCTGTATTCTTGCCTGGAGAATCTCCAGGACAGAGGAGCCTGGCGGGCTACAGTTCATGGGGTTGCAAAGAGTCGGACACGACTGAGCGACTAACACTAACTCACGTGCACTCATGCATCTCACAGAGACCCTGGCAACACTGGAAAGTCCGTCAGACCCAGGCTGGACCACAGCCCCGAGCAGAGAGCTGATCCAGGACCCCTGGGTGCCCGGGGGGTCAAGCCGGAGTTCACCCCCAGGGGCCCTGCTCACAGCACAGAGACGAGCGGCCCCTCGTTCACCTTGCTTCTCCTGCTGACAGCAACCCCAACTTTCTCGAGTCTCATTAGTTGCTCTTCATTTCTAACCCCAGCACTAGCAGCCAGCTCCCTTTTCGGGTTATTGCTCAAGGGGCCTCAAGCCAGCCAAAGGACTCCGCCTCAGGCCCTGGCCTCATGGCAGGTGGAATTCAAAGTCACATTCCTGAGAGAATCACAAGTGGCTGAACGTCACGGACTTCCAGCACCCCGGCTGAGGGCCGAGCTTGACACTGAGAACCGCAGGAGCTGGGCACTCTCCCCCGGGCCAGGACGGGCAAGGCGCCCCTGCGGAATTCTAGGGGGGCTGGTGACAGCACTGCCGGGTGGGAGTGTCCCCTCACCTGGTCTTGAGGGCATGGTTCTCAACCCTGGCCACGTATCACATTCACCAGGGACCTGTGAAAGACCGCCCGTATCTGGGCCCCGGGCTCAGAGGCTCTGTTATGACTGGTCTCTAATGCAGCCTGGGTGTGTGGATTTTGAGATGCTTGGGTGGGAGCCTTTTTCGGGAAAACTGATGCAAAAACCCAATAAGTAAAACAGAAAAGGGCTGCTCAAGGGGTTGTGGGGCAAAGCAGAGGCAAAAGCCCCCTCCTAGGCCCTTCATTCTCATTCCTCCCACATCCCCCATCGAGATCCCACTGAAGACATCATCCCTGATCACAGATGGGAAAACAGAGGCTCAGAGAGGTTAAGTGACTCCTCCCAATGGCCAGGAAGGGCCAGAATGCGTGCATGCTCAGTCACTTCAGTCGTGTCTGACTCTTTTGCGATCCCATGGACTGCAGCCCACCAGGCTCCTCTGTCCACAGCACTCTCCAGGCAAGAATATTGGAATGGGTTGCCATTCCCTTCTCCAGAAGATCTTCTCAACCCAAGGATCAAACCTGGGTCTCCTGCATTACATGCGGATTCTTTACCATCTAAGTCACTAGGGAAGCCCCAGAAAGGGCCAGGACTGGCTTTAAACCCATGTTCTCCCCTGCACCCGCCACGGCCCTCCAAGCACGTGGAAACCACCAGTCTGCCTGGCAACTGCCCTAAATTCAGAGCCACCCCACCCACTCGGAGATGTTCCAGAAGGCCCCACAAGCTGTGTGAGAAGGCAGCCTAAGTATCTGATTCAGTCCAGGTACACTCTTGCCCTCTCCCCCAACCTGGCACCCCACCTACCCAAAGCATCTTCTGTGTGGCCCCAGAAACTACAGGAAAAGAAAGAAAAATCCCATTCCATTGTTTTGATCAAGCACAGCCTAATGCTGGAAAAATGTGTGATCTCAGGAAAACCTGGTTCCTCTGAGCATTTAGGATTGAATGTGAAAATGCATTTGCTCCGGGGTTTTGTTCGTGTGCCAGGTGATGACAGCCCACAGTAAGCCCTCCGACCACAGCTGAGCCGGGAGGAGGGGCTCTGATGCCGGTGGATGAGGGATGACCCCTACCCCACTCCATCTGACCTGAGCCAGGGGCCTTAGCCCCTCACTGCCCAAGAAAGTGCTCAGTTCTCCAACACACTTCATTCTCCTCCCTGAAGGCAGTGATGACTTCAGAGCCAGCTCGTTTAGTTAGGAAAGCTCCCCGGAGCGCCGTCTTCTTCTCCACCCACCCCTCTCCCGTTGCTGTCAGGCTTCTGGTTTCAATGGACTTCAGGTTGGCCGTGTCTCCCACCAAGTTTCCAGCCCCGGGGACGGCTGGAAGCCATCAGGGGCCACCTCCACTGTGGGAAAGCTCACGGCCACCTCCCTGCGCAGGAGGATACAATGCCCGAGGCATCTGCGAGTCCCCAGGCCTCAGTTGAGGGGAGGCGGTGTCATGGGGGAGGCAGGAGATGGTTGGTCTCACAGCATTTCTAGGGTGTCCCCAAGAAATGGGGTTGCCCTCCACCAAGGGCAGCCAGGGGCTCCCCAGAAGGTGGGCAGGCCCCAAGTAGCATCCCCAGGCCTGCTCCCCATCACTCTGGCTTTGTGGAACAGTATTCCCACCGAGGAGCTTTTTAAAAAAGATTTTATTATTCGTTTATTTCTGGCTGCTCTGGGTCTTTGTTGCTGCACACAGGCTTTCTCGAGTTGGTGAATGGGGCGGGGGCGGGGCGCCAGTCTCTAGTCGTGGTGCATGGGCTCATCTGGTCGGCAGCAAGTGGGATCTTCCCGGACCAGGGATCGAACCCATGTCCTCTGCATTAGCAGGCGGATTCTCATCCACCGCACCACCAGGGAGTTCCCCAGGGAACTTCTGAAATATGTCCAGGCCTTTATCCTCAAAATTCTGACTTCATTGGTCTGGAGCAGGGGGTCCCTGGGTGTGTGTACCTTGCAGAAACTCCCCACGTAATGGCTGAGTACAGCCAGAATTGAGAAGCACCCCAGACTCTGGCAGGGAGTGAATGGAGGCCCTGGACTGGTGCTAGGATGAAGCTCCATAGACATTCACTGAATCAGCGAGCTGCACCCAGCTGGGGCGGCCGAGGAGGGCCTGTAGCCAAAGGGACAGAGTCACAGCAGGCGGGGCTGGAGCCTTGGCCCCCATCCCAGCCTCGGGTCAGGACTGGAACAGCATCCTGTGCCCTGGGGAGCCCTGACCAGCTGCCTCAGGGCCCCCTGGGGGCAGGGTGGAGGGGGCGGGCAGGCAATGAGCTGCCCCACAGCCCCACCTAACTCCCCTCCACCCCTCTGAAGTCCTTTTGGGTTTTTTGTGGGGGAGGGTGAGACAAGAGTTCACCATTTTTACAAGTTCCCCTGGATCAAGGCACCAGATGAGCCCAGGAGATGCTATTGAGAAGACAGGTGGGAGAAAAGGCCTAGAAAAGCTGACTCAAAACTCAGGGACCATGTGATGGGAAGTGTCCCTGTTAACACACAAGGGGACAAAGTGACTGTGCTTCCATTTGATGTCATTCCCAGGAAGATGCCTTCCTAGCAGGAGGCGAGACCTTCCCTCACCTGTTTCCAATTACACTTGAATGTGCTTGTCAGCACATTCTCTGCAGCCCAAAACCCCAAGAAAGCAAGAACGTCTGGTAGCTCTATTCCCCACAATGTCCCTGTTCTTCACACTGTCCTACTGTGCTGAATAAATAACTTATTAATTGCTAATCAATAACTGATTGATCAATTAACTAATGACACTAGGCCCACCTTTGACCAGGTTTGGGAGAGTCCAATGTTCATTCGAAGAGTTGACTCATTGGAAAAGACTCTGATGCTGGGAAGGATTGGGGGCAGGAGGAGAAGGGGACGACAGAGGATGAGATGGCTGGATGGCATCACTGACTCGATGGACGTGAATCTGAGTGAACTCCGGGAGTTGGTGATGGACAGGGAGGCCTGGCGTGCTGCGATTCATGGGGTCGCAAAGAGTCGGACACGACTGAGCGACTGAACTGAACTGAATGTCCATACAGAAAAACCCAGGGTGATTTCCCTTGTGGTGCAGTGGATAAGAATCACCTGCCAATGTAGGGGACACAGGTTCGATCCCTGGTCAGGGAAGATCCCACGTGACACAGAGCAGCTATGCCTGTGCACCACAACTACTGAAACCCGTGCACCCTAGAGCCTTTGATCCAGAACAAGAGAAGCCAGTGCAATGAGCAGCCCGTGCACGGCAACTAGAGGGGAGCCCTCTGCTCACCGAGACTCAAGAAGAGCCTCTGCAGCACTGAAGACCCAGCGCAGCCAAAAGCAAATAAATAAAAATTAAAGCCCCAGAGCGATCGATCCCCAGGTCTCACCCAGAAGAAGTGGCTTCTTGAGTCCTGTTGTTGTTTAGTCTCTAAGTCGAGTCTGACTTTTTGCGACCCCATGGACTGTAGCCCACCAGGCTTCTCTGTCCATGAGATTCTCCAGGCAAGAATACTAGAGTGGGTTGCCATTCCCTTCTCCAGGGGATCTTCCTGACCCAGGGATCAAACCCGCATCTCCTTCACTGGCAGGTGGACTCTTTACTGCTGAGCCACCAGGGAAGGCCTCCGGAGTTCTACCAGAACCCAATCAAGCCCTAGGGTCCACAGTCATGGGAACAGGATAAGACTCAACACCAGAAGGTAAGCCAGCACTGTGCTTTCCAAGAAGACAGCTGTTATCTGGGGCAGCTGTTTAAATATAAACTGATTAAAGTTAAATTAAACTGAACATCTAGTTGCTCAGTCACACTATCCACATTTCACATGCTTTGCAGCCACAGCGGCCACAGTGTTAGATAAACAACGTTAACGTCTCCATCAGCACAGAAAGTTCTGCAGGACAGGGCTGGCCAAGACAGTCACAGGATTGTCAAGGGAACAGCAAGGGCCTATATCTATCTGTTCATCTGATTTCTCCTTGCGTGTCCCCAGCAGCAAGAGGAACACGTGCCCTCAAAACAACTACCCGTCACTGGCACAGGACCCGTTGCACAGCGGTTACACGAGGCATGGGTCCTTTCCCTGCATTCAGTGTTTACCTGTGTTTTATTTTACACTCCAAATTGAAAGCCCAGTGGCCCCTGGGGGACACTCACTTGACTGGGATTTCTCCCAAGAACAGACTTTCTAGTAAATTCCTCTCCATCCTCCAGACACTGGCTGGCCCCAAAGAACCTGGAGCCAGCTCTTGTTGCTTCATTCCACGTGTGTGGTTCCACACAGGATCATTCAGAATGGGACAGATGATGGAGAAAAGGCGCTTCCTCTCCCGAGTAGAGAGCACCCAGGTCCGGGGAAATAACCTCCTCCCCCGGAGCGGGAGATGCAGGTTCAATTCCTGGGTCAGGAAAACCCCTGGAGAAGGAAATGGCAACCCACTCCAGTATTCTTGCCTGGGAAATCCCATACACAGAGAAGCCTGGCGGGTCACAGTCCATGGGGTTGCAAAGAGTCAGACAAGACTGACCAACTAACATTTTCACTTTCTTTCACTTTCCAGGGAAAGGAAAGTTCACACATGTAAACTTGAGAAGTCACCTCCCAGTTTCCGAATGCGCACTCAGGGCTGACTTGGGTGTCTGACACTCGGCTACTGCTCCAGGTTTTCCATAGAGCAGTTTAGGCTGGCCACAACAATTCCACTTTTTTTTTTTTAAACTGTGGTTAAAATACACATTACCCCCAGTTTATTGTCTTGGCCATTCTTAACAGCACAGTTCAGTGGCACAAGTATATTCACAATGTCGTACAAACATCACCACCACCATCAACACCATCTACAGAACATTTTTATCACCCTAAACTGAAACTCTGCACCCATATTAAACACTAACTCCCCAGCCCCCACCTCCCAGCCTCTGGCAACCACATTCTTGTCTCCATAAATCTGACTGTTCTTGGTACATCATGTAAGTAGAATCACATAGTATTTGTCCTTTTGTAACTGGCTTTGTGTTACTTAGCATAATGTCCTTGTAGGAGAGGAAAAAAATTTTCTTCTACCCTTTTATGGGGCTTCCCTGGTGGTTCAGATGGTAAAGAATCTGCCTGCAATGCTGGAGACTCAGGTTCAATCTGTGGGTGGGGAAAATCCGCTGGAGAAGGGAATGGCAACCCACTCCAGTATTCTTGCCTGGAAAATCCCATGGACAGAGGAGCTTGGCAGGCTACAGTCTATGGGATTGCAAAGAGTCAGACACGACTGAGGGACTAACACTTTCTACCCTCTTATATTTGTTCCTGGAGCCTATGAATCAAACTGACAAAAGATAGATTAACAGGAGAAAAAGACATACAAATTTTATTGATGTTAATATTTTTATGTGCCCAGAAGGCCTCATGGGAAAGAAGTGAAAACTCAAAGTAGCAGTTAGACTCAGAGCCTTAGGTACCATTTTAACAAAAGGTGATCAATTGTGGAGAAGGCACCAGACAGAGAAAAGAGAGTTCAGGCTTCAAGGAGCAACAAATTGTGGGGCTACGGGTAGGAAAGGAACAGGTGCTGAGGGCCGCCTTAGTGAGGTTTGTTTAGGCAGACTCCTGCCGGTGCTGTTCTCTGCCTTTGGTGGTAAGGTTCCCTTCTTCTCATCTCTGTACAGGTGCTGCTTGGGACATCAATGGGGATTTCAGAAAGGTCTTGTCTCGGGCTTCCCTGGTGGTCCAGTGCTTGGGAGTCCACATGCCAATGCAGGGGACATGGGTTCAATCCCTGGTCCGGGAGGATTCCACATGCTGTGAAGCAACTCGGCTCGTGGCCACAACCACGGAACCCACACATCCCAGAGCCCGCGCTCCACAAGAGGAGCTGCTGCACTGTGAAGCCCACTCCCCGCAACCAGTGATGCCTGCATGCGGCAACAGGGACCCCGCACAGTCATCAAGAACTTTTATTTTCTTCAAAAGAAAGGTCTTGTCTCTGTGGTTTCTCAACAGCTTTCAGCTCAGAATAATCAGTATGCCAAAGTGGTAGGTTTTGAGGTGGTCTGTCCTGATCCCCTTCACCTGAGGCTCACCCGTGTTGCGGCATGGGTCACAATTTCCTTTTTACAGAGTAATTCACTTTTACAAAGTTGGGCCAAGACAGTGGACTGATGTTCTAGGACCTGCCTGTGACAAATGGATTTTTGTTTGTTTGCTGTCCTACCAATCAGTGAATAATTGAGTTTTTTTATTGAATTAGCAGTTTCAAAAGAAGTGACGGAGGTTGTAGAGTTTGAGGCTGGAAGGGATTTCAGAACTATGTGAAGGAAAAGGGGTTCTGCACAAGCAGAAGAAGTACTTCCCGTCCAAGTCCATTGTGTCCACGGATGATCCAAAAGTCGGTCATTTGAAACCGTGTGTACAGACAAGATAGGCTAAGGAAGTGATTCTGATCCCCATGTTCCATCTAATGCTGATTGTCCACATTGGGAAAAGTGGCCCCCGCCCTGCCACATGAGAGTGAGTGAAGAAACCAGAGAGCCTTCTTCCAGGTTAAAGCACATCACCCATAGATCAGGATTAACATATGCACACCACTCTATCTAAAGTAGATAACTAATAAGGACCTATGGTAGAGCACAGCACTCTATTCAATACTCTACAATGGTCTATATGGGAAAAGAATCTAAGAAAGAGTGGATATATGTACATGTATAACTGATTCATTTCGCTGTGCAGCAGAAACTAAAGCAACATTGTAAATCAACTATACTCCAATAAAATTTTTTATCACAATTCTCATCTTTTTCTGCTACATGACACATTTCTAATTAGATCCCAAGAATGCTCAAACTACCGCACAATTGCACTCATCTCACACACTAGTAAAGTAATGCTCAAAATTCTCCAAGCCAAGCTTCAGCAATATGTGAACTGTGAATTTCCAGATGCTCAAGCTGGTTTTCGAAAAGGCAGAGGAACCAGAGATCAAATTGCCAACATCAGCTAGATCATCAAAAAAGCAAGAGAGTTCCAGAAAAACATCTATTTCTGCTTTATTGACTATGCCAAAGCCTTTGACTGTGTGAATCACAATAAGCTGTGGAAAATTCTGAAAAATATGGGAATACTAGACCACCTGACCTGCCTCTTGAGAAACCAATATGCAGGTCAGGAAGCAACAGTTAGAACTGGACATAGAACAACAGACTGGTTCCAAATAGGAAAAGGAGTACGTCAAGGTTGTATATTGTCACCCTGCTTAGTTAACTTATATGCAGAATACATCATGAGAAACGCTGGGCTGGAAGAAGTACAAGCTGGAATCAAGATTGCTGGGAGAAATATCAATAACCTCAGATATGCAGATGACACCACCCTTATGGCAGAAAGTGAAGAGGAACTAAAAAGCCTCTTGATGAAAGTGAAAGAGGGGAGTGAAAAAGTTGGCTTAAAGCTCAACATTCAGAAAACGAAGACCATGGCATCTGGTCCCATCACTTCATGGGAAATAGATGGGGAAACAGTGGAAACAGTGTCAGACTTTATTTTTTTGGGCTCCAAAATCACTGCAGATGGTGACTGCAGCCATGAAATTAAAAGATGCTTACTCCTTGGAAGAAAAGTTATGATCAACCTAGATAGCATATTAAAAAGCAGAGACATTACTTTGCCAACTAAGGTCCATCTAGTCAAGGCTATGGTTTTTCCAGTGGTCATGTATGGATGTGAGAGTTGGACTGTGAAGAAAGCTGAGCGCCAAAGAATTGATGCTTTTGAACTGTGGTGTTGGAGAAGACTCCTGGGAGTCCCTTGGACTACAAGGAGATCCAACCAGTCCATTCTGAAGGAAATCAGTCCTGGGCATTCACTGGAAGGACTGATGCTAAAGCTGAAACTCCAATACTTTGGCCACCTCATGCGAAGAGTTGACTCATTGGAAAAGACTCTGATGCTGGGAGGGATTGGGGGCAGGAGGAGAAGGGGACGACAGAGGATGAGATGGCTGGATGGCATCACTGACTCGATGGACGTGAGTCTGAGTGAACTCTGGGAGTTGGTGATGGACGGGGAGGCCTGGTGTGCTGCGATTCATGGGGTCGCAAAGAGTCAGACACAACTGAGCAACTGAACTGAACTGATGGAGAAATTAATAACATGAAAGAAAAGAAATGCTAAATATTTTACTTGACTCCTTAGGTGGATCGATCTAAGTTTTAAAAGTCAAAAGGCTTAGGCAAATATATTTCTGAAATACAAAATGTACCTAATGGATCTCGAAGGCAGATTGGTGAGCCCTAATTAAAACTGCATTACAGGGCTTCCCTAGTGGTCTAGTGGTTAAGAGTTCACCTCCCAATGCAGAGGACATGGGTTCGATCCCTGGTCTGGGAAGATTCCACATGTTTCAGAGCAACTAAGCCCGTGTGTCACAACTACTGAGCTCTTGAACTTAGAGCCCATGCTACACAACAAGAGAAGCCACTGCGATGAGAAGTCCAAGCAAAACAACTCAAGACTAGCCTCTGCTCTCTGCAACTAGAGAAAGCCCACACACAGCAATGAAGACCCAGCACAGCCACCCAAAAAATAATTTTAAAAATAATAAATCAAATTACAATATAGCTTTGTACATTTCTTAAATCGCAGCTCTTAGACCAAAGCAATGTGTTGAAAATGAAGGTGTGCATATTGGAGATTGCCTCTTTCCCAAAACAAAGGAGATACTTGCTGTTGTTCAGTTGCTCAGTTGTCAGACTCTTTGCAAACCCATGGACTGCAGCACGCCAGGCTTCCCCATCCTTCACCATCTCCCAGAGCTTGCTCAAACTCATGTCCATTGAGTCAGTGATGCCATCCAACCATCTCATCCTCTGTCGTCCCCTTCTTCTCCTGCCTGCAATCTTTCATAGCATCAGGGTCTTTTCTAATGAACTGGCTCTACACATCAGGTGGCCAAAGTATTGGAGCTTCAGATTCAGCATCAGTCCTTCCAATGAATATTCAGGACTAATTTCCTTTAGGATGGACTGGTTGGATCTCCTTGCAGTCCCAGGGACTCTCAAGAGTCTTCTCTAACACCACAGTTCGAAAGCATCAATTCTTCAGTGCTCAGCCTTCTTTATGGTCCAACTCTCATATCCTACTGGAAAAACCATAGCTTTGACTATATGAACCTTTGTCAGCAAAATAATGTCTCTGCTTTTTAATACACTGTCTATGTTTGTCATAGCTTTTCTTCCAAGGAGCAAGCATCTTTTAATTTTATGGCTGCAGTCACCATCTGCAGTGATTTTGGAGCCCAAGAAAATAAAGTCTGTCACTGTTTTCATTGTTTCCCTTTCTGTTTGCCATGAAGTGATGGGACTGGATGCCATGATCTTTGTTTTTTGAATGTTGAGTTGTCCAGCTTTTTCACTCTCCTCTTTCACCTTCATCAAGAGGCTCTTTAGTTCTTCTTTGCTTTCTGCCATAACAGTGGTGTTATCTGCATGTGCTAAGTGGCTTCAGTTGTGTCCAACTCTTTGTGACCCCATGGACTGTAGCCCGCCAAGCTTCTCCGTCCATGGGATTCTCCAGGCAAGAATACTGGAACGGGTTGCCATTCCCTTCTCCAGGGGATCTTCCCAACCCAGGGATTGAACCCAGGTCTCTTCTATCTCCTGCATTAGCAGGTGGGCTCTTTACCACTACACCCAGGAGGCCCATCGTCTGCATATCTGAGATAACTGATATTGATAATTGCTGGAGAAACCACAGTTGTAAGCTGTTTCTTTTCCTGTTTCCTCTCGGAGTAATTTCTTTGGGTACTTAGGATGGCAAGTTAGATTTCAAACCCTAAAATCCTCTTTATTTTATGCTCTGATCATACAGCAAATAAGTAAAAGTTTTCCACAACTGATCACCCTTAACCCTAAGGACAGAACAAGTTCCTAAGACAAAGTCGACTGGAGAAATGTCCAGTGACTCAGCCATGAGGCTGTCCCAACTCAGTTGCAATTGACAGTGAAGTGTCATTTTCAGATTTACTATAAAAGCGGGGGTGCTTTCCCTTGGAGCAGACTCTCATTGCTAAAAATGACATCATCTCCAAGTGCAGGGCGCGCCCAGCAGCATGAAATACAGCTTATACGTGTGTTCCAAGGAGTCCACATTCTTAGCTTAACTTCTTCACTCGGGGAAATATACGACGGAACACCAGTCCACAGTTGGGTAGTGGCCAGCAAGTGTGGGGGGCCCACAAGGCCCAAATGCAGCCCCAGCTTTCCGGAGGCTGAATAATCCAACATTAACAAAGGCCCACAATACCCTAAAGAAATTCTTTGGGGAAGGGCCAAGGCTTCAGCAGGCTGCTTTTCCCACTACAGTCTATATGATTCCACTTCTCAAAGCCACACCCCGTCCCCTGATTCCTGGAGTCAGGACCAGAGAGCGGCGGCCTCCACCCCACCCCTCCCCGTGTGCACAGCCCCCAGGTTCCCACGGTATGGACACAAGAACAGCTGCAGCCTCAGCCTTTGGCGTGATGCTTGGCCCAAGGGCGATTTTCTGTGGTTCAGAAATCCAGATTTTTCTTCTCAGAGCCGCTGAATAACTCTTTTGATTATTTCCTCTTTTTTTTTAAAAGAAGAAGCATGATTTCCTCAAATTCTCCTGCAGAAGTCACAATAATTTCGAAAGCTTTTCTTCCATGTCCTTTGTCTTGTTTGGTAACCTCCCTCCCTCAGCTCTAGTCACTCCGTGCTTTCTCTTCTCTCTCAGCTTCCATGTCTGCCAGCCGCCCTCCCTCTTGCAGCCGCCCTTCCCCTTGCAGCTGCCCTCTCCCCCTTGCAGCCATCCACCAGGTGTTCTCGGTACATTCAGATCAATCGACCACGGGTTGAAAGTATTCATGGAAGGGCTTCTCTGGTGGCTTAATGGTAAAGAATCTGCCTGCCAATGCAGGAGACGTGGATTCGATCCCTGATCTGGAACGATTCCACATGCCTTGGAGCAACAACTGCTGAGCCCGTGCTCTAGAGCCTGGGAGCCAAAACTACTGAGTCCACGTGCTGCGGCTCCTGCAGCCCTACAGCCTGTGCTCTGCAGCAAGAGAAGCCACCGCGATGAGGAGCGCAGGCACCACAGCTGGAGAGTAGCCCCGCTAGCCGCAACTAGAGAAAAGCCCGCACAATAACAAAGACCCCGCACAGCCAAAAATTAATAAATAAATTTTTTTTAAAGAAAGCATTCATGGAAAAGAAAATTCCAGAAAGTTTCAAAAAAGCAAAACGAATGTGTCACGCACCCAGCTACTCTAAGTACTTACATAGCATTTATGCAGTATTATGAGTTATCCAGACACAATTAAAAGTATACAGGAGGATGTGTGTAGGTTCTATGCAAGTATTATACCATTTTACATAAAGGACCTGAGCATCTGTGGATTTTGGTTTCATGGGATGTCCCAGAACTAATTCCCTGTGGAGCCCAAAGGACCACTGTATTGCTTTTCCATTCAAAAGGGGAACTGGCTACGATACCCCATCTGTAGTCAATGTTGGACCTTTGGATGAAGACCATGGATGGTGGTAAGCTCTTAAAGATGCCTCACCTGGAACTTGGTGGAAGTCACTTAGAAGCTCAGAAAATCCTAAGACAGTAGGAGTTTCTCCACAGATATAAAAATATGTTCTTTGGTGGGGGGGGGGGGCAATTCATTCTTAGTTTAAAAAAATAATCTGGAAATTGAAAACATGGGTTGTGTTTCTTTTCTAATTTATGACCACACTGTGGGGGAGAAGAACCAAGTGTTACAACCTAGTTTCATATTTCTCACACTGTCCAGGTGACGCCAGTGCTACTTTATGATTTTCAAATCCACACTTAAGACAAACGAGGTCAAGACATTCACAGTCAACTGCCCTCTGCTTAGAAGGAGCAGAACTCTGCTTTGGAAGATGGTGCCACAGCCAGCCCGCCTCCAGCCTGAAGGTGCAGACAAGCAGAGGGCCAGGGGTAAGGAAAGAAGAATTTCGCTTATTTGCTGTTAAATAGAAAGGGGTGATGGAGGCCATGGAGGACAAAAAAGTGAGGAGGAATTTTACTCCAAGGAGACTTAGAGTGGCCAGTGGATTTTAAGGTTGGAAACATCTGCCATGTCTGCCAAGCTGCTTGTGTTGCTACAGTCTTCACTGAATCCTCGTGCTCATGCTGGCTTGTGGAACTTGATTTTTTTCTTGAGGAAATAAAAAAAATTAATTTATTTTTGGCTGCACTGGGTCTTAGTTCCTTTGCACAGGCTTTCTCTAGTTGTGGCGAGCAGGGGCTACTCTCCAGCTGTGGAGCACGGGCGTCTCACTGCAGTGACTTCCCTTGTTGAGGAGCACGGGCTCTGGAGCACAGGCTCAGCAGTTGTGGCGCATGGGCTTGATAGCTCTGCAGCACGCAGAATCTTCCCGGACCAGGGATTGAACCCATCTCTTCTGCGCTGGCAGACGGATTCTTATTCACTGCCCCACCAGAGAAGTCCTTTCTTAAGGAATTTGAGGGGTGATGTTTTTCTGAGAAAACCAGCCCAGAACCCAAGTATGCAGGGGCTGTAGCATGATAGGGTGTAGCAACCTGGAGAAACGCTTTGGGGCATCACGGTTCTTGTAAATTGAGGGGAGAGGGAGACAAATATACAGACTCTGAGGTGGTGAAGAGGGGCTGCAGCTTGCTGTCCAACGCTTTAAAACTCATTTAAGAAAAATAACATAGATTGCATTATTTTGTTTTGTTTAATATAAAACAACTAAGATCTATGGTCTGAGTAGTAATTCTCATCCTCATAATAAGCCAGGCGCTAGGCTGGCCCACCACCCAAGACGTCACTGCAATTTACTTTATCTCAAATAAAATACATCAGCAGGCTATTTTCAAGGAATTTCTGTCACAAGAATAATCTTTAAAATAATTCCCTATATTTTCAGTATTTAACTTTCTCAAAATGCGCTCTTATCTCTGATTACTGTATCCTCGCAATTACACCAAAGCATTCCTTAGAGCTGTGTACATGAACTCTGGGCCATCCTGGTTGCTCAGTAATAAAGAACCCACCTGCAATGCAGCACACGCAGGTTCGATCCCTAAGTTGGGAAGATTCCCTGGAGAAGGGAATACCAACCCACTCCAGTATTCTTGCCTGGAGAATTCCATGGACACAGGAGCCTGGCGGGCTACAGTCCATAAGAGTAAGACACGAATGAGTGACTAAACGACAACATGAAGCCTCCCCAAATCAAAGCTCCATCATACTTCACACAGACAGACAACAGAGGCTTACACCTTGGTAAAAAGCTTTTAAAGCTCATGCTGAGATGACCAGCTCAAGAATCTAAATGACAACACACATTGTTACTTTGGTTGATTTAACGGGAATCTATCCTATCACAACCCTTCATTTTAGCTGCAAGCCACTGCATTTTCACTCATCTGTAACAATCATTTCAAAGTCTGTGCATGCCATGATTTCCATTTTAAAAACACAAGCCACGGCCAGTTGTTCAAGCTTACGGTCTCCGTGCCTGAAACATGAAAACCAAACTCAGCACATATGAGTCTTCACAATGGGAGGAAAAACAAGCTAAAAACTTTCTCTCCCTGAGAATGAAGCCTGATGCAAACCATGGCTTTGGATGACTGTCATGCGCCAGTGCAGGTTCATCAACTGTAAGAGACACTCTGCTCTGGCGGGGGGAAGCTGATATTGGTGGAAGCTGGGTATATGTGGGCGGCGGGGGAACATGCGCAATCTCCTTACTGTCCCCTCAGTTTTGCTGTAAACCTTAAACTGCTCCAAAAACACATAGTCTTAATAAAAGAAATAAATAAAACAATTCACATGCTTTCTCTTTCATCCATTCATTCAGCAAACATCCTCTGGGTGCCCACCAGGACCACACGATGGCTTTCCCTGAGTATCTACTATGGAACAATCATACTTACTGGGAGCCTACAGATGTCTATGACCCAGAGCAACAGGCTCTGTTCTAGGGCATCTCAGCAGAGACCAGTCATATCAGACAAGATATATACAGTTATTTTATTGTATTTACCATAAGGTAAAAATTTGTAGTAAGACTAACCCTCTGGGCTGCTTCTATAATAACAGACCCAACCGCCCACATGAAAGATTAGAGTTGATTCCTGATCAAAGGTGATGAATAATGAGGTACTGATCCTTCTGCGAATAAAGGCAAATTCTGCCACAACCTCTAAAAGACAGTGCATAAAAAATTCACCTTTTCTCACAAGATCAAAGCTATGATTTTTCTAGTAGTCTTGTACGGATGTGAGAGCTGGACCATGAAGAAGGCTGAGTGCTGAAGAATTGATACTTTTGAACTGTGGTGTTGGAGAAGACTCTGGAGAGTCCCTTGAACTGCAAGGAGAGCACACCAGTCAATCCTAAAAGACATCAACCCTGAATATTCATTGGAAGGACTGATCCTAAAGCTCCAATACTTTGGCCACCTCAGGTGAAGAGCCAACTCACTGGAAAAGACCCTGATGCTGGTAAAGATTGAAGGCAAAAGAAGGGGGTGACAGAAGATGAGATGGTTGGATGGCATCATTCACTCAATGTACACGAGTTTGAGCAAATTCTGGAAGATAGTGAAGAAAAGGGAAGACTGCTATGCTGTAGTCCATAGGGTTGTAAAGAGTTGGACAAAACTGAGCGACTAAACAACAACACAAGCTATGGTCCTTTTTTGTTGTTGTTAAATTAATTCATTTTGAATTGGATGATAGTTGCTTTACAATATTGTGTTGGTTTCTGCCATATATCAACATGAATCAGCCACAGTCAGTTCAGTTCAGTTCAGTCGCTCAGTCGTGTCCGACTCTTTGCGACCCCATGAAGCGTAGCACGCCAGGCCTCCCGGTCCATCACCATCTCCCAGAGTTCATTCAGACTCCTGTCCATCAAGTCCTTGATGCCATCCAGCCATCTCATCCTCTGTCGTCCCTTTCTCCTACTGCCCCCAATCCTTCCCAGCATCAGAGTCTTTTCCAATGAGTCAACTCTTTGCATGAGGTGGCCAAAGTACTGGAGTTTCAGCTTCAGCATCATTCCCTCCAAAGAAATCCCAGGGCTGATCTCCTTGCAGTCCAAGGGACTCTCAAGAGTCTTCTCCAACACCACAGTTCAAAAGCATCAATTCTTCAGCGCTCAGCTTTCTTCACAGTCCAACTCTCACATCCATACATGACCAGAGGAAAAACCATAGCCTTGACTAGACGGACTTTAGTCGGCAAAGTAATGTCTCTGCTTTTGAATATGCTATCTAGGTTGATCATAACTTTTCTTCCAAGGAGTAAGCATCCTTGTGAATCAGCCACAGGTATATGTATGTCTCCCCCTCTTGAAACTCCCTCCCACTCCATCCCACCCCTCTGTGTAAAATTAGATAGCCAATGGGAATTTGCTGTATGACGCGGGGAGCTCAAATCTGGTGCTCTGGTACGGTGCTTTTTAATCCCTACCATCGACAATGGACTAACATGCTCAGAGACAGCCCTGCACCCCAAAGCGCGGAGCAGAGGCCTGCTGGCCATCCGTCTTGGTCACGGCTCATCCCTTCACAGCCAGACCCACTTTCCCCGCCACACTCGCTTCAGCTCCACCAGCGAACCCGGCCTGGCTCCCGACAGAGCCGCTCTCGCTCTTCCCCACCCATCCTCTCCTTTCTTCAACCCGTTTTGCACAAACTGCCAGATTAACATTTGGAAGCTCTGTTGGCGTCCTTGACCTAAAATTCTCCATGGTGCCCCTTTGCCTAAATGATAGAACCCACACTCCCAACCCTAGGTTACAGCTTGAATTCTCTGTCACCCCAAATATATGTCAGAGTTTGAATCCCAGGACCTTGGAATGTGACTTTATTTGTAGGTGAGGGGCTTCCCAAGTGCCACTAGTGGTAAGGAACCCTCCTGCCGATGCAGGAAACCCTAAGAGATGTGGGTTTGATCCCTGGTCAGGAGATCCCCTAGAGGAGGGCATGGCAACCCACTCCAGCATTCTTGCCTGGAGAACCCCATGGACAGAGGAGCCTGGCAGGCTACAGTCCACAGGGCTACAAAAGAGCTGGACATGACTGAAGCCATTTACTATGCATTCAAGGGTTTACAGAGGGGAGCAAGTTAACATGAGGGCATCAGGGTGGGTGGGCCCTAATCCAGGATGACTGATGTCCTCATACACAGGACGCATCGGGACAGACACCCAGGGATTCGATGACCATCTATACGCCAAGGGGCCAGGCCCGGAACAGACCTCCCCCTGGCCCCATGGCTTACTTCTCCCCTCTCTCCTCCTCCCCGCCCCTGCTAACGTCCTCTCTGGGCTGGGCTGGTGTCCTCTCACGTCTGCATCTATTTTTTAGCTGGAACCTTCCTTCAAAGCCCTGCTAGAACGTCACCACCTGCAAACAAGCTCGCGGATTCCTCACGGCTGGAAACAATTTCCTCCACCGCTGAACATCCTCCGCTGTTTATGCTTCTCTTATTGCAGCCCTCACGCCTACCTTTTGCTTCATAAATACTTCTGTTTATGTCTCATGTCACCTATTGGCCGTGAACTTCTGGAGAGCTAGAGAGAAGTCGGGTTCCTTGCTGTGTCCCCATGGGGCCTAGACCTGGGCCAGACGGAGGCCAGGCACAAAAATATTTGTTTAATGAAACCAAGGAACTAAGAGTCTTCAAATAATAAGTCTACTTAACCCTACTGAGCTTCATGCCAGTTCGAAATGGTGTATGCTAATTAGGCAGCCTCAATCCAACATCTCCCCGGGGCAAAACGGGCCCTGTGTTTCTTTACCCCATTACATTTTATCCTGTGTTCGACATCTGTTACGTATTTACTGTCTCAATTGGTCTTCGGGAAAATCAGAGTAGTACCCTTACTATCAGTATAAATGAGTTTCCACACTGTAGTTTACCATGAGTCCTCAGCTTCCAAACACCAGACACAAATGGTGGTGGACACACGCAAAGGAATACTACTCGGCAATAAAAAGTAATCAACCAGGGATCCAGGGCACAACACAGACGTGCCTTAAAGTTACCAAGCTGAATGAAAAAACCTAATGCATGAATACAGATCATATGACGCTTGACATAAATCTCTAGAGAATACAAACCCATCAGCAGTTGCCTGGGGAGGGAGTGCGGTGGGGGTGGGGTAGGGGGGAACTGGAGGGAGGGATTATAAGGGTTGTGAGGTCACTCTTGGGGGTGATGGAGGCGTTCAATATCCTAATTGTGATGTTGGTTTCACAGGCATATATACATGTTAAATCATACAACTTTAAATATGTACAGTTTATGTAAATTTCACCTCAGTAGAGCTGTTTGTGTGCTTTGCACACAGCATACATATATAATATATACATATATTTTATGTACTATATAAACTTTATATATAATATATATTTATGCACTTGAGTATTTTAAATCTCATCAGCATTTCGAAGTAAATTGTCAGTCTTGACTATCCAATTACAAATCTCAGTTAAGAAAAAGCCAAAATCAGCATTATTAAGTCTTTTTCAGAGTTTCAAAATGAGGATTTAACTAAAGTTTTGTTGTTTTTAATGTATCAGATTACTTTTCAAACACACAACCAATTGCTTTATTTCTACTGGGAACTCAGCCCTAATATCTATTTTTGTACTTTTGAAAGCTGGTCATGTCTGTTTTTGAACCCCATGGACTGCAGCACGCCAGGCTCCTCTGTCCTCCACCATCTCCCAGAGTTTGCTCAAATTCATGTCCATTGAGTCAATGATGCTATCTAAACATCTCATTCTCTGCTGCCCTCTTCTCCTTTAACCCTCAATCTTTCCCAGCATCAAGGTCTTTTCCAGTGAGTCAGCTCTTTGCATCAGGTGGCATGGACCAATGATTAAGGAAAACAAAATTTTTCAAAATAGAATTTTCTTTTTTATCTTCAAATTGCCATTTTGTGTAAAATAACACAAAATGTCAAAGACGTAAATGAGCGTTTAAAAAATATGACAAAGAGTGATTCCTCACTGGGACTGTTCTTTCCCAGCGTGGACTCTGCCAAGGAGGGCTCAGCGGGCGCCTTGCAATTTGGTTCCGGACACGAGTGGTGAATGGTGTTTCTGCCTTCCCTCCCTCCTGCTCCGCCAGTGAGCAAGGAATCTGCGTTTCATCTCACTAGTTGTTTTTTTGCCACGATGCAACCAAACGACTCCCAGATACCTTGAGAGTGGCCAGAAGATGATGCAATGTGTGGGGATGGGAATGGGCCCATGGTTTATCACAATGGGGCCAGGCCCTGACCCTGGGCTGTGGTCCTGGAACACTGCTGCTCCAGCAGATGACAGCTGGGGCATCTCTGGGGTGGGCCACCTGGTGTATATGTCAGGCCCGAGCACCATCAGGACAGCAGCTTCTGGAATGTTCAATACATCCAGACGGGCTTGTGATGCCTCCCTCCCTGCCCAAGGCCCTCATTCCCCTCACTCCCCTGCCCCCCCCCCCCCCCCCCCCCCCCCCCCCCCCGCTCTGAGTGTCAGAGCTCTTAGGGCTGAAACTGCCTAGAGCCAGGGAACCACTTTACTGGTGAAACGATCCCTCTCGAAAGGCTGGATTGTGAAACCGGCCCCAACCCTGGGTTCTGTTGCAATCTCTACCACAGCTTTCAGGCTCCACTTTCAAGATATGTGGAAAAGCTTCAGTTAGCAGAAAACAAGTGGCATTTTCACCACCACGGTTTAGGGAGAAAAAAATCTAGGCCCTTATATCATGATCCTTTAACAGCATCCGTGCTGGGCAAACGCAGGCGAACAGCTGGAAGCAGGAGGGAATTCTCTGGCACTTCATAATGAGCTGCGAACAAATCTCAGCAAAGATAACCTAATGAGGCCCACACAGACAATCACAAAAGTGGGAGAAGATGGGAGAAGTCAGGGAGAAGTTGAGACGTCTCACAGCCAATTCCCTTTCATCAAAATGATCAGCTTGAGAAGACTTCATCTAAATACGCATCTCAAATTTCTTTTAATTAAATCCTCAGGAAAGCATACTGTCCTGAAAGGTTGATGCTGCAAAGAATAATTTTTAGGCATATCCCATAATCTCCTAATATTTTTTTATGTGGGGGGAGAAAAAAGAAAAGAGCAGCTGGATCTTGACACACCCATAGCAGTTTGCTTCTCCAGCATTTTCGAACCAGGAATTTGGTTAGTTGGAAACCTCCCTTTTTTTCCAGCACCCATCACCACTTTAATACAGGAAGGAAGGAAGAAAACTTGTTGGTGAGCTTCGTTTTAATAATTGCGTTATTTCTCCTCCCACGTGAACTGCCAGCATATTGAAAACCACTCTGTTCCTCTCCAGATCCTCCCAGGAAAATCATTCATCAGGCAGAGTCACGCTTGTGTCATTTTATCAAGTGGGTCATTGTTGTTTTTAAGCCCAGAAAATGGCTTCATCAAGCACGGAAGCAGTTAATTCTGGGCAGTGAAACAGTCCTGTAGCCAACAATAAATCAGAACATTTGGGTGACAGTCTGGAAGTCATCTGAACACTGGCAGCCTGTCAGGTTTTGGTTTTTGAAAACAGTATGTAAGACAGCAGCTCACTGTCATGCACGGTACCTGCCTCGTCATTCACTCAGTAAACACGAGTAACATCTTAATATTCCCAACATGAAGAAGAGGATTTTTTTTTTTTTTCTCAGAGCAGAGCATTAAAACCACGTGTTCCTGGCTGGACGAAACACGACTGGAGCTCAGTGAAGGCAACCTGGAACACTCAGCTGACTCCTCTCTGTGGACCCGCCATGGGCACCCAAACACCTGCAGAGCTAGGAACCAACGTCCACAGCAACCAGAGCACTTATTTTTATTTTTTAAAACTTTTGGCCACACCGCATGGGATCTTAGTCCCCTGACTAGCGATCAAACTCGTACCCCTGGACCCCCAGGGAAGCCCAAAGCACCTATTTTAAATTGACCGTAATCTCTCCTGTGCTTTTTCCAAAAAAACACTCCATGACTGTTCTGCTTCCAAAGCAACCTCTGGGTTTAACTTCACATTTACAAATTGATTTAAACGGTCTCATTTTCTTGTCATCTTAGGTCATTGTATGTCTTTATTTCATTCTTTAGCATCTCAGCCTTTCTCTAACTTGTTAGGGAATTCAGAGCCTTTAAAGAGGAGGCGACAACTCCAAACAGGGAGAACAAGCTGTGTCTGTTAGACATTGCTGGTGGCTGTGCCTCACAGCCGTCACCTCCCCTGTAGTGCTGAGGAAGCGCGTCTCAGAGAGGTTGAGTGACCAGCCTGAAGTCACACAGCTTGGCGGTGGTAGAGCAGAGGCCAGAAGTTGCATCTTCTATCTCCTCTCCCAGAAGCGTCAGCCACACCCAGCCAGCCTTGAGGGACTACGTGAGGGGCCCGCTGACCTGTCCCCACCCCACCCTGCCGTGTTTCCCCTTTTCTGGCTTCATCAGAATTCTAATTCATTGACCAAGTGTTGGTGGAATCACAGATCCATGGAGGAAGACTAATTAACGGGAATTAAATGAAGCTTCACAAAAAGCTAACTGTTTTCCTTAAAGCCATAACCTCTGTGTGTATTCTATTAATTTTTCTCCAAGATAAAAAAGGTGGAAAGTGTAGCCCATAAGTACAAAGTTCTTCTTCCAAGACCCCAGTCTCTTCCCTGCTTAATCTCCTGGCTGAGCTTGCGATGAGAATAAAATAAAATTATGAATGTGAAAATGTTTTGGGAACACCAACTGCTGCTGCTGCTAAGTCGCTTCAGTCATGTCCGATTCTGTGCGACCCCATAGACGTCAGCCCACCAGGCTCCCCCGTCCCTGGGATTCTCCAGGCAAGAATACTGGAGTGGGTTGCCACTTCCTTCTCCAATGCGTGAAAGGGAAAAGTGAAACTGAAGTCGCTTAGTCGTGTCCAACTCTTCGAGACCCCATGGACTGCAGCCTACCAGGCTCCTCCGCCCATGGGATTTTCCAGGTAAGAGTACTGGAGTGGGTTGCCATTGCCTTCTCCTGGGAACCCCAAAGGGCTCTTCAAACATAGCATCGTATCTACTAGAAACGAAGGAAAAGAGCGAGGCAGCTAGAAAGGAAGGTCTGATGCACCTGGGGAAGCACCAGAGGCTACTGAGGATGGGGCCCGGAAGAGGGGGACGCAGCAGGGACCAGGCACAGCTCTGGGTGCCTCTGTGCAGGTGCTCCTGGGTTTGGACTTGGGGTCCCTCATGATAACAAGGTCCCTCCTCGTACCAAGGAGCAGGGCTTGTTACAGCCAACGGACCTCAAAACATTGGTTAAAAAACTGAATGAAGGGACTTCCCAGGTGATCCAGGGGATAAGAATCTCCCTTGCAATGCAATGCACTGCACATGGGTTCGATCCCTGGCCCAGTGTCCCACATGCCAAGGGGCAACTAAGCCCGTGCACCACAGCCACTGAGCCCACGCTCCAGGGTCTGTGCTCCGCAAAAAGAAAAGCCACCGCAATGAGAAGCTCTCGCATCGCAACCAGAGAAAGCCCATGTGCAGCAAGAAAGACCCAGCACAGCCAAAAATCAAGAAATCTTGGAAACAAACAAACAAAACCCAGAAAGAAGAAATATTCCCCCAGAGCTATCTACACAAAAGGCACAGTTTGACTTGAAAGGAATTCTGTTCCTGGAGATGTGAGAAACGTAGAATTGGCTCTAGAAGACGTAAGCCCTCATTTTTTTTCCCTCAATCTCAAGTCCTTTTTTTTTTTTCTTTTTAAGCTTTTCCTGGCTGAGATTGCGCCCTAATAGAAAACTTTTCTTCCAAATGAATGACCATCTGCTCCCTCTAGAATCTAAGGATTAGAGGAGTTCTGGAAACTCAGCACCAACACTCACACCTGGGGGAAATTCGAAAATTTTGCATCTGTGTTCTCACAGCAGTGCAGGCTCCTAGAGTTGGCCCCGCCCAGCTCCCCGTCCCAACCGCTTTTCTTTTCTTTCTTATTTTTTTTTTTTTTTTAAAAAAGAGCTAATAGGAAAAATTTCACCAAAATTCTACACACCCAAGGAGTGGGTAGGGGCTGGGCTGGGCAGATGCTGATAAACCCGTCAGTTTGCAGTGTCAGACGGCAGTGAATAGAGAGGAAAAACCCTGCCTTACGTTTGGGGTCCTCCCTGTCCTTACCAGCAAGGCAGTTTCTCTGCACATGGGGCACCCCCAAACGCCTCAAATACTAACAGCACTCAGCTTAGCCCAGCTGAGTGGGAGGTGATGGAACTCTCTAGAATCGCTGCCATGAGGCATGAATGATGCATGAAAGGAACAATGCCCAGTCCAGCCAGGAGAAGAAAGACAGTGCTGTTTTCCACCAGCAGTACACACAGCATGGCCAACCCGTGTTGTGGGGGGTGGGGCTCTGTGAGAGCTCAGACCCTCACTGTCCCCTCCCGTCATAATGGGGCTGCCAGGGCCATACCATCATACATGGAGGCACACTCACACACACGCACCACACACACCCTTGGGGTGCTCATCACTGAGTGTGGGTTTAGACAGCAAGGGGCTGTGTGGGTGTGGGATGGGAAGAGCCTAAGGCTTAGAAATAACAGAGCTGGACTTGTTCCCAGGCTCCACTACTTCCTGACTACATGCCCTCCTGTAAAAGGGGGATAACGTCCAGGGATTGCAGTACAGACGGAAGATAATGAACATAAAAGGACTCATTCCCTTACAAGAATGCACTCCAAGAAGAGTGTCTCGTGAAATCAGCCCTGGCCACTGTATCAAGCCTGCCAAGGCCGTCAACCTGCCCGGTCCCCACCCTGCAGAAAGAGATCCAAGTCTCCCACATTCCTATGTCTCCCAAAGCAAGTCCCTCAAACCAGTCTAGGACCAGACAGACTCTCTCCATGCTGAGGTGTCCTATAGAGACCCCAGACTCAGATGCGGATCTGCTGGGACCATCCTAAGTGCGGAGGTGTATATGTGTGTGCAACAGTGACCATCTACCAAACAGGCTGAACTGCTAAGGGTTTTTACAGTGAATCAGAAAACTCTGCAATACAATGCAATTTTAGAAGATTTATGCCTTTCTTAACATGAACGTGTAAAGTTGTGAACAATGATCTCAGAGTGGGGAATGGTCCTCAGACTCATCTTCAGAGCAAACGATCAATCGCCACCGCCCAGCTTTTATACTGCTTTAGAGTCCACAGCAGCTGCCCTTCCCTCCTCACTGGATAATCGGCATCAGATAAATTCTCTTATCTCCTCCTTGGGTCAGACCAGCCACCCTCAAGAATTAGCTTAGAGAAGACAGAGCAGTGTCTGTGAACACGGTCCTGTGCCTTGGAGACCCGGACCCCTCCTCACACTGAGTGTACCAGAGACACAGACCCACAGAGAGAGAGCCCTGATTTCAAATTCCTAGTGACAGAGAAGTCTTCATAGTAATTAACCATTCTCCGTACACAAGAATGGTATCACCACCTCCCAAGTATTTAGCATGAGCTTTGAAAGGTTTTTCTGGAAGCACACTTTTAACTCCATCCCCAGTGACAAGTCTCAGGGTGGTCGCTGAGCCCAGGGGGACAGGGGTGGTTTTCCACCAGTCTCAAGCCCCACCAGTCTGGCCTCCCTAATTAGCATCTTTTCAACAACCAGCCTAACAAACCAAACAAAGGAAGCAAACTGGCCAGTGTTTTCATAAAATAAGAGCCAAACCGCACAGCCTCATAGACAGTGTGAAAAATGATGGCGTCTACGGCCTCCTTGCAAATGATGCCCAGGAAAAAGAGTGAAGCACACAGGCATGAACACACATGCACAAGCTCGTACGTGGACCAACAACGCTCACTCACTTTTATGTGGGAATTGCCTCCCATGAAAGAAGGTGGGGATCCTCTTAGTAGCTGAATACTCTACAAGTACTTAAGTGATTTTCTGTTGTTGTTTTATTTTGCTTTTGTTTAGTCACTAAGCTGTGTCTGACTCTTTTGCAACCCCATAGACTGCAGCCCACCAGGCTCTTCTGTCCACGGAATTTTCCAGGCAAGAATACTGGACTGGGTTGCCATTTCCTTCTCCAGGGCATCTTCCCAGTCCAGGGATTGAACCCACATTGGTAGGCTAGTTCTTAACCACTGAGCTGCCAGGGAAGCCACTGAGGACACTCGCACTCTCTCTCATGCTACACGGACAGAGGCCTGTCCACAAAGGCCAGGTCTCCTGGCAGCCCTGACACTACCGTGTCATGGGACCACAGGAAAGTCAGGGACTTCTTGCCTCAAGTCTTCACTGATAAAAATGGGGACAACAGTATTCATTTTGAAGGACCGTGGTGGGCAGTAAACTCATGTACGGACTAAACAGCCCTGACGCGGCGCCTGACACAAGGTTCTTTACACCGTCAGGGAAGTGCTTACTCCCAACGCGCGTGTATCAGACAAAACCCTCTCCACTTCCAGTTTCACACGAACGACGCCCAAATTCACAATCTGGAAACAAAGTCTCTGTATATGCAAACTGAGCATCGGCTAAACCTTCTGGAAGCCCATGCGTGCCAAGTCCCCAGAGCCCGCGGCAGCTGAGCGTCCAGCTCAGAAGTTCTCCTATTGCAGAACTTACTTCCCCACCGAACCCTTGACTCTCTCTGATTTCCCTCAGTCTCAGGGCAAATTCAGTCTCTCCCTTCGGCTTTTTAACTTCTGTCCTAAAACCTGCTAAGTCTTCCAAGTAGCTCTTCACCTGCTTTAAAGTGTGAAAGTGTTCAGTTGCTTAGTCATGTCCGACTCTTTGTGAGGACTCCATGGACTGTAGCCCACCAGGCTTCTCTGTCCACGGGGATTCTCCAGCCAAGAAGAAGGGTGGGTAGCCATGCCCTCCTCCAGGGGATCTTCCAGACCCAGGGATTGAACCTTGGTCTCCCGCATTGCAAGCGGATTCTTCACAGTCTGAGGGCCACCAGGCTTCACCTGCTTGGCTACTACCAATTCCCTTTCCCCACAAAAACCCTTGAAACACTTTAGACTCTTGGGTAAAGGGGTTTCCTCAGGATTATACCCTGCATCTCACACAAGTTACAAGGCCTAGCCCCCGGCCTGGAACTGTCTCCTTCTGCATTAGCAGAAGGCCTATCCCCCTCCTCCTGCTGCCCCAGAGCCCTGGCCTTTCTGGACCCCTCCACCTCCTGGGCTTCTCCTCCCCAGCTCTCTAAGATGGCACTTCCTCCTCCAAAGTCTTGGCTTTTCTCTCTCTCCTCCTCCCTCCATTCTCTCCGCCGCCCCCAACAGCTCAGCTCTGCTCCGTGTCAAGTCCACATGCCTCCTAACTGCTTCTCCCATGATGCTCGACAGTCACCAGTGGCTAAACCGCACTCCCCACTCGAGCCTGTCATGGGCCTCCAGGCCCGCCTATCCCATGCCACCCAGAAAGCCCCCTCTCCATAACTTCAGGCTGAGTTTCCCAAGAACCTTCACTTCCACTGGTCTCAAGTCCTAAGGATCCAATCATGAAGAACACCTGTGAATTGCAAGCAGCAACTAGGGCTCCTGGGCTTATCAGAAACACCTGCAAAGTGCTGTGTTCCACGCCCTGTGCAACCAGAGACACAGGCATTAGGAGAACACTGTGCCCCTCTGACGGGCTACCCAACAGCGTGACAGCCAGCAATTCAATGTCAAACCGATGCTCTGTGTACAGCAGTGGGGAGTCAGTTTTTTTTGTTTTGATGGGGGTGGTGGTTTTTTTGCTTTTAATAGGACTTATCCTTTCCCTGGTTCGATCCCTGGGTGGGGAAGATTCCCTGGAGGAGGGCATGGTGACCCACTCCAGTATTCTTGCCTGGAGAACGCCATGGACAGAGGAGTCTGCAGGGCTACACACAGCCCATGGAGTGGCACAGAGTCGGACACGACTGAAGTGACCTGGCATGCACGCACCCCTTCCTTCAGTCCTCGCCACAGCCCACCTGGGATGATCCCAACTACAGCCTGAAGCCCCCACCCCCCACCTCAATCCCTACCCCCATGGCCTTCTGGAATAAGGCTTCCTGCAGCACAAGTTCCAGTCTGTCCCTTCGCTCTGCCAGAGACAGATCCGCCTACTGGCTACTCTTTGCTGTAAAGACAACTGTGCTCTAAGACAAACAACTTATTCTTAGGAGAAAACAATTAATTTCAACCATCCCATGCGTCGGCTACAGCCATTTATTCACATCAGCTCACCCTCTGATATCTGACTTACACAAAAACACAAAGACTAGCCAGATGACAACTGAATGAGGCTGATGTATGTAACAAAATCTGTCCTCTGCTTCTTCGCTTCCTCCTTGTTGTTTTTTTAAGACAGTGAAATCTTTATGAGCAAAAAGATTAATCCTTCCCCTCCTCTTTAAGGACCATTCTCTCCTGACAACCACTTAGCGGAATCTCCCAAATCTAACTTGAAAAAACAACAACGGCACACTTTCAAGCGGGTTGTTACTGGGGACTTTGGTTTAGAGATACACAACACCTGGAAGAGGTCAGTTTTATGGGGACATTTGGACAAAACGCCTGATTTAGAACACTGGCTAGAACAAACCTCTCAGCTAATCCTACTCATAAGAGTTTTTAGCAGTATACATTTTGGAATCTTCTCCGTGCCCCAGAACACACAATATGGATCTAATTAGGTCCAGCTGCCTTATGTTAGTAATAAAATTGAAAGAAAAAGAGAGGGAGAGAGAATGGGGGTGGGGGGCTTTGTTCGTCCCCTCCTCTGCCTTGCGATTGACCGCAAGGCAGGCGCGTCCCGGACGCTCACTCCAGCCTCGAATACCCCGGAGAGCCTGGTACCCTGCTCAGCGCTCAGACTTTTCAGCGTCTGAGTTTTCATCCGCTGGAAGAGATTTTCTGAGCCGCTGGAGCCCAGAGATCCGACCCCACCCCTGCCCCCACCCGGGCCCGGCGCGCCCCGCCCGCCCCTCCACTCCACGACTTACGTGAGTGCAGACGGACAGGGCTTCTGGTTCCAGCCACAGTTGTACTGAGCTTGGATAAAAGTCTCGCTTCCCTCGAGCACCGAGCAGCTCACGTTCTTGTTCACGATGTAGGCGCACCAGTTCCTCGGGTGAAGGAGAGTCGGGGAGAGGGCACGGCATAAACCCGGAGAACAATGAGGCGGGGGAGAGAGGGAACGAGCCTTCAGGGGGACCGACCGAGCGAGGGTCAGGGAGCCCGTGGTCCCCAAGGAGGCGGGAGGGGAACCAGCCGACATGTGGAGGGCGCGCGGGTGCACCTTTGGAGAGCAGGCACCTTAATCCGCCAAAGACGAGAAGGGCCCTCCTCCCCACGTCCCAGGGGCCCCAGTCATTCCCGGGGAGTTTCCTGATCGCCCTGCCCTGCGGGGCTCTCCCTGCGCCTCACGGTCCGGGACGCGGCACCGCTGGGGGCGCGGGCGAGGTCGCCCGGGACGCCCAGCTCCGGCTGTGGAGCGCGCTCCACCGCGGAGGAGGCGCCGCCCCGGCAGCCCGAGGGAGGACCCCGGCTGCAGCTCCTCGCCTTTGCCGGGCAGCGTGGGGTCCTGCGGGAGACGGGGGAGGGGTGGGTGGGAGCCCACGGCTCTCGGCCGTCCTGGGGGCGAGGAGAGGCCACGCACTTACTTGTTTCTGGCGCTGGGCCGTGCGGGGTACCCAGGCTGCGGGCTGGCGTGGCACAGCCCCGCGCCGCCCAGGGCCAGCAGTGCCAGCGCCCAGCGCCAGGGCGCGCGAGGCCGGGGCCGGGGCCATGTCGGCGGCCACATTCTGCGCGCGGAGGGCGCGCTCCGCCGGCCGGATTCGGAGCGCGGGTCGGACTAGAGCCGGGAGGCTGCGGGCGGCCGGGGCGCGGCCGGAGAAGGCAGGAGGCTCGGGCGCTGCGCGGCGCCCTTACCCGCGCTGCGCGGCCGCCCCCTCCGGCTTCTCGCTCCCACTTCTCCTTTCCACCCCGTGCGCCCGCGCTTCTCCTCGGTCCCTCAATGACGCACAGGTCCCCCCGGGTGCCGCCCTCTTTATTTCACTTCCCTCTCCGGAACGTGACTCTCCGTCCGCCGCGTCTGTCTCCCGTCCTCTTGCTTCCCAGCAGGGGGTTTGGGGTGAAAGGTCTATAGGGTTTGGGAGAAGGGTCTCTGTTACAGAATTTACAATTACTCATTCCTTTGGTCTCTTCCCAGAAGCCGGGCGACTCCGCCTCCCACCTTCCAGCGGGCGCGGCCGGCCCCTCGGGAAGGGCCGCCGTCGGCGAGTCCGACGGGGTTCACGTCGTGCCCGGTGCCGGCTTCCCAGGGCTAACGAGGGACATCTTTATCAGTCCTTCGTTCTACTCGACTCGGATTTCCTCCTCTGGCAAGACGCGGCTATTCCTCAGCACTTGAACTTCAGCTAGTTTAGGGGGAATGAACGCGGGTCGTCTTTTTCTTACGCATCCATTAAACAGTTTCCAAGTCAACGTGCCAGGCAGCCGGGGATGAGGAAAGACAGCCCCACCACTGCCGAGCAGCTTCTTGAAGCACAGTATCAGACTCTAATGTACTCCACTAATTTCTAAAAGGTAGTCCCAGCCCACAGCCTCTGGTTCTGAGGTCCCATTCTGAACTTTAAAAAATTATTATTAAAGACATTTACTCCACAATAATCACCTTTTCTTCAAAACAGTTCAGACACTGCTAGACATTTTCTTTCACGTGCTTGCATATTTTCTGCCTTTTTTTTTTGCAGTTTCCTGTTTTTTTTTAAATAAAAGATTGTATAATGAACATTTCCATAGGTCTTAAATATTTCTTTACATATACAATTTCAGTTCAGTTCAGTTGCTCAGTCGTGTCCGACTCTTTGCGACCCCATGAATCGCAGCACGCCAGACCTCCCTGTCCATCACCAACTCCTGGAATTTACCCAAACTCATGTCCGTTGAGTCAGTGATGCCATCCATCCATCTCATCCTCTGTCGTCCCCTTCTCCTCCTGCCCCCCATCCCTCCCAGCATCAGAGTCTTTTCCAATGAGTCAACTCTTCGCATGAGGTGACCGAAGTATTGGAGTTTCAGCTTCAGCGTCATTCTTTCCAACGAACACCCAGGACATATACAATTTAGTCTTTGTATAATATTCCATTTTATTTCTATTTTTGAGTTACACCAATGGCTACCAGGGCTTCCCAGGTGACTCGGTTGGTAAACAATCCTCCTGCAATGCAGGAGAGGCAGGCAGACCCCCACATTGATCCCCGGGTCAGGAAGGTCTCCTGGAGGAGGTTATGGCAATCCACTCCAGTACTCTTGCCTGGAGAATCTCAAGGACAGAGAAGCCTGGCAGGCTACAGTCCACAGGGTCAAAAAAGAGTTGGACATGACTGAGTAAATGAGCATGCACGCTTGTACGCGATCTCTACAAATTTCTTTTGGAAGGAAGCAACTTCGCAGAAGAATTGGCCATGAACTGTGATGGAAATCATAAAACTTTGTTCCTTATGGTAACTAAGTGAAGCCAGTGGGTCCATTTTATTTCTTATATGCTTTGATGGTATTATTGGGCCTTTTGATTTGCAAATAGGAGAAAGAAAACTCCCTAAGTAGAAACTTTACAAGAGCCAAGCAGAAAAATATACCGTGTAAGGACATAGTCTGTCCATGAACTCTGTAAATGGAATATCATGAAAATAATGAACGGTTATCATCCAAGGCTTCAAAAGAGCCACCCCGAGGGGAAAATAACAGAAAGGGATGAAAGGCTGCCTTGCGTAACTCAATCTCTAATTTCTGTGGGGCCTCTCTCTTTCCCATCCTCACACCATTTTTGTCCATAAAGTGTCACAGGGAAGAAGCACCGCACAAAAATAAAAGAGAGGGACAGAAGAGGGGGAAAATGGAGGAAACACACAATTTGTATATGTCTACACCTGACAGCTATCAAACCACAACTTCTCTTCAATACCCGTAATTCTTAAGCTTGGCAATGAGTCAGACTGATCATCCCATCCAACTGTTTCATTGAATCAAAGTTATGCCAGGAAGCTGTCTTCTAGCACAAAAGTCGGAGGACCAACTTCTCATTGAGGTGACCACTACACTATATTTAATCAGTTACAAATGGCACTTATAGTAAATAAATGTTATTCTGAGCATCTGTTACATTGCAAGGCCCCATGCAAAAGTCATGAGAAGTCATGGGTAAGCCAAGATAGATGTGGGCTCTGTGTTAACAGAACGTTCAGCCCTTCCTGTGCAATGAAAGATGTGATGTTTCTGATGTGCATCAGATAAATGAGACAATATGTGTCCCACGTGTCTTCCTAGACACAGCCTTACAGGCACCCAGTGTGGGGCTGCTCTGGGAAGAAAGAAGGCTTGAGGCCAAGATCCCAAAAGATCCTTTTCCCTTTCTGTCTCCAGTCAGTGGAAGGGACCCTTCAGACTCAGGAAATAGAGCCTTTCAGAAGAAGCAAGGCAGAGGCGGCTTCCTAGGGATAGAGAGCTGAAGCATCTCAAGAAACAGTTCTGGGACTTCCCTGCTGGTCCAGTGGTTAAGAATGTGCCTTGGAATGCAGGGGACACCGGTTTGATCCCTGGTCAGGGAACTAAGATCCCACATGGTGAGGAGCAATTAAGCTGGGGGACCGTAACTAGAGAACCTGTGTCCACAAAGAAATATCCCACATGATGCATTTAGTCGGTGCTGCAACTAAGACCCGATGACGCCAAATAAATAAATATTTTTTTAAAAGAATAGAAAAGAGTCTAGGGGCTTCCCTGGTGGTCCAGTAGCTAAGACTCCACATTCCCAGGGGGCCCTGGTTTGATCTCTGGTCAGGGGACTAGATCCAGCATGCTGTAACTAAGAGCTCACATACGACAAAGATTGAAGATCCCCTGTGCCTCAACTAAGACCCCGCACAGAGAAAGAAAGAGAGAGAGAGAAAAGAAAGAAAGAAAGGGTCTGAGTGGGCAGATCACTTGGTCCCAGCCATGAGCAGTAAAGTGGACATGATTAGCAGAATGCTGCAAGTGTGAATTCTTTCTAAGCCGCCAACTTCCTCAAATAAGCACTGGAAAACTGTCAGTTTCCTATCACAAGCTGAAGTAATTTCTTCTGCTTTCAAAACAAAAGTGCCCCATAGTGATTTATATTCTTGATTGTGTCAGCGACTTACTGAACCAAACTTGAGTCTGCTCACCCAAGGAGCGGCAAAGCCAATCTATTGATACTGGGTTGTGGTGAAGAAAAGTGTTCAGTCATATCTGACTCTTTTGCAACCCCATGGACTGTAGCCCGCCAGGCTCCTCTGTCCATGGAATTCTCCAGGCAAGAGGACTGGAATGGGTTGCCATTTCCTTTCTCCAGGGGATCTTCCCGAGCCAGGGATCAAACCTGGGTCTCCTGCATTGCAGGCAGATTCTTTACCATCTGAGCCACAAAAGTATACTGCATTTAGTGCAGGGTCAAGCAATGAGAACAGGCAGCTCATGCTCAAAAGACCTGAGCTCCTCTTTGGCTCTCAGGCAAGGGTTTTAAAAGCAACGTTTGGGATGAGAGTTATAGGATGTGTGCTCAGTTCGTGGACTTTCTTCTGGTTGGTTGGGGGTGACATAACAGGGTGATGCATCAGGAATGTCAATCTTCTGGTTCCAACCAGACTGGGGTCTACGTGCTTATGGTCAGCATCCTCCACCTGGGTGTGTGTATGGGGGTCTTAGTTTCTACAGAACAACTCAAAGATGCCTTGTGTACATCCCTTGAGGAGGAACTTTGGACTCACTTTTATCACTCAACCATTGTCTAAGCTATCACTACTTTTCTCGCTTGACGGCTTTGCCTTTGTTTCTGCCTTCCCTCACTTCTCTAATTAGTAACTGCTCAAGTCTGCTCTTGGAACTCAGGCAAGGCCTAGAAGACTGAAGCCTTTTTCTATACAAAGAAGAAACGGGGAACACAGAGGGGCTTTTGTACCTGGGGAGGCATCACAGGATCCTGCTAGGTTTCAAGCCCCACTTTTCTTGATATGCCTCAATCCTGGGGAAAACAGGGGTTGGACCAGAAAGGGAATGAGGTTGTGGATAGAGAGGATAATCATAAGCTTAGCACGAGAGCTTGGTTTTAGAAGGACTCAGTCTCATTAACTAAAGCAAAAATGCAAAGTAGAGCTATGTCATAAAACCCATCCCTTCACTACTGCTCATGGTAAAAGAAGAGCTCACCAGGCTGTGGACGTGGGAGCATCCCTAGCACACCCAGACTCCCCCTGCAGCTGCCTGGAGGAGGATAGTGGGCAATCATTAGGCAGCAGGAGGGTTCGTGGCCCCCACCCCTCCATCAGTCATCTAGGCACAAAACAATTGATCAAGATGAATTGATTGCCATCTAGGATGTGGTTAAGAGTCATACGACTTAGCCTGGGTGTCCCAACCTACTCGTTCCTCATCTTTGTTTTCTAGAACTCAAATTTCTCCCCTGATTTCTCGCTGTTTATTTTCAGTGTCTTAATTTTTTGTGTGCTATTTACTAATGATGATAAAAAGAAAGTCCCTGAAGATTAGATATCTTGAATAAACTTTGATTGCAAAGCATTTCTGACATAACACACCAAAGAAAATGTCTTGCACATTCTTAAGTTAGTGATAAAATGCCCTTCATCTTTTCTGTTTGCTTGTTTTTTTAAAAATGCAGTTTGGTAGAGAAGGAGAGACTGAAATGTTTCCAAGAAAAATTAACTGGCTGTACCACCTAACTCGGTCTCTGTTTTGGAATAGTAAGGTTTGGTTGATACAATTTTGTGAACTCCATTCGACAGAAAGGAGAAGAGGGCAGCAAAGGATGAGGTGGTTAGATAGCATCACCGCCTCAATGGGCATGAATTTGAGCAGACTCCAGGAGACAGTGGAGGACAGGGCAGCCTGGTGTGCCGCCATCCATGGGGTTTGCAAAGAGTCAGACACAACTTAGTGACTGAACAACCACCACCATTTGACAAGGCACCATCTGAATGAAGTCAGTGAGCCCCAGACTTCAAAATTTACAAATAAGAGCTACGTCCTACCTTGTCAAAGATTTTGCTCAGGACTTCTCTGGTGGTCCAGTGGCTAAGACTCCAAGTTCCCAATGCAGGGAGCCTGGGTTCAATTCCTGGCCTGAGAACTAGATCTCATGTGCCAGGTCTAAAGATCCCGAATGCTGCAACAAGCCAAATAAATACAAATACTAAAAAAATAAACGTTTGCTCAAATAGACTAAAACAGGAGAAAGAACAATTGCTCTCTTTACTTTTTTCTAACTATATATTTGCAAATATCCCATTAGATATACAGAGCTAAATATTCAAAACCTCTGTCTTCAGAACCCAAGACTGATATTATTTATCGATTGATTCAAAAGCACTGTGAAAGATTACGGCCATTATTTTAATCATCTGCTTTGAGAGATGCCAAGAGCATACCTCACTTTATTGGTCAGGGGTGTGTGCCTTAATACACGTTAAGCTATCCCCTGAGAACTTCAAAACTGTGAAAAGTTGAAATCCTGCCTGAAGCCACACATGGGAGAATAATGTTTAGGAGTTCATGCCATGGACTTAGCCCAGTGTTCAAAATTGGGTACCCTCACTTCCTGAGCAGAATGATGAGGACAAATTGAAAGCCTCCCCATCCTCCGACTGGTCCTCTGGAAATGGGATTTTTTTCACGTGGCTGTTGGGAGGATGTGCTGTGTTACCATGTGTAAACCGCTGAGCAAAGTGCCTGGCACATGGTGAATGGAGGCGAGTTATTCACAATTGTTTTTGTTACTCACCACTTCAGTATTGCAACAAATTTGCAGTCAGGTCCAAGAGCTTTGTCTTGCTTTTATTGTGTCCACTGATGTAGGAAGCTGACCATCCACTGCATCTTCTTTCCAAATAAGAAAGATAAAGAAATATATATCAAGAGTGCATGTGCACAACTCAGAATGGCTCTAAATATGATTGTCAGGAAAGGATATAGGGCCCATGACTTCTAGCCCAATTTTCTACCACTTCCCAGGAGAAAGCGTATACCTCAGTTGGCTGTTTAGGAGATTTCTTCCTCTTTGTTGCAAAGGAATGTATTTTAGGACAATTGAATGAAATCTTTGGGAAGATTAATAACCCTAAAAAATCAACTCAGATCATTAGGCAATGCGATAATAAATTTCTTCTTATTCCTCAGAAAGATGAAATTAGTAACTAATTCCATATCCTTTAATTTTTTTCAGATGTTTCTTAGATATAAAAATACTTCCTACAGCTAACTGTGGGCCATACACTACACTTGAGAATTCGGTGCTGTCACGCTGATGGTGTGGTTTTGAACACATTTTTTTCTTCATAAGAAATAAATGACAAAAATAGACTCTTAGAATTTTGTTTCCAAGAGAATTATAATAGCTTAGGCAATAATGCCTTCATATATATGAGCCACATCAAACTATATTGTAGAGTTCATCATTTATTTATGGAATGAGAGTTGATTGTTCTGGAATCAACAGAATGTTTAAAGCAGGCAGAATGGGTTTGAGGCCTATATAATAAATTGTTAAATTTTAGGACAATCTTGGTCCACACTCATGAGAATGGTATTCATGAGCAAATTAACTCTTTCTGGTATTTTAGATTGGGCCATTCTAAACCATGTTTCAAGTATTTAAATATAGTCTACTCTCATTTGGTGTAGTATGTTCTATTAAGCTACTGAAAACACTGAATTTGTGAATTCTGAACAACTGCTGGTAGAGGAAATACAGGAGTAGGAAGCCTCTAGTCACAATGCTTTTGTCAACCAGTCAATACATAACCTTGTTTTCTGTTTAAAAGACACCTTGTTTAATACATATTATAGATTCATTAACAGTGATCTCAAAGTCAACACCAGTGTAACTCGTGCCTAAACAAAGCTTATCTCACACACATATTTTCTCCATAAGGCATTTCACAGCCGTCTTGCGCTAAGGAACACAAGGCAACACTTCATGTACTTGGGGACCATTTTAAACAACAAAACTACCAACAAAAAGCACGAAAACATGCCATTCAATTTCCCATAAAAAGGACACTTCTTTTCATACTTTTAGTATGAGACATAAAACAAGAAGGCAGAGCATTATCTGGCTGGACCTCAGCTGGAAACGTGCACAGTGGGGCAAGCCAATTTTTTTGACACTCTGCTCAAATCCACCAATGGTCAGAAAGTGCTGCAAGTGTTGCTTTCAGAGTTACAAATAAACCTGGTGAAGAGCCAACTTCATAAATATAGAATCTGTGAAAGATGAAGACTGTCTTTCAACTTAAGTCTGGGAACAGTAAGGAAATACTACATTGGGGAATGGGAAAGGAAAGTTCTTGGAATTTTGTGGCCATCAAATAATTTGTTGCGGACTTCTCTGGAGGTCCAGTGAATAAGAATTCGCCTGCCAATGCAGGGGACATGGGTTCAGTCCCTGCTCTGGGAGGATTCTACATGCCTCAGGGCAATGAAGCCTGTGCACCACAATTACTGAGCCTGTGCTCTAGAACCTGGGAGCCTAAACGAAAGAAGCCACCGCAGTGAGAAGCCCCCATACAGCAACTACAGAGTAGCCTCTGCTTGCGGCCACTAGAGAAAGCCCACACGCAACAATGAAGACCCAGCACAATCAAAAACAAATAAAGAATTTAAAAAATCTGTTTTATCAGTAAGCATATTGAGGAAGCTCTGCATATGGAACCCTGCCAGGCAACATGTGAGCCAGAGAAAAAGAAATTTAGTTCTTTATCATCTTAACTGGCTGGAAAGCAAAACACACATGTATGAAATGAGTTCACACGTACAAAGTTATGTTCAGTAAATAGAACATAGCACAGTAAACACATCATGTACTAGGTGATGATGAAGAAATAAGAGCTTGGGACAGTCAGAAAAGTCCGGTATTAATTTGGAAAGACCATGGAGAAGTATGGGTTTGAGTTGCTTTATTTTTTGTTTTGCTTTAATCAGCTATATCAAAATGAATATGATTTGTAAGAGAGGAAGGAGCAATTAATGTGGCCTTGCACGTGACATATGTTTAATCAAAAAAGGCAAGGGCCAGCTGGCAGAGTAGCTGGGCCTAAGTATGTGGCCTTAGAAGTAGCCAGGAGGTTGCAGGAACACGGATGGATCTAGAGATGATCATACTACGTAAGTCAGACAAAGACAGACAAATATGACATCACATTCCATATCCTTACATGTGGAATCTAAAAAAAATAATACAAGTGAACTTACTTACAAAACAGAAATAGACTCACAGATGTAGAAAACAAACTTATGGTTACCAAAGCGGAAAGGAGGTGCAGGAGGGATAAATTGGGAGTTTGGGATTAACAGATACGTTACTCTATATATACAATAAATACACAACAAGGACCTACTGTAAGCACAAGGAACTGTAGTCAACATCTTGTAATAACCTATAATGGAACTGAATCCGAAAAAATATATTTAATTTATACATATATATGTATAACTGAATCACTTTGCTGTGCACCCAAAACTTTATAAATCAACTATATTTCAATTTTTAAAATTAAACTTAATAAAAAAGTAGCCAGGAGTTAGGTGAGGTAGGGAGGCTGGTTGGGATTGAGGGGTAATGAACATGAGGAAAGAGTGTAGGACATGTCACTATTTAAAAGTATATTATAGGCCTGTGCAAAAGCAAAACAAAAAACAGAGAAAAAACCCTCTAGGTCTTTTCCCCCCTCATCTAAAAGAGAGGTGGAATGACCAGATGTCCTGATTTGCCCAAGTCAGTCCCAGGTTACTCCTGCTGTGGATCAGTTAACACTGTTAATTATTTTTAGTGTCTCCTTTCATCTTCAAAAGTGCCCGGGTTTAGACAATAAATTATATGGTCACTCTAAGGATCCAAAATGAACTGAAAACCACAACTCTGTTTAGCATAAACAAAGTGTTTATAAAAGCTAAAGAAAACACTAATAAATATCAATCCAAATAACAAAATCAGAAAATAGAACAAAGTGAACTGCTCTAAGTCCTAACTTTACTCAGGGCAAGTTTCTGTTATTGCCTCATGCATTTTGGTAACTTTTTGAAGTTGATATTATAATTGAGAAGGCGGACTAGGCTCTGGAGACTTGGTTTGTTTAGTTGGTTGCTGATGAAGCTGGATATCTGCATGAACTTTCCTTGGCTCTGTGTTCTCAGACGTAATCACTTTAGAACTCATCCCTGAGAGCGAAGGAAGAAAAACAGTGCCGTGGCGACATTCTGCTTTAAGCGCTCCGGCCACAGCTCCTTTAAATGGAGCGAACTAGGAGGGTCTTTCTCAAGAACAGCTCACAATCTGAACCCACTGACATCTCTGAACACGTTCTGGTTACAGAGACTAAAACAACGTAAAATAAGTTGTGAGCAGGTAGAAGTCGCTAATGTCTTATGACTAACGGAAAACATAAGGTGAGACCAGAGTTTCACGATCAGAGAATATTGAGGGCCCGAGGAGGAAACTGCCTTCGTTCTCTGCAACATCCTCACATGTTTTCCTCCAGCTTTTCAAAAATATGAAAACAAAATAGTTCATTCCCTGAGTAGTCTGAGGTTATGCTTTCTGAAGTGCTGTCTGGGGGCTAAGTGTGGTGCCAGGTTTCCTGGGAGAAATAGGAAGTGTTAGTCTGTCAGTTGTGTCTGCCTCTTTGTGACACCATGGACTGTAGCTTGCCAGGCTCCTCTGCCCGTGGAGTTCTCCAGGTGAGAATACTGGAGTTAGGTAGCCATTCCCTTCTCCAGGGGATCTTCCCAACCCAGGGATCAAACCTGTGTCTTCTGCATTAAAGGCGGATTCTTTACCATGTGAGCCACCAGGGAATAATCCCAGAAACAGGAAGGACACTAGAGAAAAGGCACCAGCACTCAGTTCCAATGGGTTTCAACCCTAAAAGAATCTTCACTTTCTCACTGGGGATTCCAACTTCACAAAGGTTTTTAAAACATAAATCTTTGTCGATTGCGGTTTTCTAATGCACATTTTATCAAAGCATAGCATTTTTTCAAAAAATGCATAAAATGTGATCAGCTCACTGAATTTTCCACAAAATGCAGGCAGTTACATAACCAGCACCCACATCACAAAGCAAAACATCACCAGCCCCACTCAGGGCCCCTCACAGCCCTTGCAATCATTAACCCTTCCTTCCCAAAAGACACAGCAACTCTGACCTCCAACACCATGGCTGAAACATTTGTTGAAGAAAAACTATTGATTTATTTTGTTGGTAATAACTAGCACAGTGCCTGGCACAGAATACTTGGTGAATAACATTGGTTGAATGAATGAAAGAAAGCAGACAGGTGTCTAATTTTTATAAGACAGTGGATCAGATTAACATACATAATATATTGGGGCAAGGGGCATTAAACTTGAGTGAGAACTGGAATAATCTGGGGACGCTAACTTAGAGCCAAGTTGAAAACTCAAACTTTGAACAGAAGTATATGCTTTGGTTTAACCGTTTAACAAATATAAACAATGTGAATACATCCTATCCCCTTTAAGTTTTCCTTGGTCCTTAACCAGCTCTGCTTACATCACATCCACTGTAACTGGGGAGACCAATCTCCAGAGATCTTGTTTCTCTTTCTCACTTGTAAATGGACCCAAGTAGCCAAGAAATGACTA